>NC_057864.1:100698381-101328381 GCF_019393635.1 Dromiciops gliroides
TCATTTGACCATTTACCAAATGGGTTATCTTATAAAATATACTTGATTAACCTTGAACAACATGAAAGGAGGAGAAATAGCATGGGTTAGCAAAACAGTAAGGGAATAGGAATCAGAAAGTCTGAGTCCTAATCTCAGTTCTTTCATGGATTATCTATGTGACTATGGACAAATTAATTCCCCTTTCTGTACCTCAGCATCTATAACAAAAAGACATTGGACTAGTGGGGAAACTGAAGCTCAGAGAATGGAAGTGACTTCCCCAAACAAGTTAGTGGCAGAATTTGGGCTAAAACCTTTGTCTCCTTACTCCTAGACACTGCTATTCCCATCACAGCACATTGCCCCAAAAGCACCTGGAGACTTCTAGTGGGGAAATGACAGGAGGGGAAGCTGCAGGTTAAATTGGGGGCTGTCCTGCTGTGGGCTCTAAATAACTAACATGACTCTTTGCCTCCTTAGAAAATACCCTCTAATCTTAATTACCTGCAAATACAGTGTTCTCTATAAATATTACCTATGCCAAGCTAAGGTTTCCTTTCTGGTGCTCACCTAGCCCTGTCCTTAGTCACCCTCCATAAGTCTGATTCAGAAGGAACTTGGGGCTAAGAATAGAATGGGTGACTGAGACAATGAATGTGTGTGTGCGTGTGTGTGTATGTGTGTGTCTGTGTGTCTGAATGAAACAATGCCATTGAAAGTATACCAAAACCAGCTCCAATGTTTAACTATCTGTGTAACCTGCAGGCAGCTAGATGGTGCAGTGGATAAAGCTCTGGGCCTGGAGTCAGGAAGACCTGAGTTCAAATCTGGCCTCAGGGACATACTAGCTGTGTGACACTGGGCAAGTCACTTACCCCTGTTTGCCTCGGTTTCTTCATTTGCAAAAGATGAACTGGAGAAGGAAATGGCAACCTACTTTACTATCTTTGCCAAGAAGACCCCAAATGGGGTCATAAAGAGTTAGACATGTCTGAAAAGCAACAATTTTGGGCAAGTCACTTCTCTGAGCCTCAGTTTCCTCATCTGTAAAAAAGGACAATAATACCTGCACTGTCTACTTCAAAAGCCCTTTATATAGGGCAAAGCACTATGCAAATTAAGTGCTTTAATTATCATAACTTTATCAATGTGCACAGTGGATGCTCAGTAAATAGTTTTTAGAGTTCTGCATTATTTTGTAAGGTATCCACTCTCCTCTCCCTTCTATTATCGTAGATAATGGAGAATTGAGTGCACTTTTATTTTAAAACTGAAGGTATGTGGAGCCACCCTCTCACAAGCAGTACAGATTTTGCCCTAACTGAGTGAAGTCCCCTTTCTGTAATCCTTCTCATTTCTTCCTCTAATTTCCTCCTCCTTCTCCTGCCGGAAGCCTTTCTACACTTTCTTGAAGAAAGGTAACAAGTAATGCCTGGTCATAGGATTTAGAGCCAGAAGGTAAACTAAAAGTGTTCTGCTCCCATTCCTTTAGTTTACAGGAGTCTAAACTGAGGCTCAGAGAGTAGAAATGTCTTGTACAAGTCGACGCAGATCCTCCAATTCTAAGGCCAGTGCTTTTATCTATGCCTCCATCACTTGATCTCCACTTGTTTCTTGGACTCCAAGCCTCCATAAAAGCTGGAGAAAGTATCCCTACCTCTCTTTCTTCCTGAATCTGAACTTCAGAGAAAACCACACAGTGTCACCTTCTGCTGTTGTTGTGTCCTTATGGGGAACTGAATTCTGATGGCCTCATAACCAAGTACTATTTGCCAAGCTTTTCTTCTGCCAGGCCACCTTCTCCCATCCACTCCTCCCCTACCCCATCCCAGTGTCCTAACTGGCCAGAGAGATATGGTCAACAACAGTCTTTAAGTGGGCATCTCTGATAACTGTACCCTCAGGGTTCCTATTACAACAGGCACTTGATTATCGTCTAGCCAGCAGCTGGTATAAAGTAGGCACTTCATAAATGATTGTCAATTGGCTGATTTCTCTATGTAGCACCTGCATTGGTGTGGAGATGAGACACTCAGATACGATCTCAGAAATCTCCCCCAAACACTCCCTGTAGTCCAAATTCAAAAACATCATCACTTAACTGGTGGATTCTGAGATATGATTTGGGTGGCGTTTGGGTGCTACATTCATAATAGTAGATGTTGTGAGTGGAGAGAAGGGGATAGATGCAAGGGGCATTGTGAAGGTAGGACCCTCAAGGCAAGGATGAGAGGTAGCCGACTATAGTGAAAGGAGCATTGGGCTAGGAATCAGGATGCCTGGTGTCTAACTATAGCTTGGCCACTGACTGACTGTATGACTTCAAGCCAGATGCGTCCCTCTCTGGCCCTCACATTCCTCATCTGTCTCATGAAAGGGTTAACCTGGGTGACCCCAAAGTCTCTTTCATCTCTAGCTGGTGATAGTGAGGGAAGAGGAGACACTGGAACTCCTCACTGCTAAGGAAAGAACCTTGACCCCTAGAGGAGACAAACAATTAGGATTTTATTGCCTCTCTCCCCACCTCTGGCCCAGGCCCTGTGGGTTCCCTGTCACTGTCCCCAGGAAGAGAGCTTCGTCAAGTATTGGAGGATGATAAATGAGTCCTGGCTAGTTGAGACTCCCAGAACCAAACATGAACCTGAGAAGGAGCCAGGCTCCTTCCTACTCCATCAAAATCACACAAGCAAGGAGGCATGAAAATGTCCTGCTAAGGAGTCCAGCCTGTCTGAAGTGCCTTCCGCTCTTCCTGGCTGCACTTAGACCAGGGGGCTGTGGTTTCCTTGTGTCTACTACAGGAAAGAAGGGAGTGGTGCCAGGGGAGTAGTGTGCATAGAAGGGGAGAGAAGAGGGATCAAGGGGGAATCCATATCTCCCTTCCAACTACTAGGAAGATGGAAGACTGTCTAGAATGGAAGAAGAGTGAAGGAAGGAGAACTATATACACAGTGGCTGCGACAATGAAAATGAAAAGAACATTCAGATGTAGCTGAAGGCTAATTGTAATGCCCAATCTTGGCCCTGAAGAAGAGGTGGGGGACTAGGGATATTCTGTTATTGTGGTTGCTGTGTCATATAGTGTTTTTTTTCCTTAACGCTTGCTTTGTTACAAGGAGTGGTGGCTTTATTTGGAAATAACTGTGATATGAAAACAAGAGATCAATAAAACTTTTTAAAAAGTACATCAGAGGGGCAGTTAGGTGGTGCAGTGTGTAGAGCACCAGTCCTGTATTCAGGAGGACCTGAGTTCAGCCTCCTGACACTTGACACTTACTAGCTGTGTGACCCTGGGCAAGTTACTTAACCCCAATTGCCTCACTTAAAAAAAAAAGTGCATCAGACAATTTTTTTAAATGGGTGATCCAGAGACCATTTGGGCCAGCAGTTGGGGATAGCGCCAACATAATTAGCTCAATTTACCACTTCCTCCAGCCTCAATGTCCTTTGACCTCTCTGCTATGAGGCCCAGTGAGAATAAGCTGCAAAAGGAAGGATTTAGTTGAATATCCTAACTATTAGATCTATCCCAAAGTAAAGCAGGCTTCCTTGACAAGTCATGAGTTCCCCATCACAGGAGGTCTTCAGATGGAGGCTGGCTGGTCACTTATCAGGAATGTTGTAAGATTCATATTCCAGCTATGGGTTGGGATAAAATGACCTCTCAAGTCTCTTCCAATTTTGAAATTCCATGATTCTTGCTAGACTCATCCTTCTTGGATCTCTTCATAACTAGGTGGCACAGTGGATAGAACACTGGACCTAGAGTCAAGAAGATATGAGTTCAAATCCCACCTCAGACATTTTACTAGTTGTGTGACCCTGGACAAGTCATTTAACCTCTGTTTGCCTCAGTTTCCTCAATTGTAAAATGGGTATCTATTTTGTAGGGTTAGTGTGAAGATCACGACAACTTTTGTTTTTGTTTTTGTTTTGGGGGGGCAATGAAGATTAAGTGACTTGCCCAGGGTCACACAGCTGGTAAGTGTCAAGTGTCTGAGACCGGATTTGAACTCAGGTCCTCCTGAATCCAGGGCCGGTGCTCTATCCACTGCGCCACCTAGCTGCCTCCTAGTGTGAAAATCAAAGGAGATAATATTTGTAAAGTTCTTAGCACAGTGCTATAGAGTAGGTACTATATAAATGCTGATTCTCCTCTCTTTGTATCCCAAGGGCCCAGTTCCTCTAGACACTATGAGTTCTGGAGAGACATATTGGAAGGCTCCCATAACTTAACCTGTAGTCCTGGTGAAATGTGACTACCTTTTGCCTCTCTTCCAGGGTCCTAGGAAGTCTTGGCTATGCCCAACCAGGGTCCAGCAAAAAGCCCCAGCTTGGCTCAGACTTGAGATATTGCTGGGTTATAGGTTAGGAATGAGGACTCCCAGCTTGGGTTTCTACTCAGCCATAGCCATGATGTAAAAGTTCATTTTCTCTTATGGGATACCAAGGAATCTGGTGGCTACTGGGACATGCCATAGGGGACAGTGGTGAATATGGACAGGTAGAGAGCACTGAGGGCAGTAGGGAAAGAAGGACCCAGGAATGAGCCAATATCCTTGATCACGATTTTCCATTATGGATGTTAAGGGATCCAGATATCTTCTAAGGCTTGGGGAAGGTGGATCCCAGGGACCAGGAAATTGAGCCAAAGGAATAGGGAAGATGTCAGGGAAGACTTGGGAAGGAAGAGAGGAACAGCCCAGAAATGAAACATCTTTAGAGAAAACTGGAAAGACTTGCATGAACTGATGCAGAGTGAGAACAATTTATACAATAACACTGTAAAGAAGAATGACTTGGAATTATTTAAAGAACTCTGATCAATACAGTGACCTACCAGAGGAGCAATGTTGCGGTTATGGGAGAGGGAGGGAGGGAGAGATGGAGAGAGGTAGAGAAAGAGAGACAGAAGGAGAGAGAGGTTGGGGGTAGGTGGGAAAGAGAAATGGAGAGAGAGGAGTGGGGAGAGAGAGAGAAAAAAAGAGCAGTAAGGAGAGGGGGAGAGAGAAAGGAGGAAAGAGAAGAGAGAAGCGGGGAGAGAGTAAGAGAAAGAGCTAGGGAGGCAAGAAGAGGACGCATTTATTAAACATTTATTAAACCCTATGTACCAGACACTGTGCTAAGCACTAGAAATACAAACACAAGCCAAAAAAAAAAAAGGGAGAGAGACACAGCTTTTACCCCCAAGGAGGGCACATGGTAAGCACTTAATAAATGCTTGTTAACTTGACTACATTTATGATGCTATCATTCCTATCTAAAACAAATCCTTTTGACACCATACCTGACCAATGGCCATTCAGCCCAATAACCCTCTTGTGGGTTCTTTCCTGCCTTTCAATAGCCTTCTCCAAATGCAATGCTCATAACTCAACACCATGTTCCCAACATGGTTAGAACAGGGCAGATTACATGGCAATGATTCCCTCCCTCTTCCTGGAAGCTATGCATCTTCCAGAGCAACACAAGATCATACTACCGCACCTGTGACCTATATTGAGCCCAAAGTCTACCAGTCCCTCAGATCTCCTTCAGGCAAGGGTTTGCCCAACTATGCCTGCCTCCCCTTATATTTGTGAAGTCAATTTTGGGGAGAGTTTCAAGCAAAAGTCGGATAATTGCCCAGAGGGTATCTTCCTGTTTAGTTATAAATTGGAACTAGCAGCACCATCATTATGAACCAAAGCAGAAAACGGGCTAATAAGACAGGAGAACTAAGGTTAGACTCCAGGAAGAACTTTCTGATTTAAAAAAAAAAAGTATGCAATTGATCAACAAGCATTAATGGCACCGTGGTCACTAAATGCTTGAAATGTCAAGAAAAAGCTTCAAACACCCTTTTCCCTCAAGGAGCTAACATTCTAATCAGGGAGACAATGTGTACACATACAGAGGAGATACAAGGTAACCCTAGGAGAGGAAGGCTTCAAGGGAAGGGAGATACCGGCAAAGCCCTCTAGCAGGAGGTTGTTTTTGAGCTGGATCTTGAAGGAAGCCAGAGACTCTCAGAGGTAGAGGAGTAAGCATTCCAGGCATGGGGCAGAGCTAAGACAGAGGCATTAGAACGTGCAATCCAGGGAAGATGGTGGAATTGCCTTCTCTGTAGTGTTTCGAACATAAGCTCTTATAATAAGTTCCAGGGGTGCTAAAGATGTGTTAGGACTTAGGCTATAATCCCTTATTCTACTGGAATGAGCTATAATGAGGCAGGATCTCAGAACATGAGAAGTTTAAGAATTACTGGACCTTTTTTGTATGCTGGAAGGATGGTTGAATCTAAAGGCAGAGGCCTGGATGAGATGATCTTCCCCATTCCCACTAGGATTCCAGGAGGCACTGGTATAAGAGACTTGAGGTGGGGGCGCAGCTAGGTGGCGAAGTGGATAAAGCACTGGCCCTGGATTCAGGAGAACCTGAGTTCAAATCCAACTTCAGACACTTAACACTTACTAGCAGTGTGACCCTGGGCAAGTCACTTAACCCCCATTGCCCCGCAAAAAAAAAAAAAAAGACACTTGAGTGAGGGGAACCTCTAGCAGAGGCAGCTAGGTGGTATAGAGGATAGAGCCCTGGGCCTAGCGTCAGGAAGACCAGAGTGTCCAAGCTCATGCTTATAGTTTCGATGATACTCTCTATCCATCTCATCCTATAGTAAATTCGGAATAAATGTTTTTAATTAAATTGAATTCTTCAGTGGATAAAGTACCAGTCCTGGACTTGAGTTCAAATCCAGCCTCAGACACTTGACACTTACTAGCTGTGTGACCCTGGACAAGTCACTTAACCCTCACTGCCCTGCAAAAATTTAAATTAAATTAAATTTTTTTAAAAAGAAAAAAAAAAGAAAATCTTCTAAAAAAAATAAAGAGGGGCAGCCAGGTAGTGCAGTGGATAAAGCACTGGCCCTGGACTCAGGAGGACCTAAGTTCAAATCTGGCCTCAGACACTTGACACTTACTAGCTGTGTGACCCTGGACAAGTCACTTAACCCTCATTGCCCCACCAAAAGTAAATAAATAAATTGAATTGAATTCTTTCCTCTCTGTGTCCTAGAGACAGTTAAGTGGCTCACTGAATGTGGCATCAGGAAGACCAGTTCAAATCTAACTTCACTTATTAACTGTGTGACCATGAGCTAGTCAGTTAACCTCTGCCACCTGCCTCAGTTTCCTCAACTGTAAAATGAGACTGCAGATAGCACCTACCTCCCAGGGTTGTTGCAAAGATCTATTGAGATAATATTTGTAAAATACTTAGCATACTTCCTGGCACACAGTAGGTGTTTAATAAATCCTCATTCCTTCCTTCCCTCCCCCTCCTCCTGTTCTTCTCAGACCCCTCTGGGTTGAGGAGCATGCCCACAATTACCAAACAGTCCCCTCGCCCCACTTCTGTCCTCCACATGCCCCAGTTGCCTTCCTCAGTGGATCTGAGTGGCCTCAGGGATGGTCTTCAGTTCTGGGCATTACATTTAGGAAGGACATTAATAGTCTGGAGAGCATCAAGTAGGGCAATCAAGGCTTGAAATCCCCATCAAATATAGATCAGTTGAAGGGGCTAGGAATGGTTAAGACTCAGGAGGGACGTGATAACTGTCTCCAAGTATCTGTAGAGGATGTGAAGGAGAAATTAGATTTGTTCTACTTGGCCCTAGAGGCAGAGGAAACGAGAGCAGTGGTAGAGACTGCAAAGAGGCAGGTGTAGACTGGCTATATGGAAGAACCTCCTGATAATTAGGACTGTCCCAGAGTGGAGCAGGGGGTCTCAGCTGCTGAAAGGCTCCCCTTCATCTGGGGTCTTCAAGTCAAGTGACCACTTGACTGCTGTATTATAACAGGGATGGGTTTGTATGTGTGTATGTGTGTATGAGTGTGTGTGTGTGTGTGTGTGTGTGTGTGTAGATTGAATTCAATGAAATCCCTTTCAATTCCGAAATTCTGTAATTCTGTGAAAGCAGACTCATTTAAAATGTTTCAGTCTGAGCCAAACAAAATTAAGCAGGTAAATCTGATGGGGGAGAAAAGGCACTTAATTAAGCAGTCTGGTGAGCAAAGCATTAGTTTGGGAGATAGGAAAGCTGACTGCCAGGCCAGACGCTGACATTCAACTTCCCAGGTAGCCTGGGGCAAGTCATTTCTCTTTCTCTGAACTTGTTTCCTCATTTGTAAAAACGATGGAGTTGGACTAGAAGAACCCTAGAACCTATCTAGGGCTCCATGTTCACTAGTGTGTTATGATCCATAGGGGCAAAAGCTTGAGACATGAAATGGATCTTAGATGGATCTCCTCATTCAAGAGAGAAGGCATGACCCTGGGCAAGTCACTTAATCCCCTTTGCCTGCAAAAACAAAACAAAACAAAACGAAAAGAAAAGAAAAGAGAGAAGGCAATGACTTGTCCAAGGTGACACTGCTAGTAAATTAAATGATCCTGTGTCTGTATGATTCCCCGCTCCTCCCCAAACAGTTGGAAGAGATTTTTACAGTATTACACTAGGCTTTGGATCATCAGGAAAATGGCTGCCCCTCTATTGGTGCATAGAGCTGAGAGCTGATTGGGTAGATTCTATTTCTCCCCAAATTACACTTGCAGAAGCCAAAGTAATGAGATGGAAATAGGTTAACCAGTAAGATCCCTTTCCCTGAATCGCAGAGACTAAAAAAGATCAATACTTAGAGATAAATTTATGCTTCTTAACTTTTGCAGGGCTGCACCAACCAATTCATTTTGGAAACAAATTAGTCAGTTCTTTAAGTAATGCACACACAGAAACAAATGCTCGTTTGGATGAGACTTCTAGAAGTAATTTCATCCCATCTCTCTGCCTCTGTGTAGGACTAAAACTCACCCAGCTCAGATAGAGGAACCCGGCTGTATTCTGAGAAGCCTCAGGGGAAAAAATGAGGCAGAGTCTCCCCTCAGTCACTGCACACTTCTAATGGCTGACAAGTTCTTTCCAGATGCTCCTTTCCTCTTATTCTTACCTCTGCCTCATAGAAGCTCTCTCTTCTTCTAAAACGCAGCTCAGATACCATCATCTGCAGGATCCCTTTCCTGATCCCCCCCCCATCCCTAGGGCCCTCCCTCCCTAGCCACCTTGTATTTAAATACTTTGCATTTATTTGTGTTTCTTCCTTTTATACTTAATCCATAGTTAACTTCCTTGAAAGCAGGAATTGTTTCATTCTCTTTATTTGTATCTCCAGTGTTTAGCACAATCCCTGGCACAAAACAGGCACTCCAGTAATCAATGATTATTGATTGATTGATTTTTCACCTGAGATCATCTGTTCATAGGCAGCCTTCTCTGGAGTCCTACTCTAAAGTTCCAGATTCTGAGGCACATTACAAATTCCCCAACCCCCAGCTTTTCATCATCCCCCACCTACTCCCATCTTTAGTCATAATGGGATGTCCAAACTCACATTTGCCTAGCTAGGAACAAACCTAGAACCAAAACCTAGATCTCCTGAGCCCTACCTAGTCTAGGGATGTTTTTACCATTTCCTTACCTTTAACAATGAGACCTGTTGGGGGCAGCTAGGTGGAAAAATGGATAGAGCACCGGCCCTGGAGTCAGGAGTACCTGAGTTCAAATCCGGCCTCAGACACTTAACACTTACTAGCTGTGTGACCCTGGGCAAGTCACTTAACCCCAATTGCCTCACTAAAAAAAACACAAAAAACAATGAGACCTGTCTCCCTATTCCCTGAAGGGGAGCAAGGATGTCACATCTGGGGGTTTCAGTGATATTATCTATGGAGGACTCCATCCAGCTTCCCCTCTTCAGGAGAGGGGCTAAGTTTGTGGGGAGTTGTCTGCTTCTCAATCCAGGCCCCTGAAGGAAGGAGATTCTGGGCACTGGATTCCCATGGCTCTCACCTTCCCACCATCTACTACCCAACCTCTCCAGTCTGAGCCACCATTTTGTACCACTGAAACCACGTAATGCCTAGCTTTTCCCCTTCTAACCTATAGTCAGATGGACATTAGCTACAGTCTTGGTGTGGCCCATCCAGCCTGAAGGACTTTAAATCTCTCATTCTTTCTGTTGAGAAGTGCATCCCAAACTGAAGGCTGCTGCCTGGCCCCAGAGTGGGGAGAGAGTTAATACTGCAGCAGAAGAAAGAGCACAGGGGAAATGAACAAGATGCTGAGTCACCGATTGACTGCCCAGCCCTCAGCAGCATCATTCTGTTCTTGCAATCCCGAGGGACTGTGTGGCCGGTGCCCCATTCCTATCTTCTCTGCTTGGGGTTGGGGTGGGATTGACATGACCTGGAGTCAGGTAAGCAAGGTTCAAATCCCACCTCTGTTCTTTGAGAAGATCACTTTTTCTCTTTGGCCATCGGATGTTGTTGTTAGGTCATTTTTCAGTCATGTCTAACTCTCTGTGGTCCCAATTGGGGTTTTCTTGGAAAAGATGCTGGAGTGCTTTGCCATTTCCTTCTCTAGCTCATTTTACAGATAAGGACATAGAGGCAAACAGGGTCAAGTGACTTGCCCAGGGTCGCACAGCTTGTAAGTGTCTGAGGCCAGATTTGAACTCAGATCTTCCTGACTCCAGGCCCAACAATTTATCCAATGTGCCATCTACCTGCCATCAGATGGCTTACCTAAAAAAAAACTGAGATAAAATGTCGATTTCTAGGGTCCTTTCCAGCCCTAAATTCTATGATCCAAGTGGCTTCCCAGAGGAGGTAGATTTTAAGCTGAGGGACTCAAAATGATAATGGGGGCAGGTTACTCTATACAGGAGGAACAGAAAGAGAGAGGGATCAGAGGGAGGAGAGGAAGTCAGTCAATCAATCAAGGACTTTAGTTGACCACCCACTGTTTGCTCAGTTCTGTACTGTAAATTCCTGTGAAAGTATACAGAGAATGGAAGTGACTGAGATCTTGCCCCCAGGGAGTTTACAATCTAGTTGGATGGATAGGCCATAGCAAGGCACAAATTGAGAAAGGATTTAGGGTGAGTGATTTCTTTCTGAGCCTCAGTTTCCTCATCTGTAAAATTGGGGAAGGATACTGGCTTAGATCATCTAAAATATCCCTTAATATTTAATACATTACTTAATACAATACTTAATAATTAATCCCTTAACACCATTCATAATACTGTGATTCTGTGAGTCATCCAGAAAGAGCCTGGTCCCCTATTCCCTGGTGGCTTCCAACTTCTCCCAATACTATCTTCCCTTCATGGACTGGATGGTCTCTGTAAGTATAGAGTACTTGATCTCTTAAGTAGAAATGGGACTGAGAAACAGAATGTGTCTGGTATTGACAGTGAGGGCTTAAGGACTTTGAAATAAGTGATAACTAGAATTTATATGGCACTTATTCAAAGCACTTTACATATAGTATCTCATTTTTGAACAACAGCCCTGGGAGGTAGGGGCTATTATTATCTCCATATTACAGATGAGGAAACTGAGACAGAGGATAAATGATTTGCCCAAGGTCATATAGCTAGTAATTGTCAGAGTCTGGAATTGAACTCAGGTCTTCCTGACTTCACCTCCAATGCTCTCCCTCACTTAAATCCAATTCAGTGCAAGTTATGACATCACCCCAATGCCATGGTCCTCTTCAAGACCGAAGGAAAAATAATATCCAATGCTCTGAACACTGTGACACCTAGCTGCCTGGATGAGCAAGAGAATGGATGGAACCACTTTCCTTTAAGGATTTGGACACTAAAAGAGATCTTTGTCTATTCAGGGTGAAGTTTTTTTTAAAAAATCATGCCTGGAGGCAGGGGGTGGCTCCAATGACCTCAGAAAGGTCCTACCAGCAAGCTGTGATGTTTGCTTGGGATCTTAGGCAGTCAGTCCGCTTGGCTCTGCTCAGATTTCTCTAATTCTCCATTTGGGAAGAGGCATGTGGGGAGAACTGGGAGAGAACTAGGAGGGTGTAGCTTAGGAAAGAGAGATCCCGGGCATTAAAGTGATGCAGGGCGTCCGTGCAGAGAGGCAGATGAGGCATTGTCACCTATAAGACGTGCATACTGCACTCTCTATCCTTATCCTTCATGCCAGATGCACATCTTCATTTTAAGCTACAAAATATTAAAAATTCATAAATCTTCTACCTGACTAAGCGTATACAAGCTTTCTTGTACCTTGTTGATCTTCAACTAAGGGGCACTGATATGAGCCCTGAAGGCTCCAGCTCTGCCGCGTAGTGCTGGCAGGAATGACGAATTAGAGTTAGAATAAAAGAGAATGCCACTTCTTTACCCTTGTGAAAGTCAGGGACACGGACCATTTAATGAAAGCACAGGACTTGGGTCTGGGGAACAGAGAAAAAAGATCAAGGAATGGGTGTCGAATGTTAGCTGTCTAAGAGGGGAGACAGGCAGAAAAGGCAGGAATTCTGTTCTCTATGGAGAGGGTGCTCAATGACTGCATAGTACTAACTCCTACAGAAAGCCTGCTTCCTTCTTCTCTTAGCATCATGGCTCAGCCCTCAGGTAAGTAAAGCCTAACAGTGCCCTCTATTGCTGGGTCTTCGAACTGCAGTCACTGTGGTCCCCATTCCTTGGCAAGAGTGACTGAGGAGCCTGCAGCTGGGAGCAGGCAACCCTGAGTCAATGA
Source organism: Dromiciops gliroides (assembly GCF_019393635.1). Lineage (NCBI taxonomy): Eukaryota > Metazoa > Chordata > Mammalia > Microbiotheria > Microbiotheriidae > Dromiciops > Dromiciops gliroides. Next base: position 100,710,964 of record NC_057864.1, read on the forward strand.
TCACAATCTGGAAAGGAGAGATGGGAGACCTGCTGGAGACCGGAGGCAGAGAGAGACTTCATTAGCCACGAAACAGAGCAGAACAGCCATGAGAGGTGTTTGCCAGCCAGCTACAACAGAGCAAGGGAAGCTAGAGCCCTTTGAAGGCCCTTAGGCACAGACCAACATTTTCTACTTTGTGATGTATGCACATCTATGTCCGTACAAGCATATACACACACATGTAGTATGTGCATAAACTAACCATAGAATCATTAAAATAAAGGTGAATGGGGGCAGCTAGGTGGCGCAGTGGATAAAGCACCGGCCCTGGATTCAGGAGTACCTGAGTTCAAATCCGGCCTCAGACACTTGACACTTACTAGCTGTGTGATCCTGGGCAAGTCACTTAACCCCCATTGCCCCGCAAAAAAAAAAAAAAAAAAAAGGTGAATGTATATATCTGGGCTATGTATGACTTTAAACAGACTGCCTTCTTTAGCTCCCCTTCACCTGGGTGGAAAGAAAAAAGGTATTATGAAGGGAGAGCCCATCTCTGAAGACTCTGGGAGGGGGAGAGATGGTATTTGCAGTGCTGGGGGAAAAAAATGTTGGACCTGGGGATTTGACCTGCATGACCTTGGATAAGTCATTTAACTTTGTCTCAGTTTCCTCCTTTATAAAATGAGGAAGTTGGACCAGACAATCTCCAAGGTTCTCTTTGAGGTTCTAAATCTATGATTTAGACACAGGGATGGGGTGAGGGAGGGGAAGGCCCCAAGAAACAGCCAGTGGGCAGGGAAGCTATAAAATAATAAAGTCGTCACAGTAATATAGTCCTCTCCACAGGTGATCTCATCTGTGCCTGATAATAACCCAGTGATGTAGATGTTACAAATATTATCATACCCTGGGAGATAGATACTGTAGGTATTATTATCCCCATCTTACAGATTAAGAGACTGAGATTGGGAGAGGGGCTTCAGACAATTTGCTTATGGTCACGCAAGTGTCAGAGATGGGATCTGAAAGCAGGTCTTTCCAACTCCAAGCCCAGCCCTCTATGCTATGTAGCTTCTCGGTGGTTGCCTTCATTATCCGTTCACAGGATACAGATTCCTGTGTAAAGTCATGAAGTCCCACTATGATGTTCCTTGACCTTTCTCCCATTTGTCTGTGAAACTAGCTGGGGGCAGCTAGGTGGCACAGTGGATAAAGTACCAGCCCTGGATTCAGGAGGACCTGAGTTCAAATCCAGCCTCAGACACTCAACACTTACTAGCTGTGTAACCCTGGGCAAGTCACTTAACCCTCATTGCCCTGGAAGGGAAAAAAAAAAAAAGAAACTAACTGCTCCCTGGACCATTATGTTTTGTTTTGTTTTTGGTGAGGCAGTTGGGGTTAAGTGACTTGCCCAGGGTCACACAGCTAGTAAGTGTTAAGTGTCTGAGGCTGGATTTGAACTCAGGTCCTCCTAACTCTAGGACCGGTGCTCTATTCACTGCACCACCTAGCTGCCCCTTTTTTTTGTTTTGTTTTCTTATGGACCATTATGTTTTGATGGAGCCAATCAGTGATGGTAGGTGGGTTGTGCCTATATCCTGGTTCTGATGACACACACTCGGGATAATTAAGAGCAATATCTTGCCCTTCTATAGAACAATGGAATCTCAGACTTGTAAGAAGTGGTTTTTTTTTTTCTTTTTCTTTTCCTTTTTTTTTTGCAGGGCAATGAGGGTTAAGTGACTTGCTCAGGATCATACAACTAGTAAGTGTCAAGTTTCTGAGGTCGGATTTGAACTCAGGTCCTCCTGAATCCAGGGCCAGTGCTTTATCCACTGCACCACCTAGTTGCCCCCTTGGAAAAAAGTTTTAAAATGCATCTGGTAATCCCCTCTTCAGCCTCCACTAACATGAAAATAATTAATAATAATTAATAAATAATAATACCTAACATTTACATAGCACTTTAAGGCTCACAAAAGCCCTATAAAAATATTATCTCGTTTAATTCTCACAGTCCTATTATTATCTTCATTTTTTAGCTGTGCAAAATAAGTCAGACAGAGGGGAAGTAACTGGCCCGGAGTTGCAGTGAGTAAATGTCTGATATCAAATTTGAACTGATTCCAGGTCTAGCATTCTATATTCTGCACCATCTTGTTGCCTCAAGGTTTCAGAAATTGTTTTATGAACACAAGAGAATCCCATGGTAAGGATGGCTTGTTATTACATAGGTTTTGTAGAGGCCATAGTCCTATTATCCTGTGTACTGGTCAGACCATATCTGGACTGGGATATTTCATGAAAGACATTGACAAGCTAGAATATGTCCAAAAAATAGAGGGGAATGGAGAGGACTATGAGGCCTGCTTAAAAGAGAAGAAAAGGCTGGGGGGGAGGGGAGAGGTCACAATAGCTATCTTCTGTTATTTGAAGGGTCGTCTTGTGGAATAGAGATTTCACTTAATCGTTTTGGCCCCAGAGGACAGAAAAGGGGGCTGGAAACTTCAGAGACAGCTTTAGACTTAATATAAGGAAAAAACTCCCTAACAAGGTGGAATGGGATGTCTGGGGAGGTCATGAACCTCGCAACAGGCCTATTAAGTAGAGAATGGATGGCTAGTTTTCCTCTTTTTTCTTTCTTTATTTTTAGTGAGGCAATTGGGGTTAAGTGACTTGCCCAGGGTCACACAGCTTGTTAAGTGTCTGAGGCCGGATTTGAACTCGGGTACTCCTGACTCCAGGGCCAGTGCTCTATCCACTACGCCACCTAGCTGCCCCCATGGCTAGTTTTCAAGGATATTGCAGAGGGAAATTACTGCTTAGGTAGAAGTTGGAGAAAAGACCTTTGAGAGCCTCTAATTCTGGTGTTAGGTCAAGGAAGTGGAGTAATATTGGGGAAGGAGCTGAGAAAGAGGCATTGAGAGACCTGGGTACTAATCCCAACTTGCTGTGGGAAGTTGGGTAGATCACTTCACTGCTGTGTAAAACAAGGAAGGGGCAGGGGCTAACTAAGCTCTCTTCTACTTCTGAGGTGCTATCATTCCAAGGATGCAGAGTTCCCTCCTTCATAAGCCAGCTTGGCTACTCCCGGAGAATGAGTCAAGCCTATGAGCTCAGCCCTAGAACAGTATGAGGTCAGTAATAATAATAATTCCTTACATATGTGAAGCCTTGGATACAAAATGATTTCACATATATTATTTCATTTGACCCTCTTGACATTTGTTGAGATGAGCAAGGCAGGCTGTAAATACCAAGTGGAAGTCAAGAAGGCCTGGGCCTAGGCCAGGGTGAAGCCACAAACAGATGGCATTTGGGTTGGTGTCTCCTTTCTGAGATTGGTTCAAACACACCTCCTTTCAGTACATTCCTCGTCCTCGGCTGGCTCAGCCTGCCCTAGGCTATAGCTCATCCCATCTTTGGATCATTTGTTTCTGAGATACATAGAGGCTTTCATCAGGGCTAGCTCATTCTCCTTTCCCAGATCCCCGGGGGAAAGGATAACCCTACTTCCCCATTTTACAGGTAGAGAATAAAAGGCCCAAAGAAATCTGTTGATTTGCTTAAGGTCACCCTGATTGGATAGTGGCAGCAAAGCCTGCTTCCTGCTTCCTAGCCCAGTGCTCTCAATATAAGGCAGGTGAAACAGTTTTTTCACTCATTCAGCAGATGAGGAAATTGAGACAGAGAAGACCAGAATTCAGGATCTGTGGCTTGGAAGAACACACAATGGGAGGGGAGAAGGAGAAGTTGGGGTGGCGGGAGTAGGTTCTTATTTACAGCTGTCCTCACACCTTCAGTTATCCCTGGTCTGCATTAGACAGAAGACCTGATTTTGGAACTGGGAGTGGGCTCTCTCATGCCATGCCAGGGTAAGCAGACTAGCATTCCAAGGATGGACTCTTGGGCCTCTCAAGAAGGAGAGGGGCAGCCTGCTGAGCCACATGACTGCTCAACAAGAGCAAGATAAATGGGCACTTCTTAAGGAGCCATTCATGTCCTCACTGGACCATGTGCCTGGAAGCATCCGGCCCAGGCCTGCCTAGTTGTCCAGGCAAGTCCTCAGGTTTCATGAGGGAATGAAGGAAGGGGAGGATTTGGAGCATCAGCTCTGCTCCTTATGTGACATGGGGGAAGAAATATTCCCTAAGTATCAGTTTCCTCATCTGTGAAATCAGGGGATTGGAGAGATAAAGGAAGGTCCTTCTACCTTTAATATTCTGGGGTTTTGTGATTTTGCACTGGTTGAGGTCTGCCCTGCCAATGTGTCACTGAGGCCTATAATCCTATCATTGGAATTTCAGGAACCCCTCTTGTTTTTGTTTTTTGGGTTTTTTTGCGGGGCAATGGGGGTTAAGTGACTTGCCTAGGGTCACACAGCTAGTAAGTGTCAAGTGTCTGAGGCTGGATTTGAACTCAGGTACTCCTGAATCCAGGGCTGGTGCTTTATCCACTGTGCCACCTAGCTGCCCCTTTTGTTTTTTGTTTTTGTTTTTTTAATTAATTTTTTTTTTACAGGGCAATGAGGGGGGTTAAGTGACTTGCCCAGGGTCACACAGCTAGTAAGTGTCAAGTGTCTGAAGCTGGATTTGAACTCAGGTCCTCCTGAATCCAGGGCTGGTGCTTTATCCACTGCACCACCTAGCTGCCCGCCAGGAACCCCTCTTAAAGTGCAACTCTCCAACCAAGTTTGCCCCTCAAAGAAGGAATCTGAGAAAGTACCTCCCTATTTTCTTTGCAGAAATGGAGGACTATGGGTATTGGGACAATAGGACTAATCAATGTATTGAAAAAGTCTGACATTATATGTAATAATAATTTCATCACATATAATAATAATAATAATTACATTATGTACATTATGAGATTTTTTTCAATGCGTTCATTAGTTTTGCTGAACTGATTTTTCTCCTTTTTCTTCTTTAGTGTAAAGGATGTCTCTCCAGCAGGGGCAAGAAGAGACTGAGAAATCTAAGTAATATAAAAACAAAAGCTATCAACAAATATTTTAACACACAAGTGCCCATTGCGCATTAAAGTGCATCAGTCATGAAAAAGTATAACAGGTCCTTTCCAACTGTAAGCCAAAAACAGTTTTTGTTAGGGAAGGGAAGAGGGAAGGAAAGAGAATGAAGATGCTGGCATCCGGTGGGGGAGGGAAGAGCATGGGGGGGGAGAATGGTAAAGGAAGACAGTAAGGTACTAGAGACAAATGTCACCACTCTAGTCAGGGATTCATGGAACCCTAGCATTGGAATATGCTTTAGAGGTCATCTAACGCAGCCTCGGAAGGATGTAGGAATCCTCCTGGACCAGATGGGCCCGGCTCCCCCATTCTCAGCGGTAACAGTTATGCCTCTGAATGAGTAAGTGCTGTGCCTGCCCTGAAAGTAGATGGCCATTACCTACCTTGCTACTGACAGCTCTGGGTCTCTGGGAAGCTAAAGTGGGCCATGTGGGTCCCTAGGGTGCAATTATGTTCCCCAAACAGCAGTGGCTCCCTCTTTTCTGGCCTGATGGGGGAGGAGCGAAGTGAGGGAGAGATGGTGATAGGGAGACCAAAATGTAAACCCTGTCCTCTAAATGCCAACGTGCTGGAAAATGGAAAACATATGGGTAGAAGGAAAATTCCAATTTGGAAAATTCCAAATTGGCCAGGCACTCTTAGACAATCCCTCGTGGGTGGATCTAGGGGAGGGGGCTCCTGAAGGAAAGTTTGGAAATATAGGCTACTGGGGAAAGGACAAGCACTATGTACATTTGTATGGTGTAAAATTTTGTAAGAAATCTACAGAGGATCATAGATTCAGAACTGGAAGGAACTTTGGAAATTATCTAGTCCAACTCCTTCATTTTACAGATGAAGAAACTGAGGCTCGTACAAGTGGTGACTTGCCCTGGATTTGGATCTAGGTCTTTTGACTACAAACTGATCACCTTTTTCGCTGTGACATCCTGATGCTGTGGTAGCTTTTTCTACTATCTGAGTCGATGCTAGAGAATTCAAATGAATAAGGGAGTACAGTGGGAAGACCACTGTCCTGGAAAGTAAGAGGAATGAGTGTTAGAATGCATAGTACTGGGGTTGGGGTACAGAAGACATCTTTTTGAGTTCAAATCTGGCCTCAGACACTTACTAGCTATGTGACCCTGAGCAAGTCACCCAACCCCTGTTTGCTTCAATTTTCTCATCTGTAAAATGAGCTGGACAGTGACAAACCACTCCAGTATCTTTGCCAACAAAAACCCTGTGGACAATATTGGCATGCAATGGCCCATGGGGTCACAAAGAGTGAACAAGTGTGCCAATAAAACTGAAACAGTCTCTGTCCTCAAGGACTTCATATTCTAATGAGGAGGACAATAAATATAGGGGCATGATGGTCAGAGAAGGGAGTTATAGTCTAGGGAATCACAAAAACTGTGAGTGGGTTAATGGAACAATCCACTGATGTGGTTTTTCCAGAAGTAATGGTAGTGGTGATTTGGATACAATTCTTAGAGCAAGGGGTGGGAAAGTAGTAGAGGTTATATTGAGGAGAGGGAGAAAACAGGCAAAAAATGGCTAAGGTGAAGATAAGGATGCATGATCCCAGGGAATGCAGAGCCTAGTGGTTTAGTTCCTCCCATACATAGTATCTGGTGGCCCAGTTTGGAAGATGGAGCAAAGGAGGGGACAAAAACCAAAAAGTCTATAATCTTTAACTCAAAGATTGTACTACTCTGCATATACCTGAGGGGGTCAATTACAAAAAGAAAGGTTCCCAATACACAAAAATACTTATTATAATGACACATTGTATTGTCAAGTACAAAATAGATGCTCATTGACTGAGGAATGAATGGCCAAACAAATTGTGGCACATGAATATAATGGAATATTATTGTGCTATAAGAAATGATGTGCATGATTAATACAGAGAAGCATGAGAAGATTTATATGAATTGATGCAAAGTGAAATAAGTAGAATGAGAAAAACAACCTATACAATAACTACAATGATGTAAATGGAAAAACAAAACAAAACAAGGACAACACAACAATCCAAATTAAATGTTGAGAAGGTATAAGAATGATATAAAAGAAAAGATCTGAGCAGGCACCTCTTCCCATTTCATTGCAGAGGTGGTAGGCTGTGATTGGAGAATACTGAAAGTAGTGTTAAAATTTTTTGATATATTACTTAGTTCTGCTGCATTTTCCCTCCTTTTAAAGATTATTTTTTAGAAAGGGCAGTCCTCTGGGAGGGGGAAAGGGTTGGGTAAACTGAGAAATATAGTAAACATAAAAACAAAAAAAATCAGTAAAATTAATTTTTTCAAATGAGTTGGGCTAGATGATCTCCAAGATTTAAAATTATATAATCTATAGGAATGGAGCTTACAGCTTATCACCTACATCTCCAGCCAGGTGCAATAATTTCCATATTTGGTGGGCTGGAGCTGAGTGGCTTAAGGTACCTTTTACTGTAGAAAAAAATATTTTGAAGAGGTTTTTTATTTGCAACTTGCTTCTCTCTCTCAACAAGCCAACCTCTTTTATTTAACTGTCCTCATTTGTTCCAGCTTGGCTAGGACTCTCTGCTCTCAGCAAATAAACCTGGTTGTCACGAACTGCCCCTGCCTCATTCTTGTGCCAACAGGCACACTATTCTCTGACCTCCCTTCTCTCCTTTCTTTTCTGACAAGTCACACACATCCTTCTCCTATTTTAAGAGAACATCCCACACAAATCTCTCTCTCTCTCTCTCTCTCTCTCTCTCTCTCTCTCTCTCTCTCTCTCTCTCTCTCTCCAACCTTTCCTCACTTCCAGGTGCACCTTCCTTTATGTTCAGCTGTCATGCCTCTGTTTGTCAATTCAACAAATACTTATAAAGTATCTACTATATGCAAAGTACTGTGTGTTTTTTTATTTAGGTTGATAGCTATGTGTGTTTTTTAGCTCTACTATTAATTAGTCTGTTTGGGTTTTCCTCTTCTTAGAGAAGGGAAAGTTTAGAACCAGAGGTTAAGCCACTTTTATAGGCTCACAGAATCTATGCTGACTGACAGAAATAGATCTCAGGGTCAGAGGTGGTCTGGTCTTTTAGTTGCCTCACCAGCATAGATGCAGCTGAAGGTGCCAGCCCCATCCCAAATCTGGGAGTTACTGTTAAGTAACAGTATCTTACATTTATATAGTGCTTTAAAGTTTGCAAAATACTTTATAAATATTATTTCATTTGATTCTCATAATAGCCCTGGAAGGTAAATGCTATCATTATTCTCGTTTTACAGATGAGGAAACTGAGGCAAGCAGAGGTTAAGGGATTTGCCCAGGTCTTCTTGACTCCAGGTCTGGTGTTCTATCCACTGCATCATGTAATTGATTCTCTCTCTCTCTCTCTCTCTCTCTCTCTCTCTCTCTCTCTCTCTCTCTCTCTCTCTCTTTTGTGGGGCAATGAGGGTTGTTTTTTTCTTTTTTTTTTTTTGTGGTAATTGATTCTCAAAATCTGATTCCCAAAACCTAATTGATTCTCAAAATCAAAATTGATTCTCTACCCTGTGGGTTATATATTATGGGTATGATAAATAGTTTGTCCATGACCCCACAATGAGTTATACCAAGACTACCTTTTTCTCATATCTCTAGAAGGTAGACTGAGTACCCAAGACAAAGTTGATGGTGAAAAGGATACCTTCACTTGAGAAAGGTGAGGAAAGAGAGGGGAGGGGGTCGTGGTGGCTAAGGGTGAATGGGAGAAAGGAAAGGAGTAATGAGTAAGAAAGAGAAGGAATTAGGCAATAACCACCTGAACTGGATGGTCTATGTTCAATTCAGTTCACTTGCATAAACAATGACCATTTAAAACCCCCCATACCAGGAGGAGATCATTGGAGCTCTTGGAAAAGGATTGCAGATTTAAAGCTGGAGGGACCTCAGAAGTCACCTAGTCCAAGTCCTTCATTTTACAGATGAAGAAACTGAGACTCAGGGAGGTTCAAGATACTTGCCCAAGGTCCAATGGATAGTAAGCATCAAAGACAGAATTAGAAATTAAGTCCTCTGACTCCAGAGCCAAATCCTTTCCACTATGCCACATTCCCTGCTCTTCCCTTTACAGACGAGAAAACAAGCCCAGATACTTTAAGAGACTTACCTAAAGTCACACAAGTAGTAATGAAAGTAGTATTTGAACCCAGGATCTTTGAATATAAAGTCAGTGCTTTTTCTACTATGCTCTGCCCTTCCATAATTGGAAGAATTATGATAAAAGATGGAGGAATGGAGATGGAGCACATACCTAGTCACAGAATCATAAATCTTGACAGTCATTTAGCCTGATCCCTTTATTTTATAGCTATAGAAACTAAGTAGGTGACTTGAACCCAAACCCTTTGACTCAAAATTCACTGATACTCTTCTCACTGTACCATATTTTCCCCAAAGACTTAATAACACTTAAATGACTATAAGAGAATCTAATGCCGCTAAGGAGATACAAAATAAAGGAGCAGCCAGTTCTAGGCATAGTGAATCAGGGGTAGCTTCCTGGAGGAGGGGAGCTTTGGGCTGAGTTCTATGGGGGAAAGGCATAAGTTAGCTAAATATATGGGAGAAAGTTGGGCTATAAATGGGGAATAGAAATTCTAAGAAAGAAACAATTCTATTTCCAGGGACGGAGGAGGAAGGAAAGTTTTAACAACTTACCACCACCAACCAAATTTCCTGGGTATTTCAAGGATGGGTGAGTACTCCTTGTAGACCAAGACCTACAAAATAGACAAGACGCTGATTAGATACAGAATGTCCTTCCTACTCTTGGGAAATCTCTAGATTTCAAGATGCTATCTGAAGCCTTGAATTCACTCTTAAGAGGGATGCTGACAAATTGGACAAACTGGACAAATTCATGTCCAGAAACCAGAAAGGAGGTGGGGATGGGCGAGGAGTCTGGAAATTTGACAGAAGCTGAAGGACTTTTCAATATTTAACCTGGAAAGGAGAAGACTTAGGGAAATGGTGTGAATGCTGTTTTCATGTGGCACTATCTGATATTCATATTGGGATTTCAAGTTTAGAGAGCACTTTTCTCTTTCTATACATTATCTGATTTGCACCTCAAGACAGCCTTGGGAGATATGATCTGAAAGTGTTATGATTCCCATTTTAGGGATAAGGAAGTGACATGCAGCATGTTGTGGTGCATAGGAAGACCTGGGTTCAAGTCCTACTTTGACACATACTGGCTCTGTAACCCTGGAAAAATCACTCAGCACTTCTCTGTGCCCCAATCAATTAACTCTCAATGACTGTGGCCATAAAGTCACAGGGTAGGTAATAATTTACATTGATAGAGGGAGTTCTTGGAGAGCTCCCTATTCCCAGAAAGTCACAAGTCCAAGCCAAAATAGAACTGCACGAGGAAATTCAGGTTCAAGAAATTAGTTTCCACCCTGATCACAGTTAGTAATTTTGCCCACACATCACATGAATTGGTCATAACCAGATCAGTCGGAGGTACATAAGTGTCAGGGCCTTCCAAGGTCAGTGATCTTGACTCTACCAGCACAATACCCATCAGGAAACACTGTCTTTCAATTGTTTAAAGAATTGTCATGTGGGAAAAGGTTTTTGATTCTTTCCAAGAAAGAAGGAGAGAGGGAAGGAAGGTGGGACAGAGGGAGAGAGAAAAAGAAGGAAAGGAGAAAAAAGGAAGGAAGGAGGGAAAGAAGTAAGGAAGAAGGGGGAAGAAAGGAAGGAGGGAGAAGGAGGGAGAAAGGAAGGAAGGAGGGAAGGAAAGGAAAGGAAGGAAAAAAACTTAGAGGTTAATAAAATTAAAGATGTATTTTCCCCATCTTATCTACAGACCACCATCTTTAAATACCCATGAAACCTAGGTTAAGAGTCTCATCTAAAAAAAAAAGTCTCATCTAGTCCAAATCCCCATTTTATAGATGATGGAACTGAGAGCCAGAAAGGGAAAGCAGTCTTCCCAAGATCATACAGACAGGATCTAATTAAATTGGGACTCAAAACTCAGGTCCTCTGACTTCAAATCCAGGACTTTCTCAACCATTATAATATGGCGCTTGTGCCTGACTAAGTCCAGAAGCTTCAGTCTGGCATTTCTTAAGTTACTTGTCCCACCATTTCAGAGAGGCAAAGACCAATGAACTAAACTATTTCTTGAGGGTTCTTTTACTTCTCCAGATCCTTCCTTAAGTACTTAATTCTGATTTCTCAAGCATTGTGACTCAATAGGCACCTCTAGCTCCTTCAACTTCAGTAATTCTAGTAGAGAGCATGGGTATTATTTCACCTCTCATTCCCCAGTGGTAAGGAAAAAAGTTAGCCAAATCCTTTGCTCCAGATATCACCCCAAGATGACCATTGGGAGGTCAGTAGTTTTGATCTCCCTTTAAACACTGGAGTAAATTTATAGAATGTTAGAGGTAGAGGGGATCATCTAGGTCTGCCCCAACCTCATTTTACAGATAAGGAAACTGAGGCCTAGAGAAGGGGAGGTGACTTGACCCAGGTCACACAGTTAATAAAGAGCAGAACTGAACTAGTACCCAGGTTTCATGGATGTTAGCAATGAAAAGGACCCTTGAGATCCACCTAGACTTCCATTTTCCAAAATGCTTCAGGTACTAGGTGAATAGGGCTTCACTGAATCACAGGCTTTAGGGCTGGAAGAGATCTGACTCCCTCATTTTTTGTTATTGTTGAGGCAATTGGGGTTAAGTAACTTTCCTAGGGTCATACAGCCAGTAAGTGTCGAAGACTGGATTTGAACTCAGATCCTCCTGACTCCAGGTTCAATACTTCCTATTTATTGCATCACCTAGCTGCCCCATGACTCCCTTGTTTTACAGAACAGCAAAATAGGCTTAACGATATGAAATTAGTAGAATTCAGCTCCAAATTCTTGAATTCCCAATTCTGCATTCACTCAAAAACTCCAGGTTCTCTGAGAAAAAGCCTGGGCTAGGATATTTATACCTATAAAAATGGCCAATATGGAATGATGTATATATGAACAATGCATTTTGTATGCAGCAGTTTTGGGATAGAAAAACAGATTTAATCTTTTATTTTGCTCTAAATTTCTCTTGATTTTCCTTTTTCCCCAGTGGGGTTCATTGCCTCAGATCTCCCAGGAGAAGCATTTTGGGAATTATATCATCATTTCAATTATAAAAGTGTTTTGTAACCAGTTGGATTTAGTCCAACTCCTTAATTTTTCCAAGGAATAAACTGAGGCTCAGAGAGGTTGATATTGTCCCAAGGTCATACTGATTCTCAGTATCTGCCTTGGTGATACTTTATGACACTCTAGTAGCAAAGCCAAGTCTAGATCTCCAAAATCCTATGCTAGAATTTTGCCCTCCTTCCCCATTGCAGGGCTACTGCTGAGTATCTGAAACTTGGGCATGGATAGGGGGATGACTTAGGAGAAAGGAGAGACTAGCCAACCCTGTCATTATAAACCACAGTGGTACTACCACTGAGCTGCTGTTGGAAGCCATATCCCTTGTTTCAATCGTATGGCTCCCACCATTTTCTGGGGAAGGAGCTCAGGTCTAAGCTGAGGAGGAGCTGTGATAGGATGGGCTTGTCTCTGGTTCCTTTGGTAGAGGAGGCTGCTAGGACAGAATGCAGCAATCAGAGAAGCTTGAGGGCATAATGGAAAGGTGAATGTTAGATATGTGTCATGACAGGCAGCTCAGTCAACCCACAGAGCTTAAAAATAGAGAGATACTCAGGCGTCAGGGGGGAGCTGGGGATGAAAATACTTGCAAGATCATCAAAGTCCCCCTAATCTACCTCATTTTTCAATCTGATTCCAACCTCTTTCCCCATTCAACTCTGCCCCACCCCTCTGGGCACAAAACTGTGAAATCACTAAAGCTGGTCTTCAGTGGCCAAGCCCCATGCAATTACCTTGTATCGATTTCATATGTATTTTTATATATTTATGTATGTACATTATCTCCCCTTTTCTTCCTGCCTTCCTTCCTCCCTTCCTCCCACCTCCTTCCTTCCCTCTTTCCTTTTTTCCTTTCTTCCCTCTTTCCTCCTTTCTTTCCCTTCTTCCCTCCCTCCTTCCACTCCTCCTTCCCTCCTTCCCTTCCCCTTCCTTCCCTTTCTTCCTCCTTTCCTTCCTCCCCTTCCTTCCCTCTTCCCTCTTTTCCTTTCTTCCCTCTTTCCTCCTTTCCTTCCCTCCTTCCCTCCCTCCTTCCACTCCTCCTTCCCTCCTCTCCCTCTTTCCCTTCCTTCCCTTTCTTCCTCCTTTCCTCCCTCCCCTTCCTTCCTCTTTTCCTTCTTTCCTTCCTTCCCTCCTTTCTCCTTTCCTTCCCCTCCTTCTTTCCTTCCTTCTTCCCTTCCTTTCCATCCTTCCTTCCCTCCCTTCCCCCCTTCCCTCTGAGCATCAGCTTTCTCTTCTCTCTCTCTCTCTCTCTCTCTCTCTCTCTCTCTCTCTCTCTCTCTCTCTCTCTCATGCCCTCCAACCCTGCTTTCAAGAAAAAAAAAAAAACCTGTGTCATTTAAACCTCTGTCTGGCTCTTAGTCACTCTAGTACCATTACCAGGGACATGTTGAAGTTTGGGCCTGACCACAGAATTATAGCATCCAAGAACATTAAAGCCAGAGGGGACCACAGAGATCATCTAGTCTGGGGGTTCTTAATCTGGAGTACACATCCCCTCAAGGTGTCTATGGATGAATCTTAGGACATTTGAGAAGATGGACGGTTCAGGAAAAATCACATCTTTGTTTCAATATAGTTGTTTCCTTTGTAATCCTATGCATTTTATTTTACGCACTTAAAATTATTCTGGGAAGGGGTCCATACACAGCACCAGGCTGAAAAAGGGTTTCATATGCCACATAAAAAGGCTAACAGCCCTGATCTGGTCTAGCTGTCTCCTCTTTCAGACGAAGAAACAGAGGTTCTCATATGAGGAATAATAATGATAGTAATAATTCATATTCACATAATTCATGAAGGCTTATAAAGTTCTTTCCACAGACCAACCTGGTAATACAAATATTATTCCCATTTTTCAGATGAGGAAAATGAGACTCAGCCAGTGACAGGGAGGGGCAGTCAAGCGCCAATCATCTCTGATAGTAGAATGGAAGAATTTATCCACTGTTAATAAGAATTTTGCACATTGGGCAACAGGTGGAGAGGTTAGGAGGAGTCTCCCTGGAGGCCCTGAATTGATGCTGATGGGGACATGCCCTTTTCTCCCTTAAATAACTCTGAATCTGACAGAAAGAGGTGCCACAGGGAGGAAGGAGCAAGCTCTCCTCCCCCTGCCCAGGCTGCCTCCAAAGAGCAGCAAGGCAAGGCTGATAAATTCTCAGTCCTTTGATGTCTCCTGCTCAGTGTCTCCTCGGTGGGTACCTTCCTGGGAAAGAACAAAAGGCCTGAATTAATCACTAACAGGCAGTTTGCTTAAAGGAGGCCAAGGTCATGGAAAACAAGCTGCTGCTGCTGCTGCATCTTAGATCATTTGACTTCCCAACACCTCAGGCTCTCCTTTCATCCCTCCTCTTCTCATCGGTTACCAGCAGAGTCCAGGGTCCTCCTGACTCCAGCAGGAACCCAGAGCTGGGATGGATCTGGAAAGGTCATCTTGTTCAGTTCCCTGCCATCCAGCCACTGGAATGAAGACCTCATCTCTGCTCGCAGAGTTGGGTTCCACAGATGGATCCTAGTTCTCTACAGAAAAGTCTGAAATGTCTGTGACAGTGAACAAAATGAGGGCTTTCTACTCTGCACCAAGAGGAAGTCAGGTTAGATGGAAGGATGAACTTCTTAGAATTTCCTTAGAATGGAAGGCCCAGCTGGTGGGGAGACTTGTCCAGGGCTAGGAAATGTGACATCCTTGGAGTCTTTTAGTTTTAAAAAATCAATGTTAAAATTTTTTTACATATATTTTGGAAAATAAAATTCTATTAAGAGAAAAAAAAAGAAAATAGGATGGGTGGTTTGGGTGCAGACCACCTTGGGAAGTGGCAAGGAAGATCCAGCCCTGTGTCTTAAGTCTTGATGATTTTCTCCATTTCCCTAAGGATTCTTTCTTTCTTTCTTTTTTTTTTTAGTGAAGCAATTGGGGTTAAGTGACTTGCCCAGGGTCACACAGCTAGTAAGTGTTAAGTGTCTGAGGCCGGATTTGAACTCAGGTACTCCTGACTCCAGGGCCAGTGCTCTATCCACTGTGCCATCTAGCTGCCCTCCCTAAGGATTCTAATTCCTCCTTGGAAAAGATCTGAGAGACTTTGCCCTTAGCCCATGTTTCTTCTTTACCACTTTCTAAATCTGCACAGACCTCTAAGTCTTTACTTAGCCCCCATGACCCTCTTGGTCCCTGAGACTACTCATTTCTCTAGATCCAGAGACGTCACCCGAATCCTTAAGTACTTTTCCTTCTCCTCCTTTCTCTTATTGCAGTGTCCTGGCACTTAAATCCGGTGACCACGCCCTCCTTCCCTGACCACCTGCGAGCTATCTTGGGTTTAAGTGAGGATGTTTATTTTACCAGAGAAAAAAAAAAAAGAATGTCAATTTGAGGGGGAAATACACCAAGATAAGGCTGTTAGAAGTGGCTATGAAAGAAAATTACCCAGTCCCAGACTGACAGAGCCTCCACTTCCTAGATAATCTAATCTTTTCAATTCTCCAGCCTAGTTTGGCCTCCAAGATACTCTTTAGGCTGGGTGCCTGTGCCTTCTGCTTTGACTCTGATGTCAGTAGTTGGCTCTGAACTGCACCCACTGATTTGAGATTTATCCACACGAATGTTCTGAACTGAGTTCTTTTGTTGATTTACAATTCCAAGTTCTCTATCAGCAAATCAGAGTCTCTTGATCTCTAACTTGAATTCTGGAGTTTCTGAGTTCGAAAAGTTGGAAGAAACTCAGAGACCATCTTATTCATTCCAAACCCAAAAGGAACTCCTTCTACAAGTAGCTTTTACTTGAAGACCACTAGTGAGGAGGACCCCCGGACCTCCTGAGGCAGCGCATTATAATTTGAGGAAGCTTTACCTTTCATGAAATCTGCAGTTGCCTTCTTGGGCATCATCAAGGATTTGTTAAGCACCTACTATGTGCCAGGGGCAAAGTATAACATTCCCAATCCCTTTTCCATATAGCAGCACTTCAAATATTTGAAGATAACTATCATTCTCCTCCTGAGTCTTCTTTCAAAGGAGGAAGGAGATAAAAAGAATCATCACATTCCACCAAAAAGTTCCCTATCATTTATATACAAGAATAATTCTCACCACATTTCATCAAAGACAGCCCCTTTCATAACAGAGGGGACTAGACCACATGATCTCTTGAAGTCCCTTCTAATCATAGAGCTTCTTGATGCCAGATGTTTATTGGACAGAAAGTCCTGGGCACCACAAAGTTGTAAAGACTTTTGTCTTAGGACTGCCTTAATAACTTGCTCTTCGACTTTCTGCTCCCATTCCCCACAATGCCTATGGAATGGATTAGCAAAGGAGAGAGAAAATAGAAGAAGAGGAGATCTCTCTCAGGTACTACCTTCACCTTCTCTATTCTCTATCATCTTCTGTAGGGGTTAATAGGATTGAGAACACAATCCCACCACACCATACTCACAGGCACCATGGGAAAGCAGAATGATACTTGGGTACAGAGCTGATAAAACTGAGGAGTCTCCCACCCTCTGCCTATGTGATTTTAGACAAGTCTCTTTCCCTCTTGAGGGCTCAATTTCTTTTTGGGGGGGGGGCGGGGAGGGCTCAATTTCTTCATCCATGAAATAATGGTGTTGGATCAGATAATCTTTGAAGTTTTTGCCTTCTCTAGAATCTTGCAGTTCTAGAATTTACCACACAAAAGGGTGGGTAAAAAAATGAAATGGGGCCCACAAACTGTGAACCCAGAATCAGTAGATGTGAGTTTATATTCTGGTTTTTCCACAAAATAAATGAGTATGACCTCAATTCCTCTGTCTGTTAGTCTTAGTTGCTCATTTTAAAAAGGAACAACTAGCAACTTTCATACATTCAATACACTCAATTGGCATTAAAAACACAAACTACATGTCAGAACATTGGGATGAGTATCTAGTAATATCATGGATATGAATTACTTTGGGAACCTCAAAGGGCTAGGTAAATGAAAAGTTGCCATTGTCTTCATGACTACCACCACCATCACCATGGCCATCACCACTACCATCAGCAGTCCTCATTATTACAATCATCACCATCACCACCATCATCTTCTTCTCCACTGCCACCATCAACATTCTTTTTTTTACTCCAGTGGTTTAAAAACATAACATTGGAATCTCCTTCAAACCAACCAACCCATCACTTGAATTAGGTTGGGAATAGTTCCATCTAAAGCAGTGACTGCTTGGGCTTTCCAAAGTGCTTCTCAACTTTGCTAAAGGTAGGACTGCTGCTAAGAGTGGCTGAAGTATTTCAGAGCATTAGAAAGGCCCTTTGGGGCAGCTAGGTGGCACAGTGGATAAAGCACTGGCCCGGGGATTCAGGAGGACCTGAGTTCAAATCCAACCTCAGACACCTGACACTAGCTGTATGACCCTGGGCAAGTCACTCTACTCTCATTGTCCCGGAAAGAAAGAAAGAAAGAAAGAAAGAAAGAAAGAAAGAAAGAAAGAAAGAAAGAAAGAAAGAAAGAAAGAAAGAAAGAAAGAAAGGCCCTTCAACTTGGCTAGCCTGGATACTCTTCATTTCACTTCTCTGAGAATCACAAAGCACCAAGTTTGGAAAGGACTTTCATAATGATAGCAAACAAATTAGAAAGCCAATGAGACAAAGGGGATGGGGAGCCAGCCTTGGAGTCAGGAAGAAATGAGTTCAAGTCCTGCTTCTGACATAAACTGCATCTGGGAAAGTCACTGAACCACTATGTGTTCCAGACAACTTTCTAAGATTATAAGTTGCAGAACAACTGTTCATCTGCATTCATGGAAGAAGTCTCCTGACTGCATTGCCAACACAAATGAAATCACAGGTCTAGATTTCAAACAAACAAACAGCAACTCATGTTTCTGTGGTTCTTTATGGGTTATATTACATTGCATCTGTGCATCAAGGACCTATTATCATGTAATTAGGACTCTCTCCATTGATGCAGATCACAACTCATCTAGAACTTATAGTCTCAGAGAGTTGCCTGAGGTTCAGAGATTAAGTGGCTTGCCTACTGTGATGGAGCTAGAAAATGTCAGAGGTAGTATTTGAACTTAGCTCTTCATAGGATCATAGATTTTGGGGTTAAAGGGACTTAGAGGTGACCCAGTCCAACCTTCTCATTTTGCAGATAAACAAACTGAGGCCTAAGCTAACTAAGGTGAAGCAATTTGCTGGGAAGTGTCTGAGGCAGGAGGATTCAAACCCAGGTCTTCCTGACTCCAATTCTGATATTGTATCTACTCTGTCATTCTTCCTGTGACAACATTATATGCCTTATACATCATCTTCTTGGATCTTCACAATAATTTCATGAAATATTGTAGAATCAGAGAATCTCAGAGTTGGAAGTGACTCAGTGGCTACTTGTACCTGGACAAGAATCGCCTCTATGTTATATATAAGTGGTCATTCAGCTCAAGTAAAGGGGAATCCACCACTTCCCCAAACAGCTCACTCCATTTTTGGAAAGCTTCAAATGTTAGTAAGTTTACCTGACCAAAAGGCAGTATCGGTATCATTATCTCTCTTTTCCAAATGAGGAAAATGAGTTCCATAAAGCTTGAGTGCCTTGACTAAGGTCATACAATAAATTAGTGATAGAAGCATTAAGTTTCCTCTCTCCCAATTACCTGACAGGGAGCTGTATTTTCCATTCCCCTGTTTCTGTGCCTAGGCCATCCATATCTTCATTCATCTCCAGAATTCCTCTACTCCTGACTCTCTGGACTTTCTCCCCCATTTGCCCTTCTCTTTCTTCCCACCCATTTTAACTTCTTTTTATCTGTTATCTTTTTCCATTAGGAAGTAAGATCCTTGAGGGCAGGGATAGTATTTCTGCTTATGTTTGTAATCTCAGTGCTTAGCAAAGTGCCTGGTATGTAGTAATTCTTTAATAAATGGACTCACAGGGGCATCTAGGCGGCACAGTGGAGAAAACACCAGCCCTGGATTCAGGAGGAGCTGAGTTCAAATCTGACCTCAAATACTTGACACTTACTAGCTATGTGACCCTGGGCAAATCACTGAATCCTCATTGCCTCGACAAAAAAAGAAAAAGAAAGAAAGAAAGAAAAGAAAAGAAAAATGGACTCATTCAACCCAGAATAGGAAATTAGAACTCTCTTCTCTTCAGGGGAATTCTATTCTCTCAATGGAGACAGAGGCTAGCTAGAGAACAAGACCCAAGAGTCAAAGTTACAAATTCAACTAGAGGGGCAGCTAGGAGGTGAAGTAGATAGAGCACCGGCCCTAGAGTCAGGAGGACCTGAGTTCAAATCCAGCCTCAGACATTTGACACTTACTAGCTTTGTGACCCTGGGCAAGTAACCTAACCCCAATTGCCTCACCAAAGAAACAAACAAAAAGCCAAATTCAACTAGAACTCAGGTGTCCAGAATCCCAGTCTAGCATTCTGCCCAATGGCCAGTACTCTCTTTAAGAAATTTGAGTAGGGAAAGGAAATATAGAGAACACTGGTGGATATGCAAAAATAGGACGCTCTTCACCAAGTGAACTTATCTCTCTGAGACTCAACAAAACTAATTCTTAAGTTGCTTTTGAGATCTCTAGATAAAATAAATGTTTATGGGTCAAGAAAGCCAAAGACTAACATTGAGAGTAAGCCCTGGGACATCTACAACAATCCTACTCTTCACTTTCTTCTCTCCCTTCTACTTTCCCCAGGTGATCTTGCAGTCTCCAGCATCCTATGAGTTGTTGGCTTTGAGGACTGTGCATTTATAGCTTTGCAATCACTGCTGTTGGCTCTTGTTAAAGAGTTGGAATAGTCCCAGCCAGTTGGCAGAGTAGGCTCTGATGATAAAATAGCCAGGAAGGTGATTACAGCCCCTGGCCATCCCACATCCTCTGACCTTAGTTGTGGGTATTGGTTTTTTTTTACTATGTCAACCACCCAACACTTTTTAATAAGCTCTAACCAAGGTGGGTGAGATATCAAGAGGAAGATAAGGAAGAGAAAAGAGAAAAAAATTAATGAAAATGTGGAAAATGAGAAAGAGCAAAGGAGGAAGAAGAGAAGATGAGCAGAATGGAAGAAGGATAGGGCCCAACAATGTCCATCACACACACACACACACACACACACACACACACACACACACACACACACACAAGTTAAGAGTCCCTAGACAGGGTAATCACCAAGAAGCCCAGCCTTTCTAAAGCTAACATGCTAGGAATCTACTTACTGCCATGCACCATGTTCTTTGGAAGCCTAAAGAGCTTACGGGTTTTGTCTAAGAACGAATTTGGGAACAGGAACATAACCCAAGGCCCACAGCAGTGTGGTTGGGGGGTTGGAGGGAATAGAGAAGAGGTGGACAGTTTGCAATCTGTCTTGGACCAGCTTGCTGCCCTTAAGTAGAAACCCTGTGCCAAGAAATTGGAAAGAAAGATGGACTGAGCTACCAAGCCAGCGGAGATCAGCCTGGCCCTGCTGTGACCTACGGCTTTGGAGAGAGACTTTCCTGCCAGAGTCATTTGGGCCGGCAGTGGCAGTCTCTCTCTCTGGCCGGGAGGGTTGGTTGGTCAGAAGCCAGCTGGAAGAACCTGACCCTCTCCCCCCCTCCTGTCAGATGAGTCCCACTTGACTGAGTCTTCAACAGCCTGCCAAGGAGAGGGGTCTGGACAGGTCATTCTCATTGGCCTTCTGAGCCAACAGAAGAGAGATGGCCTGTCCTGTTGACCTTGGGAAATTCAGGGTCAAATTTGAATTCTGTTGTTGCAGGGCTGACCTTTGAGAAGTTGTCTCTGTTTGTCTTCCTAGGACAGGCTACCAACCTGGATTACTGAGAGGCTATGAATGAATCCAGGGTGCCAAAGAACCCCCTATGTCCTCACCTAGAAGTATGGCTTCTTTAGGTGCTAAAGGGGACTGATTCTGAAAATCAAGACAGTGTTTTTTTGTTTGTTTTTTAGTGAGGCAATTAGGGCTAAGTGACTTGCCCAGGGTCACACAGCTAGTAAATGTTAAATGTCTGAGGTTGGATTTGAACTCAGGTACTCCTGACTCCAGGGCTGGTGCTCTATCCACTGCGCAACCTAGCTGCCCCCAAGACAGTGGTTTTACCTTTCTTTTTATCTTAAACCCTTCCTGCTGCAACAAAATCTCATTTCCTCTTCTAACACTGCATCTACCTTTGTTTAAATCAGGGCTTCTTTTTTTTTTTTTAAGTGAGGCAATTGGGGTTAAGTGACTTGCCCAGGGTCACACAGCTAGTAAGTGTTAAGTGTCTGAGGCCAGATTTGAACTCAGGTACTCCTGACTCCAGGGCTGGTGCTCTATCCACTGCGCCACCCAGCTGCCCCTAAATCAGGGCTTCTTAACGTGAGGTCTGTAAACTTTTTGCTTTCTAAAAACATGCTGATAACTATATTTCCATGTCATTACTTTCATTGGTAACCTGGTGTGTATTTTATGCAATGAAAAACAAGAGTCTGAGAAGGATGCAAAGGTTTCACCAAACTGCCAAAGAGCTCTGGAACATGAAGAAAGTTAACCCTGGCCCCAGTCTAGAGCTTCCCACCAACCTGGTAAACTTCCATTCTATGAGCAAATACAGTGCACGTAAAAACTGACAATGCAGCAGCTGACAAATCCAGGTTGTAGCCATGGGTTTAAGTTTTCAATTCAAGGGGCAGCTAGGTGGCACAGTGGATAGAGCACTGGCCCTGGAGTCAGGAGGACCTGAGCTCAAAATCCGGCCTCAGACACTTGACACTTACTAGCTGTGTGACCCTGGGCAAGTCACTTAACCCCAACTGCCTCACCAAAAAACAAACAAACAAACAACCCCCCCCAAGATTTCAATTCATCCAAAGAAAGGTTTCCATCCCCATCTCCCACACTTCATGATTCAGGGAACAACAGAGGAGGCAAGAGGCACAGAAGAAAATGGACAGATAAGTAAACAAAGGCAGTGAGAATTATTCACAAATGCTCCCGACCCTCTAAGGCCTCTTTCCACATCTCTCACTCTACTCTGGGGCCCAGATAAGGAAGCAGCCCTTTCTTAGAGCTCCTACCCTCTGTCCCATGCTGCCTCTCTCAATGGGCCATCTGCTCCCAGGATTTTGCAAATGACTCAAAAGTCCCATCTCTCCCAGGATCTGGAAGCCAGAGAGACGTCAGCCTCAAACAATACATGGAAATTTATTGGGGATTTGAGGCCCTAGGGAGAATAGCAGGCAAAATTGGTTTCAGTGCTGTCTGAGATACAAAGGGTTACTTAATGCAGCAGTGCGTAGGTCTCCTTTAGAAGTCAAACAAGGCACACGCTGCCATCCTGCGTCCTTTTCACACTCAGTTCTTTCCCTGAGCCCCAAACTCAAATTTATTTCCCATCCTTTCACACTAGGCAAATATTGATTTTCTTTCACTCCCTGATGCCAATGGAACAGAAACCAATGTGCCTGACTATTGTCTACTTCCTCTCAAGGGACCATCCAAGCTGTCAAGCCAACAGCCCAGGAAGGCTCCTGGTTAAGATGGGAGAATAAAAGAACATGCATTGAGAGCCTGAATCCTGCGAAGTCTCTGAATTAGGGTTGTTTGGTTTTGTTTTGCTTTAAAGACTATTCCTCAAATACATCCAGCTTTTTCTCATTAAATCTGTGAACCTTATGTGGCTGCATGATCCAAGAAAGACACCCTGGAATCATGCAAAGAACATTGAAAGAAGTGTCAGAAGACCTGGGCTCTAGCAAAGGCTTTGTCTGCATTCAAAGCCCTTCATCATCTACCCTTCCCCCCCCCCCCCCCCCCCCCCGTCTCTTATACCTCAGCCTACTGGATAGTCTGTCAGAGACACTCAACCAAGACACTCCATCTCTCATCTCTGGCATTCTCTTCGGCTGTTCCTCATGCCTGGAATGCTCTCCCTCCTTATGAAACCCACTGGTTTCACTGGCTTCCTTCCAGTTCCATCTAAAATCCCACCTTCTATATGAAGTCTTCACCAATCCTTAATTCCAGTGCCTTCCCTCTGTTAATCATTTGCTATTTATGCAGTACATAGCTTGTTTGTACATATCTGTTTGCTTATTGTCTCCCTCATGAGATGATGAACTCCTTGGGGGCAGGACTGTCTTTCACTTTTCTTTGTATCCCCAAAGCTTTGCACAGTGTAGGTGCTTGTTTAATAAATGCTCATTGGCTGACTCTGGAATAAGCTGCGTAACCTTGGGAAAGTCCCGTCACTTCTCCCAGTCTCCGGTTCCTCATCTATAAACTCAAGGGATTGGACAGTTTCCTCTTTTGTAGACAGAGGGCGTTGGATCAGATTGATCTCTAAAGGTTCCTTCTCTTTCCAAATACAACTGATTTCAGAGCCTCCACTGAGATTTAATGATGTTACATGGAGCTAAGTTTTCCTGCTCTGTGTGACTAAGACTGGACCAAATTCGGCTCTGATCACTCGAGGGTATTTGCTTGGCAAAGACCTGTCATTGCCCATTCTTTGTGCCAGCCAAGGTTAATGGCTCTTTGGCATTAGCTAGCAGTGCCCTGAAGAGGATGCCCAGGCTGAACCCTGGAACTCTGTTGAAATATCAGCACATATTCCCACTCCCAGCCCACATAATGGCTAAGAATTGTTGGGACTTAGAAGAAATCATCTCATCTAACCCTCTCTTTTTAAAGATGTGGAGACTGGGGTTCAAAAAAAATTGATTTACCCAACGTCATAGCTGGTTGGTGGAAGCCAGGTCTTCTTATTCCCAGGACTAGAACTCCATCAGACTTCCTCTAGACCTTGAAAACCAAGGCAGTAGTTCTAAGGAGAGTTCTGGCCAGGACATCTCCCAAATCCTGGGACAGTGCTCTTACTATTATAGCATCCTTCTTTCCTCTTTACGATTTCTCTTGTGGTTATAAGGGATCCTTCTAACCTCTAAACTCCAATACATATGTTTGAAGGATTCCAGATTAGAACTGAAAAGAGCATTTTTCATATGAGGAAACTGAAGTCTAGAGGTAAAGTGACTTGCCCAAGGTCACATTGTTAGTAAGCAGTAGAGTTTGGATTAAAACACAGAGCTCCTTATATTAAGTCTAGTGATCTTTCTGTTATGAGTCACAGAATGTCAGTCAGCAGTAGCCACCTAGTCCAACCCATACCTGTGAAAGAATCCCTCCTATAACATTTCAGACAAATGGTCATCCATTCTTTGTTTGAACACTTTTACAGGGAGAGAAGTGAAGGTACTACCTCCTTGACTATCAGGGCAAAATCCAATTTCCTTGTCGACCCACCATCAAAGTTGCAACAGATTTATCCATTTATTCAGTTAACATTTCTCAAGTACCAGCTTCAAATAGAGCACTGTAATGGATGCTAGGCTAATAAAAAGTTTAGAAAAGGTATGGTATCTGTTACCCTAGAGCCAGGTAGGTGGCCTGGACCTAGAATCAGGAAGAACTGAGTTCAAATTCTGCCATAGACATTTACTAGCTGAGTGATTCTTTTTTTTTTTTAGTGAGGCAATTGGGGTTAAGTGACTTGCCCAGGGTCACACAGCTAGTAAGTATTAAGTGTCTGAGGCCGGATTTGAACTCAGGTACTCCTGACTCCAGGGCTCTATCCACTGCGCCACCTAGCTGCCCCTAGCTGAGTGATTCTAAGCAAGTTACTTAACCTTAGTCTACCTCAGTTTCCTCAACTGTAAAAGGGACTTATTAATAGTTTCTCCCTCCAAGGATTGTTGTGACAATCAAATGAGACTCTATTTGTAAAGCACTTAAAACAGTGCCAGCCACATAATAGTGCTTTGTAAGTGCTTATTTCCTCTTCTCTTTCATATATGAAAGAGGGAATATGAATATGAAAGAGGGAATAGAGTCTAGAGACCTAGAATAGGGAGATTAGACACAAATACAGATCATTTTAATGTCCATTATAAGTGCATTAGAAAAGGGCAAAGTTCTTTGATGCGTAACTATTGGGCAGAGATTCTGGGGAAGTGGGATTTCTATAGATACATGAAATCAAGGAAGAGAGGGAATTTATAGGCAGGACAGGGATAGAGCTGATTCTTCTTCTTTTGCCATAACTCCCAGAAAAGTTGGGATCCTTGGAAAGCCACCGGCATGGAAAACTTAAACATTCCCTTTAATATTCCTGGATATTTGGACCTTGAGAGTCCATGCACTAGCCCTGTGCCATAAGGATGACAGAGATAAAGAGCTGAAGGTCACAGTAGGATTTAAACTGAGCATCTTTGTTGTATTAAGAGCTGTCAGGACTTCTATTGGGGAGAACCTTTGCTCTTCAAAGACACAGATGGTAGAATAAATTAAGGAATCAAATCATTCTTCTTATAGTACAGAAGGAAAAAGGAGAGACAGAGGAGATGAAAAAGAGCTAAAGCAGGGTCAAGGAACTAGAGGGACAACCCAAGAAACTTGGCTTCCCAATGGGACCCCCCATTGTGCTTCTCCTTGGGGGTTGTAGGTCACTATCACTTTCAAGCCAAAACCATGGGAGTAGCCCAATGGGCCAATGAACTCTAAGGTCTTTTACCTTCTTATGGGATCCTGGCAAACCTGCCTTTGCTTTATTGACCCTGTCCACCAAAACTTCATCTGCTTTCATTCAAAATAGGATTGGCAGTACCAAGAGACTTAAAAACCTGGAACACTGATGCTAGAAGAGGCCTTAGAGATCATCTAGCACAAACCTCTCGTTTTATTGTAACTTGTATATAGCAGGCAGTTAATAAATGGTTGCTGTTGAATTATAGGGAAGGAGACTGAAAAAGTGACTTGCCCAAGGTCAAACATCAAGCTACAGCCAGAACCAGAAACCAGGTTTCCTAAATTCCAGTCCTGAGAAAGTGAGCAGGAAAATGAGACAGGGGCAGACAAAGGGGTCCTTTCCAGCTGAGTGTGAATTGATCTCCAGTCATCTTAGGCTTCTCAGGGGTCCAGAACTCAAGGTGTTTCCAAGCCCAAGACTTTGTTGCCTCTCTCCACTTCCCACTCCATTCCCCCATACCCTTCTGCGAGTGGTAGGGTAGGAATGAGCTTTACATCAGGCTGAGGCTCAGAGAGGTGATACGTCTTGCCCAAGGTCACACAGCATAATAGGGGAGGAGTCAAGTCCAGCTCCCGCTCCCCACCCGAGATCCGGGATCTAAGTATTCAGCCAAACTCCCATCCGATCTTTTTTGCAGGGTGGGCACTAGTATCTAGAGCCCTTGCTGCCTTTAATCGCCTAGCAGCGCTCGCTCTAGTCTGGGAAAGTTCCGTGCCTATTGTGGAGGAGGGGATAGCCGGCCCGGTTCAGCCCGAGCAGGAGCTGCAGTGCCCGGGTTCCTGGGCTAGGGATGGGGGTGGGGTGGGGGATTGGGGGGTAGGGAATAGAGAAGGGGATGGCGGGCAGCCCCGTAGGGGCTGTCAGTGTGCTGGGGACAAGCAGTGTGACCCGCAGCCGTCTCCCCCTTGGCACCTGAACCTTCTCCCAGAAGGTGTTCAGCCAGGCTTCTGGCTCGCCCAGAATAGGCGGTGCCCGAAGCCCCCTGTGGGGGGCAGAGCCCGGGCTCTCGGCTCCTGGATGCACCCTCTCACTCACCCCCTTACTTCGCTACCCTCCCGCCTTCAGCTTCTCAAGTGTGTGTGTGTGGGGGGGGTCGCCTGGCGCATAGCCCCAGTACACCTTTTTATCCCACTCTTCTTTCAAATCCCCACTCCCCTACACACACACACACACACACACACACACACACACACACACACTCATTCGGGAGAGAGTCTCCAGTCTCCCAAGAAAAGGGAATGGTGTCCAGGCTAATTTATGCTACTTTCACTGGGATTATCTGGACAATTCCAGGTAAGTAGATTTTTGTTTCTGAGGTCGGGGGGTGGCGTGGGGGGAGGGCGTGGATTGCTGTAAAGCTGGCTCCGTTCTGTACTTTGTTTCTGGCTGGAAATGCCCTGAATATGCATAGAGTTTAGTTAACCCTCTCCACCCCGCTCCCTGGGCTCATCTACTATCCACCGCGTGTAGGAGAAAAGATGGGGGGGGGGGAGCGGCATGATTTAGCTCTGGGCTGGGAGTCCCCCTATTTGTTCCCGCCCCGTCTTCTCAGCAGCTTGCTGCCCGGGGATCCCTCTCTTACCCGAGCAACACAGTGCGGGATGACGGCGGAGGGGATGGCTGCTGTCCGAGGTTTCAGAGGCACTGCGCCCCCCTGCCCTGGTCCCCGCAGGTCCTGAGCGAAGGCTGCTTGCTCTCTTCGATGTCCCTGTTTTTTCTTTTCCCCTTTATGCTTCTCTCTCTCTCTCTCTCTCTCTCTCTCTCTCTCTCTCTCTCTCTCTCTCTCTCTCTGCAGTAGTAACAACCCGATCCCGCTTCCCCTGCTTGACAATTGAGATTCTCCTCACATCCTCCTGCACACAGCGCGTGCCTGCCCCTCCGAGGGTAATCCCTGGAAACCGAGATGCGACGCCCCGCTTCCCGGCTATCCCCTGGGCTGGGCCAACCAGCTCCCTGCCCCTCCTCCTTTCCCCCTGTCAGCCCTGATGAAGTGCCAGCTGGGGACCAGGGGGGCTGAGGGGAGAAGTGTGGAAAGGGAGGAGGAAGGGAGTTTTCTGGGGTGGAAAGGGTTAAACCAGACAGTTTAGGTTGAACTGCTGGGGGGGGTGGGGAATCCCTAAGGCTCTAGTCTACTTTGGGACCCCAAAGGGTGGGCAAGCTCCCCTCCCTTCTTCGATTTTGCAGAGGTATCGCTCTGCTTCAGTGCTATCCTGCGACACTCCCTTCCCTCCCCTCTCTGCCACACACTTGTTTTATGTTCCTCTCTTGCTTAAGGATTGGACAGATTTCTTTGGGGACCAGGAGACGGGTCAATTGGGGGAGGCAGAATTAGGGAATTTTCATTGACGGGTAGTTTCTCTCCAGCTGATATGGTGTTTCTTTAGAGGATGGGGAAGAGGAAGAAGAATAGAGCGAAATAGGAATGGGGAGGACTAAGGTCTCTCAAAAAAAAGAGCCTAAAGTGAAGAGGCAGTCAGACTATGAGTTAATATTACTAACAGCTCATATTTCTGTAACACTAAGGTTTCCAGAGCACTTTCCTCAGCACAACCCTGTGAAGTAGGAAGTATAGGTATTATTGTCCCCATTTTATGGAAGAAGAAACTGAGGCTCAAATGGATTGAGGACTTTCCAAGATCACACAACTAGAGATGGCAGTGTGGTGCTGTGGGAGGGGCATGGAATCTGGAATCAAAGGGTCCAGAGTTACATCCTCCCTCCTCTGCCACTTCCTACCTGTGCAGTCTTAGACAAGTCACTTACTTTCTTTGATTCCTCATGTGGAAAAAGACAGGCCCAGACTAGATGACCTCTAAGGCCCTTTCCATCTCTATTTCTAAGAAGAGACAAACCCAACTCCTGATCCTCAGGTCTAGTACTCTTCCCACTGTGTCATGCCCATATAAGCAGCCCTGACATGACTGCTAGTAGGAGAAAGAGTCCATATTTGAAGCCAGGTGTCCTGACTCCAAGTCTCATTGTGCCTTAGTTACTAGGAAAAGGGCAGGGACTCTATGTAAAACTTGGCTATTGCCCCCAAATGGTACAGGGCACAGAGGAAATCTTAATGACAGCTTGGTGAAGACAAAAAAGAAAGTGGTCACCCAAGCAAGAGAGCAATAGAAAACCCTAAATATGATGCTCACCAGTTCTGTGACCTTGGATGAATTATTTAACCTCATTGAACCTCATCCCCTTCTTCTATAAAATGGGAACAATAATACCCACATTGCCTAAACTCTTAGACCTTGGTTTTCTCAACTGTAAAAATGGATGGGTTATTATCTATCAAAGACTCGGGTAAAAGTTTCAACAGTTCCCTTCTTATAAGCAGAGAGTGGGATCAGGTCATCTTGGGAAGGTGTCCGGCAGGACTGAGACTGAACATTTGGGAATGAACTTGACCAAGTCACTTACTTTCTTTGGCTCTTCATCAATAAAATGAGAGTGTTGGGCTCAATGGTCTCTAAAGCTCCTGACGGCTCTTAAGCTCTGTTTTTGCAATTCTATGAGAGGAAAGTTTGCATTTCCCATGTTTTCCAAGGAATTTAAGCATCATTTCTCAGAAAGAAGAAAAAGAAAAGTTGAATAACTGGCCCAAAGGAGTCCAATTAGCGTTATGTCAATACCAGAGTGAACACTTACCTGATAACTTCCCCCACCCACAATGCCCTTGAAACAGTGTGTTCAGAACAATTGTTCTGACCTCTGGATATCAAGGTACCACAGAGGAAAAAGCATCCCATGGAGCCCCAACAAGGTCAACTTCAGTCCATAAGTGAGACCCTTTTCTCCCCGGTGCCTTGCTGAAGTCGCTAACCTGGGTCCTGCTTAGTCATCCAATTCCATTGCCTCTTGCCCCACATCTCCCACCTCCCCTTCCTCTCCCCAATATGGATTCCAAGACTTGTCCAGGTTCCCTGTTCTCTTTAGTGGAGAGGGGAATGGGTGTCTTGCACTCTCCATTGCACCTCAGACTCCTTTCTCTTCTTTCTTCCTACACTTTAATTATGGAAACTAGTTCTATATCTCTACCTGGGTTTGGCTATCTTCCATCTCAGACTTTTCCCCATTTATTCAGTGATGTTAATTTGTCTTTCTCCATATCTCCCTTTCTCTCTCCCTCTATTTTTCTGTATTCCTTCATTTTCTTCTTTCCTTTCTCTTTCTGCCTTTGAAAAATATTTCTTTCTCTCTATTGCTTCCCCACATCCCCTCATCCCGTCTTATCTTTCTGTGTCTCTGCCTTTCTGTCTTATTGTTTTTCTGTGGTTTTCTCTTTTCCTTGCTTTCTTGTGTCTTTCTTCTACCCTCCCCCCTCTTACCCTTCTCTGCTGCAGTTCAGTCTTCTCCTCCTCTGCTGTATACTCAGACTCATGTTCTGAGTTTGGCACTTGATTCTAGATCTGTCTCCTCCCTCCCCTCCAGAAGAACATTGTGACTCAGGAGGTCCCCTACTCCCAATCCCATCTTCAGAGGGGTCTCTTCTCCTCCAGCATCAGAAGGATCAGGAAAGTTCCTGAGCAAAAGTATTCTTGAAGATGGAGTCTCTTTCTCCCTTTTCTCTTCCCTCCTTCTCTCTTCTATCCCTATGTGCTGGGTAGAAGCTTGGCCACTGCAGTGCTGCAGTCCATGGGCCCTCCCCTCTATCTCTATGCTGGGCTGGAGGCACTCTTGCTAGGAACAGCAGCAGCTCACTAGTTACTGAGCCTTAGAAGGGGAGGAAAAAGCTGACTCAAGGATTTCTGAATGAGTGTGAGGATATACGTGTATGTATGCCCACTTGTGCATGTGTTGGAAGAGCATATATGTATTTATCCAAAATATATGTATATATAAATATGCATGTAAATATGTCAAGTAAATATTGCTAATTGTCAGGGAATCTGGCTAGTCTAAATGAATACCTCCCAGGACAGCCCTAAGTAGCCTTTTTATCATTCTATAGAGCGAGATGAGGAACTAGAAGGTCAAGAGCTCAAGGTCAAGAACTCAGTGATGGGAAAATCTCAGGGATGCCTCTGGGTCTGGGAGTCCCCCAGCCACACTGTTCTGAAAGGCTAATCTACCACAGGGATAGAAGTTAGTATTCCTCAGTCACTCTCCCAAGGAGGTTAGTGAGACCTACCAGCTTCTCCCCTAATTCCCCTGGGAAAAATAATTGCTTCAGTTTGGAAATGCTTTAACCTGACAAGCGGGGGGGGGGGGGGGAAGAAATGATGTGGTCTGAAACATAAAGAGGAAGGATTCAGGTAAGATATTAGAAGTGATTTCCCAATAATGAAGTGCATGAGAAGCCATAACACATAACTAAGAAAGGTTGTGTTATATCCTTTTTCTAGAAGTTCAGAATCTTGCCTGGAAGCAAAGGGATGGATAAAATGATTTCTTCTGGTCCCTTCCAGATGGGTTTATTTATATAAAGCTTCTCTCAGAAGTTGTGTTGAAAATCAAAAGACCATAGCTTTTATGTTGTGCTTTAAGATTTGAAAAGAACTGTACATTTGTTATCTCATTTGACCCTCACAACAATGCTGTGAGATAGGTGTTATCATTATCCCTATTTTACAGATGAGGAAACTGAGGCAAGGGTTAGACGATTTGCCCAAGGTCACACAACTAGAAAATATCTGAGGTAAGATTTAAACTCAGGTCTTCCTGACACCAAATCTATCTCTCTTACCTCCTGGCTGTCTCTGATAACCAGGAGAAAATGGCATTCCATCACAGAAGAGAAATCCTGAAATTTCTATACAGGTTTTTGTCCCACCTGAAAATGTCAGAAAGCATAATCTTCAGTTACAAAAAACCAACTCTTTTTTTTTAACCAACTCTTTTGATCACTGAAGGGACACTCTTGTCCTGATGAGATTTGGGAGACTCTGGAAACATTTGCCAATGGGGAGACAGGGGAGTTGTTTAAGCTGAGAGGAGTTCCTGCAGTTGTGACCCTACCTCTCCCTATCCTCAGCTCACTGCACCAAAAAGGTGCTTTGGTATCACATCCTGAATGAACTATGCCAGGGAATTGATTCATTTTTATGAAAAGAGATGAGTCCTCTTCTTTAGGGCCAGCCTTCTGTGTGTGTGTGTGTGTGTGTGTGTGTGTGTGTGTGTGTGTGTGTGAGAGAGAGAGAGAGAGAGAGAGAGAGAGAGAGAGAGAGTATAGTTAGCTATATGTTAGTTGGTCAACAGACCCTGAGAAGATCTCCATCCTGAATTTTCATTTGCTTGCCATAGAGAGGTAATGTGCTATAGTGAAAAGAATTTTAGTTTGTGGTCAGAAGACCTGGATTCAAATCATCACTCTGCCATTTATCAACTATGTGACCTTGGTGCAGTCATTTAATCTCTATGAGCCTCAGTTGCCTAATCTGTAAAATGGAGTCTCATTATCAATCTCCCAGAGTTGCTTTATAGAAAGGACCTTGTAACCCTTAAAGCCCTATATAAATGTGAGCTATTACCTCTGGGACTCAGTTCTGTCACCTGAAAAGTAAGGGGATTAAATTGGATGATTGATTCCTAAGGTCCCTTCCAGCTTTAAATTCTATGATTGTAAGGCTCTTGAAATTCTGTTATTAGAGATTTATTCTTTTGGGTATAAGGCTTTCCTTTATCCTCTTGGGCTAATATCCCAGAGTGAGGTAACAGATTAAGATATTATTGGGGGCGGCTAGGTGGCGCAGTGGATAGAGCACCCGCCCTGGAGTCAGGAGTACCTGAGATCAAATCCAGCCTCAAACACTTAACACTTACTAGCTGTGTGACCTTGGGCAAGTCACTTAACCCCAATTGCCTCACTAAAAAAAAAAAGACATTATTGGTCATTAATTCCTTAATATCCCTAATAGGTTATCAGATCATTTCAGGAATACAAGTTTTGATGGGGTTCAGGTGGTCTGGGTGGGAATTGTATTGGAGACTGAGTATCCACAGGTAAGGAAAGGTTTTGGACACCTAGATGGTGGTACCAACAATAGGAGGAGGGAACTGAGAGAAGAGATATTCTTTAATTTAGGAATTTGGAGTTGGAAGAGACCTTAGAGATTATTTAGTCCAATTTCAGGCAGCTAGGTGGCAACATGGATAGAGTGCTGAGCCTAGAGTCAGGAAGACTCCTCTTCCTGAATTCAAATCTAGCAAATGTATGACTCTGGGCAAGTCATGTAAGAATATGAAAAACCACTCCCATATCTTTGCAAAGAAAACCCCAAAAAGGGTCATGAAGAGTCAGACACTACTGAAAAATGACTAAACATAAAGTTTAATCTCACTTTAGGTTAAGTGATTTGCCCAAGACCCCACAGCTAGAAACTATATTTAAACCCAAATTCTCTGACTCCAAGTCAAGGGTTCTACCCACTATATCACCCTGTAGTTTCAAATTGGCCTTCCCTGCCCTAATTAAATAGCTTCCTTCTGGAAGCTCAATGTACAAGACAGGAAGACAGCATTAATGCCTGATCATTTTTTCCTGGTCTTAAGAATGATAATGATAATAATAATAATAATAGAAAATTGCACATATATAACATATATCTGATTGCTTATCACCTCAGGGAGGGGGGTGGGGAAGGAGGGAGGGAATGAGAGAGAGATAGAATTTGGAACTCAAAACTTTAAATAAATAAATAAAGATAAAGATAATAAAAGAAGTGATGTGTTATGGTAGAAAACACTAGATAAAGAGTTAAAAGAGGTGGGTTTAAGTTTTAGCTCTGACACCTATATAACTGAGGGTAAATCACCTCACCTTTCCAAGCCTCAGTTTTCTTATCTGTAAAACTGACATAACAATATTCACCACTCCCTACCTCTCAAAGCCTTATTATAACTTATTTGTATAGAACTTTTGCCTTTACTAGGCATTTTCCTTACCACAACTCTCTGAAGGAGGGAGTTGTGTGTCTTCTTATCCCCATCATACAGATGAAAAAACTGAGGCTCAAAAAGGTTAAGTACTTTGGCTAGGGTCATGCAGCTAAAGGTGAGATTTGAACCTATAGTTTTCTAGACTCTGGGTCTACAGTGGCTCATATGTGGTCACCCAGCTGGTGAACATGACAGGTCTCCAGACTCCATCACCCTTTCCAGTCCAGGTCACAAAGGGAATGGCACGAATGCAGTTTCTAACTCTGAGAGCATCCTGCCTTCCACAAGTGATCAGAATGTTAGTGTGGGTGCACATGAAGAAAATCTCTCCCACAGAACTGGAGGAGAGAGGAAAGGGTTGTGGAATCAGCCAGCTTGAGTTTGAATCCTGGTTCTGCCACTTACTAGCTGTGTGGTCTTTGGCAAATCCAATCACCACTTTGAGATCCACTTTACTCATCTGTGAAATGAGGGGATTGGACTTTATGACATCTGCAATTCATTCTATATTTAAACCTATGATCTTATGGCCCCTGAACCAAAATGAAAGCATCAGGAAGCATTAATTAAAGAAAGATGTCTGCAATGTTGGGAGAAAGAGGGTGAATTGCACATGGGAATAAACAAGAGTGTTTTTAATTCAGTTGGGAAGGCTGCCTGGAGGACCCTCAAATCAGTCAAGTATTTCATCCAGGCTTTAAGTAAGGGAAAGTGGATGATAGGAACAGGGACTGGGGCTTGGGTATAGAGGGACCAAGAAAGCTGAAGGAAGCAGTTCTAGATACCTGGCTTTCTTATCTTGAAAAGCTCTCAGGAAAAGAGATTGTCATTCTTCCACAAAACCAGTTGGGAAGATTTTCCTTATATCCAACCTTCTCTGGGGGAGGTTTCTCATGGTGTACCAAAGGGCTCTGTCTCAGCTCACTTCTGTTTGTCATTTTTACCAACTGCATGAATATAGGCATAGATGGCATGTTTTATCAGATTGTCAGGTGGCAGTTCACTTTTATGTAACACTTTAAGATTTTTAATGGGCTTTACAAACATCATCTCATCTGATCCTCACAACAAACTGGGGGTGGTAGGTGCTATTATTGTCTCTGTTTTACAGATAAGGAAACTGAGGCAGAGGGATTAAGTGACTTGCCCAAGGTCACACAGCTGAGTACTTGTGACCAGATTTGAAGTAAGGAGTTCCTGATCCCAGATTCAGCACTCTATCCACTGCACCACGTAGCAAGAGGATGGGAGGAAGTAACGTAAACACTTTTAGAGCAGAGGTTATTTTATTTTTTGTCTTTATTGCACAGCTCCTAGTTTAGTCCATAGAACAGAGTAGGTGATTAGTGCTTGATTGATTGATCAATGAATTGATTGGATTACAGAATTAGGATCCAAAAAGATCTCCACATGCTGAAACTATAAGCCAAATTCATAAAATGAAATCGAATAGGGGGCAGCTAGGTGGCACAGTGGATAAAGCACTGGCCCT
The DNA here is from genome assembly GCF_019393635.1 of Dromiciops gliroides. Classification (NCBI taxonomy): domain Eukaryota; kingdom Metazoa; phylum Chordata; class Mammalia; order Microbiotheria; family Microbiotheriidae; genus Dromiciops; species Dromiciops gliroides. Next base: position 100,746,070 of record NC_057864.1, read on the forward strand.
GGAGTCAGGAGGACCTGAGTTCAAATCCCGCCTCAGACATTTGATACTTACTAGCTGTGTGACCCTGGGCAAGTCACTTAACCCCCATTGCCTCTGGAAAAAAACAAACAAAAACAAATAAAAGATGAAATTGAATAGTAATAAATGTCCTTAAGTTTTAAAAAGAATTAACAGGACAAGGATAGGGGTGGTGGGGAGGAGACTTGGCAATAGCTCACGTGAAAAAGATCTGGGAGTTTTAGTAGACCACAAGCTCAATTTAAGTTAATGACTTAAAGTGGGGGTTTTAAAACCTAATGTAATTCTGTGTTGCATTAACAGAAGTATAGTCTCCAGGAATCCAGGTGCAGTCATTTAATCTCTATGAGCTTCAGTTGCCTCATCTGTAAAATGCAGTTGATAATACTCTTCATTACCAATCTCCCAGAGATTATCTACTGTATGCTGCTTGGTCAGACCATAAATGAAGGATTATGTTAGATTCTGAGTACCACACTTCAGGGTGGAATGAGTCCAGAGCAGAATAACCTGGATGATGAGCAGACTCTAAACTATCTCATGTAAAGATCAGTTGGAGAAACTCTGAAGATGATTAGGACTGATGAGGTGGCTGGCCAGGTGGTACAGTGCTTGCTGGATCTAAAGTCAAAAAGATTGAATACAGGGGCAGCTAGGTGGTGCAGTGGATAGAGCACCCGCCCTGGACTCAGGAGTACCTGAGTTCAAATCCGGCCTCAGACACTTAACACTTACTAGCTGTATGACCCTGGGCAAGTCACTTAACCTCAATTGCCTCACTAAAAAAATAAAATAAAATAAAAATAAAAAGACTGAATACAAATCCTTCCTCAAACATTTAGCAGCCCTGTGATCTTGGGCAAGTCATTTGACTCATCTAAGCCTTAGTTTCCTCCACTGTGAAATGGGGATGTTAATTGCACCTACCTTATTGAATGATTGTAAGGAGTAAATGGAATGATATACGTAAAGCAATTTGCAAACCTTCAAGTGCTGTATAAATACTGAATGCTATGATTAACCTGGAGAAGAGAAGACTTAAGAGAGATATAATAGCTATTTCCAAGTATTTGAAGGGCTGTCATGAGGAAAAGGCTATGATTCAAGAGGAAAAAGTGAGGTGAAAAACATAGTTCTTTATGTGGAGGAATTTATAATTCCAGCCTTTCTTGGAAGGCAGTATGGTACAGTGGAAAGAGACCTGAACTCAAGAGCCATAAGTTGTTGTTCAGTCATTTTTTTTCAGTCATATCCAACTCTTTGTGACCTCCCTTTTTGGGTTCTCTTAGAAAAGATATTGAAGTGGTTTTCCATTTCCTTCTTCAGCTCATTTTACAAATAAGGAAACTGAGGCAAACAGGGATAAATGACTTGCCCAGGATCGCACAGCTAGTAAGTGTCTGAGGCCAGGTTTGAACTCAGGAAAATTAGTCTCTCTGACTCCTGACTGGCTGGGCATTCTATCCACTGTGCTATCTAGAGCTAAAAGACCTGGGTTCAAATCCTAACCCTTCTATTTCCTGGTGCTATAACCTTTGGCAAGTTATTTCAACTTCTCAAGCTTCAGTTTCTTCATCTATAAAATGGGATTTAAAATGCTTACACTGCCTACTTCAGTTGGTAATTGTTTTTTTTTGTTGTTGTTGTTTTTACGGGGCAATGGGGGTTAAGTGACTTGCCCAGGGTCACACAGCTAAGTAAGTGTCAAGTGTCTGAGGCTGGATTTGAACTCAGGTACTCCTGAATCCAGGGCCGGTGCTTTATCCACTGCACCACCTAGCCGCCCCTTCAGTTGGTAATTGTGAAGAACGAATGAAACAATGTACCCAAAGCACTTTGTAAACATCTATTTAAGTATAAATTATTACTGTTGTTTCTGTCATTGTATTCCTCCAAAAGCACAAGCTAACAGAAAACCATTGAAAACCTCACTCCATTCTTTTGCTCCTTTGCCTTGTCTTCTCTCAGGTAAGCTTGTCCAAAGACCCTTAACCCAGTCATCCTGCTCCTGCTGTCTTGCCCTATAAGATACTCAAACCCTGAGATGTCCCTCCCCATCCAATAAAAGTACTAAGCATTCATATAGAGCCTTAAAATTTGCAAATCATTTTACAAATGGTATCTCATTTGATCCTCACAACAGTCCTGTGAGATAGGTGCTATCTTAATCCCTATGAGGAAACTGAGGCATAGTTAAATGACTTGCCCAGGATCACACAGCTGTTAAGTGTCTGAGGCAGGATTTTAACTCAGACCTTTTTTTGACTCTGAGCTGCAAACCATTCCTTTCCTTTCAGTTAGTTAACTCCTCCAGAAAACCTTCCTACATATCATACAGCTCCTTCTTGCCCTTTGCAATCCGGACCAGGAACTTCCAAGGCTCCTTTTTCTGTTCCCTAGCCCAGCTATTCAGTGGCCTTTGAACTGTGCATGACATGGATACTATCTTGTGAAACTGCTTTAAAATCCTGGGCTTCTGTGACAGGACTACACTCATCTCTGACTGTACTAACTGGCTGACCTCTGAATACCAGGATTTCATTGACTGTAATCCATGTGTTTGGGGAGACATGATGGATCCTTGCATATTTGAATCCATGCAACCATGAACTGCAGTAGTTTAGAATGCTTTAGAATGATAAGTTGGAAATATTTGGTCTACAGAAGAGAAAACTTACGACCAGCATGATCTTTGTCTCCAAATATTTGAAGAGCTATCATGTAGGGTGAAAAAGGATTATACCTATTCACCGTGACTCCAGAGTACAGAACTGGGAGCAAAGAGTGGAAGATGAAGAGGCAGATTTAGGCTCTATTTAGACACATTAATTCTATTAGTAATAGTAATAATAGCTAACATTTACATAGTACTTTAAATTTTGAAAAAAAAAACAGTTTACAAATAGCATTTAATTTTGCCCTCACAACAATCTTGGGAGATAGGTGCTATTGCTACCCCCATTTTACAAATTAAGAAACCAAGGAAGAGGGGCAGCTAGGTGGTGCAGTGGATAGAGCACCGGCCCTGGAGTCAGTTGTACCTGAGTTCAAATCCAGCCTCAGACACTTAACACTTACTAGTTGTGTGACCCTGGGCAAGTCACTTAACTCCAATTGCCTCACTGAAAAAAAAAAAAAAGAAACCAAGGAAGATAAAGGTGAAGTGACTTGTCCAAGGTCACACAGCTCATAAGTATCTGAAGCTGTATTTGCACTCAGCTCTTCTGGAGTCCTGACTTTGAGTCCAGCACTTGAAACATTTCCTAATCTTTAGAGGTAAATCGTCTGCCTTATGTTAGCCAGCACTGAAAGTCTTCAGACAGATATCATTTGGCCATTTGTTGGGAAAGTTATTGAGAGAATTTTTATTTCAGATCTGGCTTGGTTAAAATTATTTCAGAAGTCCTTGTGGCAACTAGGTGGCGCAGTGGATAAAGCACAGGCCTTGGATTCAGGAGGAAATGAGTCCAAATCTGGCCTCAGACACTTGACACTTACTAGCTGTGTGACCCTGGACAAGTCACTGAACCCTCATTCCCCCAAATTATTTCAGAAGTTCTTTCCAAATATAGGTTTCTCTGATTTTATTCTGCTGTTGCAGACTTCCAACCCTATCACTTCACTGATACTGCTTTCTCCAAACTGAAAATTAATCTCTTCATTGCTAAATCATTTGGCCTTTTCTCAGTCCTCGGACCTGCAGCTTTGGATGCTGTTAATCACCACCCACACCCCTCATGTCTCTTCTCCCTTGGTTTTTGTGGTGTTGTTTTCTCCTGGATCTCCTTCTATCTTCCTGACTCTTCCTTCTCAGTTCCCTTTGTGGAATCATCCATCTTGTCCCACAGACCAAACATGGATATCCCTTAGGGCTTTGTTCTAGGCCTTCTTCCTCAAATCCCATCTCTCTAAGAAGATGACTGCCAAATTCATTTATCAAATGATTGTCTTTCTCCTAAACTCTAGTTCCACATCGCCCTCTGCCTGATGGACATTTTTACGTGGATGTTCCATTGGCATCTCAAATCAAATGTGTTCAGTGCTTAGCACAGTGCCTGGCACATAGTATATACTGAATTCTTTTTGATTGATTGATATCGGAAATGGAACATTTTATTCCTAATTCTTCTTTGCTCCTAATTCTGTGTTATTTCCCAAGATTGTCACGAGAAACAAAAGAGGCAACATTTGTAAAGTGCTCCCTCTCCTGATTTGATCCCTCCTCCAAACTCTTCTTTTTTTTTTTAAAGGTTTCTACCTTTAGGTGCCACCTGAGGCTACCACTATTCTACCAATAACCCAGTTTACACCCTCAGAGCCATACTGGGCTCTTCCTTCTCACCTTTGGTTAATCTCTGCCTGCTCCTCCCATAGATCTGGGATTGTATGAACCACAAGAGAAGAGCAGAATTCAAAGGAGGCAAGGACAGGGCAAAATACTTGGAAGGAAGGAAGGAAGGAAGGAAGGAAGGAAGGAAGGAAGGAAGGAAGGAAGGAAGGAAGGAAGGAAGGAAGGAAGGAAGGAAGGAAGGAAGGAAGGAAGGAAGGAAGGAAGGAAGGAAGGGATAGGAAAGAAAGGATAGAAAGGAAAGGATAGGAAGGAAGGAAGGAATGAAGGAAAGGATAGGAAAGAAGGAAGGAAAGAAAGAAAGAAGGAAGAATGAACATACAATCAGTTGCCAAGTTTTAGCAATTTTACCTTTATAGTATTTCTCATATTCATCCCCTACTCTCCATTTATTTGATTGGTATCCTAGTTTGGGGCCTTATTACCTCTGATATGTATTATTATAATAGGCACCTACCCATCAATTGGGGAATGGCTGGACAAGTTGTGGTATATGAATACAATGGAATACTATTGTGCTGTAAGAAATGATGAGCAGGAGGAGTTCAGAGAAACCTGGAGGGTCTTACTTGAGCTGATGGTGAGTGAGATGAGCAGAACCAGGAGAACATTGTACACAGTATCATCAACATTGAGTGTTGACCTACTGTGATGGACTATATTCTTCTCACCAATGCAGTGGTACAGAAGAGTTCCAGGGAACTCATGATAGAAGAGGATCTCCAAATCCAAGAAAAAAAAAAAAAGAACTGTGGAGTATAGATGCTGATTGAACCATACTATTTCTTTTGTTTTGGGTGCTGTTGTATTTTTTTTTCTATTTTGAGGTTTTGCATTACTGCCCTGATTTTTTCTCTTATAATAGGATTAATGTTATTATGGATATATATATGTGTGTGTATAGTTATATATATATGTGTATATGTATATAGATATATAGATACAACCTATATCAGATTACCTGCTGTCTAGGGGAGGGGGGAGGGAGGGGAGGGAGGGGAGGGAGGGAGAAAAATCTGAAATTGTAAAGCTTGTATAAACAAAAGTTGAGAACTATCTTTACATGTAACGGAAAAAATAAAATACCTTATATGTATAATAGGCACCTCATTGATCTGCTTTCATCCTCTCCTATATTTAGTCCATCCTCCATTGATTATTTCTACTTTATTTTGACATAACCTGTTTGTACATAGCTGTTTGCATGTTGTCTCTCACATTAGACTATGAACACCTTGAGAACACGGTCTATTTTTTGCTCATTTTTGAATTCCTATATTTAGCAGAGTGCCTGGAATATAGTTTATTGTCTAACTACCCAAATATGCCTTTTATATTCTAGCTAAACTGGCCTGCTTCTTCTTCCTTGACCCTGGCATTCCATAGCCTTGTCTGGCCCTTTGCACTGGCTGTCTCTCATGCCTAGAATGTTCTTCCTTCTCATTTCTGCTCCTGAAAAACTCTAGATGCCTTCAAGATTAAGTTGATGTGGTAGCTCCTATGAGAAGCTATTCTTAATCTCCACCTGATCCCCCTCCCCATTATTAATGATTTGGTTTTTTAACCTTTCTCAAATTATTTTGTATTTATTTAGCTGTTTACTCATATCCCCACCCACATCCCCATACAGTGTGATGTAAAATTCTTTAAAGGAGGGACTGTATCTCATTTTAAAATTTTGTATCCCCAGGGGAAGCTAGGTGGCACAGTAGATAAAGCACTGGCCTTGAATTCAGAAGCTCCTGAGTTCAAATCCAGCCTCAGACACTTGATACTTACTAGCTGTGTGACCCTGGGCAAGTCACTTAACCCCCATTGCCTCGACAAAAAAAAAAATTGTATCCCCCAAATCTTAGGACAGTGCTTTGCATATGGTAAGTATTTAATGAATGTTTGTTGATTTGAAATGACTTGCCCACTACACTTTTTGAGTCCTTGTTTCTCTGTGTTCCTCCCCCACCCCATACATATACACACTCCCTATTAACATACAATTAGGGGCTTGACTCATATAAAACAAACATGGAGCCTGACCGCTGGAGACCATCCATTGAAGAAGCAACTTCCTTCCTAAACAACATATGGTGAAATCAGCCTCTTTTCTAGACTCTATTCTCCTCTTCTCCCAGCATCTCTCTTTTGAAAGCCAAAAAATCGATGATGATGATGACATTAATTACAGCCTAACAAAACCAATACAATACTAATGAAACAGGACAATTAGAGGACATTTCCTTATCAAAAAGGAAGAGAATTAATAGACTTCTCAGAACGCATGATAAACATGCTAAAATTTTCTGAAATACTTTTGGAACATGCAAATGTCACTTCACCCAACAATATCAAATGCTGATGATAGATACAGGCCACTGGAGTTGACCACTGAAGTGTTTGACTTCCAGATGGAGCCTATGAAATGGCCAAGATCCAAGGATGGAATCAAAAGGCCCTCCACAGGTAACATCCACATGGATTTAACTGATTTCATTCACTAAAGAGATGTCAAAGAAATGACTGAGCAATGGACCTTTGTTTATAGAAATCAGTGTGTTTATAATGATAATGCAGGATTAGATCATTGCCATAAGAAGTTGTAGATGGGTTATTCATTCTTTTTCTTTTTTCTTTTTTTGGTGAGGCAATTGGGGTTAAGTGACTTGCTCAGGGTCACACAGCTAGTAAGTGTCAAATCTTTGAGCTCGGATTTGAACTCAGGTCCTCCTGACTCCAGGGCTGGTGCTATATCCATTGTGCCACCTACCTGCCCCTAGATGGGTTATTCTTAAGTGACCTGGATTTACTGATCAATGCAAATAATTTTTAAAATGGTAGAAACCATACAACAGATAACTTCAGGCTACAAAAAATGTAATATCTGTTTAATATCTAGTAAAACATGACCTGTGGGGGCAGCTAGGTAGTGCAGTGGATAAAGTACTGGCCTTGGATTCAGGAGGACCTGAGTTCGCAAAATCCAGCCTCAGACACTTGACACTTACTAGCTGTGTGACCCTGGGCAAGTCACTTAACTCTCCTTGCCCTGCAAAAAAAAAAAAAGAAAAAAGAAAAGAAAAGAAAAGAAAACATGACCTGGTGGCTAGAATTCTATACCAGAAGTTAATTGTCTTTGATAAAATAACAGATGGCAAATAAATCCCTTTACTATAAAAACAGTCCTCAAAATAATATTGAGGATTCAACAAATAAGTTGTACCAGAATTGGACCATTATCCAGAGATGTTGCCCATGATTGCCTCTATATAATATTGATTCATCATCCCAAAACTTTTATCTAACAGCAAAAAGTCATCATTTTGTCTACCTGTGCAATAGTCTTCAGAACATTAAATATGAGTTTAATAGTAAAATAACAACTTGTCCCAGGATTGTTTCTATCTAAACTCCTTCAAAAAAAAGATAAAAGAAAAAGATGAGAAATAACAATAATTATTCTTTTAAAAGTAACTCCGGGGCAGCTAGATGACGCAGTGGTTAAAGCACCGGCCCTGGACTCAGGAGTACCTGAGTTCAAATCCAGCCTCAGACACTTGACATTTACTAGCTGTGTGACCGTGGGCAAGTCACTTAACCCCCATTGCCTAAAACAAAACAAAACAAAACAAAAAAAACCAAACCAAATAAAAGTAACTCCATTGAACGTAAAGATGAGAAAATGAAATCATCAGCATCATGATTCTCATATATAGAGGTCTTTAGCATTACATGTCATTCTACATTTATTAGGGCTGTGGAGCTACAAATGGCCTTGTGAAATAGGAATATGAATGTTATTATCACTATTTTATAGAGTAGATAAATAAGGTCCCGAAAATTAAGTGACCTACCCAGTTAACATAGCTAGTAAACATTAAAGCAGAGACAATTCGAAGTTTATAAAATTATTGACAAATGGGCATTTAGCCTCAACTTGAAGACTCCCAGTGATGGGGAACTCACTACTTCATAAAGAAAGAAGTAAACAAACATTTACGTGCGTACCATGTACTAGGCACTATGCTAAGCACTTTACAAATATTATTTCATTTGATCCTCAAGACAACCCTGAGAAGTAGGTACCATAATGATGCCATTTTACAGTTTCAGAAACTGAGGCAGACAAAGATTAAGTTACTTGTCCAGGGTCACATAGCTAGTAACAGTCTGAGGTGAGATTTTTTCTTTCTTTCTTTCTTTCTTTTTTTCAGGGCACTGGGGGTTAAGTGACTTGCCCAGGGTCACACAGCTAGTAAGTGTCAAGTATCTGAGGCTGGATTTGAACTCAGGTACTCCTGAATCCAGGGCCAGTGCTTTATCTACTGTGCCACCCAGCTGCTCCCTGAGGTCAGATTTAAGCTCTAGGCATGGAGGTCTTATCCACTCCACCACCTAGCTGCCTCATGAGACATCCCATTCCCTTTCTATATAGCTCTAATTGTCAGGACGCTTTTCCTTGTACCAAAATTAAATAGGCATCTTTACAACTTCTACCCCTTTGCTCTTCTTTTTGCTCTCTGGGACCAAGCAATACAAGACTACTCCCTCTTGGGCATAAAAATCCTTCAAATACATGAAGATAGCTATTATGTCTCAAAGCCTTTTCTCCAACATACATGTATATGGCATGATCTTAATGCCCAACATCATCATAATTGGCCTCTTGTGGACATTTTCTAGCTTATCAATGTCCTTCCTCAACTGTAGATATAAAAACTCAAGCATAGAACTTCACATTTTTTGCCTATTAAATTTTATCTTCTTAGATTTTGGCCCATAGTTCTCCCTGTTGACATCTTTTTGAATCTTTACTCTATTTTCCAGCATAATAGCCACCTTTCAGTTTCATGTTATCCACAACTGTGATGAGCATGCCATCCATGCTTTTAACAAATCATTGATAAAATTGTTGAATAAAACATGGTCTTGTACAAGTCCCTGGGGCTCTTCCCTATAGACCTCTTTTTCAGCTCGACATCAATTTATTAATCATTACTCTTTGAGCCTTGTCATTCAACTAGTTTTGAATGTACCTGACTACATTATTGCCAAGTCCATATGTCTCTCTCTTGTCCACATGTATCACAAATGAATCAAAAACATTTGTTCACAATGAGCTGGGCATTGTGCTAAGCACTTGGGATACAAATGTATTTCTAAGAAAGTGGTCCCTACCCTCAAGGAACTTCTATTCCATGAAGGGAAGGTAGCATATATGGGGCAGTAGAGGATAGAATGGGGTGCTTTAGTGTGGAAACTCACTCGGGTGGTTAGTAGAGTCAAAGGACAGTTGTTTGACATGTCTTTCCAGGAATGGCAGTGTTGATTTGATTACTGCTAAGAACAAGAGGAAAGTTAAGGGTTGGGGTACGGAAATCAATTATTAGAGTTGTGGCATGTCAGGAAGATGATTTTGTCAAGTGTCTTGCTGAAACCCATCTATCGCATATCCCTGATATTTAATCTGGTTAACCTGTTTTGAAAAAGGAAATTAGGTTAGTGTAGCATGATCTGTTCTTGAATGAAAGCAGGCAGGCTTAGTGAATTTTCCTTTGGAAGGATGTTTACAAACCACCCTTTAAATATTTTGCCAGGAATCAAAGTCAAGCTTACTGGAATGCATTATGAACAATCAAAATTCTTCCTTTAAAAAATGGAATAAAAAAATTTTTAAATGGAATATTTGCCCTCTGGTACCATTGGATCTCTCCCATTCCCCATAGATTGTCAAAGATCTCTGACAGCTCAGCAATCTCATCCCAGTTCTTTCAGTGATCTGGTATGTAGTTTTTTAGTGACTAGTGATATTCACTCATTGAAGGCAGCTAGGTGCTCTCTAACACCTCCTAAATTGTCTTGGTTTTCAATTCCTTATTAGTCATTTTCATTTTACATGCCCATTCTGAAGATTGTTCTCCTGGGTTGAAGAAACAAAATTAGAATTATTGTAGAGGGGCAGCTAGGTGGCACAGTAGATAAAGCACCGACCCTGGATTCAGGAGTATCTGAGTTCAAATCCGGCCTCAGACACTTGACACTTACTAGCTGTGTGACCCTGGGCAAGTCACTTAACCCCCATTGCCTGCAAAAAAACATTAGAGTAGAGTAGTTCTGCCTTCTCTTGGGCATTCGTGGGCCTCAGTTTCCTCTTCTGTAAAATGAGGGAGTTGTACTGATGATCTCTCTGGGACCTGCTGACTTGAAATATATGGTCCTATGATCTTTTATCACAGTCCCATCCACCACCAAGCAGACCATGCTCTCCTTTCTTTGATTTCTCACTTGCTTTTTTTGTTGTTTTTAGCATACATTGGCAGTCTCAATTCATCTTGAACTTTTGAGCTTCTGACAGGACTCTTATGAGATCATACAATTGTTCTTTAATATTCATTTGGTTACTTACCCTTGTTTTCATCTTCTGTGCATGTCTTAAAAACCAAAGTTGGTCAATTATTTCTATAGACACCAAATTAGTCTCATTAGACAATTCCACCTTTTCCTATCATTAGAAGTTTTTGGTAATCTGTGTCATCATAATTTTGTTCTTGAATGCTTCCTATCTCTGTTAGGCTGACTTACATGTAGGATTTTATATCCTTTTCCTTTTCCTGAACTCTTTGAAGACTTCTTCTCCCCAAATCTAGACTGTACAGCAGATGATGCTTGGCTTTTCCTCTTGAGGCATAGCAAGGTCTAAGGGGGAAACCCTGGATATGGAGTCAGAGAACACTGGGTTCAAATTCTGGCTTGGTCTGATCTACCTTTATGATCTTGGCCAAACTATTTAACCCCTCTGAGTCTCAGTTTCTTCAAGTATAAAACGAAGGCTTTGGATTTGCTGTCCATTCCAGCTCAGAGTCTGTGATCTTCTGATCCTCATTTGTAATGAATTCTCAGGTGGAGTGGTAATTCTCAGCCAAAGGAAAATATACCTTATATCAACCCTCAATAGATGCATTCTATCTCTAGTGAATAACTGTATCTTAAGCCTTGGTCCCAAATTATTCTAAATCCCTCAGTCCTTCTCAAGTATAACTTTGCTTTCTGTTTTCCTTTGGCAAAAGAGCAGCTGGTTCCTATCTTCCTTATTTAAGTCTTTTGGGGGTATGGAGATATTGGAAAAATTGAATATTCACCAGGAAACAAGTGAGGCTTACAGAGAGATACCTGGCGAATGAGAACAGGAACTTGGTGGAATATTTCAGCTCAATTATGAGTCTTCTCAAAGGAGACTCAATGGGTTTCCTTTCTACTCTTCTGACTGTCTTATTCAAGATGCCATGAAATTTTGTTCCAAGTAATGGTGTGTGTGTGTGTGTGTGTGTGTGTGTGTGTGTGTGTGTGCCCACGTGCATATGTGCATCAATATGTGTTGTATGGACATGAGATCCATATTGCATTTGTGTGACTTGGGAGGGCTATCATTGAAGACATTTCTATCACCACCTACTGGTCAAACATATAAATGATTGAGCTTAGAGGCTCAATGGTATAGTTTTAGGGCTGGATGGGGATCTTAGAGGCTTTCTATGGCCAACTCCCTCATGGAGACAAAGAAAACTGTGACCTAGAAAGGGAAAGATCGGGTCAGGGTCACACAGTTAGTGGTAGAACAGGAATGTCATTTGCATAGCCTAGGCAAAGTTTTAACATTGTGTTTGTTACCGTTCACTGGGAGCTTTGAACCTTCACCATAATGCATGCCACTTGATATCATCTAAAATAAGTACCTAGGGGGTGGATAGGTGGTGCAGTGGTTAAAGCACTGGCCCTGGATTCAGGAGTACCTGAGTTCAAATCCAGCCTCAGACACTTGACACTTACTAGCTGTGTGACCCTGGGCAAGTCACTTAACCCCCATTGCCCCGCAAAACAAACAAACAAACAAACAAACAAAAAAAGAAAACAAGAGGATAAAATAAGTACCTGTGTACCAGGAAGGATTAGGGGTTTATGCTACTGAAGATGTTTGCATTTATAAAAAATCATATTAAAGGGTATCACTCATTGTGCCTCACACCATGTCACACGTACCCTAAGGGTTGTGTATGGTTATCCCCAGTTTTCCTCTCATGTGTCTATCACAAACTCTAAGTGGAGGGGCTACTTCCATCCATAGGCCTGTCTCAATTAACCCTGCTTTAGATGGAAGCTAGAAGCCATGACTCCTGACTTCGAGGAAAGTGGTCTTTTCACTAAACCAACCTCCTTGAGCTATTTCCTACCTAGTGTCACAAAGGAAATTTAACCAATAAATAAAATGAGGCCATTCCTCTAAGCAGAACATCATTTATTAATAGGGCATGCAATCTATGAGTAAAGGACAGGTCAATGGCATGCCTCCATTTGAGCCAAAGACCAGAGTGAGAGCCAATGGCATCTTTTATACCTGGGCGTGTTTCCTTTTTTTGTTTGTTTGTTTTGTTGTTGTTGTTGTTGTTGTTGTTTTGCGGGGCAATGGGGGTTAAGTGACTTGCCCAGGGTCACATAGCTAGTAAGTGTAAAGTGTCTGAAGCCAGATTTGAACTCAGGTACTTCTGAATCCAGGGCCAGTGCTTTATCCACTGTGCCACCTAGCCGCCCCCGCCCCGGGGCATGTTTCCTTTTGATTGGCCTGACAGTGCATCATTGGGACCACCTCCAGCAATCCCAATTGGGGGCTATTTTCATGAGTGGGTAGACCAAGAGTTCTCAGCTCCTCCCCATCTTTGGGAAGGGGGAAGGCAATAGGTTGGGCCTCAGATGTGGCCCATCACCCCTCTCTGACTCCTAAGAAATGAAATGTTAGCTGATTTGTGGAACCCAGCTTGCCTCAAGCAAACTTGGCCAGAAAAACATGAGCCATCTCAACCAGGCTTCTACTGGTCGAGTCTCCCTTTTCTGTCTTGAGGAGAGGAATAGCAAACACAAAGGGACATACCCGCCATGGGTGTGTGTGGGGGGGGGGGACTTTTGTTTATTGGGGTAAACAAAAGGAAGGTTCTCTGCCCAGGTAGATGCCTAGGACCTGAAAGTAAATTACATTCCTCAGCTAAAATGAGAGAAGTCTTCCTTTGAGCTAGGTTAAGAGATGGGACTAAAAGGGAATATTGCAGATTCATATTAAAAATCAAATGATACAGCATTAACATTAATTTTCATCAGTAGTTTGGGTTTTAGGCATACACAATGTCAGATGTAGAGGGGACCTCAGAGATCATCTTGTCCAGCATTCTCATTTTATAGGTTAAGGAAACTTAGGCCCAGTGGGGTTATCATGAGTAAAAAGTTACCAGGCAACAACCTTACATTCATTCCCCAAGGTAACTTTAGTTCAAGGAAGATCTATGTGATTGATTTAGGGTTGAAGCCTCTATCTGCCCATAAAGGAGGAGATGAGGGTTCAGGAAGGGTGCAGGATCACTGTTCCACTGTGACTGAAATAGTCCTCCCAGTGTCCTTTTAAAGGAGCAAATTCTAATTTTTAAACAAGTTATCATTTGGATGAATTATAGCAAATAACGGGCTATGTAATAGCATCCAGGGATAGCGATGATAATTACTTCCCCCCTTCCCCTCCCCTTCCCACTTTATGCATTTAGGCTATAAGACTGGGGAATGAGAATTAGATATTATCTAGTCCAATCCTCTCATTTTACAGAAGAGGAAAAAGAGGAAACCGAGTTACATATGGCATAGAGCTAGTTACTAAACTAGCCAGTTCTCCACTTCCTTCTCACCCCCACCATCCCTGAATTAGGAAACTCAATACTTCCTCCCTGGCTTTCCTTGAGACATAGTAAGGTCCAAGGCAGAAAGCAATAGATATGAATGGCCACAGCATCCCCTTCTCTCTCATTCTCTCTCTCTCTCTCTCTCTCTCTCTCTCTCTCTCTCTCTCTCTCTCTCTCTCTCTCTCTCTCTCTCTCTCTTTCTCCTTCCCTCCTTCTTGCCATCTCGTTTTCTTTCTTTCTCTTCTACTCTCCTACTCCTCTACTTCTAGAATACCCAGCCCAACTAAGCATTGCTCCTCTGACACTGCCACCCCCTTAACAATTTTTCACCTAGTGTTGTGTTTTTACACAGCCAATTAATGACCTGAGATGGGATATCATTGTACCTAACCTGGCCACCTCCTGGGCTGAGGCTCAAGTAAGACAAAAAATACAAAATTACTTCGTGATGGCAAGGTGTTCTATAAATTTGGGGTTAATGACTATACTAAGAATCTATAAAGAAGTCCACATAAGTTCCATCGATCTTCTCTATGTCTTTAGGAGAAAAAAAAACCTCCCTTTAGATTATTTTCTCTCCATTTTTCTGAGAAGGAAAACTAGGGTACACAGAGAAAAGCCATTACTAGCCTAGCATCACACAGTAAGTGGCAAAGCCAGAACTCAAATCCGGGTCTTCTGACCCCAATTCTCTCTCTTGGACCTTTATTAAGTCACCTCTCCATCTGCTCACTCACTCGCCCACTCCTGTCTATCCACTAAGCCATTCCTTCACCACCATCTTCCCTTATGTGGAAAATGAGAAAGATGGATTAGATGATGTTTAAGGTTCCTTTCATCTCTAAGACTCTATTATGTATGTTACAAAGCAAATTAGAGGAAGTTTGAAATGGGAGCAGATACTGCCAAACATCCAGCTGGACTTATCCTCCTTAGTTACCCTTTAAGAGAGAGTTTAGACCTATATAAAATCTATTCAGCCATCCTTGGATCCCCTGGGTGGTTAAAAAGTCCCCGACCCGGTTGGGAGCAAAGAATCTTGATTTTCTAAGTAGAGGATGGGTTGATGAAAGTGTATTGCTTTACCTATTTTCAAAGTTTGTGACAGAAGACTGTGATCAGTGCCCCAAAAGAATTATCAGAACCCTGAACCTCCATGTTTATCCAAGGTGCTAAGAAGTAACTTGAAATTGTGGCTAACAGTTTCTGGATGTATATATTCTTCTACTTGTCAACCCCCCAGGATTCAGCAAACCAAAGTCCTAAACATTTCATTTTTCATTTCTTTGCAATTGCTATGTCACCTGCTGCTCTGCAGGAGGCCTGTCTAGGATTAATTTTTAATGCATCAATTTGTCTCTTTGTTCTCCCCATCTCTGGGCAATAATGGATGGAGGCATATGGTTACAGAAACTAATGGCCTTGAAATGAAATGACTGTGACTTGAGGGTCAGAGCCTCCTCCTAACCCAGTTTACCATTCTCCCTAAGCTTGCCTCCTCTTCTGTCAGGGTATGATTATTTTGGATATCAATTTCCCAGAATGCATCTTTCCTGCCCCCATATCACCCCTCTGCTCAAATAGCTACCTTCCATACCTCCCTACTTAGAACATAAATGATTTTTACTACTCAGGATAATCTTAGGGACCATCTTCCTCATTTCCCAAACAAACTGAGTTCCAGAGATGAAATCAAAGTGTCCAAAGTCTAAAGTCACACAGCAAGTCAGTGTCACCATTGGCAGGTGAGTACTGATCTCCTGCTCCAGTGCAATGCTCTTTCTGTTATCCCACTCTGTTAAACTCCTTCGTCTGGCTTTTAGGGTCCTCCAAAATCTGGCCACACCTTACCTTTCTAACCTCATTTCCTTATTCCCTAAGTTTCACCTTCTGCTCTTGTCGGGCGATATCTACATATCATTCTCATTCTGGTCCAGTGCCTTCTAACATGTTGTTTCTCTGGAATCTTTCTCTTTCCACCTCTTCACATCATACCCATCCTTCAAGGGTCAGGTCCTGTCCCACTTTTATGAAGCCTTCCCTGACCTTCACTGAGCTTCATCTCCTTTGAATTCCTGCACAGTTTATTGTGTAGGCCACCTAATTTATCATTTAATTATCTACTGCCATGTAGAGTTCTCCAACAGCTTCTGCTGTGGTTGTTCTGTCTCCAATTGGACCTGGAACCCCTGGAGAATCAGGACCCATTTCTAACACTTGCTAGCTGGACAGCAATCAGGGAAATAATAGGACCTCCCGGAGCTTTTCCTCATCTGTAAAATGGGAATAGTAATTCTTGTCCTCCTTATCTCACAGACTTGTAATGAATACAGTGCCTTTTAAACCATGAAACACCATATAAATGTGAGCTACAACTATAGCTTATTTTTCAAAGCATTTTAAGGTTAGTCAAGTGCTTTACAAACATTATGTCATTAGATCATCACGAACATATTGGGTGAACTCCTTATGGCAAACTTATAGAAGGTCCTAGATGAGAGTTATGTGAGGGTGGGTGGGATGGCACGGATAGGATGTGACCTGCCTATTGAAGGAAATACCGTCATTGATGAGATAAATCACAGATCCATAAGAATAGTGGAGTAATAAGGCTATCCAGGAGGTAGAGCATGTAAATGGGATTATTATCTCTATTGTACAACTGAGGAAACTGGGGATCTGCAATGTTGAATGATTCATCCATAGCCCTGCAGTGAGGAAGGATTCTAACCCAGATCATAGTGAGGAGGAGGATATAGATATAGTGACATAGTGTCTAACATGGTGCTGAACAAGGTAGATAGGTGCCAGAGGATCACAGGTTTGAGAACTTGAAGGGATATCAGAGATAATCCCAGTAATCACACAGTAAAATCACACCATAAATGGTAGTGCTGGGACTCAAAGCCAGGTTTTTGTGAAGCTTTGTTTTCATTCTTTGAACATAATACATCATTCTCAGCCTGCTCCCTTCTGTCTCAGAATCTAGGGCCCCCAAGAGGTTCAAATCTCTCCACAGTCTCCTTCTCTTACTCCTCCCCCACTAGCTCCAAGCCCACGATCAGGGAAAATTCATTAAGCATTTGGGTCTGTGTGTCCCTTCCTCCACCCCCATTCACACCAGAAAAATTAGGGCAACATTGGTACAAGTATGTGATTGTCTTTCCTGAGACAGTCTTCAGGCCCCATTGCTTTCACTGCTACTTAAATGGATGAGCTAATTAACTTAACTAATTATTCTCAGGGACTAATATTTTCAAAGTCATGTGATCTCTGAAAGCATTTTCTCCCCTATCATTTACCCAATGTTGTTTTTCTTTACTTCCCTAATTTCTCTATCCTCCCTCTCCCAGCAAGGAAAGAACAATGAATATCTTTGGATCCTTGTCCTGAGTGACCCTTCTTTTCAGATTTTCTCAGTGAGACCAAAGTTTCTTCACTAACCATGCCATTCTTCCAGCTGCCTCCAGGCCCCTAGTCCCATTGCACCAACTTCACTTGAAATGTGTTCTTGGGGGGCAGCTAGGTGGCGCAGTGGATAAAGCACTGGCCCTGGATTCAGGAGGACATGAGTTCAAATCTGACCTCAGACTCTTAACACTTACTAGCTGTGTGACCCTGGCCAAGTCACTTAACCCTCATTGCCCCACCAAAAACAACAACAACAACAACAACAACAACAACAACAATAATAATAAGTAGTGTGGTAGTATAACAAGAGTGGGTAAAACATATATTCCTAATCCTGTCACTCAAGGCTTTGTGTCATGTGATTCCAATCTAATTTCAAGCCTTATTTTATATTACTGCCCTTCATGTACTCTATGTTGTAGCAAAACTGAACTACTTGGAGTTTTTTGTGAACCCTGACCTACTTCCTTCTATCTTTGTAAATTTAGGCAGACTATCCTCCAAGTCTATGATGCACTCTTTTCCTATCTCAATATGTTAAAAATCCTTCTTTTCCTCCAAGGTTCCACTCAGGTATCAGCTTCTTTGTGAATTTTTCCCTGATCTCCCCAACTGAAATTGATATGTCCCTTATAAATTTTTCTTTTGCACTATGTCTGGGTCTTTCTTTTGCCCTGATACAATTCTACTTTGTTTCATACTTATTTCTTTATCTGCTCTATCTCCACTATTAGATAGTAAACTCACCAAGGGTAAGGATGTCACCATTTTTCATCATAGATTGGAGCTTTGAACATAATATGTGCTTAATTAATTGAATTCAATTGACTTTTTGAAGGTATTGCACCTAGAGTCAGTTTACTATGCTGTAATAAGTAGAAAGAACATTGGGCCAAGAGTTAGGAGACCTGAATTTGAAGCCAAACTGCCACTAACTATCTATGAACTTGGCCAAGTCACCATTTTTTTCTGAGTTTTAGTGTTCTCATCTGTAAAATGAAGGGACTGGGGCAGAAAAAATATCTCTGATATCCCTTCAAGTTCTAAAACCTATGATCCTCTGACACCCCACCCAGTGCCACGAATAATGCTTTGCATGAAGTAAGAGCTTATAGAGGGTTTGTTGAATTGAACTGAAGGGAATTTGACTGAGTTACAAGGAGAAAGTTAAGTATGTTTGTGTTGTGAGTGGACAGGATAACCTCAGTTCAGAGGTTATGTCACTATCAGTCTATCACACAGTTGGAGGAGTATGAAACAGAAGCTAGAGCTGCTGGAATACTTCTACTGATCTATCTATCCCTGACTCCTACTCTTGCCTCCTTCCAAGGCACAGGTTGCAGGGACAAGAGCAACAGTGCTGTTGAGGAGCAGAGGAAAGAATATTTCAAAGGAAGAAATATTCCTAACTTTCCTAGCTCCATACCCCATGATCTCCTGAGAAGCAGAGGAACAGGTGTCCTCCCAGCAAGTCATCCTTGCCTCTCCAATATGTATGTGATTAGCAATGCCATAATTATTGAGTGTGCAGTGGAACAGATCCTACCTGACCCATTCACACCATTGTCACCATCATCAACTTCAAAGAAGCCATTTCATCAACAAACACAGGTTTAAATCATCTTAAAAATGATCCTATATTTTAAAATTCTATATGTAGCTAATTGGAAAGGAAACAAAAGCGGGGGCAGCTAGATGGTGCAGTGCATAAAGCACCGGCCCTGGATTCAGGAGTACCTGAGTTCAAATCCAGCCTCAGACACTTGACACTTACTAGCTGTGTGATCCTGGGCAAGTCACTTAACCTCCATTGCCCCGCCAAAAAAAAAAGGAAAGGAAAGGAAAGGAAACAAAAGGAACACAAGAAATTGATTTCATTGGTGGAACACCTGAGCTTCCATTTTAAATCCTACCTCCCCCCAGAGCAAAACCAAATCCTAACAAGTGGCACTTTCTGTTGAATAGAGTTCAGGACCCTGGACAGCTCATCTGCTCCAACAACTCTGCTCAGGGCTAGGTTGGCCATAGGGAAGGGATGAGGGAAGAAGAGTGGCTGAGAAGATGTTCAGGAGGCCAGAGCTGATTTACAGGCAGGGAAATGTTGGGCACCTAGAACAGGGACTATACATTTCCCATATTTGTATTCTACAGCACAATGGAAATAGGAAGTGGATAGAGTACTGGGCCTGGAATCAAAAAGAACAGAGTTCAAATCTGGCCTCAGACACTAGCTGTGTGACCTAGGCAATTACTTCACTCTGTTTGCCTCAGTTTCCTCATCTGTAAAATGAGTTGGAGAAGGAAATGGCAAACCACTCAGGTATCCTTGCCAAGAAAACCCCAAATGGGGTCACAAAAGAGTAGGACACAACTGAAATAACTGAACAACAAATAAGTTTATTAAATTGAATTGAAATGGGTAGGCTTTAGTCCTCATCTTCATGAATGATCAGAAGCTTAGGTCCTCCAGGCACAATGAGGGTGATGGACATGGAAGAGACCCCCAGATGGGCTTCCTCATTTTGACTCTTGGATAAACTGGATGCCCTGCCACCTCCCAAATTCAGTGCTCCACATTATTAGAAGGCAACATTATGAAGTGGGAAGAATGCTGGAATGAAAACCAAGAGGTCTGAGGTATCCTCTTTTCTGCTGTTAATAACCTAAATGGTTTAGATACCCAGAGCTTATTTTTAAAAATAAAGCCACATTACTTGAAAAACATTGGATTTGGAATCAAAAGACCTTACTGGAAATGCTTTCCATTTCCAGAATTCTGTTTTAAGTCCTAGGAGACAATTTGGCACAGTGGAACAAGCACTGAATAGGGAGCCAGAAGATCCCGACTCATACCCTGGCTCTGTTGCTTAACACATTTATGACCTTGGGCAATTCATTTCTCAGCATGGTATAATGAGAAAAGCATTGACTTTGGAGGAAGAGAATATGAATTCAAATCTTATTCTATTACATACTACCTATGTGACTTTGGGTTTCTTTGAACCTCAGTCTTCTATTATGTCAAATAAAGGATTAGATTAGATACAAATTTCCTTACAGCTCAAAATCCATGATTCTCTGTGGTTCAATGCAAATGAAGAGCTTTGGGTTTCTTCTGTTTGTCCTTGAAAGCTCTAAAGGTTGGGCAAGTCTGCTTATTGAGAGTGGGAAACATTTAGGGAGGCAGGAGTCAGAAGGAAAAGAGAGGAAACCTCCCAAGGTGTAAAGAGCCCTGGAGAAATATCATGTCTTTAGGGGCACTGACCCAAGACAGGGGTGAGGCTGGACTAATAGATCAGTCAGTAAGTGATAATAATCATGCCTTTTATTGTACTTTAAGATATAAATAAAATGTACTTTTCCTCAAAACAGACTTGAGGTAGGTAGTAAACATATCATTATCCCCATTTTATAAATCAGGAAATTGAGGTATAAGGGGCTTAGTGACTTGTCCAAAGTCACACAACTAGTTCGCATCAGAGCCAAGATTTAAACATTGATTTCTGGCTTTTAAGTCTAGTTTTCTTTATTTATTTTTTATTTTTTTGGTGAGGCAATTGGGGTTAAGTGACTTGCCTAGGGTCACACAGCTAGTAAGTGTTAAGTATCTGAGGCTGCATTTGAACTCAGGTCCTCCTGACTCCAGGGCCAGTGCTCTATCCACTGTGCCACCTAGCTGCCCCTAGTTTTCTTTATATTATATCCCAATGTTTCTTATGAGGTTCCCTCTTGATTTATTTTGTTCACTGTCTCTGATATCTCCTGAGTAATTACTCCTGATCCAGATCTGGGTTTGAGTCAAAATTTGACCAGTAATGTGTCATATGATTTTGTCAAGAACTCCCCTCCTTAGGCCTCAGTTTCTTCCTCTGTAAAGTAAAAGGCTTGGAATGGATGATTGTCCCTTGCAGCCCTCCCATTCTAGGATTCTGTAATTCCTCGGGTTTATTATTCCTTGGTCTTCTTTCCATTCTTTCCACTATTCCTAGGGCTACTTAGAGCCCTAGAATGCTAAAGGGTTGGATGCATAGGGAACAGTTCCCTTGCCCACCTTACTCACTGCATCGAAGAAGAGAAACTGTGAAAAATAGGAAAACTGTTCATTTAAAGTTCAGCACAGTCCCAGGAGCAGAGGCATGGAGTGCCTATGCTTCAGCTCACAGGGGAGCAGGAGTGATGGGGAGAACAGTGGTCCAAGGCAAAGGAGGTGATAGGTGAAGCCCAGGTTCCCTGCCCTCCAGTTCAGTATCACTTCCCAGCTGTTCAGAAATCCACTTGGTCTCCCTAAGTCTCTACTTTCCCCATTAATTCTGCCACCCCCAGCACTGATTCCTACCCTTGATATGTGTACAAAGCTAGATCTCCAAACTACTCTTTTCCTCAACAATTCTGTGATCAGTTCCCCCTATCCTGTAACCCCAGGGTTTATGGGAATAGCAACACAGCAGAAGAGAAAAAGGCAGGCTGCATAGGTGCAGCCTTTGTATGTGGGTGTGGGTGTGTGTGTATTTGCATTATATGGCAGCAGACCAGGCTGCACCAATCTCAGAGGCACTGCAATGCAGTGGTCGGATTTTTTTCTGCAAAAGTCCTCTTTTCCCTAGGAAAGTTGTAGCCAAACACTTTTAAAAGGGGCTGCAAGTTCCCTTGGGGCTTGTGCTAATCCTTGCAGTGCCAAGGAACTGGAATCCACATTTTGCTCCTATAAAGGGGGGCATTTGGACCCCTGCTTCTGCTCAAAGCTGTATGATGGGGGTAATGGTGTGGACTGGGGAGGAATGGAATGACAAGGACTGATATCACCATTTGAGTTTCTCAGATGTGGACCAATAAAGGTAGCACCTTCCTCTCCAGGTAGAATTGCCTCTGGATTCAAAAAGCCTTTTCCCTCTTGATGGCTTCACTGGAGGTGTATGGAAACCCAGCCTTCTCTTCCCCTTTAAAGCCACCATGTCCTTAACCTACTGAATAGGTCATCCCCATAGGGAATGATCATAGATTCATTGCTTTAGAGGTATAAGGGACCTCAGAAGCCATCAAGTTTAATACCATTGTTTAAATGAGACCCAGGGAAAATAAATGGCTGTGGTCATATAGCTAGTTAAAGAATTTGACTGGCAGGATTTGAACCCAGGACCTCCTGACTCCAAATCCACTGACCTGTCCACTATGCCACAAAGCCTTCTGAATGAAAGAACATCAGGCTAAGCCTAAGCATTACCTCCGGGGCAGCTAGGTGGCACAGTGGATAGAGCAGTAGCCCTGTAGTTGGGAGAACTTGAGTTCAAATCTCACCTCAGACACTTACTGGCTGTGTGATCCTGGGAAAGTCACTTAACCCCAATTATCTTAAACATCCAGGGCCATCTCCAGTGGTCCTGATGTATATCTTGCCACTGGATCCAGATGGCTCTGGAGGAGAGAGTGAGGTGGGTGACCTTGCACAAGCCCTCCCTCACTTAAATCCAATTTACTGTAAGTCATGACATCACCCCAATGTCATTATCCTCTTTGAAAATTAAGGAAAAATGGGGCAGCTAGGTGGCACAGTGGATAAAACACCAGCCCTAGCTTCAGGAGGACCTGAGTTCAAATCCTTCCTCAGGACACTTGACACTTACTAGCTGTGTGACCCTGGGCAAGTCACTTAACCCTCATTGCCCCACAAAACAAACAAAAACAAACAAACAAAAATAATAAAATGAAGGACAAACAACAAGGATTACCATCTCCCAGTTCTTCCCATCCCCCTTATGGCACTCAGAAAACTTTCTTGCAGCACCCCTCCTTTCTCACTTCTTATTTCATTTTTATATTTGTTTTGTTTATATTATAAACTACTCTGCATCTTTTTTCTTGCCTTCAAGCAATAGTTTAAATGAATCTCTTTTAAGAAGCATTGAATTCTAGAAAAATAAGAGATGTCATTGGCCAAATAATCTAATCCACACCCCCAAAAGAACACTCACTTATAATATGTGGTCATCTAGGGGCAGCTAGGTGGCACAGTGGATAAAGCACCGGCCCTCGAGTCAGGAGTACCTGAGTTCAAATCCGGCCTCAGACACTTAACACTTACTAGCTGTGTGACCCTGGGCAAGTCACTTAACCCCAATTGCCTCACTAAAAAAAAAAAATAATAATAATATGTGGTCATCTAGACTCTTCTTGAAATCCTCCAATGAAGGAAAACCCACCCCAAGGCAGCCTGTTTCCCTTATATGAACTCCTTTCATATGTTCCCCTTTCATCCTGGACTCCTCACTATCTCTCATCTCCTATTTCAAATATTTTGCCAAGGTCTATTGATTTCATCTTCGCAACATTTCTGGAATATGACCCCTTCTCTCCCCTGACACTACCAGCATTCAAGTTCAGGCTCTCATCACCTCACTGCTGCACTATTTTACTAGCTTGCTGGTGGTCTTTCTGCCTCTGGTCGCTCCCCACTCCAATCCATCCTCCTATTCAGCCACCAAAGTGATTTTCCTAAAGCACAGAGAGGTCTGACCATGTCAGCCCCCTCCTACCTCCCACCCCCACCACACACACTAATAAACTGCAGTGGCTTCCTATTGCCTCCAAGATCAAATATGAAATGCTCTGTTTGGCATTCAAAACCTTTCATAACCTAACCCCCTTCTACATTTCCCATCTTCTTATGCCTTACTTCCCAACATGTAGTGTCACTGGCCTCCTGGCTGTTCCACAAATAAGACACTCCATTTCTAGGCTTCTCTAACTCTCTCCCATATCTAGAATCCTCTCCCTCCTACATTCCACCTACTGACCTCCCTAGCCTCCTTTAAGTACCAACAACTAAGGTCTCTTCTTTTACTGGAAGCCTTCCCTAATCTCCTCTTAATTCTAGTGCCTTCCCTCTTGTTAATTACTAGTTAGCCTGTCTATTGCTTATTTGAATATATTTGTTTGCATGTTGTCTCTCCCATTAGATTGTAAGCTCCTTAAGGACAGGGGATTGTCCTTTGCCTCTTTTTGTCAGTGCTTAGCAAAGTGCCTGACACACAATAGGCATTTAATAGATGTTAATTGATTGCGAGTTACATATAGATACTAATATAAATATATACATAGATCAGTTAGAGGAACTGGGTATATATGCAAATATCTGTGCATATACATGCATACATATATATGTACACAGTTGCATTGTGTATATATTGTATTACATGCATGTGTGTACATATATGTATACATATTGTATATATGTGTGTTTATGTGGGAGTGATCTCTCTGGTTCCTTCATATAACATGGCCTCAAGACCCTTCACCAGCCTGGCTCTCCTCCTTTGAACACACAATTAATCACTCAATCAATAAGCATTGAATTACCTTGGCATTGTGCCAGGGACTGGGAAGACAATGACAAAAATAAAGCAACCCCTACTCTCAAAGAGTTTATATTCTATGAGGGTGGATATGTGTATGTCTATACACACAGAATAGAGACATGTAGAATAGATGGTAGTTAAATACAAGATAGTTAGGAAGAGAAGGCACTGGCAACTGGAGGGATCCCGAAAAGCTTGGTATGGAAGATGATGTCTACATTATCTTGAAGGAAATTAGGGATGGTTTGACTTAGAGGTGAGGAGTGAGGATATTTGGCCAGTGCAAAGGCATGGAGACAGCTGATGGAATGCCATGTAAAAGGAAGAGAGAGAAGTTCAGTTTGGCTGAACCATAGAGTTCAGGAGGGGGCAGGGGGTGATAGATAATGAAGTTGGAAAGATTAACTGGGACCAGGTTGTGAAGGGCTTTAAATTCCAAACAGAAAAGTTTATGTTTGAGCCTGGTGGCCATAGAAAGTCATTGGAATTTATTGACTATTGATGAGATGTGGTCCAATCTGGGTTTAAAAAAGATCGCTTCAGCAGCTAAGTGGAAGATGAATTGGATTAGGGAGACTCAAATCAAGAGAGTGTCGAAATAGCCCATTTGAAAGGTGGAAAGGGCCTGAACTAGAGCAGAGGTTGTAGCAATAGAAAGAGTCAGAGGTAAGAGATGTAGAAATAGGATCAGAAATGCCCGGCAGCCAATTGGCTATGTGAGGTGAGGAAGAGTGAGGAGTGGAGGGTGACACAGAGGTCACAAACCCTGGGAGACTGGAAGAATAGTGATGAAATGAAGATGTTCACTGGAGGGAAGGGTTTGGGGGGAAAGACAATGAGTTCTAGTTTGAGATATCTCCAGGAAATCGACTTCAAATTTTCTAGTAGGCAATTGGTGATACAGCACCAGGGTTCAGAAAGATCCTATGGCTGAATCTAGAAATCTGTGAGCCACCTGCATGGGGATAAGGACTCACCCTGGGGTTTCATTGATATAGGGAACTCCCAGATGTAGAAACTCTCTCTACAAATGAGGTCAGCATCTTCTCTGTAACCTCTAGTATTGGAGAGTTGCCTGGAGCACTAAGTGGTTTAGTAACTTACTTGCACATGGTCACACAGCCAGTATATATCAGGGTCAGAGACTTGAACCCAGGTCTTCCTGAATCGAAGGTCAGCTCTCTATTCAGTATGTCAGAATGTAGAGGGCCCAGGACAAGAGCCTTTGGTCACACTCACAGTTTAGGGGTCATGATATGGATGAAGATCTAATAAAGGAGCCTGAGAAGGGCTGGTCAGATTGGTAGGAGAACCAAGTGAAAGAAATGTCAGGAAATTATAAAGAGTAGAGAATAGCTAGGAGGAGATTATAGTCAACTGAGTCAAATGCAACAAAGAGGTCAAGACTGATAACCAACAAGGATGCATCAGATTTGGCAATTATTAGACTGTCAGTATCCTTCATAAACTATAGCCTCAAGAAATCAACATATGTCAGATATGAACTGACCAGAGCAGGGTAAAGCAGTAGTAAAGCTTCCTTTTGTCTTGGAAGCTATTCCTGGATGTCTGATCTATGTACATGCAATCTTCCCTAATAGAATATAAGCTCTCTTGATGAAACCCCAAATCTCATGACATTTTTATTGTTGTCATATTACATTGCTGACCTACATTGAACTTGCAGTCCACTACAAGCCTCTTGGTCATTCCCTTCAACTTATACTTATAAAGTTGTTTTTTTGAACCTAAGTGTAAAACTTTACATTTAGTCCTACTGAATTGTATCTCATTAGATTTAGATGAATGCTCTGGCCTGTCAAGATCTTTTTTTGGAGCCAGACTGCCATTTGATATGTGGCTATCATATGTGAC
The DNA here is from genome assembly GCF_019393635.1 of Dromiciops gliroides. NCBI lineage: Eukaryota > Metazoa > Chordata > Mammalia > Microbiotheria > Microbiotheriidae > Dromiciops > Dromiciops gliroides. The sequence continues at coordinate 100,772,781 of NC_057864.1, forward strand.
TTTGATGAGCATGGCCCTTACACCTTTATCTGAGTCATCGATTAAAAAATGGTAGACAGCACAGATCCCTGGGGCATTGAAGATCTCCTGCTAGGATGACATTGAACCACTACTCTTTCAATTCCTCAACAAATTCCAAATCCATCTAATTGAATTAATATCTATTTGTTAAAGTATCTTGTGAAAAAGATGGAGTGTCGTTTCCAGTGCCATTTTCCTTGGCAGAGAATATAGGAGCAATCCTATATAGATCCTCCTTCCAGCTCTTAATGAGAGGACCTAAATTCTAATCCCAACTCCGCTATTTATTGCTTTTATGACCTTCAGCAAGTCAGTTGACCTCCCTGGATCTTGGTTTCCTCAAAAGAGAAGGTTGAAACAGAGGGTTTCTAAGGTCCCTTCTGGCTCCAAATCTTTGCTCCTATGATCTTTTGATGGGTACATCGAGTAGTAAAAATGAGCTCTAGCCAGAAGCTTAGTGAAAGCCAGCAATCCATAAGGAGAAGACAGACTACTTTTTCCCTTTCTCTTCCCTCTGTGGTAGTTTCCCTTGGTACTGTTTCTGTAGGAAGAAGTTTGTTTGTTCTTTGCTGAGTGATACAAGGAGTGGAGAAGGTGATTTGGGAGGAGGAGGTCTGGGAAAAGGACCCAAAGGCTATTCCATTTTTAAATTAACAATAACTCATATTTCTATAGCGCTTCAAGGTTTACAAAGTGCTTTCCTCATTACAACCTTGTGGGACAGGTATTATTATCTGTTTTACATGTGGGTAAAATAAGTGTCTTAGTGATCAAGTGACCTGCCCTGGGTTGTCCAGCTAGTATACGTTGGAGCCAGGATTCAAAGCCATGCCTTTAAGCTCCAATCCCAGGACTCTTACTTATACCACAGTGCCTCCCAATGACTACCATTTTGGCTCCAGAATCATTTTTCACATGCCTTTGTGAGGGTGTTTTCAGCAGTCATCTTCCCCCTCCCCCCACTTCCAACCTACTTCCCAAGCCTTTGGCACTGGGCATTTATTGAGCACAGCAGATGGTCCTGCCCCTCCCCATTCCAGGGCCTCTGAGCCAGGTTGAAAAAAGAGGACAGAGGGGAGAGGTGCTTCTAGCCCATCTGCCATGCAGGTTACCATCCTCAAAATTGAAGTTAAATACCTGGGGGAACCAGGAGCTTGTGGGCTGGCTGGAATACAGCCACTATTTCCAGGTCTTCTCCTTGCCTCCTGACTTAGCTCCTGACTGCAAATGGGGTTGGAAGGTAGGTTAAGCCTGGGCCAGGGACCAGAGTGAGACTCTGGGGGCCTGAGTGTGGCACTTGGTCTTTCATTTGCAGTGAATTTATCCTGAGAAAAGCTGCCCTGCCCTGCCCTGCCCTGCTTGTTATATTTCCATCAAAGCTCAAATCTACAAAGGAAGAAGAGGCTTAAGGAGATAACTTATGTACAGGACAGTGGCCAGCCCCTCTCCACTGAGAATAGCACTGTTGGGACTGACCTGAAAATTCCAAAAATGCAAGGCAAGACATAGGGAAGACTTTTGCAATAGCCGATTGTGTTTATAAAGCATCCACTGTCACAAAACACTTTTGAATCCATCACTTCACTTGATTTTTATAAAATCTCTGTGAGCAGGGTAGATTTTATTATGCCCTTTTCAAAGATAAGGAAACCAGGAATCATAAAGGTAAAGTAACTTACCTAAGTTTGGGCAGCTAGTAAGTGGTAAAACCTTGGTTCCTTCTAGACTTTAAGTAGAAATTGTTATTGTTGTTATTATTCTTACTTAAAGGATAGGAAAGATATGACCTCAGCCATCCACTAGGAATGGTTTATATGGTTTGAATGCAGTCTCACAAACTTAGAAAGTTAAAAGTCTTTCTCTCATTTTTCTCTTCGCTCCAGACCTGGTGGCTCTCCACTCTGTGCCCCTTCTTGACAGATTTTCAAATTCAATGTTCATGAACTCAAAAATTCCTTTATCTGAATATAGTCTGTTGTTATCCCAATTTGTCCCCTGCCTTGCAATCTCTAACACTGTCGTCCATCCTCATTGTAATTTCCAATCACTCAGTTCTTTCCCAGGTCATCACCTCTACACTGGCTATACTCTTCTCATTTCCCAACCTAGATGCCATGGTGAACCAGTTCAACTCTCCACTATCCTTTTGAATCCTGTGCTTCCTTATCCTATAGTCAATCTTGCCATGATGCCAAGCCTATTCCCATCATGTACTGCCTTCCTTCCTATTCATGTACTGTTGAGTAAAAATGGAGAAAATAATGATATTATACTCTACAAATTATTACATTATTTCAACTGGGTCCTCACTGCAGCAAGGCAATACTCTAACATAGCTCTAATCAATTTACCATCTCACTCTTCATACTGGCTTTTCCAAACCTTTTCATCTCTGCATAAACCTCCTAACCTCCTCTCCCCACACTTTCTCAGCTGAGAACCTTGCCTCATATTTCACTGAAAATGTTGAGGTCACCCACCAAGAGTCCCTCTTCTCCCCTCTTCATTTCATATCACTCAAATGCTTTCTACTACCATCTCCTCATTTACAGCTGTGTCACATGAAGAGGTGATTCTTCTCCTTGCCCAGGAAAGCCTTTTACATGCATAACTTATTTTGTTCCATCTTGACTTCTGCAGTAGATTGGCCTCTCTATCATCCCCACTCTCATCAGTTTTCAAGCTCTCCCTGTCTACTGGCTAATTCCCTACTGCTTACAAACATATCCTTCACTTGATTGATACATTCCCACAAACTACAGTCCTATATCTCCCTTTATTTTCTTGGCTAACTTCCTTATGAAGGACATCTATAACCAGTGCCTCCACATTTTTTTTCTCTCACTCTCCTCTTAACTCTCTAGTTTGGGGGCAGCTAGCTAGGGTAGTGGGTAGAGCACTGACCCTGGAGTCAGGAGTACCTGAGTTCAAATCCGGCCTCAGACACTTAACACTTACTAGCTGTGTGACCCTGGGTAAGTCACTTAACCCCAATTGCCTCACTAAAAAAAACAAAAACAAAACTCTCCAGTTTCGTTTGTGATCTCATCATTCAAATGGAACCATTCTCTCCAAAGTTTCCAAGTCTACTGGCTTTTTCTAATCCTTATCCTTCTTGACCTCTCTGTAGCCTTTGATACTGTTGATCATTCTCTTGTGCTTGATGGTTTCCTCTCTCTAGGTTTTTATGATACTACTCTCACCTAGGGCTCTTCTCACCAATCTAATCATTCCTTGGTCTCTTTTGCTGGATCATATGCAAACTTGACCAAGCTACTTCACTTGTTTAAGCCTCAGTTTTCTAATCTTTAAAATAAAGGGGTTGTACTACTGCAGATAACTTCTACAGTCCCTTCTACCTCTGTATCTATGACCCTTTAATCCTAAGAGACACTTGCTTATATTCCCCAAATCATAAGGAAGCAGCAAAACCATCAAAAAAGAGCTAAGTGAAGGTCTTAGAACTCTGAAGTCCAACTAGCCCATAGATCCCTCATTGGAACAAACTTCTAAATAAACTTCTCTGCTGCACTCAGGAAAGAGGACTATATCAGATCCAACTGCTACTTCCCCCAAAGAGGGAAAGAGCATCATGGGGAATGTATACTGGCTGTCCCAACCACAATGCCAGATGTAGAATTACTGGTGTCATTAGCCTGGAGAAGTTATTTGAAAGAGATGGATCATTTATCCTTCCTTCCCAGCTCACTCATCATCACTTTGGATTAGGGAGCATTTCTTTTTCCTCTGATTCAGGCCCATCTATTTGCATGTTTCCATGTTTCATAATTATGAATGGGGACAGTCCACTTTCCCCAAACACTGTGTCTTGCCATCAATAAAAATCATTCACAGCTGAGCTCTTTTACAAGATGGAGACTTCACACTACTTGATAGAGGGATTTCTGTACATTAACTATTTTTCATCACAATCCTCCATCGATCTTCTAATCTGCCACCTCTTTTCTGATCCTTACTGGTAGGGAGAACAAATTCAGTAAAAACATACACTGGTCAATGGTCTTTCCCCACACATCCCTGCCGACCAAAGAATTACTCTTTATTGGTTTCCTTGGGACCAGAATTTTTGGGTCTTCAACCCCAGTTGCAATTGTTTTCTGGGAACAAAGCATATTTCAGGATTACAGGGGTAAATTAATAGTAGAATTTTAGAGTTATAAAGGACCTTGAAGGTCATCTATTTCAACTTCCTACCTTGTACAGAAATCTCCTCTAAAAGGACCTTGTCAGGTAGTCATCTAGCTTCTACTTGAAACAACTCCAGTGACAGAGAGAACTTACAAACTCATCAAGTAGCCCATGCCATTGCTAAATAACTCTTATTATTAGAAAGTTCTTTCTTATACAGAGACAAAATCTCCCTTTGGGAAACTTCCCATTAGTTCTATAGGACCTATTGATCCTACTTCTGTTCTCTGATGCTATGCAGAATGTATTTAATCCTCCTTCCACAGGATATCCCAAATATCTGAAGACAATAATCCCATGCCCCTCCTAAGTTTCCTCTTCTCTAAGCAAAATATTTCAGTGCTTCCAACCAGTCCTTACATAGCATAGTCTTTAGTCTGCTGACCAACCTAATCATTGTCCTCTGCACAGGGTCCAGTATAATGGGGTAGTTATCTCCTTGGTTCTGCACAACATGTTTCTATTAATGGAACCTCAGATTGTGTTCATTTTTTTAGCAGCCACATTATGTCACCAATTCATATTGAACCTATAGCTAACTAAAACCACTAAGTTTTCTTAATATGAACCACTGTTAAATAACATTTCTCCCAATATGTACCAGCATAGAGGATGTTCTTAACTTAAGTATAGAGATTTACATTCATCTCTCAAATTTCATCTTGGTAGATTCAACCCAATATATATGTACTGATGAAGAATTCTATGAATTATGCGTACAACTACGTATCAGAGCCTGGGCAACAGATATTCTTCATACATTTCGTTTTTCCTTCATGGATGAGTAGGTTGGACTCTTTTCAATGATGATAGATCTCATTAAGGATCTCTATAATGTTGTAGGGTTTGAAGCAATCAGCACAATGTCATCTGCAAAAAAAGGGGGGGAAGTGTTTTTTTGTTTTGTTTTTTGCAGGCAATGGGGGTTAAGTGACTTGCTCAGGGTCACACAACTAGTAAGTGTCAAGTGTCTGAGGCCGGATTTGAACTCAGGTGCTCCTGAATCCAGGGCCAGTGCTTTATCCACTGCGCCACCTAGCTGCCCGGGGGGGCGGTGTTTTGATAAATTTTCCATCCATAAGAAGTCTGTCTTCCATTTGGACCCCATGCTGGACATCCTCTATGAAGTGGCTAACGCAGATCCATTGTTGCATCAAAGCTTCAGCCTATTCTCCAGCTTGTCAAAAGTTTTTGTGATCTTGATTGTGTCATCTAATAGAATATCTAGTTCTCTCAAGCTTACTGCAGTACCTGACACATGGTGAATGCTTAACAAATATTTGTTTCTTTCATTTCTTCCCAGTTTTATAATACCTACAAGTGAGAAGCATGCAACCTATGCTTTCATAGGAATTATTGACAAAAATGCTAAACAGGGCAGGGCCAAAGACAAGAACCCTGTGAGACAAGTCCTCCAGAAACATCTCTCCATATTAAAATAATGCATCCCTTGGGTCCAGTCATTCAGCCAACTACAAAGTCACCTAATGGAATTATCATCAAGTTCATATCACTCCATCTTATTACAAGAATGGCATGGGGGCAGCTAGGTGGCACAGTGGATAAAGCACTGTTCCTGGATTCAGGAGGACCTGAGTTCAAATCTGACCTCAGACACTTGACACTGACTAGCTGTGTGACCCTGGGCAAGTCACTTAACCCTCATTGCCCTGCAAAAACAAAACAAACAAACAAGAATGTCATGAAAGATTAGCTGGTATTCCTATATGCCCTGTATTCAGTGTTTCCTTGATCTACCAGTTCAGTAACTTGTTAATCTGGCATGAATATTCTTTTTGTTGGTGGTGGTGGTAGTTTTTTTGGTTTGATTTGGTTTGGTTTGCAGGGCAATGAGGGTTAAGTGACTTGCCCAGGGTCACACAGCTAGTCAGTGTCAAGTGTCTGAGGCTGGATTTGAACTCAGGTCCTCTTAACTCCAGAGCCAGTGCTTTATCCACTGCCTCACCTAACTGCCCCCATGAATATTCTTAATGAGCTCTACTGATCACAGCTTTCATTTCTAGTTGCTCACAACCTATCCATTTAATTACCCATTCTAAAAATTGTGCCATAGAGCAACTTTAAATTTAATGTCTTATAGTTACCAATGCCCATTTTTTTCTCATCTCTGAGAACTGGAATAGCATCTAACAATTGTCAGTATTGTTGCATTTTTCCTATTCTTCAAAATTCATTAAAGATCACTAACTATGATTCTGTGATTGCATTATCAGGTCATTCTGGCACCCTAGAATGTAATTTGCCTGGACCCAGAGATCAATCTCACTTAGAGTAATTAGGTCTTCTGTTACTATCCTGCTACCTATCTTGGACATTTATTGCTAAAACAAAACAAAGGCGGGGGGGGGGGGATCAATGTTTCTGATGTCTATGAAAATAGAACTACTTGCTACCCCAACCCCAGGTTTATGTGCTCAGTGAGTCTGAGAAGGCTGATAAAGTATTAATATCTATGTGCAGGAAATAATAAGGATGCATGGCTCTCTGCAGCTGCCATTCTTAACTATATTTGAGGAAATTTTAGTGATCTTCAGGATATGGGAAGGAAGAAGTGTTTCAATGTAAAAGAAAATAAAGGAGATATGAAGAAGAATATGGGAGTTCTGACCTGTGTCAGGAGGTTGAATGGTAGAAGGATGTGATGTTGAAAGATACAAAAATACAAACAAAAGTTCATCTCAGAGTCTTACAAATCTAATCAAAAGGGCTTCAAACTAAAAGGAAAGGAGAAAGGGGAAAATGTCCACTGTCCATCTACCAAACATATTGCAGAGACTATGCACAGTGGAGGAATAAAGGCAGTAGAGATGCCCCAAAGCCCAAAGGAGACAAAATTCAAGAAAGAAGCCCTCAGGAAAGCCCTTGGTTTCAGACTTCTATGCACAAATACACAATTGTATGAGTAATAAGCAAGATGAAATAGAGATCCTTATGTAAGGACATAAATTTGACTCCATTGATAGTACTGAGGATTAGTGAGATGGAACCCATGACTGAAATAGGTTATGGAAACTTGTGTCTTTTCAAAAAAGAACAGAATAGGCAAAGGGGGTAGAAGTGGGAGTAGCATTTGTATATTAAAAAGATATATTTTAAAAATATATATTCATGTGAGGAAATCCAGAAATCAAAGTGAGAAAGCCTGGTGGAGAACATTTGGGTGAAGATCAAAGGAGGCAGAAACAAAAACAATGTTATCTTTGGAGTATATTACATAAAAGGGAAATAGATAAAGAGTTAGGAGAACATCATAAGCTATGAGTCAACAAAATAATATGGTCATTTAAAAAAAAAACTATTGTAATCTTAGGCATCATGCCCAGGACTTGGCTGCAGTGGTCTCACTGTACTCTGCCCTGGTCAGACAACATCTGGACATTGTCTTCAGTTCTGGGTGGCACATTTTAGAGAAGACAGTGATAAGCTGGAAAATTTCCAGAGGAGTATAAACAGTATAGTAAAGGGCAGTGAATAACCTTGAGAATATGTCATACAAGGATTGGTTGAAGGCACTGAGAATTGTTAGCCTAGAAAAGACAGTACTTTGTACTCTACCAGCTTCCCAATTTATTAAGTTATAGATATATGCAGTACATGGCTATCTGCAAGGCCATATCGAATGGCCATGTAAAACTGGCCACAAGATAGCCAATCCCTAATTGTCATGCCAAGACCTTGAAGTATACTGCCTGTACTCTAGCCTTCCTTCCCCTCCCATCAGATTTTAGTCCCTCCAGAACTAGACTACCATAGCCCTTCCTAGTCCTCTCCAAATCATGCCATCTATACTCCTGCTTTCTACTTCTAGCTCCCTTACATGTATTATCTTCCCTTTTTAGAATGTAAGCTCCCTGAGGGAAGGAACTATCTTGCTTATTTGTATTTGTATCCTAATGTTTAACACATAGTAAGTATCTAATAAACTTTTAAAATTAATTGGTTCACTAAGAGAACATTTTATCACCTTACAAATTAAAGTGTTGGAAAGTTCAAAGCAGAGTTGAGACTTGGGAAATGAGAAACAGCACCCCCTCCAAAAACAGTGGGCTTTCTAAGGTACTAAAAGTATCAGGGCTGAGACTTTGTGTGTACTGTATGCCCATATGGGCCTGCCAAGACCCAAAGAAGCATTTGGAGTAATTGAAAAGTACACACATGTTATTTTATCAAGGGCTGTGCCAGTTATCTTTGATGTGTTGCTTAATTAAAGTTGACTAAGACCACAAAGAGAGGTCGGGTGGATAGGATGCTGGACTTAAAGCTAGTAAGACCCAGGTTCAAATCCCACTTCTGAAGCCTAATACTAGCTAGTATAATCCTGGAAGGAAGAAGGAAATGAGCACTTAGTAAGCACCTTCTTTGTTCCAGTCACTGTACTAAGTGCTTTGCAAATATGATCTCATTTAATTTTCACAATTACTCTAGTTGTATCTAAATTGTAGAGGTGCTGGTAGTATCTTCATTTTTTAGGGGCAATGAGGGTTAAGTGACTTGCCCAGGGTCACACAGCTAGTAAGTGTGAAGTGTCTAAGGTTGGATTTGAACTCAAGTCCTCCTGAATCCAGGGCCAGTGCTTTATCCACTGCGCCACCTAGCTGCCCCCAGTATCTTCATTTTACAGTTGAGGATCACAAAGCTAGTAAATGTCTGAGTTTGGATTTGAACACAGATCTTCCTGACTCTAGGTCCAACACTATCCACTCTGCCACCTAACTGCCTCCCTAAGTGAGACATTTAACTTCTTTGGGCCTCAGATTCCTTTCTTGTAAAATGTGAGGGTTGAACTGGATGGCCTCTAGGGGTAGCATCTAGCATTAAATCTGTGATTCTATAAAATTCTACAACTGATACCAACATCTGTATGTTAGGAAAGAGTTTGACGAATTACCTAACTTGGGCAAATTATCTGATATCTTAGCACCCCAAGGAGCTCATAAAACTATAAGTTCCCTCTAAAATTATCTCAATCTATCCTATATTTATCATGTTTGTACATAGTTGTCTGCATATTGTCTCCCATGAGCTTGAGAACAGAGACTTTTTTAGGGGGTGAGGCTGTGCTTTTTAAATATCTCCAGCATTTAACACAGTACCTACAAATGGTAGGTGCTTAATAAATGCTTATTGACTTGGCTCCATCTGCACCATCAGAAAGTATTTCCATCCTGGGAGTTCCACAGGTCCAAACTCCCATGTCACTCTTCCCCAAGAAATTAGAATAGGTGTTTGTTTTGCTTCATCTCCATGCTGAAAGCAAGCACAGCATTTTTCACTAAGGTACAGAATTTGGATGTGGGAAGGGACTGATCATCCCCACTGACCTTGGCAAAGGCTCAGCTTAGTTAGTGCTTGCCAACTGCAGAGCAAATGTTTCTCTTGCCAGCCCAACCCATGTGCTGGAGAGGGCTAGGTATAAGAAGGTAGTGGCAATTTTGGGTTTAGGAAACCCAAAACAAAATGAAGTCTGGGCAACCCCAATAAAAGACTATGTGCAGTAAATAGGCATCTCTAGGAACTCAGGGTCACATACCAGGTCCGGGCTATAGGATAGGGTAGGATCCTTTGCAAAGGGTTACCTTCTTGCTTCCTGACAGATGGGCTCATGGACCTGCAAAGAGGAGTTTTACAATTGCCCTGGGGCATCTAGTTAGAGGAGTTTTCACCTATAATGAAGCCAGTTTGGAATAGTAGATAATGAGCTGCCCTGGAGCCAAGGAAGACCTGGGTTCAATTTCCCCCTCTGACACATACTGGCTGTGTGACCCTGGGCAGGTCACAACCTCCTTGTGCCCTATGAAGTTCTCAAAGACTATATATAAAATAGCAGAGAAGACCCACAATGGTAGAACATCTTCCTGATTCCCAGGATTAGAGCTTCCTGTTCAAATGTGGACTCTAACCAGGGAACCTGATTTTTTTTCTCTATCTTTCCCTTCTGTACAACTCCCTCCTCTCCCAGCTTCCTAAGTGGGTTGGAAAAGAACAGTGCCTCCAGCTGATGAGAGACTGATTTCTTGGCCTGCAGGTCTGTGTATGTTCCCCTGGCCAGCCCAGGGGAGTCTGTCCCTCACTCGCTGGCTTAGAGGAGGAGGGGAAGCAGCTAGTAGCTAGTAGCAGCAGGCATGCAGGCAGGGTGTGATGTATTGTGTTTACCTGCAGCAGCTAAGACCCTAGAGCTCGCCTGCTGAGTCCCCAGCTAGATAGCTGGCTTTTTGGATGGTGAGCTCATTTCTTCCTACATTGGGGTTGCCCTTCTTCTTGAGAACAGCTTAGAAAGGTAGAAGGGAGAAAAAGAAAGGGCATCTTCTTAGGGACTTCATAGGACTCAGAGCAGGTAGGGATTGGTGATCAGAGGGCATCTGATCCAACCCACTCACTAACAGCTAAGGAAACTGAGGTCCAGAGAGTGTAGGTAGCATATTCAAGGTAGCACAGGTAATAAGTAACAGATAAATCCTCGGACCCCAAATATTGCTCTCTTGCCCTTTTCCTTTAACATTCTCATCTTAAGAGTTTCCCTATGATCTCCTCAAGCCAAACACGTTGGGGTGGCATGATAATTAATGATAATTTAGTCACCCCATCCAGCTACCTGCCTTCAGGCCAAGGCGAACCTAGACAGCTTGTGTGGTTCAGGTTAGGGTTAGGGTCTGATGGAGGGTTTCACAGAAAAGAGATTTCAACAACCATTTTCAAACAACTATTCTTGGCAATTCAAGAAGTGATTGTGTCAACTAACCTTGATCTTTTCACAAATCCACTACTTTGATGCTTAGCCAAGATAAAAAGTATCTTATCCCCACCTCTTCCCTCACCCTAGTTCCTTACCCTGCCCCCAGGATACCAAAGAACACCAGGACCCCTATTTCTCACCTTCCCCTAAAGCTTCTATTCTTTCAGTCTTTTGTTCTTCACAAGTCCTCTCTCCTCAAGCCACCCCTCTCCTTTCTACAATTCTACTTGGAATTTATACTGCAAGAAGGAACTTGTCCCCATAGGCAGACTGGAAGAAAAGAGATTGATTATAAAAAATAGAGACAGGAGAGGAGACCAGGGGCACCAGCTGTCTTCACCACAGGGGTTGGAAGGCAGGAAGTGACTTCGGTAGAATCTTGCTTAAAACCAGAAGAATGGGTCAGGCGACCACTCAATCCTAACTATATTACTCTCTGGCTATGTCTACCCAAAGACAAAACAACTCCTAACTAAATCCCACTGTGGTGACTTGTTGTTTGTTGTCTGTGTCTTGGGGCAGGGAATGTCTGGTCTATGGTCAGGCCCTTTGCTTAATTGCTTGGCCCTTGGGGCCTGTACCAAGAGGTGGCATCTCCATTTATGTCAGGAGGTGTGAAAAAGGCAAAAGGATTCCAAAGCATTTAGGCACAAGGTCTAAACCATGATTAGCCAGAGGTATCGTTCCATAGAGTTCTGACTCTCTGTGAGTTTCCAGGACTGCATTCTGCTGAGGAAGAGACAGGTTGCAGTACTTTTTTTTTTTTTTGAGGGGCAATGAGTGACTTGCCCAGGGTCACACAGCTAGTGTCAAGTGTCTGAGGCTGAATTTTTTTTTTTAGGTCAGGCAATTGGGGTTAAGTGACTTGCCCAGGGTCACACAGCTAGTAAGTGTTAAGTGTCTGAGGCCGGATTTGAACTCAGGTACTCCTGAATCCAGGGCCAGTGCTTATCCACTGTGCCACCTAACTGCCCCCCAGGTTGTATTACTTTCAAACTCTCTTTTGGCATCCATGTGGTTGAGAAAGGAAGCTTACTCTTAGAACCAAAAGCCAGGTAAAGAATGGGTAGTTAGGGAGAACATACTGGCTGAGTGAGAAATCTTAAAGCTATGAAAACATGCTTAAGTATGGAACAGCAGTTCAGTAACATGGGGAGAGTGCTTGAATTTGGAACTTGAGCACCTATATTCAAAATCTGCCACTTACAGTCTTGGGCACGTTACATAACCTCAATGAGCCTCAATTTCTTCATTTATAAAACTGAAGGGTTGTATTAGATAATTGGGCAGCTAGATGACACAGTGGATAGAGAGCTAGGCCTGGAGTCAGGAAGACCTGAGCTCAAATCCAGCCTCAGCTACTTACTGGCTATGTGCCCCCCTGGACAAGTCACTTCACCTGGTTTGCCTCAGTTTCCTCATCTATAAAATGAGCTGGAGAAGAAAATGGCATACTACTCTAATATCTTTGCTAATGAAACTCCAAATCAGGCCACAAAGAGTTGGACATGACTGAAACAACTGAACAACATTAGGGTATCTCTCAGCCCCCTTCCATCTCTAAATGCATGGCACTTCAAATCTGTGAAAAACTTCAGGGGTCGTTATACCTTGTGAAGTCCATAAAAGAGTTAAGAAATCAGGTTTCCACTTAACACTTACTAGCTGTGTGACCCTGGGCAAGTCACTTTACCCCAATTCCCCCCCCAAAAAAAAGAAAAAGAAATCAGGTTTCTCCTCAAGCCCTGGGAAAGACAGAAATTAAGTAATGACTGATAATAGTTAGACTATAACTAGAGAGCTATGTCTCCTTAAATCTTCTTCAACTGTAATTTGTGTATGATGTCAAGTCAACAGGCATTCATTAAGTGCTTATGATGTGCCAGGCACTGTGTTAAACTTCTTATTCTTTTTGAAAGATTAAGCTGCATAATTTTTAGGAAAGTGGAAATTAGTAATACCGACTACCACTTATTTTTAGCCATTTCTAATAAAGACCTTTTAAGTTTTTATATTTTAATAGTTTAAATTTAATAGTTTAAATTTTTACTTCAGTAGGATAGCATGCTACTTTCTCATTCAGTTAATCATGCCTGAGGGCATCTGGGCACTTTGGTGGTTAAGACCAATAACCAAGGCACCAATGTGGTCTTTTAGTGACTTCATCTAATTGTTAGCAAAGAACCTGAAGGGGAGTAACCTCATGAGAGGCCCTGAAAACCAAAGGTGAAAGATATTGTAAACCTAACCATGGCGCTGTAGCATGTGTTGTGCATAAGCAAATACTTTCATGAATTTATATGCACTCATGTGTACTCATTCATTCACACTTACATACACAGTCCCTTATACATACCAAGCACACTCATATATTCAAACATACATGAGAACACAAACACATAGCACCAATGGGTAGGTGTAGAAGGGAGATGCTGGGTAAGAATCCCACTCCTCTGCTCAGGTGTAACTATAGGTTGTGCAGATTGTTGCCTGGACCTATGAATAAATGATGCTGGGGTATTGGCATTCTGTCCCTCTGTGACTTATAAGAGATCTAACTGGCCCAGATCTGACCCTATCCTGGGCTAAGAAACCACTAAGGCCCTGGTTGTTTTTGCAGAGAGGGAGTTGGATAATTCATGAATTAATCACCACCGAAGCTTTTTTACTCGGATGAAGAGAGAGCAGAATAGAACCCAGATGTGGGATGTAAATAAGAGAGGGGGTGGGTGGAGAGAACATAGCTCCTTAACCCATACAGTGCTATTTTTAAAGGTACTGAGGAAACCCCAATACTTCCAGAGAGTCAGTCATTGGCTGGCATCTGGAGCTGAATGTCCTGGTGTGAATGGAATGCTGGGAAACTGGAGAAATGGATGGTCACATTACTGCCTAGGGAATCTATATTTTGCATCTGACTCAAGCCATTTGATGTAGTAAAAAATGAAGGGGAAGGGGAAAGGGGTATATGACCATGTAGTGGCACTAAATCAAGATTAATGAAGTTCCTTTCACGATTAATTACTGCACTCTCTGGTAGCTAGTTAGTGGAATGTGGGTCTGACCATTTATAATGGCCAAATTTGGTTTTAGACAGCATAGAGGATGGCCGTAGTAAGAAAGGAGGTTAACTCTTTCTTTACTGAATTCTGGAAAACAGCCAGAAAGGATATTTTAAGGGGAAAGACCCCCACCCCAAACTTTGAGGGACTATTTAAATGATAAAATATAACCACTGATTATTGCTCTTTCCTGCATTTGTATAAAGGAAACAGTATGAAGCATTTAAAGTAGCCAGGTGGCACCACAGTGCACAGAGCACTGGGCTTGAAATCAGGAAAACTCATCTTCCTGAATTCAAATCCAGCTGTGTGACCTTGGACAAGTCACTTAACATTGTTCGCCTCAGTTTCCTTATCTGTCAAATGAGCTGAAGAAGGAAATGGCAAACCACTCCAGTATCTTTGCCAAGAAAACCCCAAATGGGGTCATGAAGAATGAGATATGACTGAAACAACACAACAATAACATGAAGCATTCATCTCATCATCCATCAAGTCTAGAACTCATTGGCAAAATGAAGGAAATGATTTTTCAAGTACTCCATTATGCCCTATAAATTGGACTCCTCAAAGGCTATGCTTCCCTTCTCTCAGAACCCAACCTACTTTCCTCTGGTCCCTCAAAGCCAACTTTATCCATTCTCAGCACCCACTCAGCCTGTATCTGTTGACCTAGTTGTTGGACTACCTCAGCTTATCTGATCAGCCATTCAGTCAAGCAACCTGTCAGTTCTGTTAGATAACTCAAATAGTCTGACATAGTCAACCTGATTATCTAGGAACAGGCACAGTCTGAAAGCCTCTTCGTTCATCTCATCAACATTTATTGAGCACCTACTACCTACTATGTGTAGAGAACATTGTCATTAGTGATACAGAAGTGAGTGCTAGATTTGGAGTTAGAGGATCTGGGTTCAAATTCTGACTCTGCCATGCCCCCTACTTGTCTACTGGGCCTGAGCGGGTTAGACTAGATCAGGGTTCTTAAACTCTTTTTGTGTCCTGGATTCCTTTGACAACCTGGTGAAGCCTATGGACTCCTTCTCAGAATCATTTTAACATGTGTAACATAAAAGGCATGGGCTTACAAAGTTATTGGGGGGGGGCAGGGAAATGAGGGTTAAGTGACTTGCCCAGGGTCACACAGCTAGTAAGTGTCAAGTGTCTGAGGCCAGCTTTGAACTCAGGTTCTCCCGAATCCAGGGATGGTACTTTATTCACTGTGCCACCTAGCTGCTCCCGTTACAAAGTTATATTGAAATAGTTATCAATTACAAATTATAAAGAAATAGTTAGCAATTACAATTACAAAGTTATATTAAAATAGTTATCAATTTCTAAAGCACAAGTGCCTAGACCTCAACTTAATAACCCTTAGACTAGAGGTTTCTAAGGTCTCTTCCAGTTCTGAGTCTATTTTCTAAGATTTAATAGGGCGGATAAGACAAATACATGTATCAGTATATCCTATCAGTTGGCATTAATTGGCTTCATGAAAACACTTTCACTTTGTGAAAACATTTACGTGAAACAATGTCATAGGGGGCAGTTGGGAGTTGTAACAATGTTATAAACCTGTGACACATTCCTGGGGGGGAGAGGGGGAGAAGAGTGCCTGCTAGGGTAATGGTTGAGCCGTTTCAGTCGTATCCAACTCTCTATGACCTTATTTGGGGTTTTCTTGACAAAGATACTGGAGTGGTTTTCAAATTCCTTCTCCAGCTCATTTTACTGATGAGGAAACTGAAGTAAACAGGGTGAAGTGACTTGCCCAGGGTCACACAGGTAGTATCTGAAGCTGGATTTGAATTCAAGCCGCCCTGACTCTAGGTCCAGTGCTCTATTGACTGTGCCACTGTGCTTAATCCTTTAGAAGCAAGTTAGCATCCCAAAGTCAGATGCAGGTCCCAGTGGGAAATAAGAGAAGTCACTCTTAGAAGGTAAAACTAGCTACTTTCTTCCACTCTTGAAAGTAAACTGAAGAAGGGATGCTTTATTTTATTTTAACATTCTTTTTTTAATTGAGCTGAATATTTTTGCCCTCCTTCAATCCTTTCCCCCTTCCTTAAGAAGGCAAGAAAGTTGATGTACATTATGTGTGTGCAATCATGCAAAATATTTCCATATTAACTATGTCGCAAAAGAAAACAGAACAAAAAAACCCAAAACCTAGAATAATAAAGAAAAAATTTTAAAGTAGACTTCAATTTACATTAGAGAGCATTTTTTCATCATAAGTCCTTCAGTATCGGGGGCAGCCAGGTGGTGCAGTGCATAAAGCACAGGCCCTGGATTCAGGAAGACCTGAGTTCAAATCTGGTTTCAGACACTTGACACTTATTAGCTGTGTGACCCTGGGCAAGTCACTTAACCCTCATTGTCCTGCTCCCCCCCCAAAAAAAGTCCTTCAGAATTGTCTTGGATCAGTGTATTGCTGAAAATAGCTATGTCACTCACAGTTGATCATCATACAATATTGCTGTTACTATGTATAATGTACCCCTGGTTCTGTTCATTTAACTTTGCATCAGTTCATGTAAGTCTTCCCAGGTTTTTCTGAAGCATCCTGCTTGTCATTTCTTATAGCACAATAGTACTCCATCACTATCACATATCACAATTTGTTCAGCCATTTCCTCAATGTCCAGTTTTTTTGCCATGACAAAAAGAGCCGCTATAAAGATTTTTGTACATACAGGTCCTTTTCCTTTTTTCTTGTTCTCTTTGGGGTACAGACCTAGTAGTGATGTTGCTGGGTCAAAGGAAATGCAGTTTTATACTCTGTTGGGCAAAGTTCTAAATTACTCTCCAGAATGGTTGGACCAGTTCACTACTCCAACAGTACATTAGTCCCAATTTTTCAATATCCCCTCCAACATTTGTCATATCCCTGTTCTGTCATATTAGCCAATGTAATAGGTTGAAGTGATACTTCAGAGTTGTTTTAATTTGCATTTCTCTGACCAATGGTGAAATAGAGCATTTTTTCATGTAATTATTGAGAGCTTTGATTTCTTCTTCTTAAAACTGCCTTAAAACTGGCCATTTATATCAATGGGGGAATGACTCCTCATAAATTTACTCAGTTCTTTATATAGTTGAGAAATGAGGCCTTTATTAGAGAAAATTGCTATAAAAATTTCCCCCCAGTTTCCTGCTTTCCTTCTAATCTTGGCTTCATTGGTTTTGTTTTTGCAAAAAACTTTTAAATTTGATGCAATCAAAATTATCCATTTTATATACCATAAATCCTTTTATCTCTTGTTTGGTCATGTAGTTATCCATTATTTGTAATCCTGACAGGTAAAATATTCCATGCTCCCCTAATTTGCTTATGACATCACCCTTCATGTCTAAATCATGTACCCATTTTGACTTTATTTTTGTATACAGTTTAAGATGTTGGTCTATATCTAGTTTCTGCCAAACTGTTTTCCAATTTTTCCAGCAACTTTTGTCAAGTAGTGATTTCTTGCCCCAAAATCTTGCATATTTTGGTGTGTTGAACACACTATGGTCATTTCCTACTGTGTCTTATGTACCTAATCATTCCACTGATCCTATTCCTTAGTCAGTAGCAGATCATTTTGATTATTACCACTTTCTAACATAGTTTGAGATCTGTTACTGCTAAGCCACAAGAAGGTATATTTTATTTTATTTGGGAGGCAATTGGGGTTAAGTGACTTGGCTGGGTCATACAACTAGTAAGTATCTGAGGCAAGATTTGAACTCAAGTCCTTTTGACTTTGGGGCCAGTGCTCTATCTGCTGAACCAAGAAGATATATATTTTGAAAGGTGGAGTTTAGAGGCAATGAGGTGTGGTGCATAGACTGGCCAGAAAGACCTGGTTTCAACTCTTCTTTCTGATATATACTTATCAACTGTGTGACTCTGATCGATTCATTTCACTCTTCAGTGGCCCAGACAACTTTCTAAGACTATAAATTGCAAGGGGTGGGGAAGGGGAAATTATAGGATCATAGATAATCTAGTTGGAAGGAACCATGGCTATCCAGTCCAACCACCTCATTTTACAGATGAAGAAATTACAGTACAGAGAGGTTAATAGTGATTCACCCAGGGTCATAGAGGTATGAATTGGCAGAGCTAGGATTTGAACCCAGGTCACATGACTCCAAATCCAGTACTCCTTCCTCTATACCCAAGTGCATGAAGTTCTCACTGGGGATGCTACAACAGTGAGTTGTTCTTGTAAAGGTGAAGCCCAGCATAGCCCTGGACTGGCTTTACTTGATATAACCTCATTGCCACCAAGTTTTTAATTCCTATGAACCAAAATCCTTTCATACTAATCAGTTGTGACATTATGTATTTTGGATGCTAAATCTGCACAATGCCAAGATGGATACCTGGAAGTGAGAAATTAAACTATTCCTTCAGATGTTTCATAATATGCAGGTATTGGGCATCTAAATTAACTGGACTTTTTTCATTTTTCATTCATATATTTGGGCTATGGCTAATAGAGAATTGACTTAGAATCTGAGAGGGTAAAGGGGAAGGTAGGGAGAGAGAGATGCTTCTCTGGATAGTTCAAAAAGAGCATTTCCTTGGCTGGGGGGTGGGGGGATGTCACTGCTAAAATCAGTGTTCATTAATAACTTGGTAAGTAATCTTTGAGGAGAAGATGCCCAGGGAAGTCTCCAAATTTGCAGATATCACTAAATAATACCAGAAATTTAAAAGCCAAGAGGATAAGGATAAACTACAGGAAGATCTCACAAAGAGGTGAAGACAACTGGAATATACTATTGTACTGTAAGAAATTGTAAAGGGGATGGTTCCAGAAATATCTGGGAAGACTTATATGAACTGATGCAGAGTAAAGAAAGCAGGACCGGAAAAAAAAAAGGAAGCAGGACCAGAAGAACAATGTATACAACAACAACAATGCCATAAGGACCATCAACTTTAAAAGACTGAGTAATTCTGATCAATGCAATGCCCACTGACAATCCCAAAGGATTTAGGATAGAACTGCTATCCCCCTCATGTTAGAACTGGTGGACTTAGAGTGCATATGGATGTACATCTTCTATTCCTTCCTTTTTTTAATGGGGACATGGCTAATACAGGAATTTATTTTGCATGACAATATATATTTGTAATATGCTTTGTTTTCTTGTCTTCTCAATGGGTGGGGGAAGAGAAGGGGAAGGGAGAGAATCTGGAAATGAAAATAAGTTTTTAAAAAGAAAAGTAAGGCAACATATTTAGAGGAAAATAACCCAAACTACATATATACATAATCTAATGGTCTCTGAGACAGGAAAAAGTCAACAACTGATATCTATTTAAGGGCCAAAACATCTGATTAATTAATTGGTTAGCAAATCAATTAATTAAGTCTAGGTGTTTTACCAGCAATATACTGTAAATCAGTCTGATGATGGGGGAGGAGGGGAACTACATTAACTTATTTTTCTCACTGAATTATCAGGATGTTTTAATTTACACATCCATTAGCATATATTTGTAAGCATGTCCAGACTACTTCTATTGAGAAGCCAGAGTAAATAAGAGTGCACAGAGGGAGCCCTTAGTAGGACAATGACCCCCATCCAAGGTTAGCCTGTGATGACCTTCAGGGAGTGAATTTTCGCCCCCCCACACACACACCACCCAACAAAGCCCCAAGCCCTTATTACAGCTGTGTGTGAGAGAGTTGGGAGCCCCTAGTAGCTGACATGCCCCTCACAGAGGATTTACAGCTCTGTTCTCACCACCGTCTCTTGCCACCTCAGGTTTTTCAGCCTTTAATGCATTTTCTACATCTGTACAAGATTTATTAGAGGCAGGGAGATTTATTTAGCACATTCATGCTCAACAGAGAAGACAATTCCTCATAGAGTTCTGATCTCATTTGCAGTCAGGAGGCTGGATGAGATTGCCTGGGTGATCAGGAGACCATTTGCTGACTGTGTGTCTGTATGAGAATTCATGAGGTTGTGATAGCTCTCTGAGTGTATAAGCATGTATTTGTTTAAGAAGATAAAAATCTGTGGCTACACTTATGCACACATGTGTAAATGTCTCTCTCTGTGTAAATATGGCTTATATGTTTATTCTTCCACCCTTCACACTTTCTGTGCTTTCCTTATCTGTTCTCCCTCCACTACATAGTTCATTATCACCACCATCATCATCACCATATCCCCAGCACCTTCCCTGGTGCCTGCCAGAGAATTTGAACTTAAGAAGAGCTTATTGATTGATCAGCCTTATTCACTTTGCTATATAGGCTGTAAGGCAGTGGTTCTGCAACCTTTTCCTGCATATAGTACAATATTATTCTTTGCCATGAGGAGGAATCAGGGACTAGTACCAGAGAGCTGTGCATGGACATGTAATTACAATTGCAAGTTTCACACAATTTGAAACAGGGCTGGCAAAACTTCAGACACTATGCTATGCCCTGCCCTTAAGAAGCATTCCTCTAAGATTTACACACAAATGGTGATCTCATTTGATCAATCTAGGCACCTTTACTACATGCTAAAGAAAGACAAAAGATAGTCCCTACCCTCAAGGAGATCATAATTTAATGAGGGAGACAACATCTATACATAATATAAACATATGGGAAGGAAAAGGATTTTATTAAGCACTTACTATGTGCCAGGCACTGTGCCAAGTGCTGGGAATACAAAGAAGGGTAA
Source organism: Dromiciops gliroides (assembly GCF_019393635.1). Classification (NCBI taxonomy): domain Eukaryota; kingdom Metazoa; phylum Chordata; class Mammalia; order Microbiotheria; family Microbiotheriidae; genus Dromiciops; species Dromiciops gliroides. The sequence goes on from NC_057864.1 coordinate 100,793,511, forward strand.
AAGACAGCCCCTACCTTTAAGGAGTTCACATTCTAATGGAGCAGACAACATATAGATATAAACAGATATAGATGTAGACGTAGGTGTAGATGTAAGGGTAGGGGTAAGGATAGGGCTAGGGGTAGGGGTAGGGGTAGGGATAGGGATAGGGATAGGGATAGAGATAGAGATAGAGATAGAGGTAGAGATAGAGATAGAGATAGAGATAGAGATAGAGATAGAGATAGAGATAGAGATAGAGATAGAGATAGAGATAGAGATAGAGATAGAGATAGAGATAGAGATGAAAGAGATAGAGGTAGAGGTAGAGATAGAGATGATGGAGATAGAGATATAGGTAGAGATATAGGTAGAGGTAGAGATAGAGATAGAGATAGAGATGAAAGAGATAGAGGTAGAGGTAGAGATAGAGATGATGGAGATAGAGATATAGGTAGAGATATAGGTAGAGGTAGAGATAGAGATAGAGATAGCGATAGATATGCTAGACATAGAGGTAGAGATAGAGATGATAGAGGTAGTGAAAGAGATACATAGAGATACAGATAGAGGTAGAGATACAGATAGAGATATAGACATACATTTGTATATAGGTAGGAAGGAAAGACAGAAACAAGCATTTATTAAGCACCTACTATGTCACAGGCATTGTCTAAACATTTCCAAATATGATTTGATCCTCACAATAATCCTGGGAAGTAGGTGCCATTTTATAGATTAGGAAACTAAGGTAAACAGAGATTAAGTGACTTGCCCAGGGTCACACAGCTAGTAAGTGTCTGAGGTCATGTTTGAACTCAGATAATCCTGATTTTTCAGACCCAGATCCAGCACTCTATCCACTGCACTAGCTAGCTGCTCTGTGTATGTGTATGTGTGTATGTGTGTGTGTGTGGGGGGGTGTTACACACACACACACACACACACACACACACATATGAATCCATATTGGGTATTTCAAAAGTCTCAGAGCCACATAGCTTCCATGTTTATGTTCAAACATATATGAATATTTATAGGATGTTTCCCCAAAACACCTCCACTTAGGACTTTTGCAATGCCCTGCATATGTACATACAAGGTACAGAGAAGATGGAAAGTAACCTTAGAAGAAAAATTACTAGCATTTAGGGCCTCTGCAGAAAGTGGCTTTTGAGCTGAGTCTAGGGGGAGGTGAGATGGAACTACAGGAATGGAGATGGGTGAGGAACAGTGAGAAGACCAATATGTATAGTTTGTGGAGAGGATCAAAGTAGAAGTAGACTGGAGAGGTGGGAAGGGAAGTGCTTTAAATACCAAGCTAAGGAGTTTATATTTATTTGATCCTGAAATCAATTTGAAATCGTGAATTACTGGCATTTACTATATTGATGGTTTTCGGGGAGGGAGGAGAAATCAGACCTACCTTTTAGGAAAATCACTTTGGCAGACATGTGGAAGATGATTTGGAGTGAGGAGAAAGCTGGAGACAAGAATACTAATTAAAAGACTATTGTGTCGGGGCAGCTAGGTGCCGCAGTGGATAGAGCACCGGCCTTGGAGTCAGGAGTTCCTGAGATCAAATCCGGCCTCAGACACTTAACACTTACTAGCTGTGTGACTCTGGGCAAGTCACTTAACCCCCATTGCCTCACTTAAAAAAAAAAAAAGACTATTGTGTCATTTCAGTCCTGTCCTATTCTTCATGACCCCAATTATGTAAAATAATCTAAATGTCCACATATGACCACAAGCAATAAAAATTGCCTTGGTTAAGAAAGAAAAAATGCAGAGTACTGAGTTAATTCTTTGATATATACATATTCCTAGTATGACACTTTCCAAATAGTAAGCAGTTACTTAATGAATTCACCAAATAATTATTAACAGATATTTAGTAAACTCCTACTATAGGCAAAGCATAGTACTTGATTCTGGAGATAATAAAGACACAGTACAGTCCCTGCTCTCAAAGACCTTGTGATTTAATGGGTAGGATGATATGTATAGAAATAACTATGATTATTCGATCTATGATACAAATAAAACTATGATTGAAATATATATTGTTGGGGCAGCTAGATGGCGCAGTGGATGGAGCACCGGCCCTGGAGTCAGGAGTACCAGAGTTCAAATCTGGCCTCAGACACTTAATACTTAACTAGCTGTGTGACCCTGGGCAAGTCACTTAACCCCAATTGCCTCACTTAAAAAAAAAAGAAATATATACGGTTGTTGCTCAGTAATTCCAGTCATGTCTGACTCATAACCTCATTTGAGATTTTCTTGGCAAAGATACTGGAGTAGTTTTCCATTTTCTTCTCCAGCTTATTTTACAGATGAGGAAACTGAGGCAAATGGGGTTAAGTGACTTGCCCAAGGTCACCCAGACAGTCAGTGTTTAAGGCCGGATCTGAACTCAGAAGATGAGTCTTTCTGACTCCAGGCCCTTCACTCTATCCACTGTACCACAGCTTCTCAAGAGATGTCTATCTATCTACCTAACTACCTACCTACCTACCTACCTATCTATCTACCTATCCATCTATCCATCTGTCTTTCTACCTACTTGTCTGTCTGTCTGTCTGTCTATCTATCTATCCTAAGGGGAAATCATTTGAGAGATTTGAGGATGGAGTGATCATGTTTAGGTGATGGGGCAAGAGAAGATTTCATGGAGGAAATAAGACCTGCTTTAGGTTTTGAAGAAAGGGAAGGATTTCAACAGATGGAGATGGCTTATAAATACTAAATTGCACAGACTGAAGGTTTTGCTTTTACTCCACTTATTTGTGATGCAAAAAGATAGTCCTAGTTTATGGAAGAACTTCCTGTCTCTAAGACTAAAGTGTTTGGAGTTCATAGTATTGTAGATTTAAGATCATAAAACCATGGATTATGAACTGGAAGAGAACTTGAAGGCCACTGAGATGAAACCCCTCATCTTAACAGATGAGGAAATTAAGCAGAGAAGTAAAGTGACTTGCCCAAAGTCACCCAGCTAGCAATTATCTGAGGAAGGATTTAAACTCATTTTCCCGCACTCTCTCTGATATAGAAAATCACATAGCCTCTGATCTTGTCTATCTCAAACAGACCCTGGCCTTGCTATGTTCCAAACTGCAGCTGTAGCGTGTAATCTCTGCTTTCCAACCTTGTCTGTCTCAGACAGGCTCTGGTCTTAAGACACCCCAGCTGCAATGACAAGCCTCCCCTAACCACTAGGCACCACTATGCATCCTTTGTTCAGTGAATAACTGACCTCATCTTCGTTTGATAAACTTGCCACTATACCATGCCTACTCTTTTTGTATATAACCAGGTGGGCTACAAGACTCATTGCGCATTGTTGGAGGGATGAAATACCCCCCACCCCCACCTTGAGTCCATGAGTAATAAACTCTCTCTCTACTTCGAGTACCTGGCTGAGTGTTTTCTGTGTCAATTGTGCTGCAACATCCCCACTACTTCTCAACTCTTCCCTTTCTATATTACCCACAGCTAAAACTTCACCAAATCCTCTTTCTTCCTTTAAACTAAGATCACACAGTTGATGAGATAAAATGAGTCTCCTGAGAGCAGGGCCAGTATTTTTTTCCACTTCACACTGCCTAGTTCAGTGTATTCACTTTTACTTCAACAGATTCTGAAGCAGCTTCCATTCAGTCTCTTCTCCCTTCTACCATCTTGCCCTATTCATCATATTAAAACAAGCTTTCATCATAGACTCCTGCTCAAGGATCTACATTGGCTCCCTACTGCCAACTGCATCAAGCTCAGACTATCTCAGTTTCAAAGCCCTCCACAGTCTAGCAACCAAAGTTCGTACTCACTGTCCCCTGCCTTTGCCTTGTGCATTCCTGCCTCTGTCCTTTAGTTCATAGTGTTCCACTGGATTGGAATGTCTGCCTTCCTTCCATTCCTTTTTCATCTGGAGCTGATACCCATACTGCTCTCTCTCCTTCTCTGAACTCCACTGGCATTTGGAGGCAGTATCACAGAGTTGATAGCTTAATTGTTTTCTATTTTGTTACCTTTAAAATAAGGACATGAACAAGGGTAACTTGGAGGTCCCTATCTGGTCTCACATTCTATGCTGAATTCCTTTTAAGTAGGTTAGTTCTATCTACTTAATGAGGCTATAAGCTCTTGGCTGGCAAAGGGCTATGTCTTCTAGCCAGATGCAGAGTCCAACACTCAGTAAGCGTTTGCTAAATTCCTATTGATGATGACAAATGTGTTTCTATTTAACTGGCTGTTATGAAGACTAATTGTTTAATTGCTTTTTTAAACAAAGGGTTTTGCCTCGATTATGGGCATTAGTAAATTAAACTGGTTTTGAATTTCAGCAGTTCTTGCATTCCACACTTGGGAGCCGGGATAAGCAAACACATTTAAATGCTAACAGCTCTAATCAAGGCAGATGGTTTTCCTTAAAGTAAATAATGAGCTTTGACAATAGAGGGTTAAGCGGAAACCTAATAAGTGAATTCACCCATTGGTCTTCCTTCACAACAGCTATTAGCCCATCTCTGGGTATTCACTAATGACATAGATATTATGGCGCATGTAGTGGTGGTAGCCTCAGTTTCCTCATCTATAAAATAAGAAGGTTGGATTTGATGATCTTTAAATAATCTTCCAATTCTAACATTCTCTGACATTTGATTTTTCATTCATTCAACATTCACCAATTGCCTTTTATATGCTTAGCACTGTGCTAGGCACTGGGCATATAAAGGTGAAAGAAACACAGTTCCTACCCTCAAGAAGCTTATAGTCTAGTAGAGTTAGATAAGACAGGCACAGAAGAATAGAATATTAATCAAGATTTGATTTTGGTCTGTGACACAGCATTTCATCCACTTTCTCCAATTTTCAAACACAGACTACATGACTGAGGTAGGCACATCAAAGATTACAAAAATCTGTGTCTCTGCAAGCAGCAGTGAATTGGAAGGAGCCATTCCTGCCCCCTGTAAGGCAGGTTTCATTAACCATAGCAAGCAGGATCTAGAGAACCTGCCAGTGTCTCAAGTTTCATTAGGTCTGCTTCAAATTGCATGAAATTCAACAACTGCAAATGTTCATGCACAACTCTGTGGTAGTAATCCCTGATTCCTCTTCATGGTGAAGAATAATATTGTACCACATGCAAAACAGGTTTAAGAACCATTGCCTCAAAGCCTATAGCAATGTGAATGATGCAGATCAATCAGCTGATTGATCTGTGAAGCCAAAAGAGAGGGTAGTAGGAAAGAAGCTGTGACAAACAGGATTTCCCCAATGGACATCCCTAGCCTCTCTGAATCACTTACCACTTCACTACCCCTTGCTTCTTAACAAGTCTTGCCTTTGACATACCCCAACTGTGTGACCAAAAATAATATCAGGGCAAATCATTTAACTTGACCCAAGAAAGTCTCTAAGATTATAAATTACAGATGAGCTCTTATTTTTCTTTTTTTTTTCTTCTTATTTTTCTTAAGATAACTGTATTTTAGTACAATTGGTTTCCTTTGTAATCCTATATATTTTATTTTGTGCATTTAAAAATATTATTCAAAGACAAGATTTATAGGCTTCACCAGGCTGCCAAAGCAGTCCAGATCATTTAAAAAAAAAAAAAAGGTTAAGAATCCAGGATCAAGGAGTAGTCTCTCTGCAATGAAATTGTGAAGACACAATGAGAAACAATTCCAGTGAGGAGGAGAAGGGGGAGTTGTCTGAAAAGACCAATGTAGAGGCACAGGAAACTCACCAATCTGCTTTGGTTTTTAAAAGGTTCAGAAGATAAAAGCAAGAGGAGGTAATGGAGGATGAAGATAAAAGCGTGGCATGGTCCTGAAAGAATAGTCAGGAGCACTGAAGCTCAGAATGAGCCGAGACTGGCAAGGAAAGCTGAAGGCAGCAGGAAGAGATTTATTTCTCCTCATCTCTTTTCTCCTCTCTCTTCCCCTCTCTGCTTCTCTCTCCCCTCCTCCTTTCTCCCCTCCACTCCCTGCCCTCTCTTCTCCCCTTTCTTTCTCTTTCCTCCCTTCCATTCCCCTCCATCTCTTCCTCTCCCCTCCCCCCTCACCTCTCCCCTTCCCCTTCTACTTTCTCCTACTGTCTCTTCCTCCTCCTCCTCCTTCTCTCTCTCTCTCTCTCTCCCTCTCCTTTTCTTTCTCTCTCTAACTTCTCCCTCCCCCTCTCTTCCTCATTTCTTTTTTCTCTCTCTGGTTCTTTCTCAGTTTTTCTCTCTATTTTTACTGAGGGAAAGAGAAGGGTCATGTAAGAGTGAGGACTTTAAAATGCTCAAGGTGGTTGGGACTGAAGATAGAGAGATGACCCAGCTGCTCATTTTTTAATACTGTTTTTGTTTTCTCTGCCAAGAAGAATGACCTGTGCACTGGAAAGGACAAAATAAAAGTATCTAATAGGGAGCTGACACTCAAGGAAAGCATGAAGATAGAAAGAGAGCATGTAATGGCCCTTGGTGAATTGAAGTCACCTGGCCCAGATGAACTACATCTTTAGGTATTTGGAAGGGACTTTAGAGTTCATCTAGTTCCATCCCCTTATTTTACAGATGAGGAAACTGAGACCCTGAGACATGTGGTGACTTGACTTTAAGGGGAAGAGCCAATACTGAAACTCAAGTGTTCTGACATCCAATCAATCACTCATTCCACTGTACCAAGCTGCCGATGTTGATTACAGAGAGCAGACCTGGCTTCATCAAGAATAGGTCAATGCCAGACTAAATGGATTTCCTATGTTTGAAAGGGTTATTAAGCCAGGAGATCAGGTGAATGCTGTGAACAGGCAGTTTACCTAGATTTTAGGAAAACATTTGATAATAAGGTCACTTTTCTTATGAAAAAAGATGGAGAGATATGAGCTAGAGAGTGGGACAATCAAAATGATTGAGAACTCATTAGAGGTTTTTAACCTGGGGTGTTGTTGTTGTTGTTCATATTTGGGTATCTGTATTTAAATGTGTAATGGGGTCTGAACATGTGCAGACTAGCTGAGGTGGCATCTATCCACATAAAGGATGCTAGGGACCAGAAGGATTATTATGGTTTATAAGGGAAGTGCCTTGGAGACATTCTATAGGTTGTTCAGGTCAGCTAACCATGTGATGAAGAGTCTCTTTGGGAAGTCATTCAAAAAGGGTGGAGTTGGGGCAGCTAGGTGGCGCAGTGGATAAAGCACCAGCCCTGGATTCAGGAGGACCTGAGTTCAAATCTGGCCTCAGACACTTGACATTTACTAGCTGTGTGACCCTGGGCAAGTCACTTAACCCCAGTTGCTTCACCAAAAAACACCCCCAAAATGTAAAAAGGGTGGAGTTATTTTTTAAAAGCCTATCAGGGGGCAGGTAGGTGGCACAGTGGATAGAGCACTGGCCCTGGAGTCTGGAGGACCTGAGTTCAAATCCGGCCTCAGACACTTTACACTTACTAGCTGTGTGACCCTAGGCAAGTCACTTAATCCCAATTGCCTCACCAAAAAAAAAAAAAAAAAAGGCCTATCAGTGCTATCAGTGTCAGTCTCTTTGCCTTGGGAGAACTCATTTGGCCAATGTATGGAGACCACATCTCCATCCACTTTGACAGGTTGTCTCTCTTGCCAAAAATCAGTTTTTGATATGGGAAGTGCCTTGTCCAGGATCATGAAGCTAACAAGTATCAAAGCAAGATTAAACCCTGGGTTTCTGGGGCAGCTAGGTGGCAAAGTGGATAAAGTGCCGGCCCTGGATTCAGGAGGACCTGAGTTCAAATCTGACCTCAAACACTTGACACTTACTAGCTGTGTGACTCTGGGCAAATCACTTAACCCTCACTGCCCTGAAGAAAAAAAAAGAAAAAAGAAAGAAACTTGGCTCTCCTGGCTCTAGGCCCACCTCCCCATGCATCCAGAGTCAAGAACTTCTATTAAAATACCCATATTTGGGGGTATTTGTTTACAGTATTCATTTACAAGGGCATCATATGAACATGCATCATTGCTCATCATTCCCAACATGAAAAGCTATGACTAGTATTGGCCAAATGGGGCTTTGCCCAGGGCACCTTCAATCATGTCACTTTCTCCCCAGGGGGGAGGCACTTTGTCCTAAAACAACTTCCTTGCCCCACAGTCCTTCACCAGCTGTTCCATGGTACAATTGGCCCAAGGCCACCTCCCCCTGGAGTCTCATTGCCCTCTTGTTTTCACTTGACTTCCCCTGCAACCTCAGCAAGGCTGAGTGGTAGGCCACACCCTCTCCCTGCCCAACTGCACCCATGGCTGGGCTCTCTTCTGAGCTTCTGCTGAGCTCTCTCTACTCCTATTCAACTGTTTTTGCTCCAGGGGAAAAATATTCCTAGTTATAACACTTCCCCCCAAAATAGTCAACCTTCCCTTGAAGGCATATCCAGTGATGCTATGACACCATCAAGATTGCCCATTCTTCTACTTTTGTATTTCTCTGTTAGGAAGTTTTTCCAAATTTAACTCAGACTAAGGGGGAACTTATCTGATCCCTCCCAGCCACCACAGCTATCTGAGAGTATTATGGGGAGAAGACACTTAGATCCTTCTGGGGTTTGAGGGGAGAGAAGGGGATTAAGGGATAGGCTGATAGGGCATCACAATCAATATAGTTTGATTCTGCAGTTTTTCCTAGGGAAAAAAATCCACTTGAGTTTTGAAAAGAGTAAAAGGCCTACCAGGATGGATAGCATCCTCTTCTCCCTACTTTCCCCAACTAAACATAGACTCCAATTATTCCCTATACCTTTTCTATCCCTCCTTACCACCTTCACATGATGAGAACTCAATTGAGTTAGTTACTTGACCATGGTCCCATTTGCCTCTGCTCCTTTTGATCCCAAAGCTCACCCTCTTTCCCCCAGCCTAGTTTCTCTGCCTCTACAATATCAAAACCTCCCTCAGGCTGGAGAGATTGCTGGGAGAGATGAGAAGGGGGTGTTAAGAGCAAAAATCTCTAGAGATGAGAAGACAGGAAGGAGAAAGTGAAAGGAGAGCCTCTGAGAAGTAGCCCTCTTCCACCTGTGCCCTTTCTCATTGAATGGTATAAATCCCCTGAACAGGGTCCTTAATTTGTCCTGCCCCTGCCAACCCTGACAGAGCAGGAGCACTCAGTTAAATGAGGAGAAGAAGCAAAAATCTCTTAAGAATTTCCCCTTATGAAAACTCTTTAGTTTCCAGTTCCTTAGGGGGCAGGGAAGGTAACACTAGACCAAAAGCAGGAAGCCATCAGCAGGGTATCAAGGAGGTCAGTCCCAGGGTCTCCAAGGAGGAAAACCCTTGAGTTGAGCTGAAAGTTGACAGATTGGAAATAAAGGGGAATTTATTCAGGCAATAGAAGTGAGCAGGGAAAAGGCAAGTTCATGCTGACAGAGGAGAAGCAGGCTTCAAAGGAGAGATCACATAATTGGACGGGGAATCAAAAGAAATTCTAAAATCTGAGTTTGAATCTGGGCACTGCCACTTGCTGCCTGGGTGACCTCTGGCAGGAGATTTAACCTCTCTGAGCTTGTCTTCTTTCCCTAGAAAAAGGAGGATTATCTTTGAGGTTCCTCCCAGCTCTAAATCCTATGTGAGAGGAGGTGTACAAAAGAAGCTGACCCCACAGCCCCATCATCTTTAGAACGAGCAGCATCACAAAATTATGGAGCTAGCAGAATACTCAGTCATCATCATGGTCAAACCCTTCAAGGGTGAGGAAACTGAGGTAAAGAGAGAAAGTATCTTGCTCAAGGTCATGTAGTGAATTACTCAGCCAAGAGTAATAACAGGTGTTCATAATTTACAGAGAGCTGTAAGGTTTGCAACGTTCTTTGCTCACAATGAACCTGTGGGGTAAGGCAAGGACCCCCATTTTACAAATGAGCAAACTGAGGTGAAAAGAGAACAAGTGACTTCCCTAGGCTTATAAAATTCTTAAATATCAGAGCTAGGATTTGAACCCATATCACTAAGTCTAAGTCAAATACTCTTTCCACTAGTCAATCACAAGATACTTCTAGAAGCTAAGCTTCCTCATTCTCAGCCTAGTGCTCTTTCTACTAGATTCCTTCCCCCCCCCAGTTATTGGGAATGGGGTTCACTGAACTATCCAAGCTCCTGCACCATCTACTTTTTGACCAACACTACAGTTTAGAGTGAGGAGTTATGCTTTAACTACTCCTAAAATATAGTAAACTGTGTCCCAGGAATTCCTTTTCAGTGATCAGTGGATAAAGCACCTGCCCTGGATTCAGGAGGACCTGAGTTCAAATCCAGCCTTAGACACTTGACACTTACCAGCTGTGTGACCCTGGGCAAGTCATTTAACCCTCATTGCCCTGCCCCCCAAAATAATAATAATTATTATGTAATTGTAAAACCAGGGCTTGGTGCTTTATCCATTGCTCCACCTAGCGTCCCAATAAAAGACATTTTTTAAAGGATGAGATTGAGATGGAACAATATTTTATTCTAGAGTCCAGAGGGAACTGCTGCAATTTATTGACATGGTCAATCACTTTGGAAACTGTGTAGAGGAAGAATTGGGTAAGACAGAGATTCAAGAGATTCAAGGCTAGGAGACCAATTAGGAAGCTACTGCAGTAATGCACGTGGCAGATGATGAGATCGTGGACTAGAGTGTTAGCTGCATAAATAGAGAAACGGGGACATATAGGAGGGAACCCTGGTGCTGATAAAACTGACAAAAGTTGGCAACTGATTAGATATGTGAGGTGAGAAAGAGTGAAAAGTCAAGGATAACACTGGAGTTGTAAACTTATATGTCCAGAATGATGATAGTGCCCTGGACAGTAATAGCAAAGTTTGAAAAGGGGGTAAGTTTTAGAGGAAAGAAAATGTAATGAGATCTGCAATGCCTGCAATGCCACTCCATACATGCCTGCTCATCACATATGATTCACTTTGTCCCACCAATACTATCACTAGCTTCCTAACCTGTCTCCTTGACTCAAGTCTCTCCCTTCTCTATACATCCCCTGCTCAAAAAAACACAATGGCTCCCTATTCCTCTAGGATAAAACACAATATCCTTTGTTTGACTTTCATAGCAAGCACTTATGTTGACATCCATGGTGTTAAACCACTTTCCACCCAGTTATGGCTTGTCTCTTCAAATAGACTATAGGCTCCTTGAGGGCAGGGTCCTCATTCATAGAGCCTTGCATACAATTGTACTTACAGCTCATTAAATGTTGTTGTTCCTACCTTACATGATGGAACGCTGTCTTTTCATCCTCCTCCCTTTCCCAAGATATTTGCTCTGCATTCTCATCTCTAACCTATGAGAGATACTCACTTAGCCAAAAAGAAATTATGGGCTTTCCTGCTGTGTGCCCAACAGTAGACACCATGGAGGGAGGAGAAGGAGGGAGAGAAAAGATCTGATTCCTGGCCTAAAGGGGTTTGCTAAACTGCAAAAACAAGATTAGTAAATGTGAACCCAAGCAACCCCAAAATCCAGTATATGGCCAGGTGCCTTGAGAGCTGCCAGGGGTTGTTCAGAAGTCTGCCCATGGTCATGTCACGTGGGCCACTAGGTGGCACAGTGCATAGAGTATGAAGCCTGAAGTCAGGAAGACTTATCTCCTTGAGTTCAAATCCAACTTCGGACATTTACTAGCTGTGTGACCCTGGGCAAGTCACTTCACCCTGTTTGCCTTAGTTTCCTCATCTGTAAAATGAACTGTAGAAGGAAATCAAAAAATCAATCCAGTATCTTTGGGGTCATGAAGAGTGTGAAACAACTGAATAACAACAACAAATAAAAAAGGAATGTCATTGTCTCTAGATCTTCAAAGAACCTTGGAGATCATAGAGCCCAACCCCCTTGTTTTATCAATAGGCCTAAGGAAAGTCTGTGACTTTCCCAAGGTCACACAGGTCATAAGTGGCAGAAAAATGATTCCTGGAATCACTCCTTCATTCTTAATCCTGACCCATTCTGGGTGAGTAGCAAGTCTTTGCCCACACACACATTTATACTCACACCTCTAAACATAGTATCCTGAAGGTAAGGGTGAGAAGGTAAAAAGAACCCAGACTGTTCCTCAATCTACCCTGCACCGGCTGTCAGTCAACAAGCATTTATTAAGTGCTTCCCTCCTCACTGTACTCACGGTGATGAGTACTGGGGATAGAAAGAAAGGCAGAGCTCACACTCTAATGGGGGCAACAACATGCAAACAATTGTGTTCATCCAAGACACGAGCAGCCTAAATGGGGAATAATCACAGAGGGAACTATCCTGAGCACCCACTTCACCATCACTGGCACCCCCACTGATCGCATGGAGGGGAATTTCACTAGAGATTTAGAGAATCAATAGAGATTAATTATTCAAATCCAGGTATTTCAGAACCTTAAATACCCTGAGCTTCTTCCAGAGCTATCCCAGAAGCTGGACATTTAAAGTCATCTTCAGAGTAAATAACAGTTGGGACTTTTGCTCTCCAAGTCTCTGGCTGATGGGAGCTTTGGACCGGGTCTTTTTCAGGTCCTTTCAAGGACACAAGGGGCAGTGGGAGAGAAGACAAATATGTAGATTAGAAGGGGTGAAGCTACACTGAGAGCTAAGCTAGGGGAAGAATGATGCACATTTTGGGACTGGTGTCTACATGAGCTGCCAACATTTATTTTTTTTCTTAATGCTCTGTTGCAAAATGCATGGGCCATTTTATTTCCAGCCTGGTAGAGGCTTATTTCGGTTCGAACTTCCTATTACCTATTGTGGCTTGGGGGAGAGGGGGAGGGGGAGAGAGGGGAAATGAATGCACATTCTCCTGGCTCCATTAGCTCTGGGAACCTGCTCTGATTTGGTAGGGGGCACTTTCCTTCTGATTAAGATTTGAGAAAGAGTTCTTTGTCATCCAGAAATGGTCCCCAAGAGACTCAAAATGGGCATTTGCCAGTGAGGAATCCCAGCTCAGCGGCTTTTCCAGAAATGGATATTTCTCATAGTGGGGGTTGGGACAAGGCAACAGAATAGTTCTGGGGAGGAGAGATGAGAGGGAAGTGTGTGCAAAAGTAGGTGGGAGTACCAGGAGGTCTCAGGGACAAGCACTAGGTTGCTGAGAGAAGCCTATCACCTGGTCTCCTTCCTGAGGCATTTGTTACCAGTGCTGCCACCCTCACCTCTGAGGTCTACCCCTGAGACCTCCTTAGCATTTACTACTCTGTCGCCTTCTGTTGCCCAGCCCCATCAGTCCCACTCGATCACTCTCTGCCCTACTCCCTCCTCTTGTTCACTCCTGCCCCTCCCAGCCACCCTCCCTGCACTCACTGCCTCCATCGCCTCTTCTTGGTCACTCCTTTCCTGAAAAGAGCTTATCCCTCACTGCTCTCCCATCACTGTTTCATCCTGTCTCCTTTTGTCACCACCCCGCCATTCACCAAGAGCAAGTGAAAGCAGGGAAGAAATGGTTCTCACTCTTCCATCCATAACAGTAGGAAATGGCTGTGTCTTTTGGGCAGAGGAGAAAGAGGAATAGGTGGGTGGATGGATCAAGAAATATTTTTAAAGCACCTGCTATTTGCAGGCACTGTGCTGTTACCCACCCAGCATAGAGGATACAAATACAAAAATGCATCTCCAATATGAAGTGTTTAAGGGATACAATATCAAAAGGAGCTTACAATCTATGAGGGAACTGTGTACATTTAGACGTCTTCTCACTCCAAGCCTGACACTCTATCCACTGCATCATCCAGCTGTCCTTCATATCTTTTGACCATTTCTCAACTGGGGAACTTGGATGTATTGTCTGCATATGTACACAGGTGCATGTTGTTTCACCAAATAGAATGGCAGCCCCTTGAGGGCAGGGTCTGCTTTCTTTTCATTTTTGTTGCCCAGCATCTAGCAGTTGCTGGCACATGGCAATGTTCGAGGCTGGGCGAATGGTGTTGTCCCTGATAGAAATAGTGACAGCAGAAGGAGAAACAAGTTGAGGGAATCATCTCAGCTCTGACTGTGTAGGAATTGAAGAGTTCTCTTCTCTCCCTCATGTCCATCCCTACTTTACTCAGTGTCTGCCCCCATTAAGTACCACTTTATCAACACAACCTAGGAAGCTCTTTTCTTCTTTTCTGCCGTCATTAAATTTCACTTGACTAGAACTGGTCTCCTCAAATCAGACAGTGAGAACAGGGGTCTTGACTTTTTTTGGCATCCCCCACATAGTAGGAGGCATTATGGAGCTGCGGAAAGGATGCTGGTTTTAGAGTCAGAAGGCTTGTGTTCAAATTCTTGCTTTGTCTCATATGAACTGTGTGACCTTGGCTAAGTGCATTCCCTCCTCTGGGTCTATTTATTCACTGGTAATATGAGAAAACTGGATTACATGATCTGTAAGATTATTTCCAGTTCTAACACTGTGTAATACTAACTCGCTTTAAAATTTACAAGACACAGTCTCTTATAATGATCCTGCAAGGTAGAAACTGTGAAATGGGTTCACAGGTACTAAGCGTCAGACAGAGCCTGACTTGAAGCCCAGGGCTCCTGATTTCAAGCTCATTATTTTTCCCATTACATCATGCTACCTCTATTACAAGCTACCTGACTTAGTCAATTCATCAATATGCATTTATTAAACTCCTGCTATGTTCCTCATGCCATGCTAGATGCTAGAGATACAGAAACAAGGGTGGAACAGTCCCTGCCCTCCAGGAACAAGGGAGACATTCTCTCTCTCTCTCTCTCTCTCTCTCTCTCTCTCTCTCTCTCTCTCTCTCTCTCTCTCTCTCTCTCTCTCTCTGTCACTCACTCACACACATAAACACACACACACACACACACACACACACACACACACCATGACACCAGCAGCTGGGGAAACAAGAAAAACCTCACATTATTTGAACTGAGCTTTGAAGCAAACTACGGTAGAAGAAATAAGGAGGCTGTGAATTCCAGACAGAGGGGACAGACTATGCAAAGGCATGGAGATTGGAATTAGTATGTCCTGCATCAGGAGCACTGAAGAGGTCATTTTGATTGGCTCTTCCTCACACAATCACAAACAATATACCTCATCAGTCATCTGGTCCATCTTATGCCTGAACAGGCATCCTTGAAAAGTAGTCTCAAAGTTACAGCACAGGAAGTGTTTTGTAGATCTCAAAGAGACTCAGAAATGGCCACCATATTGATGGACCTGGACATGGAGTATGAACCTGGGATTTCACCGATATAGGGAACTCCCCAGGAGGGAACTAATGGTGGTCTGCTGGAGTACTGAAAAGTGATTTACCCAGGGTCATACAGCTGGTATGTGCCAAGGAGGGGACTTGAACCCAGGTCTTCATAGCTCTAAGATGAGCTCCCTGTCCACTACAGTCCTACAATTCTATTTCAGATGACTAAATATCTTTACTCATTTTAATTTTTAAAAATTATTTTCAGTTCTAAATTCTTTTCCTCCTTCCAGCCTCTCCCCCAACCATTGAAAAGGTAAGCAATACTCAACCCCCTTATATGTGACACTACTACAATGGATAACAGCACTTTAAAAAGTTAAGAAACCCTACATGAACATGTGTTGTCTCCTTCCTTATAATGTGAGCTCCTTGAGAGCAGAGGTAGCATTATTTTTTTTGTATCCCCAGTGCTTAACGCTGTGCTTTGCACATAGTAGGTCCATAAGAAATGCCTTTTTCGTTCATTCATTCATTCATAAATGCAAGAGCTTCTCGTTAGTAACAACAAGGAGCTGTTATGCAAATAGGTGTCTCCCGCCCCCCAGCTATGGAATCCATGACTCCAGAGAATGTCGCTGTGCCCCAGGGAGCCTGGGAAATGTGGGCTCCACAGTGAGGTGCCAGTGACAAAGGGCTGCATCTGCTCAGAGAAGGCTCTGTCTTGAGGATGCTCTGACATTGGCTCTCCGATGGCTCTTGGGTATAAAGTAGTGAGCACTGCGTCAAGTCAGTCAGAGATGAGGGATGGCCCCAGAGGAATCTGGCTCTCTACCTAAAATCCTGAATTGCATTTTCCTCTCCGTTGAGCGAGCATTACTCATCTGTCTCCCTCCCCTTCTCAAGTCTGTGAGCCTCTCCTGCTGTTGTTACACAAGCATTCACAGAGGGCAAACTGGAGGTTCCCAGAACAAGATTTTTTTTATTGCAGCAGCAGCAACAGCAGAAGGACATAAAGCTAGACAGCAGGAAGGACTTGCTGCTAAAAAAAAAAAATGATGGTGTGAGGCACAGGAACAGGGGAGCAAGGGAACTAGAGAACCATTCTTCCCAGTACTTCCCAGCCCTAAGCCCAGTGCTTCTGGTCTCTCAGCTGGCCTGAAGCACTGGGCTTAGGGCTGGTCCTACCTGGAGACAGAGAGAACAAGATCTTTGGAAGAGTCTCAGTTGGACCAGCCAGGTTCCGGATAAAGACAGAGGAAAAGGGTAGCTATGTAATATATCGGAGAAAGCAGCAGACCAGGAATCGTGAGGACTGAACTCCCCTGTCCAAACCTCTGCATGACATTGGACAAATCCCTTTTTGAAACTCTGTGGGCCTCTTTCCCCCTTTCGAGTAGAATTATGTTTGCCTTGCTTCTCTTCCAGGGTACTTAGGAGGATAAAGAAGAAGAAGAATTTGCATGTATGGAGAGTCATGTGGATTACAATGTTTCCCTCACAACAACCTTTACCCTTCACTGCCTCTGATGCATGTAAAAATGTATTGAGGAGCAGCTAGGTGGTGCAGTGGATAAAGCACCCGCCTTGGATTCAGGAGGACCTGAGTTCAAATCCGACTTTAGACACTTGACACTTACTAGCTGTGTGACCCTGGACAAGCCACTTAACCCTCATTGCCCCACAAAAACAAAACAAACAACAACAAAAGAACGTATTGGAAGAAGCTTGGGTTCTAGCCAAAGTGTTACCATTTCCGAGTTATGTGACCCTTGGTAGATCACTCAACTTCATGTGTAAATGGGGACCACAATGCCTGCATGGCTTACCTCCGGAGTGTTGGGAGGAAAATGCTACATAAACAGGGTGTACCAGAGCTTTGAGAGCTTAAAACTGCACTAAGACTTTGAGGACACACCATACAAGTTTCCCATGGCAGTGTGGAGGGGTCTACACCCTCCTGGGGGTGGGGGGTGGAGGTGGGGGTGGGGGCACTTCCTTCCGGTAGCACAGACCTCCTCATCCTATCTCCAGACTAGATTAGACTCGACTAAATCTGACCAGGACAGAGCAGAACAGAAAGGGACCGGACAGACTAGAATAGAATATTCAGGCTAGAAGGGACCTCTGGGACCATCTTGTCCACCCCACACCCCATTTTACAAAGGAGGAAGGTGAGGTCCAGAGAGGAAAGGTCACACAGCTAATAGCAGGATCCAAGCAATATCCTGGTCACAGTGAGGAGGAAGTTGATGGTCAGTCATGGCCCGCCTGCTCAGAGGTTCCGAAGTATGCTCAGCACACCTGAGCATGGATGCCCTTGCATCTGAGCCTCCCAAACCAGCACGATCTGTGGCCCCTCCCTGCCGGGCCTGCCTTCACTCCCCCTCACAGAGCGGCCTCCGCCTGCTAGCTAGTTATAGCTGCTCCAAGATCGGGACTCCATGCAGGCATCCCAATGATGTCATTCCTCTAGCAGCCTGCTGAGGAGGGGGAGGGGGAGAGGTCAGGAAGGGAGAGGATTTGCTGCAGTCTCTGCACACGTTCAGCCTAGCCCTGCTCCTGTCCCTGGGGAGGAGGAGACACCTGATTTACCACCCCTTGAAGGGGATACAGATGGTAAGGAGTCTCCTTAGAGCTGGGGGCTAGGGGGGAGAGGGAGGGAGAGGAGGAGGTGATAAGGGAAAGTTCAGCCTCCACCAGCTTCATCCTGCCCCCTCCATCCATCCCCTAGGATTTCACAGAGGTGACAACTGATACCTCATAGATCAGGAGGGGGTGAGACACCTCCAACAGTCAAGCTGTCCAAATCCCCAGGATGTGGGGATCCTGTTACTCTCCCTCCCATCTCCACTGCCTCCTCCCAGAAAAGTCCAGACAACACAGGCTCCCTAACAGGGCCCAGTGCCCTTTGGAGGAAACCCGGGAGTCCCTCGTCCTCTACCAGGAGACCAGCATAAAACATCTGATTATACTGATTATATGAATCTGCCACGGTCAGGGCTGAATATTTCATTCAAGTGCAATCATCCATTAGTCATAATCAATTATTTATCCCTAGTGAGGCCAGAGCAAGAGAGCCCGTGGAGGTGGAGGTGGGGCAGCAGCAGTTACATCCTGTGCCTGACATTTCTTTGAGGAAGGGCACTGAACCCCTATGCTCCGGTGCTCAAGACTGATAACTCCAGGAAAGCACTGAAACTTTAATACAATTTGAAATATCCCTCTAAAGTAAAGATATGGATAATTCACCCCATTTTCATAGACAGGGAGACCAAGGCCCAGGGACAGCTAAGTGGATTTGCTAAGATTGCCAGAACTATCACAAGAACCTAGGTCTTCTTTAACCAAGTTGCACTTTGGGCACTCAACAACTGGAGAGACAAATCTCTTTTAATTAAGCTTTCCAGGGTAGTAGGAGGCAAGCTGATTTAGCTGGGGAAGCTGGGGAGTGATGTGGCTTGTTTAATATTCTCACTGAGAAGCCCTGAGTGAAACCAGCAAGCAATCCAGCTCCCAGACCCTGTCCTGCATGCCTCTGTCTCCGGTAGGGGGAGGGGGTGTAGAGGTGAAGTATAGAGTCAGGCCCCTTCCAACTCAGCATTGGGGGCAACTTGCATGAACTCTCTAATATTAGGTCATCCTGTCACTTAGGATTACTGCCTGCTGCCCAGGCATGGGCTCCTGCCCCATTTGCTCATTCAACAAATATTTATTGAGGACTTACTGTGTCTAACAGGAGACATGACCAATGTATGGGGAAAAAGCTCTAATACACAGTAGAATGTAATAAGAGCCACGACAGAGGTACAGAATGCTGGAGGGTTCAGGGGAAGGGACGTCACATCCAATTAGGAAGATTCATGGGGGAGGTGACATTTGAGCTAGGTTTTGAAAGGTATGACTTCAACAGGAGGAGATGTAGTAGGAGTTAAGGGGAAAGGGGAGGACAAGGTGGGGAAATACGGGGCATTGTCAGGGAACAATGAGTAATCCAGTTTGACTGGAGTATATAGAATATAGGCAGAGGTGCAGTGGAAGACATGACTAGAAAAACTGACTAGATACAGTCGATGATTAATAAATACTTGTTAATCAATTATATAAAACGGAACAAGGCTTTGCTTGTAAAGTAATGGGGAACTATTGAAAGTTTTTTTGGTTTTATTTTTAATTTTTTTTTATTTTTTGGTGAGGCAATTGGGGTTAAGTGACTTGCCCAGGGTCACACAGCTAGTAAGTGTCAAATGTCTGAGGGCAGATTTGAACTCAGGTCCTCCTGACTCCAGGGCTGGTGCTCTATCTACTGCGCCACCTAGCTGCCCCTGTTTGTTTGTTTGTTTGTTTGTTTGTTTTTAAATGGAGATGTATGACTAGGGCCCTGCATTAAGGTAGAAATGGTGAGTAGCTGGATGACAGAGAGGAAAGACCAGACTCAAAGAGATAAAATTAGGAAAGGTTATTGGAATTATCTGGTCAAGAGGTAATAAGGATCTGCCAGGCATGGAGGACAGTCTATGATACCCTAGCAGTGGCAGCAAACATGGAAATGAGGTAACAAAATGATTGACAAAAAAAAATTGTTAGAATTTGGCAACTGATTAGATATGGGGTGGGGGCTAAGAAACAGGGAGAAGTCAAAGATGATAGCAATTGGGGCAACTAGGTGGCACAGTGGATAGAGCACTGGCCCTGGATTTAGGAGGACCTGAGTTCAAATCCAGTCTTAGACACTTGACACTTACTAGCTATGTGACCCTGGGCAAGTCACTTAACCCTCACTGCCCGGCAAAAATAAATAAATAAATAAATAAAAAGTTTGACAGTGTAGAAGAGTTCAGGGGGGGCACAAGGTCTAGGAAATGGGTTTTTTTTGTTCTTTTCTGTATTGTTTTAGGCTAAAGGAGAGCTGAGTTAGTTTGTAGACAGAGGGGAAGCAACCAGCAGAAGGAGAGACTGAAGATGATTGTTAACAAGAGGAGTACAGGTTGAACAGTTAGCCTTAGCAAAGTGAAGGGACTAGTTCTTTCTTCCTTGAGAGAGGAGGGAAGAAAGAGACAACAGAGGAAGAGGAAGAAAAATCATGAGGTGAAGGAGAAGGAAGCTGAGAATGCTCATGTGGTCGGCTTCAGTCTCAACACAGTAGGAACCAATGTCATCTGCTAAGTGGGAGCTAGGGCAATGTTTGGAGATTTGTCAAGAATGAAGAAAGGTTTGGAATAGTCACTCTGGGAAATACAAAAAGAGCCGGCCAGAGATAATAAAAGAATTACCAAGCAGCAGAGAGGGCCCAGTTAAGTTTAGATGGACCCAATCACTTACAGTGTCATGATTTTGTCTAGCATCTTACCAGCTTGACTGGAAGAAACAAACAGTGAGAGATGCCCCAGGACCAGGAATTGCCAAGCTAGAATAATGGAATTTCAAGGAGGAGGCAGGGAGGTGAGGGATTGAAGATGCCAGCAAGAGTAGTTTGAAATATTTGGCTGTGTGTTTAAGGCAAACAAAGTCATAAGGAGGCTGTTGGTCTGAGGGAAACATGGAGAAACTGAAGCACTGTAAGTCATGATGCAGGAGAACAAGTTTAGTAAGAGAGTGGGAGAGAAGAAAGAGAAGAAGATTGTGATAAGAGAGGGAATATGAGGATTTAAAAAATATTATACAGGGGCAGCTAGGTGGCACAGTGGATAAAGCACTGGCCCTGGATTCAGGAGGACCTGAGTTCAAATCCGGCCTCAGACATTTGACACTAGCTGTATGACCCTGGGCAAGTCACTTAACCCTCATTGCCCCACAAAAAAATTAAATAAATAGATAAATAGATAAATAAATAAAATATTATACAGGCCACAGTAGCTGTTCTCCATCTCCTTCAGATTTAGGATAAGAAAAAGGAAAACTCAACTGAAGTTTGTAGTATGAGAGAGTTGAACTAGACTTTAGGAGGCACTTCCTAAGCAGACAGCCCTGGAATGTATAAGTGAGCGTGGTGATGGCATCTCTTCCCAGGAGACCTTTTAGCAAAGGCTCAGTTATTATTTTCCTAGAAGGTGCTAAGTACAATCCTACAAGAAGGCTGGAGGATAACTGAGATGATTTCTGGAGATCCTAGCTTGCATTTTAGAAGAGCATTTCCCATTCTTGAGGGGTAAGAGCCAGGCACAGGATACCTGTCAATTCAGTGGATCACAATGGCATGGATCTTTCCTCCCTCCCAGCACCTCCATCCATTCAAAGACCCAGCCACCTGTCCATACACATTTCTCACTCCAACCCAGTCTCTCTCTCTCTCTCTCTCTCTCTCTCTCTCTCTCTCTCTCTCACACACACACACACACACAGAGACACACACACACACACACCAGCCACTGTAGTTATCAACTTTGCAAACTGACAAAGGGGAAGGAAGAAACATAGTCACAACACACCAGGACCCCTTCACAAGCCATTCAAGAACCTGAAAGCACAGTATAAAAAACAATTACTTGGTTTTTACATGTAATTTGAAAAATAAAATTCTAAACAGAAAAAAACAATTACTTGGGCAACAAAACCTTACTTGAGGCTCAGCTATTAAACATGACAGATGCCTGACACTGGCCAAAGCCAGGACTTCCCACTAGCTGCAGACATTTCCCTCTGAGTCTTCTATTTCAGTGTCTGGAGTATTGGGAATAAAGGGGGCTCTAGAGAAATCTCAAGTGAACCAAAAAACTCTAGAAAGAGGATACATCCCCATCCATCTAGGAACATCTGTCTTGACCTGTGTACCCACTGTTCTTGGATCCGTGGCTTGACTTGTCTATATTTTTACAGGAGGAGTGGCAAGAAGGGGCACTGCTCTGTGGGGGTTGGAATTAGAGGTAGGTAAGCAGTTTCTGGGAAAAGGTCTTGAGGGACTCAGAAACCAAAGAATTCATTCCTGTCATAGACCCAAAACATGTGGCCTTGGTCAAGTCACTCCCCTCTCTAGCCCTCAGCTCTCTCCTTTGCAAAATGAAGTAGTTGGATTATATATTTTCAAAGGTTGCTATTTTTTGAAATTCTATTATGCAATGAATAAGAGCCAGTTGCAGTTCTGGCAAATACTTCACTCCACTCTCTAACCTTAGATTCTGAAATTCTGCCAGTCCCATTCCATTCCCATCAATACCTCTTTGGAGCCTCATTTCCCCAGACTCAGTCTCCTCCACTGGCCATGAGACTTGAGCCAGGTGGCTTCATTAAGGGAACATCACTGCACATACATTGCCTATCCCCCACTGCTTAGCTGCTATAACTCTCATCCTCTTGCCCGCTCTGCTCCAGCTCTCTGCCAGAATTCTGGTTAGTTCACAATTGTGCCTCATCTTAACAAATAGACCAGAAAAAGAATAGGAGGGTGGGAAGGAGACAATGAAAACAGGGTTAATTACTACAAGGGATTTTGAGCTCACCTACACCAACTACCTCACTTTATAGATGAAGACACAGAAACCCAGTAAAATCAAGTGTCTTGCCAAGGTTGAGCCACTAGGAAAATAATATGACTTCTAGTCTCCTCTCCCCAGACTGAACTGTGCCTGTGTTCAGCCCAGCTGGGTCAATAGCTTTGACTTCCTGGCAGAACTTTCTTTGTCTTTCTCAGTGTCTCATTGAGCCAGCCCATTTAACCTCACCTTCCTAAGGTGAGGTGAGTGGACTCAGTGGATAAAGTGCTTACTTTAGAGTCAGAACTGACCTGATTCTAATCCAATTCAAGTCCAGCCTCAGACACTTCCCATCTGTGTGACCCTGGACAAATCACAACCTGTTTTCCTCAGTTTCTTCCACTGTAAAATGAAGATCATAACAGCCCTTACCTCCCAGGGTTGTTGTGCAGATCAAATAAGATAATAAGTGTAGAGCGCTTAGCACAGTTCCTGGCACATAGTAGGTGCTTAATAAGTGCTCGTTTCTTTCCTCCATGCTAGCCATCCTCAGACCAACAGCCTAGTGAGGCCTTTGCCTCAGCTGGTGGATTGCCACAGTAAGGGTGTGTGCTCTGGCCATGGTGCTGATCCCTGAAGTGAGACCAATTCAAAGCACCTTAGGGACAGTCATTTAGGGGAAATAAGAAGACATAGATCCTTCCTGTAAGGAAGGAGAGACAAGGAAGTAATTTTTTTGTTGTTCTCGGGAGAGACGAGGAAGTGATTTTGTTGTTGTTCAGTTCTTTTTCAGTCGTGTCCAACTCTTTGTGACCCCATTTGGGGTTTTCTTAGCAAAGATGCTGGAGTGGTTGGCCATTTCCTTCTCCAGCTCATTTTACAAATGAAGAGACTGAGGCAAAGAGGATTAAGTGACTTGCCTAGGGTCACACAACTAGGAAGGGTCTGAGGCCAGATTTGAACTAAAGGAAGATGAGCCGGCCTGATTCCAGGCCCAGCCCTTTATCCACTGTACCACCTAGCTGCCCAAGGAAGCAATCATACATGTTTTTCTAAAGGGCATCATGCAGACTGAGTATTAATTCTTTAGCTAGGGAAGACTATCTTTGTTTTGGGGATTAAGACATTGAAAAATACATTTATGCCAACTACTCACCTGTTCTGTACCAGCCCTGTGATGTATTATTATATCCACTTTACATATAAGGAAACCAAGATCTTAAGAGGGACCTTACCCAGAGCTATTCTAGTCCTATATTGGAGGTAACACAGAGAGAGAGAAAGAGAGCCAGTCTAGCCCAGCAAAGATGTGATCACCAGTATTAAAACTGAAGACTTAAGGGCTGAAAAGGACCCCTCAATGGTTCATCTGGGTCACCCCCTTGCCCCTGGGTCAACAAAGACAGATATCCTCTGACCCCCAAGAAAAGAGAATGCCTCTTTGCTTCTTTGATGGTTCTCTTGGGTTACTTAATCTTGCCCCCTCTCCTAATTCTATTGTTTCTTAATAAACCTTTCCACCTTTGTTGGTTTCTGGATCATAAAAGAAACATTCCAAGACTGACTCCAGCCCCCTCCCACGCTGAGTCGGCCTCATTGACTCCTGTGTTGCCAGTAGCTAATACACTTTGCAGAAGCGATATTTATATTACAGTGGGATGAGAGGAGCAAAGGTGTAATTGGACTCGATTTGATTGAGTGCGACAACTCTGCAGTTTGCCACGTGTGTCATTGGAAAATGTGAACTGGGGATAGTTTATGCTCAAAAACTCATTTCCAAGAGGATCTGACATCTTCCTGTCACAAACACTCTCCCAGCAGCAACAACACAAGTGGCACCAAGAAGAAATGTGATTCATAGTCTCCTCAATAGAAAAGACCTTGAGAGGACATCTCCTGAATTCCCCGGCCTCCACAAGAGACCACTACTCCCCATTCCAGGAAAAGAGCTATGACCTCTCTTCTAAAATATTGACATAACCCCTTCCCTTCCATCTTGTTGGTCAGCTGCTTCAAAATGTCAGACTTTTTGCTGGGAAAGCCTTGTACAAGAGCCATCTGCTACAAGTTGTAAACTCATAAACTGTCAGAGTTAAAAGAAACCTTACAGATGACATACAGTCCAACTCTTTTGTTTTTGTTTTTGTTTTTGGGAGGCAATTAGAGTTAAGTGACTTGCTCAAGGTCACACAGCTAGTAAGTGTCAAATGTCTGAGGTCAGATTTGAACTCAGGTCCTCCTGAATGTAGGGCCAGTGCTCTATCTACTGTGCCACCTAGCTGCCCCCCCAACTCTTTTTTACAGAAGAAAAAAACCCCTAGAGTTAGTTCAGAAAGGTGACTTGATCAAAGTCATAAGGTAGAAAATTCAGGTGTCCTGATTCTAAGTACAGTCTGATTCCCTTTATACCATTGAGGATCATCTTACCCTTAACAGAGAGGGACTGCATCTTCTCCACAGAATCAAAGAATTCCAAGGCTGGAAAAGGCTTCAATGGGAATATAGTCCAGCTCTCTCTCTCACACACACACACACACATTCAAATAATACCCATACAATATACCCAAGAATGGTTCAACTTAATGAAGGAGGAGGACTCCCCAAAACTCCACTTCACATAATTAACACTGGTTGCCCTGATGATATTCTCATGAAGCATCCTGCTGTCTTCTGGTTCTGGGTTCATAAGATTCAGAGATGTAAGTGACCTTAGGTTCAAACCCCTCATTTCACAGAAGTGGAAACTGAGGCCTCTTCTGCCCAATTCTCTCCTCCTCCATGGGAAAAATGTATTGGTTAAGGAGCATTGTGAGCTCTCCTTTAATTTTCTTTCCTGAGTCCCAAAGAAGGAATCATCTTTTTGGTATGGGGCAACTTCTGCCACTTTTCTATGTTTGGTCATAGGACACATATGCCTCTTTATATACCTTTTGCAGGAATTTGGGTGGAGAGGGGAGATGCTAAATGATTTTAAAAGTCCTTTCCATTAGATTTCCATGTGAGCTTTTCAAGGACAGAGATATCCTTTGCCTTTCTTTGTATCCAAGGCACTTAGAACAGTGCTTGGCACATAGTGGGTACTTAAAACTGCTTATTGACTGACTTACAATGAGAAAGGTTTCAGGAATGGTCCTTGCACCCATAGGGGAGCCTTATGTAAAGAAAATCTCCTAACAACTTTGTACTCTGAATAAACTGGCAGGGTGTTTGACACTTGGTCAATGATACTTGGAGGAGAAAAAGCAAGAGGTCTTGGTTCCAGTTCTGGTTTCCTCACCAAACTTCCTGAGTCACTGGGAGTAGTGACCACTGAAATCTATCTCTGAAGAGATTTGCAAGTAAAAAGAGCTTCACTGGGGTTAACTTGCTTTTATCTGGTCTCTCATTCACTGCCCAACTGCTCTCCTCCTTCCTTTCCCCCTTCCTTCTTCCTTCTTTTTAGTTCCTACTTTCTCTTCCTATCTTCTCTTGCTTTCCCTATACTGTCATCACTATCCCTTGTTCCACTGTTCTGTTGTCAGGCAGACAACCTTCTCATCTACCTTCCTAAGAAGCACAGTGTCTGTGATCTCTTATCAGTGATTGATAGCTCGAGATAAACGCCTCCCCCTGAAAACTCTACATTGAGCCTTACGGTCTTCCTTCCCCAGTGATCCCCTCACTTGCAGCTCAGCTCTCAGCTTGTGCCTTCTGGAAAGAGACTAGAGAGACTGGAATCATCACTAATGGGGATGAGAGGGGTGAGAGTCACCCTCCTACATCTAGGAGTTGGCAGCCCTCAATCTTTCCTCTTTTGAAGAACCATCAACCCTTGTCATGTATGCCAGGAAAGGAGACCACATATCACCCTGGAGACTGGTTTCCTCTACATCAGACAATTCCATTTCATCTGTCAGTGATGAGGCTGATATCCGAGGATGGAGGGAAGGCCCAAGGTTGGATTTCACTTCTCAATTTCCAAGGAATGTGAGAGGGAAATGCCATTCTTTGCTGGCAACCTGACAAAAGGCAAGGAGACCCTAGGTCCTAATGTGGGAATCAAGAAAAAAATAGTTGTGCCACTTAGATCCTGATATCTAGAGACACAGTAAACCTTTAACCAATGGGGTCACATCCTCTAAGGCTAAGGCTTGTCTCCCCAGGGAAGTATAGGACCACATGCCCAGAAAATAGGGAAGGTTGTGGAGGAATGATCGCTGTTTGTTCTTTTCTGAGAGGGGGTGAAAAGAAAGTGCAGCTTTTACACTGTCCACCATGGGCAAGTGTCCTGGGGTTGTGCTTGATCTGTTCTGAGTAGCTTATCTTGCTAACTTAGCTGGAGGATGATCAGGTGTCAAGTTATGACCGGCTTTTCTGGGGCTTAATAGGGTAGGGAACGGAGTAGGCAGAATCAGGCAATGCAAACCTAGTCTACGGGGCGTTTCAGGACCAGATCCAGACCCAGAGATCCAGCTGTGTACAAGGTAGATTCAGGGAAGAGAAATTATACACTTAGTGCAGAGGAGGACAGCTAGGTGTCACAGTGGATAAAGCACTAGCCCTAGATTCAGGACCTGAGTTCAAATCCGGCCTCAGATGCTTGACACTTAGTAGCTGTGTGACCCTGGGCAAGTCACTTAACCCTCCTTGCCCTCAAAAAAAAAAAGAAAAGAAAAGAAAGAAATCAACTCTATACAGCCCCTATATATCAGACAATGTCACCTGAGAAATAGCCCCATTTAGTTCAGAGGAGGGAGGGATCAAGAGCCTATCTCTGACTATAGCCAGATCATTTCTCATGGGGAAGAGGGTTCCAGAGGTTTATCCCCTGTTCTCCCTCCTTGAGGAAGTGAACATTGAGTAAGTTTTCTCCATAGACCCCAGGACACATGCCCCTTTGCTCTCAGTGAGAAGTCTCTCTGCTTCTAACTATGCCTCTATTTTCTATACCCTCTATGGGTAATACCTCACTGGAATGGTAACTATAACCCTGGAAATGTAGTCATAGGGGAAGCGACCATATGGCAAAATAATCAATTACAACGCGAAAGGGCATCTCACTTTGGTGATTGAACAGCTGTCAGGCCAGATGTGCAAAAACAATGCCAATGACCAGGCAGCTGAATGAAGTATACCTCCCTGGGTCTGTACCATGCCCTTTCTGTCTAGGGTCAGCAGCTAGCTGGCCATATTTCCTGATCCCACATCCTTCCCGGAGCCAACCCCCAGCTTCTCCCCCGGCAGACAGGAATGCTAAGCTGACCTGGCTCTTCTTCTGTGCCAGCGACAGGCAAAGCCACCAAGGAGATGTGAGGATATAGATCCCAGCCCATTGGGTTTCCTGACTTGTGACAGACTGGATTCCAAAGTGCTAAATCTTAATTACATCAGACAATTGCTGGGAAGGATGTAACCCATAACTCTATCATGCCATCATCAGTTGAGAGTCATCAGCTTCACCCGCTATCCAGTTGTCTCTGATTAGGAGGCAGGAGAGGGAAAGCCAGGATCTATACCACAGGTACATGGGGGGATGGTTGAAGTGGGTGGAGTAAAGAGGGCAGGTGGGACATGAAACTAATGTTGAACATAGGGCAAGAGGACATCGGCTTTTTACTATAGCAAAAGGGATTTGAGTTAGATACACAGTTTAAATTCCTATCTGTGATGGTTAGAGCCTGCAGAAGGTACCAAGGCATAATAGACTCACCTTCCAAAGACCTTAATGAATAGGAGAGGCCTCCTGATGTCTGAGAGAGACTGACCTGACATGTACTTTTGAGGGACCCTCAAGTCCTCCAGGCCAAAAAACAAACCCATGGGTGTCCATTTCCCATACACCCTCTCTGGAAGTCTCTAGGTGTACCATGGACCTAGGTACTGGAGTTGAAAAGGATCTTGTAGGTTACCTCAGTCTATTCCCTAATGGAAACCTTAAGAATGTGATGACTCTGCCAGAAATCAAGTCTAGATAGTTCCGGAAACCTTGACAGTTCCATCCCTGAGCTCTCTCAGGACTGAACTGTTATGGAATTCCTGCTGAATTGGTCTATTTTGTGCATAAAGCCCAGGAGAATGGCCCAGTTCAAGACTGCTCTGTTATTTTGGGTTCTCTGACTCAAGAAGCCTCTGGTGTGTGGCCCTGGACAAATCACTTTGCCTCTGTTTCCCCATGTGTAAAAGGAGCAGGTTAGACCCAGTGATCTCTAAAATTCCTTCCAGTTCCACCATTTATGACCCTTCATGACTGAAACAACAACTAGGGAAGTTGTCAATTGGCACCCTGAAGGTCAGTGGACATCATGGGCAAGGTTGGTCTCCTTCCTCTGAGAAGCCCAATAGAATGCTTATGAACCAAGGGAGGGGAAATCCCCCCTTATCTCCCTCTCCATGACCAGTTCCCACCCCTGAGCCCCATGGGAGTCCCTGAGCTCACCTCCTCAGCTTCCAGGCTACCTCAGCTCAGCAGCAGTTCCAGGGCCCGGAAGCTCCCTCATCTCTGGACAGCTCCCTCCCAACCTCACCTCAGCAAAGCCTCCTCTCTGTCTCTTGTTCACTCCAATTGCAGAGCAGGTGACCCAACCTCCCTGCAGCTCAGAGCAAGGGAAGGTGGGTGACAAAAGAAGTGGAGTATAAAAGGGCTGAGGGACCACAGGACGAGTCCCCCCCACACCTTGGCCTCCCAGGGAGGCTTCAGACAGACTGTTACAGGCTCTACCACCAACCGCTGAATCCGCGCCTCATTTCCCAGGAACAGCAGTCTGCTGCTGTTCAGAGCAGAGAAAGCTAATCTAATTTCTCGGCTGTGCTCCCCCTGCGATGCCAGGATTGATTGGAACCAGGGCAACCTTATTAAAGTGATGCCTTTTTCTCCCAAGCCCTCCCAGTGGGAAAGCCCAATTGGGAAACAGAGAGTCCACCAGATTAACCCTTTCATCTCCACCCACCCTGACACCCCACCTCAAACCCCCCTTCAAGGAGCTATCTCTCAACCTCTCATGCCTCCCCCTTGGGTCTCAAGAATTATCAGTGCTCTAGGATTTCAAATCTCCGGCTAAAATTCTTCCACCTGAGAGTCTCATATTGCCCCCCCCCCAAGGATCTCAAATCACTTAGAAATAAATATGAACTTCCTATCCTGGAATTTAAGGTTTCCCATGATCTGATTCCAATCCACCTTATTGCATGCCCCTTTATGCGCTCCATGCCCAAACTGGACCACCAGCTGTCTCCCATTCCCACATCCATCATGCATTTATGCAAGCCCATGCCAGTCAGGTGGCATTGCATCATGGAAAAACAGCCACTGGACTTATAGTCAAGATGGGCCTGAATTCAAATGCCAACTCTAACACTCCTCAATTTGTAACCATGGGCTAGTCCTCCTCCCTTTCTGAGCTTTCATTTCTTCCCCTTTAAAAAGAGGATAGTGTTACATGTACTCCCTGCCTTCTGTGGTTGTTGTGAAGATTAAATGAGAAAATGCTTTTTTAAATGACCTATAAATATCAGCTATTATTATACCTGAAATGAACACTCCTCCTTATCTCTGCCTGACCATAGAATTCTGAAATGGAAGGGACCTTCCAGGATAACCTCATCCAACTCCCTCATTTTACAGGGTAGGAAACTGAGGCCCATAGAAGGGAAGTATTTTGTCCAAGGTCACACAGCCTTGTGCAGAGCCAGCATTTTGAACCAATTCCTTGAACTCCAAATCCAGAGCTTTCTGTTGCACCAGCCATTCTCAAAGTTTGGCTTGTGGACCCTTGGGAGTCCCCAACACTCTTTCCAGGAGTCTGAAAAGTCAAAACTATTTTCATAACAGTAATAAGATGCTATTTGCCTATTAAAATATTTCTCCTTTCTCCAACTACATATCTGCGTGAGACCAGAATTACTTCATATACTTCAAACAAAGTAACGTATCAAAAAAGACTGAATGCAGAAGCAAATGGGAGAATCCAGCTGTCTTTTATTAAGTCAGACATTAAAAAGAATTATGAAAATATATAAAACAATACCATTCTTCTCACAGTTTTTTTCTAATTTTGGAAAATAGAGTTATTTTTCATTAAAATGTTATGTTAACAGGATTAACTTGGTAATAGTTCATTGTTGTTATTTTGAAATGAATTAATAAATATTACATTTTTAAATTACCAGCTTGAATTTTAATATAGTCAATATCAATAGATATAACCCACATAAAACCTAAGCTTTTGGGGGATCCTCAATAATTTTTAGTAGTATAAAGGGGTTCTGAGACCAAAAATATTAGAACCGCTTGCCTTATACCATGCTAAAAATCCTCCTCTTTCTTCAAGGTCCAGTTGAGAAGTCACCTCATCCATCATCCCTTCTCTCATCCTCCTGGTTGAAAGTACTTAATAGAGATTCATGATTTCATATAGGGGGCGGGGAAGAAATAAATATACGAAACATGCTTATGATTCTCCTTTCTCCTCTCCTTTGAATAGGAAAAATATGTGCGTTTGTTGATGCTTGTGAAGTTCATAATAAAAAAAGAGAAAGTTCAAAACATTCTCTCTCCCTTTTCAAATTTTCCTAGAGCACTTTTGTATCTCTTCTTTGCCTATATCACATGTCACCTTGCTGAAGGATGTCATATCTACCACTTCTTTCCTCATTATATTGTAAGTTCCTTGAAGTCAAGGAGACTTCGTTTTTCATCTTGGTATTGCCACTGCCTAGCACAACATTATGTACACTGTAGGTGTTTAATAAATATTTATTATCTTTAAAACACCACAGGAGGAGACTCGAATGTCCCAGGTCAGCTGAAAAACAAACCCCTTGACTTTCCATAGAAAAATCTACCTGCTCCAGGAGTCTCCACAGGGCTGGATGCTGGAGTTGAAAAGGACCTTGAAGCTTATTTCAAGCCATCCTCTATGAGTCCTGAAAGCTGTGATGATCCTACCAGAAGTCTTTGTTATTGTTGTTATTACTTTATTATTATTTTATTATCAAATATATTCTCTCATTTATGTAGCACTTTACACTTCATAAAATGTTTTCCTCACAACAACCTCATCTATTGCTCATTTTATGGTAAAGAAACTGAAGTCCATAGAGTGGAAAGGATAGCCACAGCAACTTTGACAATTCCATCTGTAAGCTACCTTTGGACTAAATCTGGACCACCTAGACAGATAAGCCTGGAGTCAGGAAGACTTGAGTTGAAATCCAGACTTAGAGATTTGCTGTGTGATCCTGGGCAAGTCTTTTAACTTCTGTCTGCTTGTTTCCTCAACTGTAACATGGGATCATTGCTATTAAGCAACTACCTTATAGGGTTGTTGTGACCATCATATGATATAATTCTTTTTGGTGAGGCAATTGGGGTTAAGTGAGTTGCCCAAGGTCACACAGCTAGTGTGACCTAGTTGAACTCAGGTCCTCCTGACTCCAGGGCCAGTTATCTATCCCACTGTACCACCTAGCTGCCCCTGATATAATATTTATAAAGCACTTAGTATAGTGTTTGGCAAATGGTAGGTGCTTAATAAATGCTTGTTCCCTTTCCCTCTCTCCCCTCAATCTGGAAAACTCTTGCTGAAGCAACATATTTTATGCATAAAGCCCATTTGCAGATATATACATCCCCTTCTACTTACTTTCATAAATATCCATTCTCTCACACTGACACTCATATCCACACACTCAAATACTCTCATACTCACCCACATTGTGGTAGAAACCACAGTAGAAGCCATGTGTCCTAGCACCCCCAAAACTCACTTTTCCCATGAGAAAATAGAATCTAAAATCTGTATAGCTTGTTCTGCAGAAAGAGAAGAGACTGGAAAGACAAGAAAACTGCAGAGAAGGACAGTTTCTTTCCTCCTAATGAAGAAGTACCAAGAGAAAAGGAAATGAGGTGCAAGAAGACTACTTAGAACTAACTTTGGATATCCCAAACCTATTCTCTGGGCCCAGACCACCATTTTGTTATTTTAGACCTGCCTCCTTATTCTCCTTTTTGAATAACACAGCAGGGGATAAGAGGTTGATCTGAAACAGGAGAGAATAAGGAGGGATACCTCATCTGTAACAGGAAAGCTCCTGAGTGGCATCAGACCTGGAGTCAAGAAGATATGGGGGGCAGCTAGATGGTGCAGTGGATAGGCCACCGGCCCTGGAGTCAGGAGTACCAGAGTTCAAGTCCAGCCTCAGACACTTAACACTTAACTAGCTGTGTGACCCTGGGCAAGTCACTTAACCCCAATTGCCTCACTAAAAAAAAAAAGATATAAATTCAAATCCAGAAGACCTGAGTTCAAATCCAGAATCAGACACTTACTAGCTGTGTGACTTTAGACATGTAGTCCATTAATCTCTACCTTTCAGTTTCTTCATATGTAAAATGGGGGCATCTGGGGGCAGCTAGGTGGCTCAGTGGATAAAGCACTGGCCCTGGATTCAGGAGGACCTGAGTTCAAAGCCAGCCTCAGACACTTGACACTTACTAGCTGTGTGACCCTGGGCAAGTCACTTAACCCCCATTGCCCTGCAAAAACAAAAACAAAAAAACAAAAACAAACAAAAAAAATGGGGGCATCTGCCTTCCAGGATTGCTGTGAAGACCAAATAAGATAATAATTGTAAAGTGCTTAGCACAGTGCCTGGCACATAGAAGGTCCTATACAAATTTTAACTTTCTTTCCCCACCCAGCAGAAAATTAGTTATTTTGTCATCCAGTCCTTTGGAGGAGTCTAGGCAAGGATAAAATTACCTCCATTGGGTAATGGGACAGGATGGGATGGGGAGGGGGGAAGGCCTTAGAAAAAGAAAACATGACTATTCTAATAGAGCATGCCCACCCCTCAAGGGTCTGGAGAGGTAGAGGGACAGCAGAGAAGTGAAAGCAACAAAGATCAGAACTCACAGGCATAGAGAGAAAAACCTATCATTTGTTTGAGCAGCACAGTTGAGAAACCAAGTCAATGGCCCATCTCTTTCCCTTGCTTCTTTGTGTATGTCTTTGAGTATCTATGTAGGGAGATCCTGCCCAGCCTGCTCCTCAGTCCCACAGTCCCTCCCCCCCCCCCAAAAAAAAAAAACACAACCACACACATGAATATTCACCACATCCCAAGCAAGTTAGAGCTCTGGTCTCACACTAATCTAACACGTTCCATTGTAATAGGTTTCAGATAAGATTAGCCAGTCCAGAAGTCAGAGGTGGGAGTGGGGACAGAGGAGGGAGGAAAAGAAGGAGAGAGGAAACAGAGGAAGAAGTGAGAGGATAGAACAAGGATTTCTTAAACATCAGCTCTCTGTGATAAACTTTATAGATATTATTTCACTTGATCCTCACAATAATCCTGTGAGGGAGATGCTTTTATTTTTCCCATTTTGCAGATGAGGAAACTGAGGCAGAGAGAGGGTTAAGTGATTTGCCCAGAGTCAC
The DNA here is from genome assembly GCF_019393635.1 of Dromiciops gliroides. Lineage (NCBI taxonomy): Eukaryota > Metazoa > Chordata > Mammalia > Microbiotheria > Microbiotheriidae > Dromiciops > Dromiciops gliroides. The sequence continues at coordinate 100,827,475 of NC_057864.1, forward strand.
ACAGCTAGAAAGTATCTGAGGCCAGATTTTAACTTCTTGTCTCCAAGTCCAGGACTCTTTTCAATTTGCCATTTAACTGTCTCTCAAGGAGAGAGGGAAAGGAAGGAGAAGAAATGGAATAAGAGAGGAAAGGAATGAAGAAGTGGGAGGAGAAAGGAGAAAGGGAAGAAAAAGAAAAGGAAAGAAGAGGAAGGGGAAAGGGTAGGAAGAAAGGGGTGAGAGAAGGAAGAAGGAGAGGGAAAGAGGAGAAAGGGAGAAATAGAAAGTGGAGAGGAAAGAAAGGGAGAGAAGAAAGAAGGGAAGAGAGAAAAGAAAGGGAGAGAGAAGGAAGGGAAGGAGGGAAAGAGGGAAGAAGGAAGGAATGAAGGAAGGAGAGATGGAGCAAAGGAGGAAGGGAGGAAGAAAGAGAGAAAGAAGATATGAGGAGGGAGGCAAGCTTTCCTCCACTATGCAGGTATCTCATACTCCTTTTTTTTTTTCTCTTTTTTTAGTTAACATGGATATTCCAGTCGGAGGACGTGTCCCTCTATTCATGTTTCGATGCCACTTCCAATTTTCCATCTACTGAGCATTCCCCTTTTTTGTCTATTCTACCTTCCTGCTGAATACTTTTGTCCCCAGCTCATTTGAATAAATGAAGTGCAGGAGTCATGGTAGGAAGAGGGGAATCTGTGGTTTCTCTCAAGAATTGGACAGAGGATTCTGGCGTCTAATCCCACCCATTCCAACCTCCTTTCAACTGCTACTGTAGGTCAATACCAGATTTTTAAAAATTCCTTTCCTACAAAGAGGTGGAAAGGGTTAACTCAGCAAAACATCCCCTCCCAGCAACAGAGCCCCTACCCACATTCAATCCTCTTACAACTCACCCTCCTCCCCTCCCCTTCATTCATTTCTATTTTTCCTTGTCCCTGGTGCAGTGCTCATAGTTACAACCACTTAAACTCCTTATTAAGATGCATGGAAAAGTAATGGGTGAATTCCGCCTCTAATTGCAATATTCCCTAATTGCTAAATTCCAGAATCACCAGCCTTATGCCAATTATGAGAAGCCCTGTCTTGGAGCCAGATAAGGGTGAGGAATTCCTCCTCAGGGCAGAGATGCCCTTCCTCACCTCCACCTTCCCCAAGTGCTGCATCTCTAGCCTGTTAACTACCTCTCTGGGACTGAGATTGCTCATTGATCCACAAACTCCCAAGGCTCCTCAGCTTTCTTTCCTCGGGGTAGGAAGGGGATGGTACTCGAAGAGAAAGAAACTCCAGGAAAATGAGGAAGCCTGGAATCTGCCCCCAGAGAACCAGGGAGCTAGGAGGGCACTGATCACAGTGGTCTGTGTCTGCCATCCCCTCTGATAAGAGTGTTTACATGCATAGAACCCAGGCCTAGTCCTGGAGATAGTGGGCTAAGGGGAAAAAGACAGCCCTATTTTCCATCTGATGTACAAACACTTCTTCCCTAGGCATCTCCCAGTAAGATGAAGGAATTAAGCACCTACTATGTGCCAGGCAGTCTACTAAGTGCTTTACAAATTTTATTTCATTTGATCCTTACAATAATCCTTCAAGGTAGGTGCTGTTTTGATCTCCATTACAACCTGAAGAAACTGAGGCAGAGATGAAATGACTTGCCTTGGATTGAGGCCTTCCTGGCCCAGGCCTCTCTATTCACTCACTAGCAGATGAAATTATGGTTTGTGCCTCAGGGACCTCCCAGACATTGGGGGGTGGGGAAGGAAAGAGAAGGAAGGGAATAAGCATTTATATAAAGCCTGCTACCTGCTGGTCACTGGGCTAAGTGCTTTATAAATATTACCTCATTAGCTCTTCTCCCCTCCCCCCACCACCACCTTCCACACAACCTGGATGACTAAACACTCAATTAGATGTAAAGAGAGCCAAAGACGATCAAAAGCCCTAGGGGGCTCTGAATAAAAGAACAATCTGAGAGGATTTAGTCTTTGAAGGCTTCCTGGAAGAGAAATCAGACCCTTCTGTCAGTCAACAAACACTAAGTAAGCACCTACTATGTGTCAGGCACTAAACTAAGTGTTGGGAATTCAAAGAAAAGCAGAAAATGTTCCCTGCCCTTCAAAGAGAGCCCAATTTAATGGGGAAGACAATATACAAACAACTATGTACATGCAAAATATATAAGATAATTTGGAGGCAAAACAGTAGTGAAGTAGTAGTGAAGTGGATAAAGCATCAGCCCTGGATTCAGAAGGACCTGAGTTCAAATTTGGCCTCAGATACTTGACACTTACTGGTTGTGTGACCCTGGGCAAGTCACTTAACCCTCATTGCCCCCCCCAAAAAAAAAGGAAAGAAAAGAGAAAGAGAAAAAGAAAAAGAAAACCTGAATTTAAATTCTGCCTCAAACACTGTGCCACCCTCAGCAAAATCACTTAACTCTATGTGCCCCAGTTTCTTCATCCATAAAGAGGGGATAATAATATCAACTATCACACTGCATAATTAAATTAAATTGCAAACCTTAAAGTGCTATATAAATGCTAAGTAGTAGTAGTAGTAGTATAGTAGTAGTGTGGTGGTGGTTATTGTGATAGTAGTGGTACTAGTAATACTAGTAGTGATAGCGATAATATTCGTGATGGTGATTGTAGTAGTAGTGGTAGAATCACCTACCACAGTGTTGACAAATTTAATGAGTTAACATACGTAAAGTGCTTTGCAATTCTTAAAGGGCTTTATAAATGCTAGATGGTAGTGGTAGTGACGGTAGTGGTGGTAGTAGTGCTGGGGTGTTGGTGGTGCTGGTGGTGGTGGTGGTGCTGGTGGTGGTGGTGGTAGCAGCAGCAGTGGGAATAGCAATGTCAGAGAGAAGACACTAGCAGTGGGAAACTATGGAAGGTCTCCTACAGAAAGTGGGACTTGATCTGAGCCTTGAAGAAAGCTAGGAAAGCAAGCCTGTAGAAGTGGGGGGGGGGGGACAACAGCTAGGTGGCGCAGTGGATAAAGCACCAGTCCTGGAGTCAGGAGTACCTGAGTTCAAATCCAGCCTCAGACACTTGACTCTTACTAGCTGTGTGACCCTGGGCAAGTCATTTAACCCTCATTGCCCTGCAAAAAAAAAAAAAACAATAAACAAACAAACAAAAAAACTCACAAAAAAAGGAGTGAGGGGACAACTTAAGAAAAGAACTGGGAAGCAGGTCCCTGGAGGTCACAGGGCTATAAAGACTTGTCCCTTTCCTTGCTTTTCAGGGCTAAGCTGCTCCTGCTTCCTCCCCTCCCCAAGAAAGGGAAGCCAAAATCCAAAGAAGGCTAAATCCCTATCCTCCCTTCACTTTTTGGCTCAGGGCAGTTCTAGGTTAGACGTTAAAGGGAGGGGGGGGGAGGGGGTTAACTCATGGATCTTTGAGTCTTGGAAGGGAAAGTGGCCAAGGAACAGGAAAAGCAACCGTCTTGTGTATATAGAATTTTAACATTTATCAGGTTAGCAACAGTTTCAGGTATGTGGAAGAAGTGGAAGGAGAAACCCACCAACTGGAGAATGTGGTTCATGAATGTAAGGCGCTCTTCCTACACTCTATGAACGTGAAGAATTCAGAGAGGCAGGAGAAGACCATGAACTGACAGAAAATGAACAATGTGTAACTACAACAATATAAACAAAAAGGGCAGGAAAATAAAGTTAAATGCTATGTAATGAAAATGGGAAGTTAAGACAACGTATCTATCTTGGCAGAGGTGGGAAACTATGTGGATGCAGGATCGGACAGGATTGATGTATTGACTGACTTTTGTCAGTTTATTTTCCCCTTTCTTTTTAAGTCTGTTACAAGGGATAGTTTACTGGGTAAAGGAGGGATGTATACAGAAATTAATGTGATGTTTTAAAAATTAAGCTTATAAAATGTGTTACATACAATATCTCCCAACAACCCTAGAAGGCAGATATTGTTGGTATTACTACCCCCATTTGTCAGATGAAGAGACCAAGATTAAGTCAGTTGCCCATAGTCACACAACTAGTAAGGGTCAGAGGCTGACCTGGACCCCCAGCTTGCTGTCTTATGCAATGCCTTTCCTCACAATACCTCCCTAAGAGCTGGATCACCGTATTCCCCAAACCCTACCTCATACCCCCTTGTTCTCCAACTCCAGAGCACCCCACTCGAGAGCACTTCTAGCACCGTACCCCGTTCCTGCTCTCCCCCTCCCTGCCACACACACCCCCCCCAAATAGCTCAGCTTCATGCTTCTGAGGTTCAGATGTAGCTGTTTAATTACCAAAATGAGAATGATTCAGAGCCCACCCAGCATTAGGGCTGGTGATGATATCAAAATCCCATTATAGATAAGGGAGGTATGAAATGAAGCTGGGTTATCCCAGTGGCTGCAGTCAGCTAAAAAGATAACTCAGCCACAAGTGGATTGCTCTTCTCTTACCCTGGGAATTACCCAGCTGCCAAAACTCTCTACACTTGCCTGGCCCGGACCCTAAGGTGACCTTTTCTGCCTTGCCTATACCTACCACCAACCTGCCTTCCTCCCCTTGGAGATATTTCCCATCTCTCCCAACTCTGAGCACACCAGTGTCTGCCTCCTCACCCACTCTCCCAACCCTGCTCTCATTCTCTCTAACCCTTACCCTAGAAGCACCAGGAAATCCAACCAACAGAAGAGGAAAAGGAAATATTTCTATGAAGCCTGAAACCTAATTTCCTTGATATCTGGTGCCTGATTTCCACTTTGGGCCTAATTTAAAGAGACCAGCATGACCATCATAAATAATCATCTACTTTAATTGTTGTTTCAGTTCTGGACACCACATTTTAGGAAGAATATGGAAAAGCAAGAGGACATCCAGAGGAGGGCATTTGGGATAGTGAAAGATCTCTGGCTCATGTCATCTGAGGATCTGCTGGAGGAGAAACAGAGAAGTCTGGGGTGGGGTGGGGGTTGGGGAACCTGGATATGGTCTCTTTCTTCAAATATCTGAAGAACTGTTATGTAGCAAAGAACAAGACTCATTCTTCTTGGCTCTGGGGGGAGAACTAAGAGCAGTTGCAAAAGGTAAAGTTGCAAATAATAAAGAATAATTCCTTGACTCCTCACTATCTCTCACCTTCCCCCACCCCCATCCAAGCTATTGCCAAGGACTTTCCATTTCACCTCTGCAACATTCCTTGAATATGCCCCCTTCTCTCCTCTAACACTGGTACCCCTCTAGTGCAGACCTTCATCACCTTATACTTGGGACTATTGCAACAGCCTGATGGTGGGTCAGCCTGCCTCAAATCTTTCCCCCTCCGATCCACCCTCATTTCAGCCAGCAAAGTGATTTTCCTAAAGTTCGGGTCTGATCATGTCACCCTCCCCATCTCCACTCAATAAACTCCAGTGGCTTCCTATTGCTTCCAGGAGAAAATTAAAAAAAACCTCTAGCATTCAAAGCCCTTCATAACCTAGCTCCCTTCTACCTTTTCAGTCTTCTTACACCTTATTCCTCAGCATGCACCCTTCGGTCCAGTGACACTGCCCTCCTGGCTATTCTAGGAACAAGACTCTCCACCTCTGCTCCAGACATTCTCTCTGGTCTGTCCCCTATGCTAGGAATGCTCTCCCTCCATCTCTGCCTATTAGTTTCCCTGGCTTCAAATAAGTGCCAAGGAAAATCTCATCTTCCCCAGGAAACCTTTCCCAATTCCTCTTAATTGCAGTGCCTTCCCTCTCTGAATTATTTCCTATGTATCCTGTATGTAGTTTGGATATTTTTGCTTATTTGTTGTCTCTCTCATTAGACTGTGAACTCCTTAAGGGCAGAGACTCTCTTTTGCCTTTATTTTGTATCCCTAACCTTAGCACAGTGCCTGGAACATAGTAGGTGCTTAAGAAATGTTGATTGGTTAATTGGTAATGACAGTGTCCCAAAGTGCCTGAGGAGGTCATAGGTTCCCCTTCCTCAAAGGTCTTCAGCACAGGCTTGGTGACCCCCCTGCCGGATGTGTTGAAGAAGGGATTCTTTTCAAAGGGGGGTTGGATTAGTGGGACCCTTAGAGTCTGTGGTTCAGCAATGGTTGGGTTAGAGGGTTCTCTGCAGTGTACAAAGGATCTGCTTAACAACAGCCTTGTTTACTGCCCATTTTAGAGGGAAGGAAACTGAAGTCCAGAGAGGAAAAGTGCCCTGTCTAAAGTCACATGTATGAATTTGGGGAGTCAAGACTGGAATTCAGGTCTTCTGACTCTAAAACCAAGCAGCCTTTGCCTCATACCATTCTACTTCTCCAAGCTATGTAATTTTGCTACCTCTATGTTCCTATAGGTTACTGTGAGAGCATAGTAGCCACTGCAAATGGGTCATATCCAACTTCTTTCTCTCCCTCTCTCACCTCTTCTTCTCTCATCTGTTCCCCTTTTTCTTTTCTCTCTCCCTCTCCTTTCTCTTTTTGTCTCTTCCTTCTCCTCTTTTTCTTCCCTCTCTCTCTCTCTCATTCTCTTCCTGTCTGTCTCTGTTTCTGTTTGACCTTGTCTATCTGTCTTTGTCTCTCTTTCATCTCTTCCTCTTCTTTTCTCTTTCTGTCTCTGTCTGTCTGCCTCTGTCTCTCTCTTTGTCTCTGTCTCTCTTCATTTCTGTCTCTCTGTCTCCCTCTCAGCCTCTTCCTGTTTCTCTCTCTTTATCTTTCTCATCTTTTTCCTCTCATCTTTCTCTTCTCTCTGTCTTTTCCTCTCTCTCCATCTCTTTCCTTCTTTCTCTGTCTGTCATCCTCTGTCTCTCCATCTCTTTCTCTCTGTATCTCTCTGTCTCTCTGCCCCCATCTATCTGTCTCTCTTTTTCTCTCTCTGTCAGTTTTCCCTCTCCCTTTCCTCCTAACAAGAGCTGTTGATAGGCTCAGAAACAAAAAGGCATAGTCAAACCTCAGTTATCTCTATGTTCCTACTCAAAGCTCAGGTATTTTCTGCATATTTCATCCTCACTTAGTAGACACCCTGCCACCAGTGTTGTTTCCTAGGTTAGCTTCCCTTTGCTCTCAGCCCTTTCCCAGTCTGTTTATCTCCCCTACCAGTTCTAGGAAGTTTTCTGGGAATGTAGACCTAACCCAATGAGGAAGACAAAAAAGATGTGTCCCTCTGATGTACTGGAGTGAACAGTCTAAGTCTAGTACAATACCAATAAAGATACATGCCTTCTTCTAGGTAGAAGGATAAGACCTATGGCTGTGGATTATGCTATACACACACTACATGAGTTGGCTTTGCCCTAGTGTTTTTCTGTTTCAGGAAGGGTTCAGTTTTGGTAGGAAAGTGCTGTAGGCTATAACTATGGCATAAAAAAGACAACAATAAAATCAAATCAATGGACAAATAGGCCAAAAGAACCTTTGCACTGCACCCTTTCCGCAAAGGTGTATTTCCCAAAAGTGTTACATTTACAAGCCAAGTGAAAAGGACTTTTGTGTTATCATCATCAGCCTTGAATTATCCATGCCCACATTCCCAGAGAATTAGAGCAGCCAGGATCATGAAAGACTCACAGAATTCAGAGTTGTGAGGGACCTCAAGCAGTCACCTGGCATCAAACCTACAAGAAGGGAATCCCCACTATAATGGACCACAAGTGGTCATCCAGATTCTGCTCTAAGACCTACAAGAAGGGACACCTGTTACTTCCTGAGGCAACCCATTCCCATTTTGGACAGATCTAATTGTAGGGAAGTTTTTCCTGATATCAAGCCTGAATGTGCCTCTTTGTGACTTTTACCCATCAAACCTGGTACTGTCCTCTGAGGCCAAGAAGAAGAAATAGAATCCCTCATCTATATGAGGACTCTTTAAATGCTTGAAGTTATGCCCTTCTACCCATAGTCTTCTCTGCTCCATGCTAAATAAACATAGTCCCTGCAACTCTTCTCCTACTCCGTCACTCTTGTCTCTGATAAATAGTTGGCTCTTCTCCTTGACAAAGCCAACCCCTCTACATCTTGATCTCATCCCCTCCCAAATTCCCCTATCAGATTATTCCAATTATCATCTCCTCTCAAATCTTCTATCCTCACTCTAATCTTCAATCTCTTCCTATCTATTCTCTTTCCCTGCTGCCTTTAAACACATCCATGTATCCCCCATCCTAAAAAAACACAAAACAAAACCACCCTCACTTGAGCTAGCTAGCATTCTATATCCTTCCCATTCTCAGCTAAACTCCTTGAGAAGTGCCTCCACTCCCCCTCCTAACACTCTTTTCACAACCCTCTGAAATCTAGCTTCCAACCTCAACCCAAACTGCCCTATCCCAGTTTTCCAGCAATTGCTTCTTCTGAAGCCTACTCTTGACCTTTCTGCAGAATTAGATGCTGCTGATCACTTTCCTTTTTTGGATAATCTCTCCTCCAAAGGCTTCTTTTTGATGCTGTTTTCTCCTGGTTCTCTTGCAACCACAGTTATGGAAAGACCCAGAAAAGAAAGGTCTTGATACCAAAATCCTTGGCTTTGTCAAACATGTTGTTCAGTGTCAAGAATCAGACATGATGGTATCCGTGGGAACAACATTAAAGAAGATGTGTTACCATCTGCTTTTCTGCCACAGCCTGAGAACCAAGGGACCTTTCCACTTGACTTTCAGCTGAAATCTCCCATAGAAGTTGTCTTCCTCTCTCAGAATGAGAGTACCTTGAGAGTAGGGACCATTCTGCTTTTCCATTTCTATCTCTAGCACTTTAGCAAATCCCTTTGTACACAGTGAGTGCTTAATAAATACCTTTTTATTCATTTATTTTATAGGTCAGTCCCTGCCCTCAAAGAGCTTACATTCTTCTTAGGAAGAGCCAAATTTCAGTTCAATATGAAGAATTTCCTAAAAATTAGAATTGCCTAGGCATGGAATAGGCTACCTTAAGGAGTAGTGAGCTCCCTAATCAGTGAATGTTTTCAAAGCAAAGGCTGGATGACAACTTCCTGGGAATGCTGTAGGGGGAGATTCCTGATTCAAGTACAGGTTGGGTTGGGGACCTCAGAATCCCCTTCAACATTGGGATTCTCTGATAGGGACAGCTAGGTGGCACAGTGGATAAAGCACCGACCCTGGATTCAGGAGTACCTGAGTTCAAATCCAGCCTCAGATACTTGACACTAGCTGTGTGACCCTGGACAAGTCAGTTAACGCTCATTGCCCCCCCAAAAAAAGGGGGATTCTCTGATAATGACCCATTGGCTGTAATTCCATTTCTCCAGTCTAGCCAGTTGAGATTTGGTACCCCTTCTCTCTTATGCTCTTTATCTCACCATTCTCTCTCCCCTCCATTACTCAGCTTCCCTTCTCTCCCCTTCCCTGCCAGGTGGATGCACAGGCTGGGTTTAGGAGGAGATACTTGGCTTCAACATTATAGAGGTAGGGTTACTGAACACAGGGAAATCCAAGGTCAAGTCTGCATCTTTGATAGCAAAGCTGTAAGACAGATTTGGAAAGGGATCAACTTTCCCTCTCCACTGACAAGTACTGGATGAGGGTAGGGATGGGGTCAAGGGTTTCTCTGACTGGAGCTCTAAAGACTTTCTTTGCAGCCTGGAAGAATGGGGGATGAACAGCCCCTGCACATACTCAGAGACTCCCTTTTGTTACAAAGGGAAGAAGGGAGAGAATAGGCCACTGCAGTGCTAGCTTAGGGAGAATTTAGATCAAACCCCAGAAATGGATTCCAACCCAGTGGCAAAGGCACAACCCAACCCAACTCAGCTCAATCAGTTATCAACCAAATGCTTCCTTTGCCCAAGAGTAAATCCAGGCAAAGAAATAACGTGATTCTACATGCAATCACCTCTGGAGTGGTATAAAGCAACGATTTCTAACACTGCCCACTTCCTTCCTTACAAAACTCTCCCCAGCCCACCTGCCCCAGAATTTAAGACAATATGGAGCTGTGGATAGCCAAATGCTCCAGTAACCCACGTCTGTGAAACCAGCAGCTTGCTCAATAGCACCTGCTCCCCTTGGCAGAAGGGAACCTACTTGCCCTTCCTCTGCCCATCTTCTGAAGTTCTTCCAGGTTGGGGAAAGGAAGAATGAGAGAAAGGGGAGAAGGAATTAAGGAAGGGTAGTTTAAGACATCCTGGGCTGATAATCATCTGCCTTCTTCCCCCATGTCACTCCCTAAAGGTAATATAGGGGAATAAGCCATCTGGGGCCTCCAAGATGAAGAATTTCCTACTCTAGAGCCCCCCTAAATTGCCCTTGAAGATGAGTAGGGTTGGGATCTGTCGCTGATGATCGAAGATCAAAGGATTTAGAGCTAGAAGATAGTTCAAAGATTAGTGATAATAAAGACAATAGTTAACATCTATATGGTACTTATAAGCTAGGCATCATGGTAAGCACTTTACAAATAAATATTTCATTTGCTCCTCACAACAACCCTAGTATTATGCCCATTTTACAGATTAGAAAACTGAAGCAGACATTGTCAGTGACTTGCCCAGGTCCACACAGCTAGTAAGTGTCTGAGGCCAGATTTGAATCCAGGCCCAGTGCTTTATCCAAGAAGGCAGGGGAGTGTGTCAAGTCACATAGTTAACCAGCAATAGATACAGAATTCCAGCCCAAGTCCTCAGATTTCAGATTCCACTACATTCCACTCAGAAACCCTACCTATAGCACGATGAAAAGGCAGCCCAAGTAAGGAGAAATGACTGAAGGAATCTGAGCAGTCATAGGGGACTCACTGAACAGGACCCTTGAGTGGGCCCCTGACTCTGACCAAGTAGGGAGCATCTGGTGGCAGGGCTAGGTGGCAATATGTCATGGTGTGAGCCCCAGGAGCTGACTCACCTGCTGTCTCCTGAGATGAGGCTGCAGACTGCAGAGCCTGCCAGGCCCAGCTCTTCCACCAGGCACGTCCCACTGCATCAGAGCTCCCTTGGCCCCAGGGCCAGAGTTCTGACCCCCCTCCCCCCCCCACCTGCTGCCTCGTTCCTCAACCTTCCTTAGCAAAGGGGCAAAATAGTGCTAAGAAGTAGGTGGTCTTGGCCAGAATCAAAGAAAGGAGGCTAAAAGGAGGCTTTCTCTCTCCCACCCTCCCTTGCACCCTCTTTGCTGGGGCCCCTGGGATGGAGAGAAGTGAGTAGGAAGTGGTTAAAGTTCCCCCCCAAAAAAAAAACCTTGTCAGGGAGACTTTTCAGCCAGCCAGCACAGTCCCAGATCCCTTTGAGGTCCTGCCCTTTTCTTCTTTCCCTCTCTACCTCCTCATCAGTCAACTGTAAAAGCCAAAACAACAGTATCCTGTCCTCCCACCCCCAGCTTCCACCCCAGTTGGGGTTGCTCTGCCTCACTCAGCCTCTACCTAACCAGTCCTAGCTGAGCCCTCCATCCCACTTTCACCCCCTGCTTCTTGCCAAGAGACCACAAGAGTCTTCTTCTTCAGCAGCCGCTCTCATTACACCATTCCTCTTCTCCCTCTACCTCACTAATACTTCCCCTTCCTCCATTCACCTCTTTGCCATCCCAGAGGAGAAGGTCTTGACCCTGAGGGCTTCTAGGGCCTCCGGTGATTCCAGTCCTTCTCTTTCCCACCCTTTATCTGGGTTCGCAGGGCTGTTCAGATGGTCATTCATTTGGAATCCCGTGGATGGAAGAGGGAAAGCAGCGTGTTGTAGCAGAAAGCACAACTGGGGATCATAAAACCTGAGTTCTAATTCGGATTCTGTCACTGCCTTGCTCTGTGACCTTGGGCAGATCACTTTTCCCTCTGGGCTTTAATTTCCTTATCTGTAAAATTAGGTGTTTGGACTAAATAACATGTAAGTTGCCTCCAGCTTTGACATTTTATAAGTCAAAAGTACATTCTATGACTCTACCATTCTCTGAGCCCCCAGTCTAAGACCCACCTACATGAGAAAGTGTATGAATGGTGGGGGGACGGGGGTGCTGATGTGGACAGAGGGGGAGGCATTCTGATTTTGAAGAAGGGATGGGGTAGAGAGATGGAGGAAACCTTAAGGAGACTGACTGTTGAGGGGAGGGGAGGGCAGGGATGCAGGAGGGATAGAAGTAATGGGACAGGTAATTTTCCCTTTGGTGGGGCAGCCCAGAGGAAGGGGGAGAGGGTGTTGATAGACCTGAGAAGTGAAGGGCAAATGAAGGAGGCCATAGGGGTATATGACCCCAGCTCTTGCTTACCCTAAGAGTCTTGGCAGGAGAAAGAACCGGCAAGGGAACCTGGGAAGGGGCAGAAACATGCTGAGTCATGGGATTTGGGCAGAGGGCAAGGGGTCTCCTATCGCCCTTTCCCTCGGTGCCCGACCTCCTTTGGGTCCCTACTTTCAAATATCCCCCATTGCCTCTTCCACTATCTTTCCCTTCCCCACTTCAGGGTCTCCATGCTCCTCCCCCTACCCCACCTCCCATCAATCCCACTGACAGCTCGAGCCTCAGGCTTTCCCCCGGAGTCCTCAGCAAGTGCCAGTGAACATCCCCGACGGCTTGGTCCTGTCGGGGGCTAGAGAAGGGATGGCCTGGGGGGGGGGGGGCGGGATGGGAGTAGACAGGAAGGTCCCTGGTCCTGTGAGAGTATTGGAGGGCCTGACGGGGGTGTGGACCCCGCCTCCTTCCCCCTCTGCAGCTTGTCACCTTGAGATGCTGGGACTCTGGGCTGCCCTACCTTGTTCAGACAGAGGAGCTCTCTCCTCCTCGGCCCCTCGGAGTGGAAAGTGGGGGTTGGGGAGGGAAACCACTTCCAAAGCTGCTTGGTCCACTCATACATAGGGGACTCCCTTCCGATCAGATGGTAAGTTCTTAGCACCGTGGGCTTGGCTCCTATGCACCCACCTCAAAGGGGAAAGGATCCGACCCTGCAGCTCCTCAGTCCCGCCGCCCTGAGAAGAAACGCCACTCCCTATCCCCAAGAAGAAACTTTAAAGGAGGTGGGGAGGGGTTCCCGCCCAGGAGAGACTCACCGGGGTGCAGCCCCAAGGGAGCTGGGGAGAGAGGGAATCTCCCGATGAAAGGGGGTACTGCTTGCTTGGGAGGATGCAGCAGTGGCGGCACGCTAACAGAGATTCATCGGCCTCCACGGGACCGGGTCCCTTGCTCTGTCTCTGCCCCAACTCCGCTTCGAAGTGTCTCTGCTGCAAGACTTGCTGAGCTTAGCAGTCTGCGCCCGAGCCAGAGGTGGGAGGGAGGGAAGGAGGGAGGGAGGGAGGGAGAGAGGGAGGGAGAACAACGGATCAATGGGCGAGAGGCGGGGGAGCCGCTGCAGTGTGGGGGAGGAGAGCAGGGAAGTTGGTGCTGGTGGTGATGGTGATGCTGGTGGGAGAACCCAACCCTGCTATGGGCTTCAGGATCGTTTGGGGTGATCTTCCTTTGCTCAGTCTCTCCCCACCCTTGCTGGTGCTCAGTTCAAGGACGTTGTTGCTGTCCTCCTGGCTTGGAAAAGTGGGGTCTGTGCAGGCAATGGGGGAAGACACTCCTTTTCTCCCAAGAAGGGGCCCTATGTTCCCCCATTTTTAGATTGTCTCCACATCTTACCCTGTCCTCTTCTTGCCCTTGGCCCAGATGTGTCCTAGCCTCACCAGTTCTCCCATTGTGCAAATGGAATAACTGAGGCACCAAGATGGGATGGGTTCCAAATACAAGCAGTATGGGACCCTAACATTCCATCTCTAAGAAGGATGATGGGGGCAGCTAGGTGACACAGAGGATAAGGCACTGGCCCTGGATTCAGGAGGACCTGAGTTCAAATCTGACCTCAGACACTTGACACTTACTAGCTGTGTAACCCTGGTCAAGTCACTTGACCCTCATTGTCACACACACACACACACACACACACACACACACACAAAAGGATGACAATGATGATAGCAGCTAGCATTTATATAGTGTCTACTATGTGCCAGATGCTTTACAAATAATATATCATTTGATCTTCACAACAGCTCTGGGAGGTATTATCCCCATTTTACAGCTGAGAAAATAGAAGCAAGAGAAGTGATTTCCCCAGTCACACAGTTAGAAAGTGGCCAAATCTGGATTTGAACTCAAGTCTTGTAACTCCAGGACCCTTGCTCTATTCACTGCACCACCTAGCTGCTTCTAGGGTGAAGATCCATGAGTCCTCTTCTCCGAATATATTTTCTGCCAATTCTTTCCCCAGTTTTCCCAACCCTGTTTCTATCCCACCCTACCCCAGGTATCTTGGGGTACCTGAGACTCTCCACCACTAATCACACCTGATTGAGAAGGTTGCTACTTACCCATTTCCCTGAGCTAACTTAAAGCCTGTCTTCCTTGTATGCTATGGGAGCCATGTCATCCTGTCACTGTGAAAGGAATTGAGAGGAACCAGTGAAGTCAAAAGGTTGTATCTGCACAACTCTACCACCAGGGAGATTTCTTCTAGGTACTGGATATGGAAGTGGAGCAGCACCAAGTGGGATGAACCAGCTGTAAGGTGCTAGAAGGACCAATGGAAAAAAAGGAGAGAAGGGGGAAGAGAAAAAGAAAGGAGGATCTTCAAAGAGGAAGAGAGGTAAGTGAGACACCCCACCTAATTTATTTCAAAGTTTAGAAAGAAACAGAAAAAGTGGGAGTGGGGAGAAGTGGAAATCCTGAAGCAGGAAGATATTAATAGCTCATATTTGTTTTTTGAGCTTTGCAAAGCACTTTTCTTTCAACTCTCTTGGAGTAGATAATAGTATTATTATGTCTCTCTTGCAGATGAGGAAACTGAGCCTCCAAGAAGTCATATGATTTGCCTAGTGCAACACCATTAATTAGTGACCAGGTCAGGTTAGATCTAGGTCTCCTGACTCCAAGTCCACCTTTCCTCTTTTTTTTTTCTTTAGTGAGGCAATTGGGGTTAAGTGACTTGCCCAGAGTCATACAGCTAGTAAGTGTTAAGTGTCTGAGGCCAGATTTGAACTCAGGTACACCTGACTCCAGGGCCGGTGCTCTATCCACTGTGCCACCTAGCCGCCCCCACCTTTCCTCTTAATGGAGCCAACAAGCTTGTTGAGTTCAAGCCATATTAACCTGGCCCAGCAAGGACTTGGGAGGAAAGAGGCAGAAAAGTAATAGATTTGGTGAACTGCATAGAAATGAGGTGTCAAAGAATGCTAAATACTTCAAACTCAATCGTGAAGGCCCTTTTTATAGTAGAACATCAGAAAGTAGTCACTCTTCATCCTCTGAAGGTGGGGATGGAACAAGACCAAGAAGATCCCCCTCTGAGGTTTCATAGAGGAAATGGGATCTCAGGGTGGGCGGAAATGGAGTGCAGAATGGATTTGCAGAAAGTCACCTTGCAAATAATTTTCAAGCATGTGACAGCCCATGAAAAGATTCATCAGCCTGGCCCAGAGCAAAAGGAGAGAGTAGCTATTTATGAGACTGTCACAGAGGGGGGTGATGGAAAACACTAGGGAAATCCTAAATCTGATTGAAGTTGCCTGAACCCAGGGCTCTTGTGGAGAAGTTGCTACTACAAACTGCCCAGCTGCTGAGCAGAGATAACCCTGGGGCTGAAACAGGAAATATGGAGAAAGTGAAAACTGATAAAGAATGAGTCTTCATTAAATGATAATAACTGTGTCCTTTAATTATGAAGATGACTTTTGTGACTTGCCATCTTTGGGTTGCTTATACACCACTGAGTATGGTTTTAGCATCACAAAATTTCACAGTGAGAAGGGGCCTTATGGGTCACTCAGTTCACACCCCTTATTTTACAGATGAGAAAACTGAAGTTTAGAAAGGGGAAATGACTTATCCAAATTTACACAGTAACAGCCTGCCTCCAGTTTCTCCCCTACCCAATCCATCCTTAGCCCTGCTTCTTGCTTAGTCTTCCTAATGCATACTGTCACTCTTCTAATTAAAATTTTTGAGTCACTCCCCATTGCCTACTTAATAAAATAAAAATTTGACTCTAGTAATAAATGCATTTCCCAAACTAGTGCCAATCTATTATAAACCTAATCCTTATCTTACCCATATGCCAAATTTTCTGTTATCTAGACAAATCTGACCACTTTTCACCTCTACCACCCATTCCTGGAATGTATATCTGCTAATCATCCCCACGCCACCAATCTCTATCTGTCCAGGTCCTTCTCTTACTTCATTTGTTGTTGTTTCAGTCATGTCCAACTCTTCATGACCCCATTTGGGGTTTTCTTGGCACAGATACTAGACTGGTTTGCCATTTCCTTTTTCTGCTCATTTTATAGATAAAACTGAGGCAAATGGGGTTAAGTGACTTGCCCAGCTAGTAAGTGTCTGAGGCTGGATTTGAACTCAGGCTTCCTAACTCCAGCGCTCTATCCACTGAGCCACTAATTGCCAAAGTAGGAGTTTAAGACTTGGCTTAAATGCTACCTCCAACTTGCAGCCTATCCTACTCTCTGTGTAATGCTTGTGTGTGTATTGCTTTTCCTCAATAAAGGTTCCCTCAGTGCAGGGATCTTTTAGTTTTTGTCTTTGTATCCCCCAAACTTAGCACATGGAAGGTATTTAATAAAATCTTGCTGAATGAATGACTAAATGAATGCCACCTTTTCCATGAAGCCTTCCCTGATACTCTCCACCCTGTGCCACTGAATGACAATGATCTGTATCTACTCAGATTGCTCACAGCATTTTGGCTGGACTTGTCCTCTGCACATATCTTCCTCTCTCTTGTATCAAGGTCCTTTGTGTACTTGTCCTTTGTCTTAGATTGTTAGCTCCATGACAGCAGTTCTGGTATTCCCTGTGTCTAGCATAATATCTTGCACATAGCAAGTATTAAATAAATGCTTGATGAATGATCTGGGAGTAGAAGACAGATCTCCTGACTTTCTGTCCAATGTTCTTTCTACCCTGCTACTGTGCTAATCATTCCCTCCACACTCTTTCTCATAGTCTCCATTCTAAAAAGATTCATTTTGTCCCATTCAAGACAATTGACTAGGGTGAAAGGTGAAGCCTCCTATTCACAGAATATACCTAAGCTAACTGGCCTGCATAATATTAATTTCTTAAGGATGCTGGCTGTACTTCCTGTCTTGATAATCAAATTCCCCTATCAATCTAGTGCCTCAACTTTTTCTAAGTACTCCAGAGAACCCAGGGTTAGATAAAGCAAACCTGTCTTCTCAGAGACTATTAAGAGATTCAATGCTGCAATCAATTTAGGTAAATGAAAAATGCAGTGTCCCAGGCTACGTTTTTAATGTTCTTTTAATTCATCAAAACCAATAGCATCTGGGTTATAAACCTAATCAGCAGTTCAACATCCCTGTTCCCTGTTCCCTGAGGCTTCTGTTGCTGGAAAAGCAAAGGATGGAAGCAGACATATATCCTCCCACCCCCACACCATTAGTTCTTCAGGCATTGGCTAGGTGGCTCTATTTTCAATAGTATCTCCTTTTCTTTTGGCATTTCAATCAGTGATTCATCAGTGGTTGAGAATACTCATCCCAGAATGATAATAGAACTTCAAAGGTAATCATTTCCCTATCTCCAAGCAGAAGGAATCAAACCCATCCAAACAGATTAGGGATGGAGCACTTTAGTCTTAGAGATTTCAAGATAAATTGCATAACTTCCATCTATTCTATTATTTCCTCATTCTATTGTTTCAGTACCCTCCAATTAGCTTAAATCCCCTGTGTTGTCCCCCCCCCCATTTGTTTTTCCTATTATCCTTTTATGGAGTTTGGGGGAGGAATAATAGAGTCAATTTATTCTTTTAAACAAATTTTTTCATAGATCTGAAGTCCCCTCATGCCCACCCCACTCCAGCCCTTATATTCTCCAAGTTAAATAATTCATTTTATTCTGTCTTTATTAATAGTTCCCATTTCCTACCCCCTTTAAAATTGTCTTTGCTTCCTTCTGGTGAGGTTTTTGTCCTCCTACAGAGCTTTTCAGATGCCCCATTGTTGTAAACATAACAAATAGGAAAGAATTGGGGCCAAGTGAACTGGGCTTCAGCAACATCATCCTTGGACAGCTCCAATGTCTTAAACCTTTTTTCTCCCTTATGGGTTTAAAAAGTCACAAAACTATTGTTTCTATCAGAATTCCCTTTCTGCCTTTCTATTCCCCAACAATTTGTATCATTCGTGACAATTAAGTAAACAGTGTTTAAGCACTTCTCTGAATTGCATCTGCTTCATGGATTTTAATTGAGTAGATGGTTTCTAAAACCTTACATCCAATTCATAACACTGAAGGTCTCCTTGTACCTTATTTTTCCAAGTGCGTGTCATGCTGAGCAGAAATGTGGTTTTAACATTTAATTGAATTAATGTTTCCTCTTTTGACTTTCTAAAATGTCCCTGGGGAGGGGGGCAGCTAGGTGGTGAAGTGAATAAAGCACCGGCCCTGGATTCGGGAGGATCTGAGTTCAAATCCGACCTCAGACACTTAACACTTACTAGCTGTGTGACCCTGGGCAAGTCACTTAACCCTCACTGCCCTGCAAAAACAAAACAAAAAATAAAAACAAAAACAAAATGTCCCTTAGGGGCAGCTAGGTGGTGCAGTGGATAAAGCACCAGCCCTGGATTCAGGAGGACTTGAGTTCAAATCTGACCTCGGACACTTGACACTTACTAGCTGTGTGACCCTGGGCAAGTCACTTAACCTTCATTGCCCAGCCAAAAAAAAACAACAACAACAAAAAAAGACTACTTGAGATCCAACTCCTCCAAAAATCCCAGGTAAACAAGTAAGTTTTTCTTCTCCCTGAATAGGAACCAGAATGGTACAGTGCCAGGAGCACTGGATTTGGAGTCAGAAGTACTGGGTACAAGTAATTTTTTCTCTAATAGTCTCAGTTTCCTCTTCTGTAAAATGAAAGAATTGCACTAAATGATCTGAGATTACTTCCAGATCCAGATCCTCTGATCCAGTAGCCAAAAAAAAAAAGTTTAAAAAAGAAAAATTCAGAAGTGAATGATGAATATATGTAAATATAGTTGGGAAGTGCTATTCCCATGTCTCAAAAAGCTGCTCTCCGATTGGGCAGGGGCATTCTCATAGGATTTAGAGGTGAAAGGGACCTTAGCCATCATTTAATCAATTTTGTAGATAAGGCAACTGAGATCAAGAGATATGAAATGACTTGCCCAAAATCACACAGTTAATAAGTAGGAGAGCCTGCATTTAGGTCATTTGACTCCCAATTCACCATTCTTTCCCCTACACCACACTGCCCTCTAGCCACTTAAACCATAACTAGCGATATGAGAAGGAACTTCATTTTCAAGCAATATTCACAGATTTAGATCTGCTCCTAGAAATTAGGGAACAGGTCTCAAGATCACTGGGAATTCTACTCTAAAATGGAAAGCTCAGAATTGACTAGAGTCAATGGTAGAGTGAAAAGAACACTGAGCTGGGAGCCCGGAGATCTTGACTAGTCTAGCTATGTATTCCTGAGCAAATGTGTCTCTCAGAATCAGAACTTTGAGTCTCTCTAGTCCAACCAGTTACCTAAAAAGGAACTCTTCTGTGCCTCCTCGTCTGGAAAAGGAAGAGGTTGGACTAGATTGTCTGCAAGATCCCTTCCAGTTTTAACACACTATGAATCCCTAATCTCTTGACCTCCAGCCCTGCTTTATCACCTTAGGTAAGTCATAACCCAATAAACTCATTCAGTGAGATAGGATTCTCCTTGACTCCCCCCACTCTCCCCACACTCCCCCAAACACTTCATGAAGACACTGAAAGGAGTTTGATGAAAAGGGTGTCTGCAAGGCTCTCTGGGGCTTGAAAGAGTAAATGGGTCAGAAAAAAATGAGTAGGAACTTGAAAATAGATGATTATTTCTTTCCCTCGCCAGAGGGCAACTGTGGGGGATGGAGCTGCCCATCCGAGAGGAGCTGGAAGGCAAATAGCTAAAAGGC
Source organism: Dromiciops gliroides (assembly GCF_019393635.1). Lineage (NCBI taxonomy): Eukaryota > Metazoa > Chordata > Mammalia > Microbiotheria > Microbiotheriidae > Dromiciops > Dromiciops gliroides. Next base: position 100,847,323 of record NC_057864.1, read on the forward strand.
TCTCTGAAAAATTAACCCTGGCCCCTGCCGAGGTTAAAACTCCATGTAAATAATAGCCTCACAGCAGGACTGGCCCTGGGGCCTGAGAGCAGGCACTTTGATTCAGACAGGATAAAACTAAGGAAGAAGGGGCAGGGAGATTATTGGATTCCTCATCCAATGTGGCCTAGTCCCAGTTGCTTTACCTCTCTGAGCTTCAAGTTCACAGGGAACACTGAAATTCTTCCCAAGCTTACCCTAAAGATCTTCAAATTAACTAATTGCCTCAACTTCTCCAGAAGTCAATAGTGAAATTGAGTCTCCTTGTCATCCAGATGCGGACACTTTGATCACACAGCAAATCTTGAAATCAATTCTTTTGATTCCTAGCCTTTAGAAGAACTGGATGAAATTCGAACACCACTTCCTGCACAAATCCTTCCCTGATCTCTCCTACTGATAATGATCTTCTTCCCCTCTCCCCAAACTTCAGGCCTCAATATAATGCTCTGTTTTGTAATGAATTTCTGTGGCTCAACCCAAGTCACCTAAGGCCTTCAAGGCTCATTTCCACTTTGCCACGATAAGATCATACAGTATGTAAGCATCAGTAAGAAAACTAGGCTGAACAGACAAAATGAAATTGCTGCAGATGGCCAGACACAACAGCAATTGAGCCTGTGTGTTGGGATCAGGAGGAATGGTGATGGGGGATAGAGATGGATTTTTACTGCTTTCCTGGAAAAGGTTCAGGGTTGACTATAAATCTGTAAATTGAAGTGCACAAACAGTTCCAAGTGTTTTGGCCATGAATGAAAGCTAAATTTTTCCACAAGCAGTGAGGGTAAAGATTCTCTCTTGGATCTCAAAATCATAACTTTTTGGTTTGTTTTGTCCCCAGTGTCATCTGTGGGAAATCTCTAGATATAACTCATGTCTCATCCTCCACATATATAAGTTAAAAGGGTCCTCAGATTCCATACAAACACTCACAAAAACAAGACAAATTAGATACAAGACAAATTTTATTCCACCCCAAAGAAATATGCAAAAATCACATATGGTCTTGGTAGCTCATAAACAGTCCATAGATTCTTCTTCCTTCTTCAGCGAGTCCTCTCTTCTGACCACAGGCTTATTAAGTTCTCTAGAATCTTAGCCCTACCTTGTGGTTTAGACTTTCACCAGAAGGCAAATGATCTCGGGGTTACAGCCCCCTAACGTGAGTTCTTTTATGTCCAGAGAGCCATACAGGTATACAACATTGTGGTATGATCTTGAGGACTTTGGCTACCACTAGAAAGGAAATCATACTTGGGGTTGCTAGAGTGGCACTCTCTTCCCAACCCCATCTTGTCTTCAGATCTGTAATGTTCAAATAAGTCAAGGAAATAGTGGGGAACAACTTACAGGTCCTTTGCCACTTCATGTTATGGTTTGATTCTGTTACTCCTTCGTCCAAAGGGGGCAACATGTATGACCCTCTCTCCAGAGGCTAGTGCTACCTGGAAACTCCATTTCTCATCATAGGGCTGAATTCTAGAATTCAAACTCAGGAGCTGCCACAGCAGGAACCACAAAGCTGGTATAGGTCAGGAACTCTTCCCTACAGAAAGCCAGGGTTATGGGACTCCCACTATTAGACCATGTTGTTCTTCTTTCCTGAGCCCATGTGGTTGAGAACATGTACAACCAACTCATCCCCAGTCAATTCATCTCCAAATAATGACATGTAATCAAAGCCTTAGCACTCTGTAAACTCATTAAGTTGACCAGGGAAGTTTCCCAATTCCCTGTCCCACCCCCCAACAGCCATGAGTATTTTCTAGCACAAGGTACAACAACATACAACATATTGGGAGTCAGAATCTGGCCCCGGATCGTGGTCCTACTGTTTTTCACTTAAGTAAGCATAAATAAGTACCTTAAACCCTCTGGGCCTCAGTTTCCTCATCTATAAAATGAGGGGATGTCAATGTCATGTTCCCCATACAGAGGGGCCACTGCGGTGTAGCCTCTGAATCAGCATGACCTGGGTTCAAGTCATGCCTCGGATACATAAGGTCAGTAAGATCCTGGGCAAGACAATCAATTTCTCAGTGCCTCAGAACAGGTAAGCTACAGAACAGGACCCAGAACAGTCCCCCATATAGAAAGTTCCCCATCAGTACTTACTTTGATACTCAGGTGGACAGTCCTGGTATTTCCTTTGACCCTCCCTTCATGAGCACATGATGAAAACCCTTTGTACCTTTTCATCCTATGTGAAGCATGGCTCCTGCTCTCATGGAGCTCACAATCTATAGGCAGGAGAGCTATCATGGCAAAGAATTGTCACCCACAAGTCCAATGGGGGAATTGGGAAAATTCAGTGCAAAATATCCCCAAGGGGGGAAAGATGTATATTTGCTAGGTCTGAAGGAACCCCCAAACTCAAAGGCTTCCTTCTGATTCTTTTAATATTCTATGGATCCCAGGGCTGTCTATCATTCCTCCATCTTATATAAGTAGCCAATCAACTTTTCAGGATGTACAATTATTTTTAATTATCGACAAATCATTTAAAACTGGTTCCAGAATCTTCTGCAAGCACTTCTTCTGCCTTGCCTCCTTATGATACTGCTTCTTTGGTTATTGTTCAGTCGTTTCAGTCATGTTTGACTCTTCATGACCCCATATTGGGGTTTTCCTGCTAGATAATAGAGTGGTTTGCCACTTCCTTCTCCAGCTCATTTTTATAGATGAGGAAACATGGTTAAGTGACTTGTCCAGGCTCACATGGCTACTAAAGTGTCTACAGCCAGATTTGAACTCAGGTCTTCCTGACTCCAGGCCCAGAACTCTATTCACTGGTTGCCCCATGAAAATGCTTTAGCTAACTCTACAGTAGCTCAAGGCTCTTACCATCTTCTACACAAACACAACCTGCTTAGTAAAGCCTCATCACCAAGGAGCTGTAATCCATCCTTCCCAATGGGGATTCCATCTTGCTACTGAAAGGCTTATACAGGGTCAGGAACATTGAAGTACAGTGGAAAGTACAGTGGAAAGAAAATTGAAACAGAAGTCAAAAGGCTTTGGCTAGGGGCAGTTAGGTGGCACAGTGGATAAAGCACCAGCCCTGGATTCAGGAGAAAGTGAGTTCAAATCTGGCCTCAGACACTTGACACTTACTAGCTGTGTGACCCTGGGCAAGTCATTTAACCCTCATTGCATGGCAAAAAACAAAACAAAACAAAACAAACAAAAAAACAAAAACAAAAAAAGGCTTTGGCTTAAGTCCTGCCTTTATCACCTACAGAGCTGTAAAACCAAGGAGAAGTGACTTAACTTTTCTGACCCTCATCTGTAAAATGGGTGTAAGAATTGAGGTGTGATGTCAAAGTGTGTAGTGTGCTAGATTTAGAGTCATGGGTTGTATTCCAGTTGCACACTTAGTGGCTGGGTGACCTCGGGCCAGTCCCAGGATCCCTCTGAACCTCAGCTCCTGTTCTGGAAAATGAAAGATGTTGACAGGGTGACTTCTTCCTAGAACTCTAAATCTACAATCCCATGAAAAGCCTGTTGAGTTGAATTAATCACCTTCTCCATCAGATTGTTGTTAGGGGATGTATATTTTGTCAAGGTCTATTTACTCACAAAAACAACAACTTGTGATGCATCAATTCAACACAAAATAGTCCAATTTGTGCTGGAGAAATACAGACATCACAAGGATGCTTCTTGCCCCTGTGGAGCTTACAATCTATGGAAATGTGAGCTTTCATTGGAAAGAACGGCATAATGCAAGTATGGAAAAATCTAAGCAAAATTATACAAAGTCAAACCTCTCTTACTAAGAACTATAGTACACGTACACAGTCGTGAGACTGCTAAGAGGTTGTAATGAATTATTGATAAACCAAACTTGATTAAATACAGACAGCTGGGTGGCACAGTAGATAAGAGTGCCAGGCCTGCAGTCAGGAAGAGGCGAGTTCAAATCCAGCCTCAGACACTTACTACCTACGTGACCCTGGGCAAATCACTTAAGCCTGTTTGCTTCAGTTTCCCTCATCTGTAAAGTGAGCTGAAGAAGGAAATGGCAAACCACTCCAGTATCTTTGCCAAGAAAACCCCAAATGGGGTCGCAAAGAGTTAGACACGGCTGAAATGAATGAACAACAAATACAAAATCAGCAAGCCAAAAATTTGGGAAGCTTCAGGGTTAACACTCGAAAGAATACTAATTTTCTAAGGCTATTGCTAGAACTCCAAATGAAGAAAGTAACTTCAGTGTAGCTGTGATTTGTTTTCCGACTGAGAATGGGCTTAAACCAAAACACAGAATTTCGGTTAGATGGAAGAACTCCTGAACAGGGTGACGCTCTGGGCAAAGAGCCCAAAGCAGGTTGTAACACTTACACAGGCAGCATGAGGCAGTGGCAGGATTGCTGTTTGGATTCAAAAGACCTAAATTCAAAGGCCAGCTCCTGGGCCACTTGTGACCCTGGGCAAGTCACTTAACCTGGCTAGCCCTCTGTGACCTTCTCCATAAAACAAAGGAGTTGGGTTGGATATCAAAGGTCTCTTTCTAAATCTATGATCCTATGGTTTTCATCTGTGAAAGGCTTCCAAGCAGGAGAGTAATAGTAATACATGAATGCACACACAGCTATTCCCATACTTACCCACCAGAGAACACAGATGCACTCAGACATCAAATGAGATATTTGCAAAGTACTGACACATAGTAGGTGTTGTATAAACACTTATTACTTATGCATTCGTGGACAGTATGCCATTCACAATAATAATGACACTTGTATAATCCTTTGTCATTTAGAGTGCTTTACATATTTGGGGAAGAGCTGTATGTCAGGAGGGTCCTTGATTGAGTCCTTGCATCTGCTTGGAGTAACGAAGTGTCACTTTCAGTGGCTTATTTACATATGAAAGGGAAACTTCCAAGGGTTTGGAGAGAGTGAATTTGCCCCTGGGGAGACTGAGCCAATCCAGATAGCAGTGCCCAGTCAAAAATGCCTATGGAAATGCAGCACTGATATATCTAGAAAGGGGCCCTGAAATGTCAGAAATGTAAGCCATCCATCCCCACACGTTCCCCCCATATGAGATCTCTCTCCTTGCTCCCTCATCCCTTTGATGGTTCCTATGTGTGCTGAGGGCCCGGTCTGTCACCCCAGGGCTGCTGATACAGGAAGAAGCTTCAAAATAGCCCTCAATGAATTCTCTAAAGCTCATTACCTAGGCTGGTGAATTTTCTCAAGCTGTCTTCCTAAAGCTCGTTCTACTTTTCACAAACTCCTAGAAAGAGTCATCTGTGCTCTTACTATCATTTTCTCACTTGCCACTCACTTTGGTCCCTTACAATCTAGCATAAAATCCTACTGCTCAGTCTCCAAACTGATCAATAATCTCTTAACTGCTAATGGTTTTCTCAGTTCTCCTTCTACTTCTTAGAGATAATAATAGCACCTACCTCCCAGGACTGTTGTGAGGATAAAATGAGATAACCTTTGTAAAGTGCTTTATATAAATGCTAGCTATTATTAACTACTATTATCCCTTGACCTCTCGGTAGCTTTTGATATAGTCAACCACTCAGCCTTCCTGGACATACTCTTCTCTCCTGGTTCTCCTTCTACCTGTCTGATGGCTTCTCAGTCTCCTTTTTTGGATATCACCCTCCTCCTACTCACTAAATACGGGTATTCCCTTAGGTTCGGTCCTGAGCCCCTCTCTTTCCATAGTCCCATCACCCTTTCTTGGCTATCAGCTCCCATGGGCTCAAAAATCATATCCATGCAATGAACTCCTAAATCTAAATATCTAACCCTAAATCTCTCTCATAAATGCCATCCCTGCATTGTGACTTCCACTTGGATGTCTTAAAGGCATTTCAAAATCAACATATACTGAAAAAAACTCACCATCTTTCTCCCCTTAACTTGCTGTTTCTTCTTCTTTTAGGGGGGGAGGCAGGGCAATGAGGGTTAAGTGACTTGCCCAGGGTCACACACAGCTAATTAAGTGTCAAGTGTCTGAGGTCACATTTGAACTCAGGTCCTCCTGAATCCAGGACTTTATCCACTGCACCACCTGGCTGCCCCAAACTTGCCCCTTTCTGTAGATGACACCACCTGGGTTTAGAACCTTATAGTCTTCCCTCTCCCTCACCACTCCACCCATCCAATTATTTATCAAATTTTATTAATCCTACTTCTACAGTATTTCTGGCATCTGCCCCCTCTCTACACTCATATAGCTTCTTCTTGCATCACTTCTTGTGTGGACTCCCGTCCCTGAATGCAGTTTCTCCCATCTCCAATCTACCCTCAATACAAACTGACATTCCTAAAACTCACATGTGACGCCTTATTCGAGGAATCCCTTGCTTTCTTCAAAGCTCAGCTCAGGTGCTATTTCCTCTAGGAGACCTTTCTTTTTTTTTTTTTTTTAGTGAGGCAATTGGGGTTAAGTGACTTGCCTAGGGTCACACAGCTAGTAAGTGTTAAGTGTCTGAGGCCGGATTTGAACTCACGTACTCCTGACTCCAGGGCCGGTGCTCTATCCACTGTGCCATCTAGCTGCCCCAAGACCTTTCTTGCTATTCCCAGTTATGAGCACCCTCTCTCTCTTGAGATTACTTTGTTTTTACTTGTATACATGTTGTATTCTCCCGGTAGAATGAAATCCAATGAATGCCTGGTAAAAAAAAAGAAGCCTGAGGGCAGCTAGGTGGCGCAGTGGATAGAGCACTGGCCCTGGATTCAGAGGGACCCGAGTTCAAATTTGGTCTCACTTAACAATTACTAGCTGTGTGACCCTGGGCAAGTCACTTAACCCCAAGTGCCTCACCAAAAAAAAAAAAAAAAAGAAAAGAAAAAGAAGCCTTCTTGAGAGCAGGGGGCACTTATATGTGTGTGTGTGTGTGTGTGTGTGTGTGTGTGTGTATGCATATGTATATATACATATATATATATATATAAACTCTGTACTCCTAATGCCTTGCACATGGTAGGAACTTAATATGGGTTGAAAGTAATTAAAATCAGATGTCACTTTTGGAAGGACTTTACTGGCCCCTACCTGGGGCTGGGTTGAGCCTCCTTCGATCCCCTAAAGACATTCACCAGCTACTGGAGGCCAGTTCTTACAGTATCCACGATGGCTTTGGTTCCCTGGACCTGATGAGATCATGATTCAGGATGTTTCAGCATAGTGAGGTTTCACTGATTGGATTGGTCTTAGGTGTCTTTGATAAGGAAGAGAATTCAAAAGGGATAAGAGGTTAGGAATGATTAGGATTTGGGCAAGCTGCTAGGTTTGCCCTGGCCCGAAAAAAATGATAAATTTTGAGCCTGAAACCTGTGATCCAAGCAATTAATGGTTTAAGGCAATTAGACTAGAAGACGTGGTCTTAAAATAGAAAGGGTTCTGGTTCAAAGAAAAAAAAATGTCCTGAGTGTAAGAATTATTACCCTCGTCAGACATCCAGAAAGCAGTTTGCACAAGTGGTCTCATGTTTCCCATCAGCAGCCAAAGGATGCTGGAAGACAGCAGCAGAGGTCTAGGGAAGCCTTGCTCCAATTTTTTGTCCCTGGGAGATGTTTCAGAGCTAAAAAGACCTTACCTGTCCATGCTGAATCAGACACTACACTGCCCTGATGTATGAGGATGATGAAATGGCCCTCCAAGTATCCAAGCCTCTTCTCATTAAGAAGCAACCCAGTTAGGAGAGAAGGCGCCCAATTTCATCCCGTAGAGCATTCAACCAGGAAGGGAAGCCTTATTTTTGGTCCCCTGCTGCCCTCTACCGTTACTGTTGCCTCAAAGAAGACAAAAATTTATTTTCTCTTGTCTGACCAACATCCCACATCAATTCTTCCCTCTTGATATTTGAGGGTGGGGATAGCAAAGGCGTGAAAGCTCCAAAGGATTTGGGGAAGTTGCTTCAGTGGTTATGATTCTCGTCTTCCAACCTCCTTCAGCAGTTCCTAATTGGCATAATTTCCAGACTCCTCGGACCAACTTGGTCCCTTCTACCCAGACTTGTTTTGGTTTGTCAGCATCCCTCATGATGTGGCACCAAGACTTGAACACAATACTCAAGGTCCTCTGAGGAGTGGCATGCTATGCAATTTATTACCTCCCTACCCTGGGTACCTCTCTTAATGAAGCCCTTTTGGGTTAACTTCTTTTCATTTATTTGTTTGTTTATTTTTGTGGGGCGATGAGGGTTAAGTGACTTGGCCAGGGTCACACAGCTAGTGTCAAGCATCTGAGGTCACATTTTAACTCAGGTCCTCCTGAATCTAGGGCTGGTGCTTTAACCACTGCGCCACCTAGCTGCCCCTGGATTAGCTTTTCTAAAGGACCAACCACAGTGTTGGTTTATTTTAAGATGGTGTCAAATAAAGCCTCCAGATCTTTTTCATTAAGTCACCAACCTGTAGTTATGTAGTTCATTTTCCGTACCTAAATTCAGGACTTTCCCTTTATCCTGTTAAATTTCCCCTTTTTGGTTTCAGTCCTTCCTTGTCTGGTAAAATCATTTTGGATTTTGAGTCTATCCTCTACTAAATGTGGCACACAGAAGACAGATCTTGACACTGAAAAAAAGATTGACTAAAGCAAGACCCAGAACAGGGCTTAGAAAACACCCCCCTCCCAACCCCTCACATGTCGACACAAAACTTTAATACTGGGGAGAGTACTGGAGTTGGAGTCTGAGGACCTGTTTTTTAATCAGTTTTGCTACCTATCATCTTCGTGATGGGCAAATTCTGACATTCTGGGATCCTATGCTCTGGTGTGGCTGCAGCTAAGAATTTAACTCCCTATTTTTCCAAGGGGCTATTATGAGTCTTGTGTCTTTAGTATCACTATGATCTATGTCTTAGCAGCCCAAAGGAAGTGGTGAGTTTGCAGATGGGTTGCTCTTGACCAGCTTGAGCTTCCAAAGTTTTCAAGAGTCCCTTAACTCCAATGTATGCAACCTTAGAGAGAAAAATCGCTTCAACTTCAGCTTCAACCTTGGCCACTTCTGATTGCTTTGTAAGCATGGCAAATTTGTCTGCTCTTGCATGTTCCAAATTTCCTAGAGAAGCCACCTTGACTGTTCGAGCTAACAAGTTAGGGGCAACTGGGGAGGCAGTGTGGTGAAGAGAATCAGCCTGGCAACTGGGTATGTATAATTAGCTACTTACCTGACCTTGGACAAGTAACTTCCTTGCTCTCAGATTTACTTTCCTCATCTGTAAAATGAAGGCTATTGACATGCTACAGCATAACCAAAAGGGCTGGTTGGTGAGTGGACCAGAAATCATGGCATGAGGATTAGTTGGAAGAAATGGGGTTCACAGGGAATCACAGAATTTGTGAATTAAAGGACCCCCAGTGCCCATCTAGTCCAACCCTCACATTAAAGGAATCCCCACTAACCCACCTAATAAATGGTCATTTTTATTTATTTATTTTTAAGTGGTCATCTTTAAAGGCCTCCAAAGAGGATCTGCCCATCTCCTCTTGAAGCCGTCCATTACACTTTAGGGCAGCTCTAACTGTTATGAAATCTTTCTTGACATCGAGCCCAAATCTGCCTCTTTGCTCCCACTGCCTACTACTCTTGGTTCAAATTGAATGCCACTCGAGGGACAGCTAGGTGGCGCAGTGGATAGAGCACCAGTCCTGGAGTCAGGAGGACCTGAGTTCAAATCCTGCCTCAGACACTTAACACTTACTACCTGTGTGACCTGGGCAAGTCACTTAACCCCAATTGCCTCACCAAAACCAAAACAAAACAAATTGAATGCCACTCTACCCGACACACACAGCTATCATCCCATAGTCTTCTTTTCTCCAGGCTAGACTCAAGGTCCTTTGTCCTCCTGGTTACTCTCCTTTGCCCAGCACTGAACATGATGCTACAGATGAGGTCTGAATAAGGCTGCACAGTGGGACCATCACTTTCCAGGCCTCTCTTGATGCAGCTCAAAATTACTTTGGTGTTTTTGGCTGCTGCATCACACTGCTGACTCATAGTAAGCTTGAAGTCCATGAAAACTCCCAGATATTTTTTTAGAAGTGCGGTCTCATCATGTTTCCCCCAGTCTTAGACTTTTGAAATTCATTTCTTGTATCCAAGGGTGAAACTTTATTGACATCTATCCCATTCAGCCCAATGTCCAGGATGTCAAAATGCTTTTCTGGATCCTATCCCTACCAGCTTTTGTCCTCTGCAAATTTGATGGGTTTTTATCTGTGCCTTTCTCTATGTCGCTAATAAAAATGTTAAAGAATACAGGGCCAAGCACCTTTCTCTAGAGCACTACCCTGAAGGCTTGTTGTCCTGTTCATACTGAACCATGAACAACCACTCAGAGTGAAGCCATCTGTCCAGTTCTGAATTCTTCTGACCAAATTATCTATTCCATCTCTCTCCATCTTTAAAGATACAATGAAATATTTTATCAACAATTTTTCTAAAATCTAAGTGAACTATATCTACACCATTACCCTTATCTAATAGCTAAGTAATCACCTAAATTGAATGTTTAGCTCAGAAAAGAGAAGATTATAGGAGATGGGGAATATGATATGCCTCCAAGCATCTTAAGGGTTGTCAAGTAGAAAAGGATTTAGATTTCTTCAGCATATCAATCCCCAGAGGATGATATGACTTTAGGCAACTAGGATCAATGACTGGAAATTTCAGACAGGAAACAAGGCATAATGTAAGAATGCTCTTAATTAGAGCTATCTAAAAGTGGAAAGGATGCCTCAAGAGGTCGTGTTATCCATCATTGCAGAACTTTGAGTAGATGATTCAACCCCTAGAAATTTTATTTATATGACTATCAGATCTGTATATCTAGACTCATTTATCTTCTGAGCCTAACCCTTCCCAAATCCCTTATTCCCAACTTCCTCTTGTTTGGAACCTACCTCTATGTCCCCAAAATATTTCCAGCTCAACACAGCAAACTATATTTTATCCTCCAAAAAAAAATATGGGGGGCAGCTAGGTGGCGCAGTGGATAAAGCGCCGGCCCTGGATTCAGGAGGACCTGAGTTCAAATCTGGCCTCAGACACTTGACACTTACTAGCTGTGTGACCCTGGGCAAGTCACTTGACCCCCATTGCCCCGCAAAAAAAAAAAATGTATGTCACCACCCTCCTTCTAGTCACTCAGATATACAGTATTGGAGTTAACCTCAATGTTGTACTCTCCCTCACCCTTCATATCCAATAAGTAGTGCCAAGTTTTGTCAAGTCTACCACCACCAAATCTCTCCTGTCTGTGTCCTTTTCTCCATTTGCATAGCTATACCTCCCCCCAAAGGCTACCTCAAACCCTCCCTCCCTCCTGATTGACTGCAACTGACAAATTCATATTCTTAAAGCACTGCTCTGACCACATCAATCCCCATAGCTCAAGAAGTTCTAGTGACTCCCTCAAGATTCCAGGATAAAATACAAATTTTATTTCACTTAGAACCCTTGAATCTGCCTCCAACCCATCTTTGTTTTTGTTTTGTTTTGCAGGGCAATTGGGGTTAAGTGACTTGCCCAGGGTCACACCGCTAGTAAGTGTCAAATGTCTTGAGGCTGGATTTGAACTCAGATACTCCTGAATCCAGGGCCTGTGCTTTATTCACTGTGCCACCTAGCTGTCCCCTCCAGTCTGTCTTTAAAAGATCATTTGACATCACTTAGCTCCTGCTCCTGACAAAATGGACAACTTGCTCTTTGCTGTCCTATCTTTTGCCTTCCTATATCCTCCATGGTTGCAATGCACTCTCCTCATCTCCTCACCTCCATCTCTTGGAATCCCTGGCTCCAGTCAAGACTCAGCTCAAGAGTGACATCCTATAAGGATTCCCTTCCTGATCTCCCCCCACCCCCACCTGTTATCGCTTCCTGCCATACTGCAGCCCCCAAAATACTTTACATGAATTTTGTATTTACTTAGCTGTGCACACATTTCCTCCCCGCTCCTGCAGGCAGAGGCCATTTTCATTTTGGTCTTTGTGTATATCCTGGCACTGAGCACAGTGCCTGCCACATAGTAAACACTAAATGCTAGTTCTTGCTGTTATTATTAGCTATTAACTGAATACTGGTGCAGTAGGGGCCAGAGCCCTCTCATTCCCACAGCCATTTTTGCCAGGTACATGTGCTTTATGATTATTATCTCATTTGATCCTCACAATAATCTTGGGAAGTAGGTGCTATTATTATTCCCATTTTACAGATGAAGAAATTGAGGCAAACAGAGGTTAAGTGACTTGCCCAGGGTAAAAAAAAACCCTGGAGTATGTAAAATAGTCATTTTTGAACACTAAGAAATCATTCCCTGTCCACTGGTCTCTGCCTTTCTGTAACCCTTTCTACAACATTAATACAGGCATTCATTAACTGCCTACTAGTTTACTTACCCAATTTCCTAACAAGATTTCTTTCCCATTAATCTTTCTTCCAATCCATCCTTCATATCAGTTACTAGATTTTGTCATGCAAAGCTAGATCTTGTCATTTCACTCTTCTCAAAACCTGTCACTGGCACTTTGCTGCTTACAAATCATGTCCAAATTCCTTAGCTTGACACTCAAGACCTTCAATTTGGCACCTTCTCAAGAGTCAATGAAATTCTTGAAGACACAAAGAAACAATTCTATTGAGGAAGTGAATAAACATGCTGATGGGTTTGTACAGGGAGATTCACTGGGCATCTTAGATTTCAAAGATATGGACCAAGGGTAGAAGGAGGAAACAAAACAGCAAACACAAAAGTGTGCTGGGAAAATCAAAACAAAACAAAAAACAAAACAAAAGTGTGCTGGAGCACAGAATTAAATGAGTTTGGCAAGTAGTGCTAAGGACAATAAAAAGATTGTTTCTCTCCTTCCCAGCCCCTCCACCATGCCAGGGAAGAAGTTCCAAAAAGAGATAGAGCCACTATAGGGAGAGTCATCTTTGAGAGGTAGAAGTCACCTGGTACAGAGATAATCCACATCTTCAAGTACCAAAAAAACTGGCAGATGTGATTTCTGGACCACTGAAGTGCAGCAAGATTGGAAGAAAGGCAAATGTCCCCATTTTGAAAAATAAAAACAAGAGAATGAAGTTTGCAAATTATTAGCCAGTACTATTTATTTCAATCGGGCAGCTAGATGACGCAGTGGATAGAGCACTGGCCCTGGATTCAGGAGGACCTGAGTTCAAATCTGGCCTCAGACACTTGACACTTACCAGCTGTGTGACCCTGGGCAAGTCACTTAAACCCAATTGCCCTGCCCCCCCCCAAAAAAAAAGTCAGAGAGAAAATATCGCAAAGAAGTTGTTAGTTCTATTTATTTCAATCCCTGGAAAAATTCTAGAATATATTATTAAATGAATAGTTAGTAACTAAAAGGGCAGCTGGGTGGTGCAATGGATAGTGTCAGGCCTGTAGACAGGAAAATTCATCTTCCTGAGTTCAAATCTGGCCTCAGACTAGCTGTGTGACCCTGGGCAAGTCACTTAACCCTGTTTGCCTCGGTTTCCTCATCTGTAAAAATGAGCTGGAGAAGGAAATGGCAAACCACTCCAGTATCTTTGCCAAGAAAACCCCAAATGGGGTCACAAAGAGTCAGCATGGATTCATACCAGACCTAACTCATTTTCTTTTCTGATTGGGTCGACAGACAAGGGAAATGCTCCATAGTAGGAAAGATCTTGACTAGATGGGATGTGGACTGAACATACTGTCAATTGAATAGGGATAAATGTACCACCTTACACTTTATGAGTACAAGGTGGGCTAGAGGAGATTAGATGGCAGCTTGTCTGTAAAAGTTGGTCTTAGAAGGTGATGTCAATGTGTTGAATTCAATATGGAACCTAAGACAAAGGCATAGTATTGCCCCAACCTACCTCAGTCACCAGACCCTGAGCCCTCTATGACCTAAGAGATGACAAGTATACGTCTGTCTAGGAAGTTTGAAGTGTGTCCCTTCCCATCACATCCTCAATCTTTACCCCCCCCCCCCCCGCTCCCATTTTCCATCTTCTTGCACTGTGGAAACTTGGCTCATTTCAGAAGAAACTGCTGCATCCCATCCCAGAGCTATCCTCCCCTAGGATTTATGGTCCTTTTCTCACTTTTTAGGATCACTAGGCCAGAAGTGATACTCCTTGATGCCCATCTGAACACCTCCCCTACCATCATCACTCAAATTTTTCCTCCTTTGAGCATCACTGCAGCTATTTATCGCATCTAAACGAGATCCTTATTGTGCCCTAACTCTGATTCCAAGTTACTTTCCACTCCCTCTCCTTTCCTTATTCATGGAGTTCAGTACCTGGTTACCCCTCCAACCCCAACCCCCGCCCTCAAATACTCTGGCCAATCTCAAAACTCCCATGACCTAGAGACTCACTTTAGTTACTTATAGGGATGGTCATGCCTTTAATTTCACCATCACCCAAATGATCATAATTGATCCTTTCACTTCTTGTTTCTTTGTCTCATGTTTTAAACCCATTCTTCATATTTTCCAAAATCTCTAGTCTATCCCGTCCTTTACTCTGACCCCATTCTACTCTCTTCTGTCTTGAACCTGTAGATGACTAATTCTGCTATACTCAACTCCCCTCCATCATCTTACATCTGTCCTCCTAAACCCTCACTGCTGACCACCCTTGGAAGTCAACCACTTCATCCACTGGGTGCACTACAAGATGTTATCCCCACCAGGTCCTCATTGCCCTCATTGGCTATTCCAAATTTCTTCTCAGGCCATCACTGTCTAGCCTAGTCATTCTCTCTCAGTAGACTTGACTTCTATTTGACTTTGGGGGTGGGGGAGAAGGCTATATCCATTGGGAGCTCCCTCCTTTACCCTATTCCATATTTCAAAACCCCTCGACATCTTCACCTAACACTCTTCTTCATCCAGTGTCTCCTAGAAAGTAACTTGTTTTCGCTAATGCCAATCCCACTCCCATCTCTTCCGGAGAGTTCAACTTACTGATCATTTCAAGTGCTTAGAGTTGAGATGTAAACATCCTCCAGCCCACCCCCACTACCCACCAAAGAAAAGGCTGAAAATCTCAACTGATATAGGGGAAAATTGTATAGTGGTTTACCTGTTATTAGAAGGGTTCAATATTGGTATTTCTGCCAAAGGAAAATTACTATTTTCTGTGTTTCAAGGGTAGGCCAAACAGGAAAGGGATCAAAGATAATATTCTCTGGGCAGCTAGGTGGTACAGTGGATAGAGCACCGGCCCTGGAGTCAGGAGGACCTGAGTTCAAATTCAGCCCCAGACACTTGACACTTACTAGCTGTGTGACCTTGGGCAAGTCACTTAACTCCAACTGCCTCACCACCACCCCCCAAAAAAAGATTATATTCTCCTACTCCAAGAGTGTTCTTCAAAGAAACAGAAATGTATCGGCAAAGAACTGAAAATTGGGGGAATAACTGTCAATTGGGGAATGGCTGAACAAGTTGTGATAAAGGATTGTGATGGAATACTACTGTGCTATAAGAAATGAGCTAGATGATCTTAGGAAAACATGGATAGACTTTTATGAAATAATGAAGAGTGAAATGAGCAGAAACAAGAGGATGTTATGTACAGTAACAGCAATATTGTTTTAAGAACAACTTTGGGGGCAGCTAGTTGGCGCAGTGCATAAAGTACCAGTCCTGGATTCAGGAGGACCCGAGTTCAAACCCGGCCTCAGACACTTGACACTTAACTAGCTGTGTGACCCTGGGAAAGTCCTCATTGCCCTGCAAAAAAGAAGAAGAAGAAGAAGAAGAAGAAGAAGAAGAAGAAGAAGAAGAAGAAGAAGAAGAAGAAGAAGAGCTTTGACTAAGTCATTTTGGCTATTATAAATACCAAAATTAACTACAAAAGACCTATGAAGGAAGGTGCTATCTGTATATAGAGAAAGAACTGATAAATACAAGTATGTATAGAATTATTTTATATACATACATATATGTGTGTGTGTGTGTGTCTACTACTAGCAATCTCTAGGATAAGGAGAGAGGGAAAAGAAATTTATGTAACTTTATTACATATTTAAAAGGCATAGCAAAATTGTACATAACAGATTTGCAGTTTCATGTGCAATCATCTTTTTATTATACTATGTTATAGAAATGCTTGTTTTATTACATAAATTAAAAATAAAATTTAAAAATACAACAAAAAAAAGCAAAGTGAAGCTTTGGTGGGCAAAGAAAAATATGAGATGGAGAACTTAAAATGTTACACAAAGTAAAGGAAAATGACCTTGAAACAGATTTGATGTTCCTTCTGAAGAGGAGGGGGAGCTGGAAGCTCTAAAAAGTTGCTTGCCCCCCCCCCCAAGACAACAAAATACAATCACAGTATGTAGCAGGGAGATCATCCAGTAAGGCGAAAGGAATAGAAGAATAGTAGTGGTTGGCAATTGCTTGCAGTGTCTGAGAATGATTTGGACTTCTGGACCATAGCTTAACAAAGATAGAGTATACTTAACAAATGCTGGTAGGGATATTTGCTGAAGGCCTCATAAACCTAATCAGAATTACTTTTGCCTATGCTGCAAGTTAAATACAAAGAATAGCAGGAAATGCTCAATTTAGAGGAGACAAAATCCAAGAAGACACTAGAAAAAGCCCTGGATTCACATGTCTATACACAAATGCCCAAAGCATAAGAAACTAGCAAGAGGAACTATATGGTCTTAAATGAAAGGAGGTAATTTTGATCTTGTATAACTGAGGAATTCAGGAGAGTAAAGGTAGAATGGGATGGTGCACCTTTGTATATAAAGAGTTTGAGAAACAGATTAAAAGTCTATGATATAATAATAGGTATCTATAATAGGGAGAGGGAAATTCTATTACTCATCCCTCTACTGGAGCACTCTAAAAGCAGAGCAAATAAAAACTTCTGACTTGCCTTAGTGGTCATTTTATCCTTCAAAGGCAGAGCAACCAACAAGGGGAATTCTACTAACTGATTGCTAGGATGGGAATAATGGGAAATCTCAGATAAATGACCACTCATTCTCCCCTTCCTAGAGTTTGCAAAACTGAAGGGGAAATAGGGACATAGTCTGAAGTGCTCCCTAGAATGTGAAAATCAAGCTAAGCTCCAATGGACTAAGTAAAATCCTATGGTAAAAGAGGCACTAGATGAACAAGAATTCTAATGAGGAAAAATAGGGATTTATGGATTTATCTGAATAAGTCAATATGGATGCACAAGCAATTCATCAAACGACTTGGGATTTTAAGATGAACCACACAAAAGATGGAAGCAATGGCAGGTAAGAGAAGACGTTATCTCAGGAGTTCCAACAAGCAAAATGAAGTTATTAGAAGCTAGGGCAAAAAAGGTCCTTTTAAAAACTAGGGGAACAGCTAGGTGGCACAGTGGATAGAGCACCGGCCCTGGAGTCAGGAGTATCTGAGTTCAAATCCGACCTCAGACACTTAACACGTACTAGCTGTGTGACCCTGGGCAAGTCACTTAATCCCAATTACCTCACTAAAAAAAAATTTTTTTTTTTATTTAAAAATAAAAACTATATTAGGAGAATCAAAGAAGGGCTAGGATCCTTGCTTGGAGTAAATGGTACAATGGTCATTGACAGAGAAGGTAGAAGTGCTTTTTCTTATTTTGCTATATTGCTTTCTCTGCCAAGGACAATGATCCTTGCACTGGAAATGACACTAAGGAAAGAAACTGCCCTTGATTAATCCAGGTTCTGAAAGGAAAGGCGTGATTGAACCTCTGATCTATCATGTTTTAAAAATCAAGGAAAATGGCAACAGTTCCACAAGATTCCAAATGTCTCAATTTTCAAAAAAGCAAATTCTTCAAACTGTAGACCAGTAAACATGACCACTTCATGGGAAAATTCTAAGACAGATCATTATAAAGAGATTGGCATGGGGGGCGGCTAGGTGGCGCAGTGGATAAAGCACCGGCCCTGGATTCAGGAGTACCTGAGTTCAAATCCGGCCTCAGACACTTGACACTTACTAGCTGTGTGACCCTGGGCAAGTCACTTAACCCCCATTGCCCTGCCAAAAAAAAAAAAAAGTATTGGGCTAAATCAGTTTGGGTGAACAATATACCAAAACAAACAAACAAACAAACAAAAAAACCAAACCAAAAAACCAACTTCACAAAAGCTGGGGAAGACACAGACCGTTGTTTTGAGAAACATCTGGGGGGTTTCTAGTGGACTGTAGGCTCAGTGAGTCAGCAGCATCATGTGGCAACCAAGAAAACTAATGCTGAATAAGAAAGGTTTAATTTTCAGCAACAGAGAAGTGATAGTCCCATTGCACTCTTATCAAACCTCTGGAGTACTGCCTTCTGTTCTAGTGCTAGTTTAAGCAGAGAATTGAGTGTCCACGGGAAAACCCAGAATGGACCATGCGTCCATATTATATAAGGATTAATTGAAGGAACTGGGAAAGTTTATCCTTAAAATATTGCTGGGTTGGAGGGAGTGGGGCTGGAGGAGTGGTGCTGAGAGATATGCTCAAGTATTTGGAGAAGGAGAACTTGTTCCACTGGTCCTAGAAGGCAGAACTACAAGCAATGTGTGTGAGTTCCAAAGAGCAATTGAGGCTGGATGCCAAGAAAAAAACTCATTAGAGCTATTCCCAAGTGGATCATGTTGCCCAGGGGGATAGAGGGCGGTAGGTGAGCTCATTCTGCTTGGAAGTATTCAAGTGGATGCTGCATAACCACTAGGAGATCATTGTAGAATATGAAGGTTCTTTTATGGGCATGGGTTGGACCAGAGCAACTCAAGTGCCCTCCAGCTACAGGCTTTGTGATTTCCCAAACTGCCCTTGCTGTCCCTTGGGCATACACCTCTTGCCTCTGGCTTGATTTATTTCCCAGGACCTTTTTCTTTGCTGAAATTGCCATCACTCAGAAGCTAAATGTTCCACCCCACAGTCCCAATTCATACTATTTGGTTTACATATCTAATACACTTAATACAAATACAAAATATACCCTCCTCCTATAGGCTGTATCCTCCATGAGGCAAAGAGGCCTCATGAGCAACTGACAGGGAGAGAAGAGAACAAAAAACCTAAGAAATGTGCCTTCGGAAAAGGGAAATGGAGCTGGAGTCCCGACTGGTAATGTGGCAGATTGATGTACTGAAAAAGATGGAGGCTGAGAGCCCAAGTTCACATCTCACTTTGGCCACTATGAAAACATCCTGCACAAGCCTGTTTCTTCAGCTGCAAATGGGGACATTTGACTCAATCTTACTCACCAGACATTTATGAAGCACTTAATGTGCCAGGCACCATGCTAAGGAAAGAGGTTACAAAGAGGTGAACAATCGTCCCTGCTCTCAAGTCAGGCTGTCTAATGAGCTGGGGGGGGCGGGGAGAGAGAGAAGAGCAGCATGCAAACCAACTATGTACCAAAAACCAATATGCAGGATAAACTAGAAATCACCAACAGAAGGAAAACAAGGAAAATTCAGGGGGATTGAGAGAGGCTTCCTGTAGGTGGGATTTTCGCAAAGATGTGAAGGAAGCCAGGGAAACTAGGGAAAGCATCCCAGGGATGGGGGCCAGGGGAAATCATGGAGCTGGAAGATGGAGTGTCTTGAGCAATAGCAATCCAGTGTTACCAGACTGAAAAGTATGTTTCAGGGAAAGGGAAAACTGGAGAGGCTTGAGGGGAAGGAAGGGTGCAGAGGAAGGTTATGAAGGGCTATAAATACGAAGCAGAGAATTTTCATTATCATCTCTATGCTACCTGGCCCAAACCTGTCGGCTGACCTCTAATCTCGCATATCTGCCTTTCAGACACCTTAAACTGGATATCCAGTAGGTGCCCTATGCAAAACTGAACTCCTTCACTACCTCCCCCATTCTAAAGCAGGGCAACACCATCCTCAGTACCTCCCAAGCATCAGCTCCGATCTCAGACCCCATAGCCAATCTCTCACCAGGGCCTGAAGATTTTACCTATACACCCTGGCATGATTTTCCTAAACTGCTGAACCATGTCATACACCCCACCCTCGCTCCTTTCCTACTCAAACTCCAGTGGTTTCCTGCAGCCTCCAGGAACAAATGCAAAATCCTGTTTGGGGTTCAAAGTGCTTCACATCTTAGCCCCTTCCCCCTACCTTTCTTTCTAATCTTCTTACACCCTCTTTGATCCAGTGACACTAGACTCTTCCATGTTCATCAACAAGACACTCTCTCCACTCTGGTCAGTTTCTCTGATGGGTCCTCATAGCTGGTGGTCTTTCCCTCCTCATCTCTATTAGCTTCCTAACTTAAAGTCTCAACTAAAATCCCATCTTTTACTAAAAGTCCCCCAACCTCCATTAATTAGACTGTCTTTTCCTAATTTCCTATTCATCCTGTATATAACTTGTTTGCACATGTGCCCTGTTGTCTACATTTACCCTTAAAAGTAGTGGGTTGTCCTTTGTCTTTTTTTTGGATCCCCAGCACATAGTAGTTGCTTAATATTTACATTTGATCCTGAAGGTGACACAAGAGTGACAAGGGTATGAGGTATGAGGGTGGTGACATGGTCAGAGTTGATTTTAGGAAGATCATGCAAGTTACTGCAACAGTGCAGGGGTGAGGTGATAAGCACCTGAACCAAGGTGATTGCAGTGTCAGGAGAAAAGGAGGTGTATGCAAGAAATAGGTAAAGTTGGCGGGCTTTGGCAACAAATTGGCTGTGGGAAATGAGTCAAGAATGACAAGTTCTGGTGAATTGGGAGGATTGAGATAAGGATTTGGGGTAAAAGGCTGATTGAATGATTTTGGACATGTTTAAAATGACTAAAAGAAATCCAGTTTAAAATGACACTAATAAGCAGTTGGCAATGCAAGATTGGAGGTCAGTGGAAAGGTTGGGAATGGTTAAGTAGATGAGAAACAGCATAAAAGTAAATGAATCCATTGGAACTGACAAGATCAAGTGAATAAATATAAAAAGGGCCCAAGGAAAATGTCTGGGAAACATTGACTCAGTGGGCCTGAAGATCCAGCAATGATGACTAAGGAGCAGCAGTTTCACAGAAACAAAAGGTTGCTTCCAAAACTCAGATTACCAAATAGCAATCAATAGCAATCAATGCACAACTGCATTGAGCAGGGTAATGAGTAAGGGCCCACATAAGCTTATGTAACATAAATTTGCAGGGGCCCAGTCAAAAGGATTTCTGGCTGGAATCAGTCAAAACAGTGGGTGCCAAAACTGATCCAGGGCTGAGGCTTTGCCAGGAAAGATAAGAATGGATAAAGGAACAAAGCAATCAAGAAACCAGTGTAGGGTTGAGATGATTCACAAAGAAGTCACGGTCAGGAAAGGGGAGCTAGTAAAGGGGTGATGCCTCATTTTCTTGGTGCTCCATTGCACAGGAAT
The DNA here is from genome assembly GCF_019393635.1 of Dromiciops gliroides. Taxonomy (NCBI): domain Eukaryota; kingdom Metazoa; phylum Chordata; class Mammalia; order Microbiotheria; family Microbiotheriidae; genus Dromiciops; species Dromiciops gliroides. Next base: position 100,868,729 of record NC_057864.1, read on the forward strand.
CTTTCCCAACATTCTGCAGCCCCCAATACATTGGAACATACTCACATGGCCTTCCTGTATGTGCTTGTACGGTCATTTTGTGTGGATGCACTGACTGCTAAAAACACTATTTACATGCTCCATAGATCCCCACACCTGTTTTAAAGTGATTCTCCTCCCCCCCCCACCTTCCGTGCCTCATAGCTTCTGAAATCCACATCCTTATTAGAAACTGTTTCATTAAGCACCTACTCTGTGGCAGGCACTATGCTAGACACTGGGAATTAAAAACTGATCCTCAAAGGGCTTACAATCTATTAGGGAGAAACACTCAAGTAAGTGCATGCAAAATACACACAAATTTCACAGGAAAGGGGAGGGCACTAGCAACTGATGGAATCAAGATGGGCCTAGTATGGAAAGTAAAACTTGAGCTGAGCCCTAAAACGAGTTGGAATTCTGAGAGAGGGCATTCCAGGTTTTGGAAATGGCAAAAGTTTTGGTTTTGACAAACGGCAATGAGAAAATGGGAAGAGAAAATAGGCCCATTTGGTTAAAATATGGGGTGTAGAGAGTAACATGTAAATTAGCTTGGAAAGGCAGGCTAGATTATGAAGTTGTAAACACCCAACAGTGGAAAGAGGGACGTACAGGAGTTTCCAGAATGAAGTGGTCACTTAATACTTACCACCATCAATTCAACAGCCATGTCAATGGTGGAGATGGTAGGTAGGAGCAGAACCAGTTAGTCTGAACTAGGGTGGTGGCTATGAGGGGTAGAAATGCCAAGTGATTAGATCTTGGAGGGAAGGGACAGGAGACACATGTTTGAGGAGTTAAGAGTGGAGATTGCAAATCTAGGTGATAGAGAAATTACTAAGGGGGGTATTTGCCAGTACTAGATCCCAGTCTGTCCAGATGCATAACTGCACCAGCTTTTCCTATACCTCACTCGACATCTACACTTTCTCCTGATTATTACCAGAATGCCCTACCTTAGTGTCCACTTTTATGTTGGTTTAACATTCCCCTCAGTAGTATATCCCATGCAAATCCAGCCAAACCAGTACCTTAGTCTAGGGACTGTCTCTAACAAAGAGATGTCAGAATTCTATAGAAAGCCATCAAAAATCTGGGCTCCCAGGAGTAGTGGCCTTCTTCAAAGCAAGTTTTCTCCTTTCCAGAGTAGCTCTGCCTAGAAATTCATACCCCACCAAACCGAACATGAGTGCAGCTCAGGCCAATTCTGATCATGGACAAATGAGGTGGCCTACAAACACTCCCAACTACAACCCAACCCTTTCACAATGGAATTGCCTGTCAAGTCAGATATGACCACTCCAGTGGTATGGGTACAGGTATTAGATTATGAGACCTATGGGAGTTTACACCCAGCTTAGCTTTTTCTTTTTTTTTTTTTTTTGCTGCAGGGCAATGAGGGTAAAGTGACTTGCTCAGGGTCACACAGCTAGTGTCAAGTGTCTGAAGTCAGATTTGAACTCAAGTCCTCCTGAATCCAGGGCCGGTGCTTTATCCACTGCACCACCTAGCTGCCGCCGCCCCCCCCCCCCCCAGCTTAACTCTTAAGAAACGATAGAATCTTCCAAGGTTTATGGCCCAGAAACAAAAATACTTGGGATGTGATACAATTATAGGGTGATTATAGAACTAAATGATTTGTGGCTTGAGGAATTTGCTTAAGAAAAATAAGTCACTTTGCACTAGGCTCAATTCAGGTGGCACCTACTAAAGGAAGAAAGCCTTTAATGCCCTTAGTTATTGAGCTATTCCCTTCAACCTTTAATTATTTTTTACTTATCTGTGTTTAAGTGGTAGCCCCTCCTCCCAAGAGAATGTAAATTCCTTAAGTACAAATACTGTTTGCGCTGTAATTGATTCCCTCAAGGTTGCCACAGTGAAAGACAAACAAGGAGCACTTTCTACAATATGCTAATCACTTCACTAAGTGCTAGGGTTACAAAGAAGTTATAGCAGACCAATCTTAGGTAGATGTTAGAGAGATGCCTGCAGAAATGGATTTGCATCCATCTAGAAAATTCTAATGCTATGTTCTGGAACCTAAAACACTAAGTGGAATCACCACATCTTACTTCCCAGATAACTCTTGTGTTTAAAGGTCCAAGCAAAGAAAATTGGCATAACCGGCCAAAAAAAAAAGCTTGATTAACATGAAAACGAACTCCCTGACAATCAGAGCAATTACTGGCTCAGATTATAGGATGCTATGAAGCTCCATCCCCACAGATCATAAACATTATTAAGAGCAACTTTATTCATTTATTTTTGTGGGGTAATGAGGGTTAAGTGACGTGCCCAGGGTCACACAGCTAGTGTCATGTCTGAGGTTGGATTTGAACTCAGGTCCTCCTGAATCCAGGGCCACCTAGTTGCCCCCCCAACTTTATCATTAAAAAAATCTTTGCCATTTTTGTTCGGAGGCCAAGAGCTGAACCAAATAACCATGATCCTTTTAGCTCTTCAGAATTTTTCCACTAATAAAGCAGAGAATGAAAAATATTAGGGCTGTGTGGGGTGCAGAAATTTTCTTCTCCAACTCTGTCCAGATCAGCTGTTTGTAGATTATTCTTTATAATGGGAGCTTTTTTTTATAATAAAAAGTGACACAATTTTAACAGCTTCTCCATTTCCTGGTGCTTGCTGATCCCACCAAAAGAATGCTGTCCTTTTGCCTCCACTCATGTCACTGGAGGTAGTGACCTTGTCTTAACCACTTCAGTCACCTGTACAAGTTATCTAGGAAATAGGACAGCTGAGATATGCACACAGTACATTTCTTGCCCCATTTATCCAAAACTAATCCCAAATCCCCTCTACTCCCCTGCTGGCTTTGAAGGTTCCTATCACATGCTAAGAGCATTAGGATGCAGACATGATACAGAGGGATCTGATCATAGAGCTCATACTGAAGCTTTATAGATTGTTACAGTAGCATTTTTTCAAAGGGCTGGCTCTCAATCTAAACATTTTATTTAGACAACTGACCTATGTGCAAGCGTCCACATGGCTCCCTGAGAACCATATTGGGGAGCAGCACAGTGACCACTTCCAGGTCAAATCTGCTAGTTAGATCCTCATTACACCATAGCCGTTGTGGGGCAGAGACCCTGTTGGATTCCCTAAGGTACATGATGACTGTTGTCTGGACCAGTGTTAACTTAGAGGGCACATGCATCATATTGCTCAAGTGTTTAAATCATCAATACTTTTATTCTATATTGTGCTACTAGTGGTAGGGCAGAGACCTTAAGTACCTGGTGATTTGCCTGCTCTGGGGTTGAGTATAAAAGAATGATTGTACGCTTCCTGAGGGTAGTCTGTCATCATTGTTGCCTTGTAAGTGATAAGTTCTCACTAAATATCTGAATATGATTTGTCAATAATAAACCAGAGGTGTTGGGCAGGATGATGCTAAGAAGGTAAGAGCACCCCCCCCCCAGACCAATGCCATGTATTTGTAGTTTCTGGCTGGGAGCCTGAGTATCAACAGTGAATACAAATCACTTACCAGTTCAGCTTCCCCAAAGACTTAACCATTCATTTTTAAATTTTATTTATTTTTTTTGGTGAGGTGACTTGCCCAGGGCCACACAGCTAGTAAGTGTCAAGTGTCTGAGGCCGGATTTGAACTCAGGTCCTTCTGAATCCAGTGCCAGTGCTCTATTCACTGCTCCACTTAGCTGCCCCGTCCCCAAAGACTTAAAACCAGTTTTGTTTCCAAAGAACTCCCCTCTATATTAATGACTGTAATCCAAGCTCCAATGAGTGCTATGGGGCACACAATATCCCCTACAAGGAGACCTGGATATTACCCTGGACTATGCCACCATCATTTATCAGGAAGGACAGTATACAAGACAACCACCTTAAGCTCCTGATTCTCCATCTGTTAAAGAGATTGGACTAGGTTCAAGGATTCAGAGCTGGAAGACACCCTTGAAGGTGCTTTAATTCAATGGTATCCTTCTAGAGATGAGGAAACTAGAGCCCAGGGAAGGATTTGAATGCTGGTCCTCTGGGTCCGGATTTCAGGATTCTTTCTTCAGGGCCACTCTATGATCCCTTCTACCTTCTATCCCTTCTATGAGCAGAATTCTATCTTATAATGGTGCAGTGTAAAGGGCAAAACCAAATTCTGTCAAATTCTGTCTCTGATGCTTACTATGAGTGTGATCTTAGTAAAATGAGGGGGTTTGGTCAGATAACATCCAAGGTCCACTCAGCTCCAAACTGTGACTCTATGATTTTCTAATATGGTAAAAAGTGAGACTAACCTTAGCACTCGGTGCAGACTAAGATAGATCCCAGATGTCTCCTATGAAACCTATCTTTATGAGTTTGTAATGAGGGAGTGTTTGTTGCTCAGAGCTTCTGAAAGACAATAAAGCCTATGGACTCTGGCTGTCAAATCTTCTTGGCCTTGGAGTCTTGGTATTAGGTAAATTCATGGGTGCCTGCCATTCTGACCAAGACAGACATTTTCAGACCCTGGGAACTGAGGGGCCAAACCACATACTATTTTAGATGGTGTTCTGTTGATCAGGTTCCTTCTAAACCCAGAACCCCGAACAAGGAGAAACATCACAGGAACTGCATCAAAACTGCAGACAACTAGGAGTTGTTCATAAAGAGATTTAATTCTTTAAATTGCATAAGGGGGCTAGTACATTTAATCTCCACTACATCACAAACTGCTAGGGTGTTTTTGTTTCTGTTTTTGAAAACCCACTAGTTCTAACCCTCCCTCAGGTTTATAGCTGCAAAATGAGAAAACTGTTACCAAATGGACTTAGAAAGGGAAGTGAGCAAGAAAGCTCTTTAATGGGGCTGTGGGGAGAGGGAGAGACATGATGATGAATGGTACAGGAGCCCATACCCCACCCTCCAACCCCATCCACCCCATAGTAAGAAATGAGTGGGGAGGAAAAAGAAATGGAAAGGCAGCTGCACCCACCTTCTAAGTGCTGAGCCCCATGGAAACTGAACTCCTTTATTGTGCACATCTCCAGGCCCATCTGTGGTGAAGAAATCCCTTTGGATTCCTTCCTGACCCCTTGTCTGTCCTTCTTAATTTTAGCAAATACAAAGAAAGCATTTCATCAGATGGGGCCAAGCTGGAGATGAGGCATGACTGCCAACATTCTGAGAAAGCCTATATAGAAACAGCATGGCTTTCAAGGACAGGATCTCTTCTTCCCTTTAGAGGTGGGAGGGGTGAGGGGTGCAGCAGAGCAGAAGGAAGGGCACAGCACACCAAAAGCAATCCATCTCCAGCCCCTGCAGGTTGGAGATTTATCTACAGCAGCCTAACTGGGTGAAAGCAAGGCAAGCTGAAGGAAAAAGGTGAAGAGAAGCTGCATTCTAAGGGCTCTGAATAACCAAGATTTACTATTATATCATAACCAAGGATTTATTCCACAATATAAACTGCAACATTTGATACAAGCTACCCCCCTCCCCAAGGGGAAAAAAAGAGAAAGCGAAAATACAGCTGTGGCCATTACTTACAGAGCTGTCTCCCTTCTACATCACTAGTCCATCAGTGACACTAGAGCCTAAACGTCTGCGTCCCGTACATTAACCCAACGCTAAAGCACCACCACACTGTTCAGAACGTGTTTAATTCCAGCCACTGAAACCAGACATAGAAGTTATTGCTCAGATAAATAAACCTAATCTATGGGGAGGAAGAGGAAGGGGAGAGGCGGGAGTCAGAGAGCAGAGCAAAACAAAAACCAAAACCCCAAAGTGAAAAACCAAAAGTTCCCCCCAAATGGTAACAGAGTAAACAGGAGAGATTCCTCAAAAGAGGATTCACTGGAATTTCTGGTGCCTCTCTGGGCACTGACGCCAAGCTGGACTCTTAAGCCGGTAAATCCCAGACAGAGGTATGACTTTAATGCTGTCCATGAAAAGGTGCCAGCTTCACTCCCTTCTCAAATGGTGGAAACCCCTGCAAAAAACAGTCAGCATTTCAAGACCTCAGCAACCACAAACAGCTCTTAAGGGAAAAATACAAAAAGTGTCAAAAAAAATTTTTTTGTTAGTTTTTTCTTTTTTCTTTTTTTTTTTTTCAAACAGTTCTGGAAAAATGATCCCATGAAGAATAGAAATAGCACCGTTTACAGGCTGGCTCTAATACCAGTCCTGCAGCTTTGCTGAGAAATTGCAGAAATCTTCTCGGAGTCCTGAATTATGTAAGTGGGGGGTTTGTTTTTGAATTGTTTTGTTTTGTTTGTTTGTTTTTTACTTTCGGTTCGGTGCGTCCTTCACAGTACAGCGCACACAGATGTAGTCTTCCTTCTCTGCCATCTCTGGAGAAACACCAACACAGACCTGATGAAACCACTGATTGCAGCTGCCATCACACTGGACCCAGTCCACCTAGTTACAAAGAGCAGGGAGATGGGATTTTCAGAGGGGAAAATGAGTTTCAAAACTGGGCGGGCCAGCGGGCCAGGTTCAGGAGATCTAGACTGTTTCTAACTAACCCGCCAATATCCCACCACTGGGATCTCTGGCACAACAGTTAAGCCAGATGTACCGTAGCTGGACCACTAGCCAGAACCACCAAGTCAAAGCCATTCTTCAAGTTGTGACTGCTTTGGGGTTAACACAGCGCTTCCCTGTGGTGGGTAAGCATTAAAAGCAATACGACAGCATCCCTCCCACCTTCTGAGCACCGGGATGGTGAAAGCTGGAAGAGGAGGCAAGAAAAGGAAAAAAGGGAAGAGCAAGAGTTTCTTCGAGAAAAGGGAGGAGACCCAGTTACGATGGTAAGAGCAGAGAAATCAGTAGGGGTAGGGAGGAGCCATCGACTTCGATCAGCTCCAAGCAGATAAGCAGAAGAGAGAGAGACCCAGCGAGGTCTAGCTTACAGGGTGTCTGAGTTAGGGGGTAGGTAGCACGTCCTCTATGGCCCAAACCTCACTGACCTCATCTCCTTCTGGCTGTAGGCAGCTCACGGCCGGGCAGACGGCATCTTCATCCTCAGAGTCCTCTTGTTCTGAGTATGACGTATCTGAGGGCAGGGACTGAGTTTCAGTGGGACGGGCCAGTTCGTAGCTCCGTTCTTTCTCTTGCTTGAGATTGTTCATGTCCTTGGAGTGGCTCAGTTTGATTTTCTTCTTTTTAGGGGTCCGCGTTTTTTTAATCCGTTCCCGTCTCTCAACAGACAAGCCCTCTCTTTCTAGCCGTCTCTTCAATTTTCTCTCGAGAATTCCAATTCCATCTCGTTTCCCCCGGCAGCAGTCATTCTGGAAAAATGGGAAGTCAAGATCAGTTTTATGATTTCCCAACCAATAAATAAATAAAGCAAAGCTAACTAGTATGGTTAGAGAACATGTATACTAGAAACCCACCAGTAATACCCAAATATTTTGTGACCACCTCCCTAATAAATCAGGGTGGTTTAAGTTTACCTCTATCTCTATCTACTAATCAACCAGTAAAATCAAAGGAGGGTGTCAGACCAACAATTGATTAAATAGCCTCTGAATAATCAAGAGCTTGTGGTAAAAAAATGCTCTTACAATTAATTTGTTTAAATGTGCACACTTATCCCTTCCTGAGAACACAAACTTCTGACATCTTCATCCCAGTGGAACTGAGTTTAAGTAAAATCAAAACAGCCCCTCAACCTTCAACTTATCTTGGAGAAAAAGAGACATAAGAGGCTAAGTAGCTCCACTTAAAATTAAATCCCTTTGAAAGGATAAATACAACTATGCATTTAACCTCAATTATAACAGGTTTTATTTTTAAAATCCAGATTTATGGGGAAAATATTCTATGTAACTGAACCAACATGATAAATACTATCTTTTTTTTTGGTGGGGCAATGAGGGTTAAGTGACTTGCCCAGGGTCACACAGCTAGTAAGTGTCAAGTGTCTGAGGCTGGATTGGAACTCAGGTCCTCCTGAATCCAGGACCGGTGCATTATCCACAATGCCACCTAGCTGCCCCCCCCCCCAATACTACCTCTTAATACAGGCTCCCTTACCCTAGATACAGTCAGTAAATACTTGTTAATTTTGTGCCTGGATCCCCAATCCACTTTCCCCTTTAAAAACCCACCATGCTCCAAGTTTTACCCTCTATAGATCTCTGATATTGTGTCCATCCCAACAGTATTCTTTTTCTTAGAAGCTTCTTAAAGGGCCAAGACTAACTACTAGAATACTGCTATTAGTTCATTAATAAGATAAAAATATTTTCTATAGAACAACTGAAAGGAACATCTATCTACAAAGATGTAGAGGGTATAACAGACAAGCAATCAGCCCTCTAGAACAATGGGTCTTAGCCCAGGAGTTCTTAACCTGGGGCCCATGGATAGATTTCAGGGGGTCTGTGAATTTGGACTGGAGAAAATTAATCTTCATTTTTACACTGGAGCATTTTCTTCAACTGCTTAGAAACATCACTCTTGGAAAGAGTCCCTGGGTGGGAATCAGATTTTCAAAAGAACCCCTGGTCTAACCTCAATTACAGATTGAAGATGAAGTAGTAGATGAACTAGTAGATAAAGTTATACAACTACATCCAGCCACAAAGCCCTTTTTAAGCTATACATATAAAAAGGGAGGGAGGGAGGGAGGAAGGATAAAGAGAGTCCAAAGATGTATCCCAAGTCACAGACTGAGTCAATGGTGGAAGCAGGAGCTGGACCCCTGGCGGCCTTCACCTCAAAAGCCCAACTCCTCTTTCAGGGAAGTCCTCCTGGGACTCAAGTAAAATTGAGAAAGGGTGAAAGACAGAGCCTGCCTGATCCTTGCCTTCTCACTGGTGAGTCCAACAGGGGAACCTCGGTCAGGGTGCTGAGGCGGGCTTGGCTTGGTGAGTAAAGTCTGGTAGATTTCTTGAATTTCAGGCAGAGACACCTGGAGCAACTGGGCTTCTGTCAGCAGCTCATCCACATCCGGACTGATGCCTATAAAAGATCAGAGCGAATAAATCTCTTATTTTGCTTATTCTTGACTTTTCCTCAAAAACTGACTGTTCTTTTAGAAAAGACTAGTTTCTGTAGCCTCACACTAGTCCATAATACATGGAAGCTGGCAGTCCCAGATCTGCACAACCTGAACTAGTAAAGAAGCCAAACTATCAGATAATACTAAACCCAGTTTGTGGGTAAGGAACAGGATTCGAACTCTAGACATTTGGAAAATTAACATATCCATTTTGGAAAATCAAGATCATGTGGTTGTCAATCACAAATTAACCACTACATCATTCCAAAAAGGAATAAAGCTTTTTTTCTCTCAGAACTCCTCTGCATTTTTTAAGAGAGCAATAAACTTTAGTTATGACTAAACATAAACATAAGACAGGATTGCTTATAACTCCTCTATCCCAAACCCCAAAATGAATGGGAGTATACAAACCATGGAGGGGGATGCAACTTCGTCCAGTTGAAAAGGGAGAGTGTAAGTAGGAGGTTCTGTTGTCCCAGTCAAGGGGGAGAGAAAAGGACATTGCACCAATTGTCTGTGAAACCTAATAGGAGGAAAACATTTTGTAACAAGACTTTCCTAGCAGAGAAATAATTTCCTACAGGCCCTGGGATGGTGCTGGATCAGGTTGTTAGATGGACAAGAGGGAGACAATGATTCAGTTGCTCAAAACTGACTGCCTTTGGCACATATAACACTAGGATCATCTGGTTCTTTGAATTTAAGCAAATGGGCTCAAATATCACTAAGGCAGTTCAGCCTTTAATCTTTCTGGCCTTACTACCTTAACAATACAAACTGAGGATGTCAATTAAAAATGCCAAATTTACCATGGTAGTAGATTTACTGAGAAAGATAGGGTGCATATATTGACAAAAAAATTTTTAACTTTGAGAGCATTTATCCTAAAGTAGTCACAGGCAAGGAAATGGGATAAAGGTCTGACCACAAATAACTTGAAGCCACTCCAGCTGCAATCTTCCTTACTTGTAAAAAACTATAAACTCTTAGTATATTCTCAAGGAATTGATGAGAAATCCAGTGGTCAAGGGGATCCTTGGGGAAAGAGCACAAACTCAGCTGAAGTACAGTCTAATGGGTAAATTTGGTGTTTTTTTGTAAATCTATCATCTATATAATAAGAAAAAAATCTTTCCTATCTCAAGTGAGTATTATAGTGCCATGTGCTTTTAGCAAAATGCCAGTTCAAATGTTATGCAAGATTACCTTCACTCTCAGATAAATGGTTAAGACGACAGCACCAATATGCTCACAGGGAGGAGAAAAAAGAGACACAGGAAGAAATTCTAGCATTATATAAAAACCTATCTGGGGGCAGCTAGGTGGCAGAGTGGATAGAGCACTGGCCCTGGAGCCAGAAGGACCTGAGTTCAAATCTGGCATCAGACACTTAACACTTACTACCTGTGTGACCATGGGCAAGTCACTTAACCCCAATAGCCTCACAAAAACAAAACAAAAATAAAAACCTATCTGAAAAAGAAAGAATGGAGTAGATAGCAGGAGCTTCTACTTAATGACATTAGTTTGCACGGGAAGTATAAAGTTGAAGAAACTACTTTAAAATGAGCAATATTGTATAAATAGATAAAGTATACAGACTAATGGATTTCTGTACAAACTAGTGGGGAGCCATTTGCAAATTTACTATTCCTTGGTGGAAAACTTGAGATTGCTCTAATGAACAGAGAATAATGAAGGTCAGTCTACGAGAAAACGGCTGCACAGAAACAGATGAATCCACAGCCACATGGCTGAGCATACGCTTCAGGAAACAGACAAAAGACATTATTTCCCCTATAATATATCTCTTTGAGAAGGGAAGGCGGTGGAGGCAGCACAATGAAAACCCACAAGTGATCCTGAAGATGATGTTCCACTAGCCGGGGGAGCACCCCAGCAACATGTGTGCAGACCAAAATGTGAGCCTACCTTCTTTGTCTCTGGCACCTGGCCTGGGGAGGCCTGCCATCGGCTGTACAACAGTCCTGACCCCGCTCGGTCTAGTACCAATTTTAGGCTCCCTGAAGAAAGCATCTGCTGTGCTCTGTGCTGCCAGTTCACGGTTCTTTCAATCATATATCGAAGAGCATCTCCTTCAGGAAGGCGAACACGGATGCGTTGAAGGGAGGCCAAAAGGGGCAGAATTTTCTCTAATGGTGGTTTCTCAGATCTCCGACAATAGGGACAGAGCCAGACGCGGGGACCTTGCAAGATACTGGGCACAGCCACACAGCTTGTGTGGAAGGCATCTCGGCAGAGTTCACACTGAATCATTGGGGCAGCTGGGGCTTTCTGACATAAACAGATTTTGATTTCCGAGTCTTGGTTGGGTGAAAGGAGTTTCCCTTCATTAGCTGCTCTCAGGGACTGCAAGGCCTCCATTTCCTTTAGCCGAGCTTCTCCAAGTGTTGCCATCTGCAAGGAAATTACCACTGAAGCTTTAAAGTCAGGGCAGAGACTCTTGATCCCCAACCCCATACCTCCCAAGGCTGGATGCTCCTGGAAGACTTATTTTACTTCTCACATTTGTTCTCCTCAAATCTCCCTATTATATGTTTCCTTTGCCACATCACCTTCTAAAAATCCCTCCTACAACATCAATTCCTCAAATTCACTTCTTACCCTTCACCATAAATGCACAAACACTAAATTGGTATCACACACAACTCCTAATTTGCTTTACAAATTTCATTTGTCCTGTGTATCTGGTTTAGATAGTGAGCTTTCTAGGAAGTCTTATCACTTGCTTTAAGTGCCTCTTAAAATACCACGTTAAATAAAACCAGTCTTTTCTCTCCTATAATTCAAAAGCAGTAAAAGAAATAAAGGAAGGAAATTATTTTTTCTTGTTTAGTAATAAACTACATTAGTAGTGTTGATACTGCCAATTCCAATCACTCTTCAATCCTCTCCTCTTTGAGGGTCTCTCAGGGAAATAATCCCAAATATTCTGAGTAAATCCATTCCACTGACTTAAAACAAAAACAACCCCAAAACCCCACTAGCTCTACTGTACTGGCTAGACACCTTTTTGAATTTTTATTGCCTGTTACAAGCTATGATTTGAAAACCAGGTTTTTGTGTCTGCTTAATAGTAGTTAATTTGATCATTAACAGCCAGAAGGTGACAACTATAGTACCCTCAAAGAGGAAGAAATTTTAACTGAATTTTTAAAACTCTTCATGTCCTATGTATTTGACTATCTGACTTAAAAATAAAGATATAGTCCCTGAGGTAAGTGAATCTTCACTCCTCGCTTGATTCCAATCCCTCTAATACAAGTACCCAGTCATAATGTGAATCTGCAAGATTCTAATGACGGTAACCACCCCTGAGCTTGAGACAAACTATCCAATCCTCAAGCCAATGAATTGTAATTCAGTTCCTTTGTGTCTTGAAAGAGGTGATGTGGGGCAGCTAGGTGGCACAGTGGATAGAGCACCAGCCCTGGAGTCAGGAGGACCTGAGTTCAAATCCGGCCTCAGACACTTAACACTTACTAGCTGTGTGACCCTGGGCAAGTCACTTAACCCCAATTGCCTCAAAAAAAAAAATAATAATGAAAGAGGTGATGGGTTGAAAATGAGAAGTTAAAACTTATTAGAATCATAAAACTGAAGCTCCCAAGACAGAGATTCAGTTCCAAATCCAAACCATTTTTTATAATAACAATAATATAATCTGGAAACCATACTCACAACACCAGTCTGCCAAAGCACTTCCCAAAGAATATCCCTACTGGAGAACTGGGCAACTATGGGTGAGGACTGTCAGTTGTTTGGTCAGTTTGTTTTGTTCAAATGTTTTGTTGTTACCAGGAAAGTTCATGTTGAGTGGGGAGAGATTCAGAAATGATCATGATAGAAAAACTTTAATACTACTTCCAAAAAAACCATAAATGGGGAAACTGGGTTAGGAAGAGGGAATGACATACCGCAGAAGCTGTCTCTTTACTTTCAGTCAAAGCTCTTTCAAGGTCACTCAGACTCTCCAGTCTTGTGCCTCTCTTCTTTCCACTTGGAATAGGTTCTTTTAATTTTCTCTGCTTTCTCTTCAGCCCCATTGTACCCACATCACATCGAGGACAAAGAACCTAAGGAGTCCAAAGCAAAATGCAACTGCCATCAAGGAGACACAAAATGAAGCACAGGGGCAGAAACCTAAGTCTAGACCTTGAGTTTTAAATTGGGGGGTCTATGATCTATTAAGACATCTGTGGGTAGACTGGTAGGCTTCAGGAAAGGTCAGTGAACTTGGATAGGAGAAAAAATTATGTATTTTGAATAACCTCTAACTAAACTTTCAATTACTTAAAACATTATTCTGAAAAAGGGTCCAAAATAGGCTTCAACCCAGTGGCAAAGAGGTCCCATGATACAAGAAAAAAAACTGTTAAGTGAGAGACTGGAAAAGACCACACACTTGATGGCTAGGTAACATCTAAAAAGTGTATTCCTAACTTCCTTACTGGAAAAAGAGCCAGAGCAATTAATGAGATTCATTAAGATAATTGTATTTTGATCCTTAACTCAAAATAAAGCAGTTACTTGGAAAAAGGGTACAATTTTTCCTGATTGGAGTGACAGATCATCAAGATAGTTCAAATATTACAAGAACAAGGTCGAACTGAAGATCTAATGACTAAAGGCCATTTATATGGGGAAGAAAGTATTTCCTTAGTCAAACTGGTATCCTAGATCTGGTCAGCAAATACATTTTGTAAACTATTCAGCATAAATTCTACATCTCTACTAGGAAAAAATGCAACTCAGCATATATAACACAAATCAGTAATGTTGACTTTGTATTATGAATGGCAACACATTTTACTGAGCCAGGAAAGAGTTTGCCTGGTTTCAAATTATCTTACCTCTAAGAGGGAGTATGGAGAATTTTCCATCAGAAAGGTATTGGCTGCACATTCTTTCCAAGACTGAACCTCAGCCACTAGGGACTCCAGTCTTGGCAAAGAATTCAGATGGACAGGGATAGATCGACCCCGTGAAACAAGCTCCATTAATGTGTCTAACACTGGTACTCGTCCTCCAGCCTAGAACAATCAAGAAAATAGCTGATATTAGGGAAAAACATGACCCTCTAACAAAGTGAAACATACTGGTAGGAGACAGAAAAACAAGAGACTAGATTGCAAGAACATGTCTTTGAGAGATAACCACCCAATTCCACACCCTAGGAGATGTTAGGAAATGGCCTATATTTTGTCCAATTCCAACCTATTTAGCAGCAATGTTGTTCAGTCATTTCAGGCATTTGCAACTCTTCTTAACCCCATTTGGGATTTTCTTGGCAGAGATAATGAAGTGTTTTGCCATTTCCTTTTCCAGCTCATTTTACAGATGAGGAAACTACAGCAAACAGGGTGAACTATCCAGGGTCACAAAGCTAGATTTGAACTTAGGAAGATGAAGTCTAAGACTCTAACAATTGAGTCACCTAGCTGCCCCAGAACTTTTAAGTGGTATAGCAAAAAAGATTTTTAATTCCAGAAAATTAAAGTAGTTGGTCAAATCTAATAACCCACTGTAAATAAAAACAATTCTTACTGCTCAATGTTTGGGTAACATCCCTGAAAACAATGATTTAAGAACAGTTTCCACTATCACCTGGGGTACGCTAGCAAGAAATGTTTGTCTTGATCATCCTTGAAGAAATTGCTGATCCAGCAGGAGAACTTTGCCTGTGCTCCACAGAATCCTTAGCATACCTTCTAAAAACCATTTTACAATTAAATCTTAATAGCTAGAAAGGCAATCTTAGCAAAAGAATTCATACATATGCAAACAGATCAGTCTCATGACATACTATACGATTTCAGAATTTTTCAAAGTACTAAGTGCTATTTTTTCCTTTTTTGTCTTTAAAAAATATTAGTTGTGGGGTAGCTAGGTGGCACAGTGGATAGAGCACTGGCCCTGGATTCAGAAGGACCTGAGTTCAAATCTGGCCTCAGACAATAATTACTAGCTGTGTGACCCTGGGCAAGTCACTTAACCCCAAATGCCTCACCAAAAAAACAAAACAAAAACAAACAAACAAACAAAAAAATATTAGTTGCACAAGATGGTTTTCTGGGAAAGGGAAGGGGAGGGATACTGAGGATAACTATGATAATATAAAAAAAAAAAAAAACCACCCAAACACACCAGAAGACATCGATAAAGACTTTTTAAAAAAGAAGCTTCATGAAATCTTCATCAACCCATCTGGCATTATATCCTTTTCTGTGAACATCTAAATTAAAGATTCAACTGGCTGAACCCAATGGCTTGTTTGTGTCACTCAAAAAAGAATGAGTACTCCCCTTTAATACTTGGTTGTCATCCTGTGCCCAGTAATGAAAAATGCATTTTATAGCAGCACAACATTCTGGGTGACATTTCACACAGAGTTCTGGCTAATGGATAAAGAAACCCAGAAAAAGTGTGCTATGTGGTAGCAATATTTCTAGAGGGCTTTCCTTACAATAATTGTGTGAAACAGTTAAATACATCCAATCCTCAACATTTCCTGACTGCGAGGTTCATTAGTAACCTCATTTTCACTTTTGCCTTTGGCTATGAAGTAGAGGAAAAGAAACAGAGGTGCAATGCAAGCAAGTTTGTTATCTGCAATAGGAGCAAAGTATTCATAAAAGTGTTTGTGAATCCACTCCAGAAAATGATCAAGTAACTTCAAGTGGACAATGAGGGAATTTTTTAAAAAGTTTAAAAGTTTGTAGGCGAATGAGATGGTGATGTTACCCATTCCTTCTCACTTGCCTCCCCCTCCCCTGCCCAAGCTTCTGGGATCATGAGCATCCCACAGTAGCCAGGCTCACCCCCCACTGCATCTGGATCCTAGAGAGCCACCCCAGGAAGTTCAGAGCTCCATCTGGGGAACAGGGACATATCCCAAGGCACGTACATACTTTTCATCAGTTAATAGTTCAACCACAATGCTGAAAGGACTATTAGAAATGGCGGGTTGTCTTTTCTCTTTTTCACTTTGGGGCACCCCTGCCCTTACCCATCATCCCACCTAGCATTGCCTCTCCTCTCCCCAATATTTTATAGGTTATTTCAACAGTGTTAGGAAAAGACCATATTATCAGAATTAAACTTCTGTTATAAAGGACTGTATGAGGGGCGGATAGATGGCACAGGGGATAGAGTACTGGCCCTGGAGTCAGGAGGACCTGAGCTCAAATCTGGCCTCAGACACTTGACACTAGCTGTGTGACCCTGGGCAAGTGACTTAATCCCAACTGCCTCACCCCGCCCCCACCCCAAAAGACTATGCATCAAAGTATATTTTTAGCCATCTCTAGTGAAAATTTATTTTTTAGCTGTCACAAAAACCTATGTCCTATTTCCCATAAGTTCAAATGTATCAAACATTCACATTTTCTACTTTTGGACCATTTTCTATTTTACCTCAGCAAGGGTAGAGAACTGGAGTGCTTTGCCATTTCTTTCTCCAGATGAGAAAACTGAGGCAAACAGGATGAAGCAACTTGCCCAGGATCACACAGCTCATGTGAGGTCAGATTTGGATTTAAGAAGATGAAGCCTGGGACTCTACCCACTAAGTGGCCATAAAAAGAGAAACAAGTGGCCTGTTCGGGAACTGAACCCATGACCTTGGTATTATTGGCACCACACTCTAACCAACTGAGCTAACTCCCACTCTGGGGTCAGAAGTCCGTGTCCTAGAGAAGAGCATAACTGCATTATGGTACTTTTCCTTGGGAGGCGCTGAAGTTAGTAAAATGCATCTAGACAAAAACAAGTCATTCCATATGAAGGTGGTTATGATTCATAGAAAGAAATCTTTAAAAGTACCCTAATCAGTCTGCTAAACTAAAGATATCATTGTTTTCCGAGGCCAAAATGAGGTAGATAACCAAGAAATGTTAAAACAGATCGAAAAATGAAACAATTTGAAAATTGTCCATTGCCAACATAATCATAGCTCTGCTCAGCTGTACCATGACTATATCCACACAATGAAATACCTAGAACACAAAACCACTTCATTTTTGTGAAGTCACACAAAAAAGCATCCTCAAGGGTGAACTTGACATCCGAGACCGTCACACTAATTAATACTCTATCTTGTAGTACTCTAGGCTCTTTTTAAAAGTCCTCAAATAAAAGACTGAGAAAAACCCAAGCAATAAGTTCAAAATTACTAGTAATAAATTCTTTCCTCTTTTCTTATCAAGTTTTAAAATACATTGTACAGGTAACAGTCTTAGTTTAGGCAAACCAGTTTATTATCTTTAATCTGTGCAATAATAATCCAAGCAGAAATGTATCCCTTTCCATTTACTAATGATGTTATCAGTGAATAGTCCCAAGCTCGTTTTCATATATTATAAGTCTGCCATTTTTCTTTCTTTCTTTTTTTTTTTTTGGTGAGGCAACTGGGGTTAAGTGACTTGCCCAGGGTCACACAGCTAGTAATTGTTCAGTATGAGGCCGGATCTGAACTCAGGTTCTTCTGAATCCAGGGCCAGTGTTCTATCCACTGCGCCACCCAGCTGCCCCAAGTCTGCCATTCTTAAAGGCACCATCTTTGTTTTCCATATTCCACACAGACCTCTACTTTGATGGCATATCAGCAGTTGGAGGTTGGTTTTATAGAACAAACATGGGATAACCAAAATGACTGCCAGCTCAGGACAAGACAGTCCTGTGCAATCCTGACGTTTCTGTGCAAAGCAGCTGTTCTGAGATTAATTTAGATGGTCTTCATTCTCCTTCGCATTCCTCATTTCCTTTCAGTAAAGTTTTCATTGTCTTTAGAGACAATGTAATTCCTCAATCTAGCTAGTAAGTTTAATGGCTGACTTCTCCATTCAAATAAAATCAATCTCTACAAAGTTTCAGTTACTAGCATCTTTTGTTCTCCTTCAATGATTTTGTGCAATGATTAATAATAACAATTGACATTTATATGGCACTCAAAGTTTTGAAAATGATTATACCTATTGTTTTCATCTGAGACTCACAAGCAACCTTGTGACTTTACAGGCTGCAAGAAGTGTATTTATTGTATGAATGCAGACACTAAGGCTTGAGGGGGGTGAAGACCTTTGTCAAGCACAGCCTCAAAGCCAGAAAATGTCCAAAGCTGGAGGTGAATACCAAGATTCCTGATACAGGCCGCTACATTCAAGCACACTGTCTTCCTAATCTTTTACACATGCACAGTAAATCCTCACACAGATGCACGTTAATGCAATGACAACCATTTAAGGAAAATCACATGAACAAAAGTGACTTTTAGGATGAAAAAAGTTTAGTCTTGTTTCCCCTCCTTTTCAACAAGTCCAAAAATAACAGCTCAGGAAAGCCTGGAAAAGGGGGAGAAATAAGTTCTCTAAATGTATATCAGCTCTAGGTAATAGCTTTTATAAGGGCTTGGACAAAGGAAGGAGAATGAAGAATGAGGCAACGTTTCTGATTAAGAAGTTGAATGCTTTGGTTGCATTTTTTCCATCTTATTATGAAGTACATTTTTATTAATTCCCTCTCAAAGTCTGTCAGATGGAACTTGACTTGTCCCCATATACAAAGAGATGAAGCTGAAGGCAAAGAAATTTAACAGTTTGCTTGGGGCTACACATTTTTGCACTGAGGTCTTGATCCGGCTTATATAAATACCCAAATAATTTCTGATCATTAAAATTTATCTTGGGCTCTCTAGTATAATTTATGCACTACATTTTATCTTATCTTTTAACACAGATGCAAGAGTCTCTAAAAAAAAAAAAGCATAGATCCTACACAAACAAATATTAACTCCTGTTTATCTCTACAATTAGTGGAGCATTAAGGGGGGCAGGTCCTTGGGGAAAATAAAATGTCTTAGTATTCACTGACTTGGATTTAGGTGAGAAGTTAATGGTAGATTTTGTATTAAGGAAAGGTTGTGTTTCTTCCCTATTTCAGGTCCTGATCCTGGCTCAGCAGGGACATTTAGAGATAAGGAAAGGTCTCCAAACCCCCATTTTTTCTCACATTAATGATATCATGGGTTGGATTTACTCAGGCTATCCAAGTTTAAGAGAGGCTCATGGTACTACTATAACTATTTTGACCATGACATTCAAATGCATGGAAAAAATCCAGTTCATACAGAGTAAACACCATAGTAACACATGTAATTACTGCAATAACTAAGCTTATCACTTTGGTAATAAGCTAAACTCTTCAAGAGATTCTTCAAGCAATTTGGAACTATGCCCAAAGGGCTATAAAGCTGTGCATACCCTTTGACTCAGCAATATCACTGTTAGGTCTTTTTCCCAAAGAGATCATAAAAAAAGAGAAAAGAACCCACATGTACAAAAATATATCTAGCTGCTCTTTTTGTGGTGGCAAGGAATTGGAAATTGAGGGGATACCCATCAACTGGGGAATGGCTAAACAAGTTGTGGTATATAAATGTAATGGAATACTATTGTGCAGTAAAAAACGACGAACAGGCGGGTTTCAGAGAAACCTGGAAGGACTTACATGAACTGATGATGCTGAGTGAGATGAGCAGAACCAGGAGAACATTGTACACAGTAAAGTAATTGCATTGTGTGTTGATCAACTGTGATAGACTTCTCAGCAATACAATGGTCCAAGATAGTTCCAAAGGACTCATGATGGAAAATGCTCTCCACATCCAGAAAAAAAGAACTATGGAATCTACATGCAGATTGAACCATACTATTTCTATTTTCTTTGTTTTTCTTTTTTGAGGTTTTTCCTTTTTGCTCTAATTCTTCTTTCACAGCATGACTAATGCAGAAATATGTTTTATGTGATTGTACATATATAACCTGTATCAGAATGCCTTACTGTCTTGGGAAAGGAGAAAAATTTGAAACTAGAAATCTTATAAAAACAAATGTTGAAAACTATCTCTACATGTAACTGGAAAATAACAAAATACTTTTATGGGGGGGGGAGGGGGAGAAGAGATTCCATGCCTATTAGATTCAGTAGATCAGTAAAGCCAGGTATTCTTTAGTAACTACTACAAAATGAAGAACTACTATACATCAAGAAAATAGTCATTAAAAAATGGAGCTTTGTGTTCTTTGGGTTTGATAAAGTTCAAGTCACCCAAACTGCCTGGCTGACCTTCAAGTTCCTGATAATCTACCAAACTTCTAAACCTCCCTAGGAAGAGGGAGGAGAGAAGATGGGGTACCTGAATAGCTAGCAAGAACATATCAGCATCATCACCTTTACCCAAAATTGAACCGTGCTATATTTAACTCTCCATAATGGCCCCATGTCTTATTTAATGTAGAAGGAAACAGAACAAAGCTATGTGGCAGAAACACATGAGGAAGAAGTAGAAACAGAACCATAATGGAGTTTTTTTCAAAGTTATACCAACCTGAAGGGCTTCCACTTCCTGAAGCCAATCTCTGGCTTTCTGTACAGCGTCTTTCAGAGCAAGGCCATTTGGGAGGTATGCTGGAATTTCCTCAATTTCCTTGATTGCTGCTGCAAGGCTGTTCAATGAGTGTCGTGGTCTATGGAAACGAGATATATACAGTCCATTCAACATCTAATGGAACAAATACATTTTGCCCACTATAGCCAGAGGACTAGCAAACTTGGTATTACAAATATCTTCAGTTTTCCCAATACAACTGGGTACAGAAAGCAATCACTTCTTGGTACATAAGGATAACTTGGTGACAATTCCCTCCATGCTAAAGTTAAGCACAGTCTATACAGAAACCATAAGCCAAGATATACATATTCACCTACTAACCTCCAGACTCCAGAGAACAATTAAAAAATACTTATATAAGAACGGGGGGGGGGGGGGGGGGGGGGGGGGAGGAGAGAAACCATGAGATAATAAAGAATTCTAAAATGCTTTGGGACATGGACAAGACACAAAATCAAGCGGGAAATTCACATAAATCTGGTGGTTGAACAATTGTAGTATAAATATGGTGGCTTGTAGGAGAAGTAGCTTCTGAGGTTTACTCAGTAGAGTGGTAGGGAAAAATAGAATCCTGCATCACTCTCTGGAGTCAGTTCCTCCCCTGTAAAATTAGGGGTTCAGACTACTTGACTGCTCTTATGTTTCAGCACTAAATCCTATGAGACAATATAAATGCATTCAATTTATTTTTGATTAAAAAAAAACCTGAGGAAATAACCTAAATGCCCTGGCACTTGACTGTCAATACTTCTAAGTTAAAAAAGGATAACTTGAAAACCAGGAAATGAGCTTAGTTTCCAAGTACAGTAGTATTCTTTTTCAATCAGTCAGGCTGAAAAGGAATACTAAGCAATAGCACAAGGACAAGTTACCAAATCTTTGAACTAAAAGGCCATCTCAGCCAAATGGATTATCTAATCCAATTTGCAATCTCCTATACAAACTTGCAAAGTTATCCTCTGGAGCTGATTGGTATTGACAGTTTGAATAAGTCTAACCATTAAATTCCAACATTCAATCTGCCATTCAACAGTTGTAGCTTTAAGTTTTGTCACTTGGTACTTGCTCTCCCTTCTGCTCCCAAGGGAATGAATGACAATCTGAAACAGCAGGATTTACATAATTTGAGAAGAATTCTAGAACTAATTCATTTCCCTTCAAACTATGAATTCACTGTCAGAATCCATGGAGAACAACACATAACAGGTTTCAAAAGCACCTCTTATCTTAGGGTTTCATTCTAGCCCAAGTCTTGGCAAAGTAAGGTACTGATTCTGCTTGTTTTTAGAAACATCTTTTCCTCCCAATTAAACACCACTATCAAAAGTGGAGAAAAGATGAAATTGGGTTTCACCTGGCCTTGATGAGGCTTCTGGCTTTATCATCCCAATGTTCAGACACAGTAAGCAGCTCCTGTAGCCTTGCCATAGCCTTCTCCACTGCTGGATAGGGAGCCAATCCCACTCCCAAATCTATGAGACGTCTCATATCATCCAGGGTGAGGGAGCTGGGATCTAAGCAAGCTCGATGAACTTCTTCTAACCAGCGGGCCTGTTCTAGACGGACACGCAACTCAGAGAGCTGTGGAAGCTCAACATCGAATTCAAAGCTGACATCCAACAATTCCTGTAGCTCAGCAGCACTGGGCATTTCTTCTGATAGCAGTTTCTGGCTGTGCTGTTGGAAATCTTCAACCCTATTCAAGAGATCCTGGAAAAAATGAGATGGAGAATTAAATTACCTGCAACTGGTGAAGAAATTTTTGATTAAAAATTCTTTCAAAACTTAACGGTCTGGGGCAGCTAGGTGGCGCAGTGGATAGAGCACCGGCCCTGGATTCAGGAGTAGCTGAGTTCAAATCCGGCCTCAGACACTTGACACTTACTAGCTGTGCCCCGCAAAAAAATAAATTAATTAATTAAAAAAAAAAAAAAACCTAAGGGTCCATTTTAATAACACAACTTGGTTTTACTTTACACTACCCTTATAATAAGTATGTATACAGCTAGCAAGCTCCTGATAAGAGGTGATGATTTCAGGGTGCACACTGGTAAAACTTTTCTCAAAAAATGCTATCTAAATGTAAGGAGTCATTGTGTATATGCAATTTTTTGTTGGGGGGGCAGGGAAATGGGGGTTAAGTGACTTGCCCAAGGTCACACAGCTAGTTAAGTGTCAAGTGTCTGAGGCCTGCTTTGAACTCAGGTACTCCTGAATCCAGGGCCAGTGCTCTATCCATTGCGCCACCTAGCTGCCCCCTTATGTGCAATTTTTTGACAAAAGTTTTACCAAATTTTATAAAGCATTTTTCTCCACAACCTCGAAATAACTGTTGATTATGATTATCCCTATCTCCATTTGTAGAAGTATCCACAAAGCTAGTAAGTGAGGTAAGAATCCTCAGGTCTCCTGGCTCCAAGAAGTATTCTTTCCAAAAGGCAAATAGTATGCACTAAAATAGATGACCACTCAAAGGTAGAATTCTTATAGAAGGCTTGAAG
The DNA here is from genome assembly GCF_019393635.1 of Dromiciops gliroides. NCBI lineage: Eukaryota > Metazoa > Chordata > Mammalia > Microbiotheria > Microbiotheriidae > Dromiciops > Dromiciops gliroides. The sequence goes on from NC_057864.1 coordinate 100,891,695, forward strand.
CTGAAGTGGATGTGAATTCTTTTCAATCTGAACTTCACATCAGGTAAACATACCAAAAAGGCCATTTCTTCAAAGGTCTGGCACAATATTGTGTACAACAGCAGTAGACAAATTATTTCCATGAAAACATGCCCAGACACAGATATTATCCTCCAAAAAGGAACTCTAATTCTACCACCCCAATGTGAACAACCTCTCCACACCCTATTTCCCACCTTCAGCAGAGGTGTTTGACTAAGAATGCATGGAAGAGCGTATAACTGTTTCACAAATAGTCGGAGCTCATTGACTGTCAGTTGATTCTGGGATTTCCCACCACCAGAACGGTACCTGCAAAAATAACCAAGAGGTCTCATTAAAACAAACATCCACAAGCCATGGATGCTTCCAGCATGTCAAATTACAGTCTCTCCCCAAGCCAAAACCATGTCCATACCTAGTCTGCCTTTTGCCATTGAGCAGCTGCTGTGCCACAGATGCACACTTATCAGCATCCTGTGTGACTAAGCGAAGATGGCGCAAAAGATCATTGTCAGGAAATTTCTTTATTTCAGATTCCTCTATCAGAGCCTTAAAGTTCACAAGGCCTAGAGATAACACAAGCACATAAACACAAAGATTTTCTTAAATAAAAATACTAATATGTAAGATTAGCCATTGATGCCTATTTATTTAGCCCTACATTATTTCCCCAAATAAGTGTACAGAATGACATAGATCATGCATCTAACAACACTTTAGCAACACGCCCTATTGACATTGGGTCTTATTTTATGTCTAGGGTTGACATCATTAGAAATGTATACCTGAACGGCAGTATTAGAAAAGTGTCCTTTTATAAAAGGCAGAAAAGGGCTAGGTGGCACAATGGATAGAGTGCCAGCCCTGGATTCAGGAGGACCTGAGTTCAAATCCAGCCTCAGACACTTGACACTTACTAGCTGTGTGACCCTGGGCAAGTCACTTAACCCTCATTGCCCCCACAAAAACAACAACAAAATTTTTCAAAAAAAGTCTACTAAGCTCAATTACTAATAATCATTGTTTTATGTGGTTTTCACATGAACAAACAGCATCTCCTTTGCTGTATCACATACTTTTCTTATTGTTGATCTTGGCCTCCAAAGCTTCATTCACATTCAATGCCCATTCATTATATGATTCTGCTCGGAGTTTCAGGGCATTCATCATAGGGTATAGATCATCCAGAGTATATCTGTACCTAGAATCAAGAAAAGCTACTTTAGTCTGACACAGCTATCTACATACTCAACAAAGACATCCTTAAACAAACTATTCTTAAAATGTTCCCCGCCAAAGAAATAGTTCTACTCACCCTAGCTTATACTTATAGGCAGGACAAGAACACAGGTCTTCTACATGATGGAGACACACCAGCAGCCCAGGTTTGCAAGAACAGGACACCCCAGACATGAAGCATGTAGTCTTGCATTTTATACACTGGCGTTCATCATCTGCTAACAGTTCAAAATCCATTCGTTCTGAATCGATTACTCCCTACAATAAAGTTTGCTTTAGAAAGCTCCAGAAAGATTGCATAAACCACCAATCACAAAAAGAAAAATGTATTAAACGAATAGGAAACTGAAAGTTCAGGAGAGCAAAGGTCTAACATGGTAAACTATTCCATGAGACTAGAAAAAGACTTCACTTCTGCAATTGCCATAGGTGCACATAGCATACAGGTGCCCTTTCTATTTCACAATGGTCGGGTCCATACTAGACTATTACTAATAGGGCTTTGGGTATGCAGATGTTTAATATAGGGCTTAAAAAAATCTTAATCTTACAGAGAACTTCATGACATACACAGAATAGTTACCAAGGAAAGGACAATATAAATGAACCAAACTGAGAAATGGGACTGAATAAAGGAAAAGTTTAAAAGGGACAGTAATTATTTGCTTGGGGGGCAGGGGAGGAGAGAAGATATTCTTTTAAATAAAAGGACCTTCATTTTTTGCTGTTTCCACCAGAAAATTTTGCAATAAGAATACTGACAGGATAGAGCACCAGCCCTGGAGTCAGGAGTACCTGAGTTCAAATCTGGCCTCAGACACTTAACACTTACTAGCTGTGTGACCCTAGGCAAGTCACTTAATCCCAACTGCCTCACTAAAAAAAAAAAATACCGACAGTATTGTCAGATAATAGAATGGTTCATGAAAGAGAATAAAAGACTTCCCTTCAATTTTAGAGCCATTGCCCTTGTTCTTCCATATGTATTTTAATCCAGAGCTACATAGAGAGTCCAAGTCCTATATATTTATATAATTTTAAAATAAAACAGATCTTCAAAATAGGCAAAAGCCACAATTAAACTGACTTTTATTCAGGAAGGGTTCAATTTTTTTTAGGAAGGGGAAAGAAGTACTGATTGTCCTAATGGAACATATTACAAATGACCTACAAATAAAATTAATTTCCAAATCCAGATGCACAAAAATAAAAATGATAATACAAGCATGATAGCCTTACCAATTTGCGGACAGTCTCCCTTAAGGTCTTTTCATCCTCAATCATAATGGCCATATCTTTCTGAACAGTTGAAGCAACCACCACATCTAGTACATCAGCTTTGGAAGCCATTTTACAAATCATCTCATCATGAGAAAAAACACAGTATCGGTTCAGCAGCCGATAATGCTCCACACACTGGCGGCCTAATGGCAGCTGTATCAAAAAACAAACATTTCAATGAAAAAGGCCAAATTACATTAATGCCCCACACCAAAATGTAAATACAATAATCATTTTCTAATAGTGGGTGATTCAAAATGAATCTGCTTTTATATATCTGATTCTTAAACTATACTAGCTCACATTAAAGGGTAATAACTCTATAAGACTGATAAGATTATTTCAAGCAAAGAAACCTCTTCAAAACAATTCAATGAAATAGCTTCATACATCACTAAATCCTTTGGTCCAATTAGCAATTTGTTGTTGTGGGGTTTTTTTTTTGCTAAAAATGATATACCAAAAACTTCAAGAAAGGCATATCTGAAAGAAATCTTAGAAAAAGAGTATATTTACTAAGTTTTTAATAGTCAATAAAAAAACCATTAAGGCTGTGAGCCAGGAAACTGTACAAAGGAAATGCATTCAAAGAGGCAAAAGACATTCCAAACCCTCAGACAACTTATAATCTAATGTTTTACAATCTAAGCTTTGTTCAGATCAGTCAGAACAAATAGTGCTCCAGAGTTCAACTAATCATTAAAAAGAAATAAGACATAGGGCAGCTAGGTGGCACAGTGGATAGAGTACCAGCCCTGGAGTCAGGAGGACCTGAGTTCAAATCCGGCCTTAGACACTTGACACTTACTAGCTGTGTGACCCTGAGCAAGTCACTTAACCCCAGTTGCCTCACAAAAAACAAGAAAGAAAGAAAGAAAGAAAGAAAGAAAGAAAGGAAGGAAGGAAGGAAGGAAGGAAGGAAGGAAGGAAGGAAGGAAGGAAGGAAGGAAGGAAGGAAGAAAGGAAGAAAGGAAGAAGGAAGAAAGGAAGAAAGGAAGAAAGGAAGAAAGGAAGAAAGGAAGAAAGGAAGAAAGGAAGAAAGGAAGGAAGGAAGGAAGGAAGGAAGGAAGGAAGGAAGGAAGAAAGGAAGAAAGGAAGAAAGGAAGAAAGGAAGAAAGGAAGAAAGGAAGAAAGGAAGAAAGGAAGAAAGGAAGAACGGAAGAAAGAAAGAAAGGAAGAAAGAAAGAAAGAAAGAAAGAAAGAAAGAAAGAAAGAAAGAAAGAAAGAAAGAAAGAAAGAAAGAAAGAAAGAAAGAAAGAAAGAAGTCATGGGGGCAGCTAGGTGGTGCAGTGGATTCAGGAGGACCTGAGTTCAAATGTGGCCTCAGACACTTGACACTTACTAGCTGTGTGACCCTGGGCAAGTCATCTAACCCTCATTGCCCCACCAAAAAAAATAAATAAATAAAATAAAATAAAAAAGAAAGAAATAAGACATTTCAGTAGCAAACTAACCATTAATATAATTAATCAAGTATAATTCATTGACCAGAAATGAAACTATTGCTTAGTAAAATGTACATTTTTTAAAGAGAATATACATGTGACAATTTTAAAAACTTAAGTTTTATTTACACAAGGAAGTAAATCCAAAAATATTCAACATGTCAGTACATACCCAATCAACAGTACAGAAATTAACTGCTTCAGCAAAATTGAAGCCCTGGTTAAAACCACTGTGATAGGCTCTTGGAAAGGTAATCACAAACTCGCCAGCACACTGATTAGTCCGATAAACCTAACAAAAATGAAAAGAATACATTTCTGAGGTAGATAAAATGTATATAGCCCATAAAATTCATTCAAGATGATCAGATCCTTTTTTAACATTTTCAGTAATGAGGCACAGATATCAATGAATGATACTCAATAAAACTTCATAAGTGTATTAAATAGCTGACTTGTGGGGATGTCAGGGTCACATAGATTATTTCTGCCACTAAATGGACACAAGGCACTTTAGACATCATTGTTGCATTCTCCTCCCCCCACCCAAAACAAAATGCTAAAATTTAACCTAACACAACCTAAAAATTAGTCTCGAGAGTCCTTTTTGGTCTCTTTTTAAATGTTTTACAAAAAGGTCTCTATTTTTCCTTAAAATGTTATTTAAGACAATGACGATGGCCTATTCCAAATTTTGAGCTAAAATATAAAATGAAAAGAAAATTCCAGCTGGATATCATGGGAGTCTCAATTTTAGAACACACATACATTATTTGTAAGTAAACAAAGGTTTCTGGTTACCCTTACTAGGGCAAATGCTAAGGACATCAGTTGTTTTTAAAGTCGGTATTACTGGGACAGCTAGGTGGTGCAATGGATAGAGCACTGGCCCTGGATTCAGGAGGACCTGAGTTCAAACCTGGCCTCAAGACACTTGGCACTTACTAGCTATGTGACCCTGGGCAAGTCACTTAACCCCAATTGCCTCACAAAAAAAAACAACCCCCCCCCAAAAAAAACAAAAAATAAAATTAAAAGTTGGCATTACTAATGTTAAAACCCTATGTAAAGTGGAACCCTGATGCCTTGTCTCTGGCGTGGATGTGACCTGGGGTTCTTAAAGGTGGGATTAATGGACATCCAAGCTCAGAAGGACCTGCTAAAGTGGCTTTGAAAGAATGTACACTTCAAAGCCAGCCTGGCTGATTTCAACGAATTCTTCAGCAGAAAACTGACTTGTAAAAGCCCCCATTGATGAAAACGTCTAGAAATAGAGATCTTGTTATGGAGGAAGAAGTACCCATACTGCTGGATGTTGGAAACAACAGCATAAACTATTTTCACCTCCAAAATAGCTCTGTGAAGGGAATCCAACACAATGAAGCTCACATCCAAACAGCAAATTCAGAGAGTTATTTCCACCATGCTACCTTGGACTTGGGGCTTTTGGATCATCATAAATTAGCCAGTATGTAGACACTGTGGATCTAAGGGCCACCAAAAGAGCCAATTTCTATGGGATATATGAAATAAAAGATACAACCCTCTTCTTTAAATGAGTTAAGAACCACTGTTAGAATTCAGTAATACTGAACTAATAATAATTTATATTAGCAATAAAGAATAAACCAGTTTTATTTGTTCAAAAAGATCTAAAAATTGGGGCAGCTAGGTGGTGCAGTAGATAAAGCACTGGTCCTGGAGGCCCTGAGTTCAAATTCAACCTCAGACTCTTGACACTTACTAGCTGTGTGACCCTGAGCAAGTCACTTAACCCCAATTGCCTCACCAAAAAAAAAAAAAAAAAGATCTAAAAATTGAAAATGACAGGTTAAGTTCTTGATACACATAGTTCCTAACACAACCAAAAAATTACAACCTATAATATACAACCAAATGTCCAAGAAAGATCTTCAGCATAAGAGAAGGCACTCCTTCCTGATGTGTCCAATTCCATTTTTTTGAGCAGCTAATATGAGCTAACATAGCTAGCATTTCAATAGTGCTTTAAAGTTAACTCATTTCATCTTCACCACCTTGTGAGGTTGGTACTATTGGTATACCCATTTTACAGATAAGAACACAGAAGCAGAGAGGTTAAGTGACTTGCGCAGGGTCATACAACTAGTAAATGATCTGAAGCCGGATTCAAACTAAGGTCTTCCTGACTCTAAGTCTTGCACTCTGTCTATGGCATTAAGTAGACGACTAGGAGTCTTTCCTTCTATCATATTGAAACCTGGCTCTTTCCAACTTTCACATACTACTCCTGGTTCTGTCTTCTTTGGGCAGCCAAGTAGAACAAAGTGAATTAATCTCTCTTTCCACAAAGTAGCCCTACAAGTACTCCAAGAGGACCATCATTTCCTAAAGCTTTTTACCTATGTTCATTTTGTGACATTTACAATTCCTTTAACCAAGGCTTGACTAGCATGTCCTCCAGTTCTCTCAAAATCCAGATCACTCATTTCTAGTTTTGTCTCTTCCCTGAAATTTGGTGCCAAGAAATGGGGTTTATTAACACCAGAATGTGATGATGGCAAGGTACACAAATGTAACCAGGAGTTCAATGGAAAAAGCAATGACTTTGCAGTCAAGAGAGCACAGGTTCAATCTGAACTCTATAATTCACGTCTGTATGACCTCAGGTATTTCACTCAACCTCTCAGCATCAATTTTATCATTTGTAAAATAAAAATGTTGGACCAGGTCATTTCCCACTCTCAATTTATGATCCTTGACCTCCATATCTTGGTGAAGTATGTATTCTAAAGGCAGTGTAGATAAAGGCACTTAAGGTGGCTGATCTAAAACAAAACAAAAAACTAGGCTGACAGAGTGACTTCCTTATTTATAACAGTGTGTCTGGAATTACTGGCTGCACTCTGAATCCGTTTGTGCATCATCTTAAAAATCCCACTGTCAGGGCAGCTAGGTGGTACAGTGGATAAAGCACCAGCCCTGGATTCAGGAGTACCTGAGTTCAAATCTGGCCTCAGACACTTAACACTTACTAGCTGCGTGACCCTGGGCAAGTCACTTAACCCCAATTGCCTTACCAAAAAAAAAAAAAAATCCCACTGTCTTCATGGAATATGTTATTAAACTACAGCAGCTGTTTCTACTGTCAAATTATGCTATGGAATTTCTCACATAATTGAATCAATTTCACAAAAAATTATGAATGTCAGGAAAAGGAGAGGAAAAAAATGAAACAAGGATGGGTGACACAAAGACTAGAACATACAGGCACGCCATGAGCCATTAGGGTGTTTGGGTTCATGATGGTGACAAGCTGGTGGAGGAGATCTGGCTGGGATACAAAGAGCTCTGGAGCCAGTTTCTTCATTACATCTTCCAGCTGCTCCGCTGCATACCCTGGGGCTCCATACCAGGTTTTTGGCTCCCCCCTACAAAAAAAACCAAGAATTTGAAACAATCCCTTCCACCAGACCTCCCCCTCCCATGTGATACCTTCATATTTTTAGGCCCTGCTTCAAATGAATGTGCTCCAAGAGCATAGTCAGTGACTAACTTACAGATACAGGATCTGCCTAAATGTAGAGACAACAATTTCTTCAAAGTGTTAAAAGTAAAACAAAATCTTTCCAACTTAGAAAATCAGATGAGATTTCTAAGAATGCAGTATCAAAACTAGAGGACACGTGGCTAATGCCATTTTTTTATATCAAATTTGGGGTGAACAATGGGATGGCAACAATCTACCCTTGCCCATTCTGACAACTGAGGTTAATGGAAAGCTAATAAGACAATTAACATTTCTATAGACCTCAACTTCTTTAAGTCATTTTACACAGTCAACCAATTAATCTGTGACATCCCCGGGAAGTATGGTCAGTATGATCTTCCCCTACAGCTGGAAGCAATTGCCCAAGAAGGAAGGCAGAGTTATGCTCTACACACACAGGGTGATCAACGCCCTCTTCTCCTTATGCAGGGATCTAAGCTGGCTACAGATCGTCACATTTCTGTTTAGCAAGGGATGTACGACAAGGAAAATCAGATGTGAGACCTTGATTTTTGAGGGACTTAGAAAGCAGAAAAGTAGGTACAATTGAGGGCCTACCTACACCTTAACACTACTAAGGAATACGTAGCTGTACAATGACATGTCAAAAAGATACCTCTAAGGAAGGGAGATCAGTTAGCAATTATGATAAGTATGATAAACCAGAAAATAAAAATGGCAAGAATGAATTAATACTACAGTGCCACTAAAGGAAAACAAAAGATTTGCTTTTCTTTTTAAAAAGGTAACCAACCAAATAGTCCAGAGTAGTACAAGTACTAGAATAACCCGGGGGGGGGGGGGGGGGGGGGGGAAGAGAAAGAGAGAAGAGAAGAGGGGGAATCTCCCTCCCCAACAAGTATTTTTTTTATAAAAGACCCTCTCAGGGCAGCTAGATGGCGCAGTGGATAGAGCACCGGCCCTGGAGTCACGAGGACCTGAGTTCAAATCCGGCCTCAGACATTTAACACTCACTAGCCATGTGACCCTGGGCAAGTCACTTAACCCCAATTGCCTCACCAAAAAAAAAAAAAAAAAAAGACCCTCTTCTCCCCCACCATAAAATTCCATTTGGGATCTCTCACCAATGCAGGTAATTAATTGAGTAGCTCCAGTGGTCTTCAATATGCCAACAAAATGAAGAAAAACACATTCCCACATACAGCCATGGCAGTTTCATGCCACATATATCAGCAGTAATGTGAGCAAGGACAGACTGCTCCATTACAGGCATGTTGTTCAAATTCCAGCCACTATCAAGATATTCCTAAAAATCAAGAAGACACAAATTCTAGCTTGCCTTACATCATTTCATACATTAATGTGTCTACGAGTAAACATGATGGAATAAGGACTACCACCCCAGATGAAGCTTCCACAGAAGGTTAAACAAAGATTCATTTAGCCCGATATGAAATGTGTTGCAGGGGTGGAGCAGTGGATGAAGTACTGGCCCTAGATTCAGGAAGACCTGAATTCAAATCCAGCCTCAGACACTTGACACTAGCTGTCATTAACACTCATTGCCCAGCCAAAAAAAAAAAAAAATCTAATAGTGGAAGGAAGGAAGGAAGGAAGGAAGGAAGGAAGGAAGGAAGGAAGGAAGGAAGGAAGGAAGGAAGGAAGGAAGGAAGGAAGGAAGGAAGGAAGGAAGGAAGGAAGGAAGGAAGGAAGGAAGGAAGGAAGGAAGCTTTTAGGTGGCTTCTTATTCTGGATCCCAACAACCCCCTTGTGATTTCCTAATGAAGATCTAATAGCAGAAGCATTTTTCAAAATCTCAGCTTCTCAAAGATCTGAGGAGCACAGGAAAGGTACATTCTTTCCAAGTGTCACTTCTACAACTGACTGTAAGAGTCTAGTACATATGCAAGTTTAAAGCTCCTAGGAGTTCAACATTTCTGTGCTATATATTTATTTAACATTTGAACAGATCTAGAAAAATCATCAAAATGTCTGTACTCCAAGATTTTCCAGAAGTTGAAAAATGCTTTAGGCCAACTATATGGGAATTGCAAATAACAAAAATTAATTTACAGGCACACATGAGCCTTTTACAATTCATTTGTAATATTGCCATGGATGCAAAACAATTTCCAAATGATGTATGTGTGTTAAAGAATGATCCCATTTCTATATCTAAACAGCAAACTGTTTTCAGATTCTGAAACAGAAGTTCTGAGGTTCTAAACCCTACCTCTTCCCCAGGGGAGAGTTTTATTTTCCCATCTCGCACAGGAAAGCCACTGCCAAATTCTTTTGAGGCGATATCAGCACCATACTCTACTGTGACATCCTCTTCAATGGTGCTTACTAGACGCCAAAATTCTTTCTCCACCAGCTCTGTGGGAACCATCTGCAAATGAAACAAAAGGAATTCCCTCACCAAAAGCTCCACTTCTCAAACTTCCCGTGAGCCAGCTCCAATAGTACTGGAACTAAACAGGAAGCATGGCATGGTGTTCTGAGTTTATGAGCTCCTTCAACCAATGGCCCAAAAATCAAAGTCAAAATGCCATTTTAAAAAATGTTAACTTTTTAAAATTTCATATTGTAAATTACAATGGAATTCAGTGTCCCCTAATCATTCAAAAAGGCAGAATTTTGCTTGAAAATCAGTAATGAAGCATTCCTTTTTCATATGAACTACCTTATTATTTACTATATGGTTACCTTGGCCCTATTTTTATAACATTTTATACTTCTTGAAATATTTTTCATATACATTATTCCCTAACATTTATGGGGAAAAATGTTATGTTATGTTATGTTGTCTGTTGAGACAAGGAAATTGTCAAAGTAAGATCAAGTGAACGAATGGCCCTTGGTGTGGTATTTGACTATATACTTTCGGGGGAAACATGGGTATAAATTGGGAAATAGGATCAAGAATACAAATACAGGCAATGACAATGCTAAAGCAATACAATATAATGGAATTAATGCTAAAGGCTGAATAATCTGGGTCCAAGTTCTAATACTGACTTCTTAGAAAGCCTTTAGCAAGTCTTTGCCTATTCTTTCAGTTTCACTCTGTCAACAAGACAAAAAAAATTGTCATGAGAATAAAATGAGATTACAAAAAAAGAAACATATTATACTATAAATATAAATTATCACTGAGTTTAACAAGAAATTCCACATTTATTAAGGCTAAGTTAGTTTATATGTAAAATACGGACTTCCTATTAAGTGTTTTATATATATACATATATAGTTCGTGACATATATCTATCTATCTATATATATCATGAACTATATTTTAAATCATTTTTAAATTATCAGAGATTCTAATTTCAAACAAAATACATACGTGAACAGGCATGTTGAAATAGTCTGACTTGAATGCATCTGCCATTTCCCCAAAAGTGCGCAGAGTGTAGTCCCTGGCTGCCTGTTCAAAACCAAATGCTTCCTGAGGCTTATTACACTCCTAAAACAGAAAAAGCAATTATTTTCACTAAATATGCAAAAATGATAACCAATCAATGTCCCCAATTTCAGCTAATAAAAATCAAATATGGAGTATGAACCATTCAAAATGAACAATCTAAATAACATGAAATCTAGCAGGATTCCTACTAAAATCAAACCATATACATGCCAAATGTCATACCTGTCATATCTCCTTACCTAAACAGAAACTTTACCGTATCTAAATAAAGAGGCAGTATCCCAATCTGGTAAAAAAATTTAACCAAAGCAAAAATACTCATAACTGACAGCCCATAATAAACCTTTGTGAAAATTCGCATTTTCCAGGCTTCCTGTCTATCCTGACCCACTCTGGTTTTGTCACCTGTTCTAATCATTAAGCCCTTTCTTTTGTCTATTTCTAAAAGTTCAACACCTAATGTGGAATTTGTTTTGCTTGACAATGCACATTTGTTGCAAGGGTTATTTTCTTTACTTGAAGAAATATTTAATTGAAAAGAAAAATTTAATTTTAAAAAGTTTAATCTATCTCACAATACATTATCTTAAAGCAATAATACCCAATTTCTAAATTCTTACCTGAGCCAAACATTTAGGACACCTCCAATCTCCCTTGGGAACATCATGAAGAGGTGGAATCAAGCAGAAAGTATGGTAGCTATCATCACAGCCATCACACAAAAGAAGGCGGTCCTCATCATTGCCACTGCCACACAGAAGGCAGACGTATAGATCCACCTGTAAAATCAGAAATTATCTTCTGAAAGGGTAATGTGTACTCACATCTGATTTTACAAAATTCTAAGACTGTAGGGGATTTGAGCTAACTAACCTATTCATCTCTCTTCTTAACTTCCAACTGTGCCTAAATCTTCAATGAACTCCTTGCCATTCTAACAGAAAACCCTCTTTAACATTCAACTATTTTATGTTTAACCAAAACCAAAACAGGAATTACTGAATGATTAGACCAAGTAGTTTCTATGGTGTCCCTATAATCAGGCTTTTACCTGAGCCAAATACCTGAGACTTTTAACATTATATATAAGAATAATCATTTCAAAGGCATTTGAAGTTATTATTATTATTCAATAATGGTTGTAAAGATAACTAATCTTATTAAACAGCTAAAAAATGGGAAACTGGAAACGCAACAACCCACTATGCTTTTTATCATACACAGAGCGATAAATTTATGGTTCTCATAAAGTTCCTTTCATTACACTTTTAATATTTAGGACAACCTGCACCCATCCTCCCTCCAAAAGAAAATGTTTTTTAAAAAAATCACTTGAGGACAGCTAGGTGGTGAAGTGGATAGAGCACCAGCCCTGGAGTCAGGAGAACCTAAGTTCAAATCTGGTCTCAGACACTTAATACTTACTAGCTGTGTGACCCTGGGCAAGTCACTTTAACCCCAAATGCCTTGCCAAAAAAAAAAAAAAAAATCACTCGAAAATAATATTGAGCCAGAGAGAAGTGTGGTATTTAACTATACTCATGGCTACATAATTTTTGTACTCTTGAATTCCTGGGAAAAGGCACAGGAATTGGGTCAGTGAATAAAATATGCCCTGAAAATAATTGTTGATTCTCCAAATTTAATTCCCTTTGGTTAATACAATCCATAATTTTATGAATTCCTGAGTCTACCACCCTAACCCACAACTCTCCCTAGAAACACACTGCAAAGTGATTTTCTGGGCAAAGGCAAGATGTTTTTATCATCAAGTTAGGAAAAGCAATGAAAAGAAAGATGACTCACAGCATTTGTGCTTTTCTTAGACCGACTCTTGGGTTTCTCCTTCTCAATTTCTCCAGCATGCTCTTTCTTCTCAATGGTATCTCTTTTTATTATGTTCCGAATCTCTTTCTCTGTAGGAAACAACACAAAAGAAACTAGATCTATCTATACTATATTTTCCAAACATGGTTATTTTTTATATATCAACTTCTTTGTTTCAGCTGTAACAAATACTACTGAATACAAAAACAGCACTAACACAGATATTTTCCAGGAGTAAGCAAAGTGTTTTACATCCTCGGTTTCAATATTGCAAAAAACATATTTAACATGAGACATTTTTTTTTTTTGCAGGGCAGTGAGGTTTAAGTGACTTGCCCAGGGTCACACAGCTAGTAAGTGTCAAGTGTCTGAGGCCGGATTTGAACTCAGGTACTCCTGAATCCAGGGCCGGTGCTTTACCACTGCGCCATCTAGCTGCCCCTAACATAAGACATTTAACACGCAACACAAAAAGAAAGAATGACTTGGCCACACAGGTAACTACCAATTGAAAATCTTTACATTGTTAATGTCTTCCATCATTTCATCACCCAGTCTTGTTTTATAAATTTCATTTCATTTTCAGTTATGAATTCTCTCCCACATTGGAGAGAAAAGGAGAGCAGGGCTTCAATATGTACTCTGAGTCCATCAGCTCTCTATCAGGAAGTACATGTTTCATCACGAGTCCTTTGGAATTCTAGTTGGTCACTGTCTCACCCAGTCAGCTCCAATTTTTCATTTCCAAAGACTCAGGGTTTTAGAGCTGGACAACTGTTTCTCAAAGAGTTAACTAGACAGACTAAAATGAAAATATTCATGGTCAAATTTGTACTTCTACCTAATACAGCAAAGTAGTAAATTCTAAAACCAATGAAACATTTTAATATTATCTTCTATGTATGTGAAACAAAACTTAGGAAGAGTAGAGTACCTGACTATAAAATATTTTCTTTGAAAGAGTTGGCGTAGTGGACAAAGCACCAGCCCTGGATTCAGGAGTACCTGAATTCAAATCTGGCCTCAGACACTTGACACTTACTAGCTGTGTGATCCTGGGCAAGTCACTTAACCCTCATTGCCCCACCAAAAAAAGAAAAGCGTTCCGAAGCCCGTATTTACCTCTAAAACAAAGGTAATATGAGGTATTTGTCAATGGAGGATAGAGCAAGTATTAACCAATAAATTCTAAAGATAATTTTAAAACTAATTATTGACTATAAACCCTGACCAGAGAAAGCTGTTTCATTCATTCCTTGGCCCCAACAGAAGTGTGAAGCAATGATGGAAAGGTAAAACCAGTTTCTGTATATAATCTAAGAAGTAGAAGACCATCCAAAATTTCCACTAAGATACAGTCATTAGCCACTGGAGAAAAATGTGTTTGCCAATACAGATTGAAACAAATTGTTATAGTCAAATGTTTTCCAAGCTGTAGTTTTCAATAAATGCTGAAACAATTACTGAATTGAATTTTACAGCTATATCCAAAACTTACATTTGGGAAGTCACCTACATATCTAAGATAATTATCTTTGGTTTTGTTATTTTTGCTTCTTCATTTTCCACTCATTCTTACCATTTTCACACTTCGTAGCCGGGCAGCCCATTCGGCGTCTCAGATTATGAGTTCTGGCTTCTGGAGCCTCTCCTGGTTCTGTTTTAATGTTAGTGGCCTTTAAAAAGTAACACATATTCAAAAAACAAACAAAAAAAGTAACACATATTACTAAATTGGTACATTCAAAAAGCTAAAGGTACTTTATCACAATAAAACTTGTAATTTAGCATTTTCTTTCCAAACAGATGCCACCACCCTTACAGAAATGTCAGCTAATTTGGGGGATCTACACAGAATTCCATATTAAAGAGATTGCGGAGAGCAGATATACCTTTAAAAACACCTCCCTCTCATTTAACACAATTTACCCAATATCCCCTTATACTTCCCAATCTGTTTCTCAAGGATTCTACTATTGCATCACAAATTTGCTTTTCATTACATACTAACCTGGACATCTTTGAGAAAATGCAAAGCTTTCACTTCATTCCCAGGTCCTGTTAGAGTAAGTGATTTTTACCTATTTCTCCACTCCCCATATCTCTTAGCTTTAACTCCCCCAGTCTTTCTAATTAGGACCTCATACAGCTATTTTGGGGCTCTCTCACCTCCAACAACTAAAACCTGTTAGAGAAAGTCACCACTCATCAAGGCACAATCTCAAAAATTATACTTCTCCCCTATGCCTAACTAGATGTAAAAAGGCGCCACATGCTATGAGCCTTCATGAGACTGATAGGGAATACACATGTAAGAGATTCAGACATGCAGAGCTAATGCTCAAAATTTCAGCTAAGGAGACTTATATGGCTCTCACCTCTGCTCTCATGCGTTTTGCACGACGTGCTGGGGGACACGTTTCCACAGGCTGAACTGACTGTCTCTGGGGAATATCATGGGGTTTATATTCCTTGTCCTTTGTGTCTGTGGTTAGATTTGGTTTCTGGAGACACTGAAAAGAATACAATTGGACTGGTGAGATTTCCCTCCTCCTTTTAAACACAGAAAAGGCCCACATATGTATGATTCCATAAGGTGCGCTTCAAATCTATTGGTGAACAACACAGAATGTATACAAACAATGATGGCTACTTGATATTACACCAACTTAAATGGCATAATGTCATGTCTCCAGTCAAATATACCCGATTTAAGATTTAAGATTTAATGTTGCTTTAACTTATTGAATTAATGATGCTATTATTTAGAGGTTATTACCAAAGCTTATAATAATTCTGTGTCAACCATTAACTGAAGATTCAAACTATAAATGCCTGAAAGCAATTATTCAAGAATGAGATTGTTAAGAAGGCTATCCATTCAAAAAAGTGTTGGAAATTTAAGACAGGAACAACTAGGTATGCTTGCTAGATTAATAACAACAATAACTTTTACACATGTTATGACACATTGTCCTTACTGACTTCAAAAGGTGTCCATAAATTCCTTACTCTTAAGTAGTGGAAGAGAAACTATCGTTAAAAGAATTCTGTCACAGAAGGAACTATATTTTACTACATAAATACTAACAAAGTAGTAAAATTCATAACACAAACATAAATCATTTTATAAGCAGTGAACAGGAAATGCTATCTTTAATCTTGCTAAAGTTATATCCTTACCTCCTAAAAACTAAAAAACATTATTCCTATTCCTATAAACTAAAGATATTTTTATAGCTATCAGTGAGTCCTTCCTTCCCCTCAAAGCTAACACTGCTGAGAACAAATTTCAAGAGATGAGAGATTAAGAGTTTTAACTAGGCTATTACTGATCCATCCACTACCATTATTATGAGACTGTGTGTTAAATTAGGAATGCTTAATCTACTGATAAGAATGAGCTGAAATATGTACTATCTGTAACCAGGGTTAAGAGTCACTTGAACAGGGGGCAGCTAGGTGGCGCAGTGGATAGAGCACCAGCCCTGGATTCAGGAGGACCTGAGTTCAAATCCAGCCTCAGACACTTGACACTTACTAGCTGTGTGACCCTGGGCAAGTCACTTAACCCCAGTTGCCCCGCCCCTTCCCCAAAAGTCACCTGAATAAGACAATTTATGGAGACCCTTTCTAGGTCTTATATGAATAACCTCTACTGCCAAGCAGATATATTATTAGAATTGGTTTAAAACCTTTTGGATTTAAAATACTTTTGGATAAACAATTCTAGGGCATAGGGGAAAAAAAAGAAAAGTACACATAGCACTATAAATTGAAATCGAAAATCTCAGCCTCCTGATAAGAATTTTCAGCTCTAAGAAAATCAAAATAAACAAAGCATCACAATCCTAGCACTTAAAGAAATCAAGTTATATCTATCTCTTACTGAAAAGCTCTAAGCAAGTCAAGTTTCTTACAAAAGCTATTAACTATATGTGGCCAACACATTAAGGCTCATTACTCTTTTAAAAGAAAATGTCAAAAGCTAAAGGCTTTTTTTAAAGCTGTATGACTTTTAGAACTCTAGGAAATTCTAAAACTAGATATTTATTAGGTCAGTAAAAAGAAAACTCACAAAGCCATCAAGGTTATACAACAGCCCTACGCACTGAAGTCTGAATGAACTTCTCCTATTCTTTGATATTGAAGGTTTTAAAAACAATAATTAAGGCTGTAAATAAGTTAACTCTAATTTTAATAAGAGGAAGGGCAAAGAGCTACTTTTTCAAAATTTCCCAGTTTCTTGGCAAAACCAGCTCCAGGACAAGATGTCAGTCTGAGAGTGATTTTAAAAATTGACCCCACATGGTGTTATTAAAGTCTGGCACCAACACTAAGGGACAGAAAGGTTCAGGTACTAAATACTGAGAGAGCATGTGGAACTCTTGCCCCAAATCTCTATGAGCAGGAATTCTGTTTAGAACCTATTTTGTTCTAGAGCAAGAGTATTCTCCAAATATGATGGGGTGAGGGAAGAAGAGGGGAGAGATCTACCAGATACTTATTTTACTTCAAAATATTGCTTAAAAGCACTTTTATCTGTTTCATACCTGATAGCATCAAATTTTATTTATTTTATTGGAGAAAGGGGATACAACAGTAGTAAGCCTTAAAAGGTAAAATAGATTCTCTGCAGTATGTCTCTCTCAAAGAGATTTAGAGAACAAACCAGAGGTTAGACAAACCTGGAACACAATTAACCTCTTTTTCCAGTTTAACATGCTTGTCCCGTCCCCGTCATCACCCCCCCCTTCCCTCCAACCCCATAATTGTTCTCTAATGTGAAGGCAACTCCATTATCTGAAAGATACCTCCTTCACTCATTCTAATATTGCTTAAGACTGCTTCAGCAATACAAATTTAAGCCCAAAACACATTTGCTCAAGATTAAGACTGAATGAGAACAAATACAATTTAAATAATTCCATTTCCCCAAGCCAGCAAGTATTCCTCTTTTTTGGGTGGGGAAATGAATGAAAAAACCAGATGCTTGCAAAAGAGTTGGTGCCACCAAATTTGCAGGAAAATTTACAAGGATACTAAACACATGAACCATCGTTAGAGAGCTCGTTAACTCTTAGGCCTTCTGATTTTTCTCTTAATGTCCTTGTTCAGAGTGGCTAGAGACAATTTGGGAATAATGGCAAAAACTATAACCTGAATCAATGACTCTCTGGAAGGGCAAAAAGCACCAAAGGCCTCACCCACCCCCCAAGTGAAGCCTATTTCAGCTAACAGATGGAAGACAAGTGACAGTAATCCACAGGTCAGTACTCTACAAGGGTAAGGGACTTATAAAAAAATCCACCTATTCTCTTCCTCTTTATAATCTTTTCTCTGACACCATTATAAACCCCCATCAAACTTTAAGGGACTTGGCTGCGAAGCAGCTCACTTGTAGGGTGGCCCAAAAAGAGTAGAATTTAAAAGCACATATCCAAGGGGCAGCTAGGTGGCGGAGTGGAAAGAGCACTGGTCTTGGATTCAGGAGGACATGAGTTCAAATTTGAACTCAGATACTTAACACTAGCTGTGTGACCCTGGACAAGTCACTTAACCCCAACTGCCTCACCAAAGGGGGGAGGGGGGGGAGAGAGGGAAAAAAAAAAAAGCACATATCCAAAAAGATCCAAAATCAACAACCTCCCCAAAAACCAAACCACCAAGGCCCCAGTCCTGGTTAAAACAGCAAAGAATACAAAAAACTGGAAACCAGTTCAGCACCTATCTGTAAGGCAGTACTGGCTGGGGTGGAAGGAGACACGGGCCCCTAAAGTACCAAGAGTCAAAGCAAAAGAAAAAAACACGAAAGCACTACAACACACAACACAACGAAAGAGGCAAAAAAAACCCACATTTGTTTTTAAAGAAAGCCAATGAAGCCTGCACATCCGGCACATCAGAATGGGGGCAATGATGACAACAGTGCAGAAGAGACAGCTTTCAGGCACGGCAGATTGAAAACAAAAACAGCACAACAACAAAAAAGGAAACATACCTTTTCCAGTACGCCATGATCCACTAAACACATCAGTTTGGAACATATGTCAGGTGCCTATTGCAAGAGAGAGCTTGGAAAGTTACACTTAACAAAAAGTGGGGCCACAAAAACCGAGGTCACAAGCAGCCCGTGTGTGTCTCCTGCCTTTGTTGCTGTTTCCTTCCGCACTGACCAGGTTGTAAGAAGGGGGCTGATGTCATGGGCCAGGAGCCACATCTCTCCATGCATTGGCTACCTGATTTAGAATGAAATGAGGGGGGCAGCTAGATGGCACAGTAGGTAAAGCACTGGCCCTGGATTTAGGAGGACCTGAGTTCAAATCCAACCTTAGCCACTTGACACTTAACTAGCTGTGTGACCCTAGGCAAGTCACTTAACCCTCATTGCCCTGAAAAAACAAAAAACAAAAAACAAAAAACAAAAAACAAAAACAAAACAAAACAGAACAGAATGCAATGGGGGGTGGGGGGGCAGCTAGATGGCAGTGGATAAAGCACTGGCCCTGGATTCAGGAGGACCTGAGTTCAAATCCGGCCTCAGACATTTGACACTAGCTGTGTGACCCTGGGCAAGTCCCTTAACCCTCACTGCCCCGCCAAAAAAACCAAACAAAAACAAATTTTAAAAAATAGAATGCAATGAGGTTTGAACCTACACTACCTGAGCCCAAGAGATTCCTCAAAGAACACAATCTTCAGTAGGGTACAAGGAAGAGACAACTCTTGAAAAAAATCTATATATTTTTAATAAAGTGTGAAATACTGGGAAACTGGTATAAAGATTAAAAAGAATTCTGCCCCATTTCATCCAATATGTTTATTCCTACAAAAACACTGGCATAACACATCTGAAACTTTCAGCCCTATCAGTTTATTATTCACTTACATTTCCTTGTTTCTGAAAATGAGACTGCTACATTAGTTGGATCAGGCTTTGTTTTATAAAGCATAAAAAATCGAGAACCTGCATTAAACATTGTAAATACTCATGAAAGTCATCTTTCTTACCTTCTTCATAAGTATCAATTATTACCAAACCTTATTAACACATCCAAACAACTATGGATAATCCTAGAGCGTAGTAATTCTGGTAAATATAATTTCCATATTCCTTCTTAAATCGCAGGTGTTTTGTTTTGTAAAACCCAGAATCTGCTCTCTTGATCAGGCTTAAAAGCTATGATTACGGAGAACATAACAAATGTCAGCAGACCTTTCCTCTTAATATAAGTTACCTTGTCAAAAAAGACAATATACTCAAAATTATGAAGATCTCTTATCCTGCTACTGATCTACTATCTCCAGAGAATCTCAATAAAGAGAGCCTACCTGACAAAGTGGGCAGGTATTTCTTAGGCTGAACTTCATGAAACAATAACCAGGAACACAAAAGTTTGAGGTAAGAACCACAAGACTTCATTCAACAGCAAGCGTAAGACAAAATGGCACATTTATTCAACAACTCATTAAGTGAAATTTGCTTCCCTTAGTTAACAAAATTCAACTTGACACATATTACCCCATGTATTTGTTAAAATCTAAAAAAGAAAATCATATATTATGGCTACACTTAAAGAAGTTAATACTAATGTTCTGGAACAGAATCTTTGAAAAATGATTCAAGGCCCTCTCCCTATTCCTATAAGGAAAGCAACCAGAAGTTGCTAAAACCAGGTTTCAGCTACCAACCAATACTCACCAGCAGACTAGCCCCAGACTGGAATAGATTGTAGGGGTAAAGGATTCGCTCATAATGTGCTCGAATATGTGAGCCCACAGCTTTGCCTGGAGCAAATCCCATCTTGGTGGCAATTTTGGTCCATTTTCTCTCTTTGCAGACAACATCAAATCCACCTTCTTCTGCAACTAACTATTAAATTAAATGGAAAGAAACACATTCATCATTCAAGTGTCAGATCCAAAGAGCAAAATTCTTATTCGTCTGGTGCACCAAAATTAAAGAACTTCATTTTCTTTCATTTTCCCATAGTATGGAAAATAAACTTTTCTTTCCTTACTACTTATTACAACGAAGGTATATGAGCATAAAACTAAGAAAGTGATTTTCAAGGAATGTGTAAGCTGGTATGTTAAGTGGGTGCTTTTAACAAGGTGAGCCCATCTTACCAATGGACAGAAAGGGCTCTACAGGAGAGCTCTGCATAGGAGTCCTGGCAGAAGCTCCAAGCTTACTCCCTAGGCAGAGTGTGCTGGTCATTTAGAGCTAGATTTGGGCTTATCTAGGATAAGATTCCCATGTCCCATACTCCAAAATTTGCTATATTTAGCTTCTTTCCCTTTAGTGGCTAGTAAACACCATCATCCAGTCTGTCATTCTGTCATCTACCAGGTAAACTATCTAAATGTACTATAGCAAATCCTGATCTAATACCTAAGACACCCTGCACTGAGAGATTAGCTCATTTGGAACAAAACCCATTTTTTTCTTTAAGAAAGTGAAAATTCACAGGAAACACAATTTACCAGTACACCTCAAACTAAAAATAGAATATTACTCAATTTTTTTCCTTACCCTATTAAGCTGAAATAAATCTAATATCTTCCTTTCAACATGTGGAATTTTTAAGGTACATCCTTGGAGCTCCCAAAACTTTGCAATCTGGTCCAGAAAGTTCAGTTTTACCCGAGTTTGAGCCTGGAAGACAAAGAATAATGCTATAACTTCAGCTGGCTCAAAAAAATGACCTAAGTTCATATACAGAAATTGTGCTCCTTTCATATACACCACACAGAATTTCCAAAATGGCTTTAGCATTTGTGAAAGTAGCTTCTGCAAGGACTAGTACTAGAGTTTTATAGGATATACTTAAACCATATAATACAGAGATGGTTTAAAGCATAGTATCTATTTCCTGCATTACTGGTCAAGAGGTAATAACTTCTATTTTATTTTATTTTTGCAGGCAATGAGGTTTGAGTGACTTGCCCAGGGAAATTCAACATAAAAGTCAAATGTTCCTTGAAGTCAGCTTCATCCGAGTCATTAGAAAGTCATTCTTAATTGCTAGCCCAGTCTACTCTGTGTTTTATCAGACTCCTTGGCAGCTTAGGTTCCCAGAGATTTCCCAAAAACACCCTCACCCCAAAGTGCACAGATAATACAGTTAAGTTCATGAGAGCTAATGAAATTACCAAGAAAGAGTACAGCAACAAATTCTTAACCTGGGGTCCATGAGTTTGTTCTGTTGACAATTATTTCAAATCTCTCTCTCTCTCTCTCTCTTTCACACACACACACACACACACACACACACACACACACACACACACGCACACGCACACGCACACGCACACGCACACGCACACGCGCATGCGCATTAAAATTCCTTGGTGTAGAAGACTGTCTGGCCTAGAACTCTTGAACATCTGGAAGGAACCAGCCAAGACTGAGAAGGAGCAGTATTAAGTATCTAGGAGGACATGGTGATCAATAGTCAGCTGCAGCTGATAGGTCAAGAAGAATGACTCGGGGCAGCTAGGTGGTGCAGTGGATAGAGCACCGGCCCTGGAGTCAGGAGGACCTGAGTTCAAATCCGACCTCAGACACTTAACACTTACTAGCTGTGTGACCCTGGGCAAGTCGCTTAACCCCAATTGCTTTTAAAAAATCACTTAAAAAAAAAAAAGAAGAAGAATGACAAATAAGAAATGAGCATCAAATTTAGCAATAATAGATCATTGTTAACTCAAAAGGGAGCAATTTCAGCTGAGTGATGAGGAGTAAATGACAAGAATGTACATTTTCTCAAAGGTAAAGACTAAGACTCGGGGAGGAAAAGAAATTGAAGAGAGGGGGCAGAGCCAAGATGGTAGAGGAAAGGCAGTAACTTCTCAGAGCTCCCCCACACAATCATACCACAAACCTCCAAATAATGGCATAAGACGACTCCTAGAGCAGCAAAACCCACAAAAAGACAGCTTGGTATCATTTTCCAGCCCAAGACAGCTTAGCAGGTCAGCAGGAAAGGTCTGTTGTACTAGAGTGAGAGTGAAGCACAGCCCCAGGCCACACCAGAGAAAGACCTCAGGAGCCTCTGAATTGGCTGCAGCAGCAGCTTCTTCTGGAACTAAGCTCACAGTCTGGTGAGAGGGCTGACAGAGGGGAGGAATTACAGGGGTCTCTGCTGGCGCTGAGCTGGAACTTGGTTGTTTTGCCCACACTGGGAAACCAGGAGGTAGTCTTGAGTGGAAGACCTGGGGAGACTATGAAGGCAGTAGGGAAGGAACAAGATGGGACAGCGAGGTGGCACAGTGGATAGAGCACTGGCCCTGGATTCAGGAGGACCTGAGTTCCAATCCAGCCTCAGACACTTTACACTTACTAACTGTGTGACCCTGGGCAAGTCGCTTAATCCTCATCGCCCCACCAAAAAAGGGGGGGGAGGGGGCGGCTAGGTGGTGCAGTGGATAAAGCATCAGCCCTGGATTCAGGAATACCTGAGTTCAAACCCGGCTTCAGACACTTGACACTTACTAGCTGTGTGACCCTGGGCAAGTCACTTAACCCTCATTGAACCACTTAAAAAAAAAAAAAGAAAAGAAAACCTTCAATGGGAAGGAACAAGTTGAAGGAGAAAGGACAGAAGGGCAAGAGAGCCAGAGGGAGCTAGTAGGGAGAGAGACAAGAAGGGAGAGGTCATTTTGGTCAGATAGTTGGGGGATGGGTTTTGAAATGGAGAGAATAGGAGGAAAGGAAGCTTACACATTGAGTTGTCCCCTTTCTTCAGTAAAATAGAGGCAAGGTCCTCAGCTGAGAGCAAAGGCTGATGTGTGGGAAGCTTGAGAAGGGAAGAAAGTCTGGAACAGCTTCCATGGGAGGGAGAGGGATGAATTAAAAAGGAATAAAGGACTCTCTCTGGTTGCAGTAAGGGCCCAGGTGAGGCTAAATGATATATATTTGTCACGTGACCATCAGCACACTTGTGAGGCTTCCTGCAGCCTCATTCAGTAGCTCCTGAGTAGGAATGGAAGCAGTGGATAATAGAATAATGCACAACTGAGGTTTAGGGGCAAAGAACAAGGAATTCAAGAGCAGTGAATAGCATATAGCTGAAATGGTTAGCTGTTAGGTTGAGGCTATAAGGTTAAGAAGTGGTGCAGACATGTACAAAAATATTTATAGCTGCTCTTTACATGGTGGCAAGGAATTGGAAGTTGAGGGGGTGCTCATCAATTGGGGAATGGCTGGACAAGTTGTGGTATATGAATACAATGGAATACTATTGTGCTGTAAGAAATGATGAGCAGGAGGAGTTCAGAGAAACCTGGAGGGTCTTGCATGAGCTGATGATGAGTGAGATGAGCAGAACCAGAAGAACATTGTACACAGTATCATCAACATTGAGTGTTGATCTACTGTGATGGACTATATTCTTCTCACCAATGCAATAGTACAGAAGAGTTCCAGGGAACTCATGATAGAAGAGGATCTCCAAATCTAAGAAAAAAAAAAAAGAACTGCAGAGTATAGATGCTGAATAAACCATACTATTTCTTTTGGTTTTGGTGCTGTTGTTTTTTTCTATTTTGAGTTTTTCATCATCGCTCTGATTTTTTCTCTTATAACATGACTAATGCAGAAACAGGATGTTATTATATGTATATATGTATAATATGTATGTATACATACATATATATATACACACACATTATATATATATAAATATATATATGTATATATTACACACACACACACACACACATATATATATATATTAAAAAAACCATAACCTATATCAGATTACAGGCTGTCTAGGGGAGGGGGGAGGGAGGGGAGGGAGAGAGAAAAATCTGAAATTGTAAAGCTTGTATAAACAAAAGTTGAGAACTATCTTTACATGTAAAAATAAATAAATGAACGAATAAATAAATAAATAAAATGAAATAACAAAAAAAGAAGTAGTGGTGCAGAGGGGCAGCTAGGTGGCCCTGGAGTCAGGAGGACCTGAGTTCAAATCCAGCCTCAGACACTTAACACTTACTAGCTGTGTGACCCTGGGCAAGTCACTTAACCCCAATTGCCTCACCAAAAAAAAAAAAAAAAAAGAAGTGGTACAGAATGGGGAAAGGTCCAACAGTAGGTTATGGACAGATAGGAGAATGTCAGAATATTTAAATAGGGAAGTGAACCACTTATGGATCAAGGTGAAAACTAGAGTGGCTAGAGAAGACAAGTCAACAATGGTGAACAAGGTATTGAAACTCCTTGAGAAAAAGAAGGGAAATAATTGTCCAAAACACATGAAAGAATATTCTCAATCACTTTGGTTGTTGTTGTATAGCATTTGACTCTTCATGATCCCATTTGGGATTTTCTTAGAAAAGATACTGGCATGGTTTAACATTTCCTTCTCCAGCTCATATTACAGATGAAGAAACTGAGGCAAACTAAATCACTAGAGAAATGCAAATTAAAACTGCGAGGTTCCAAGTCTATCAGAATGATAAAACTGACAAAAAAGAAAAATGACAAATATTTAAAGGAGTTGCAGGAAAACAAGCACACTGAATTGATTTTCCATTCTGGAAAGCAATATGGAATTATGCCTTAAGGTCGTAAGTTGTGTGTGCCCTTTGACCCACTGATGCCCATATCCTAAAATAAGGAGACCAAAGAAACAAGAAAAGGTACAATAGATAAAAAAATATTCATAGCAGGTCTTTGGTAGTAGCACAGAACTGGAAATTAAGGGGGTGTTCATCAGACGTGGAACAGCTGAACAAATTTTGGTACATGAATGTAGTAAAATACTATTGTACTATAAGAAATAAAGAAAGTTTCAGAGAAATCCAGAAGACTTATATGGACTCAGGCAGAGAGCAACAAGTAGAACGGATACTATAACATCAACATTATAAAAACTGTAAAAGACTTTAAAATTCTGATGGATACAATGGCTAACCAAGATTTCAGAAGAAAGATGATTAAAAGTGCTGCCCTTGGGGGCAGCTAGATGGCGCAGTGGTTAAAGCACGGGCCCTGGATTCAGGAGTACCTGAGTTCAAATCTGGCCTCAGACACTTGACACTTACTAGCTGTGTGACCCTGGGCAAGTCACTTAACCCCCATTGCCTGTAAAAAAAAAAAAAGTGCTGTCCATCTGGACTTGAGTAAGAAGAATCAGAAACACATTTTTGGAAAAGGCCAATGTAGAAATTTGTTTTGCTTAACTATGCATATTAGTTACAAGGGTTATATGGGAGTGGGTTGGGAGGTGTAGAGAATGGAGGAGAAAGTTGGGATGGAGGGGAAATAGATAATTTTCTTAATTAGAAAAAAAACTAAAACAAATCTGGGGAGACCTATACAAACTGATGTAGAGTGAGAAAAAAAATAAATGCTTGTTAATTGCAAGATAGAAAGATAGATAGAAAATGATCTTGGGAGGAGTGGGGTATAAACAGACTAGGTGACAAGCTTTGATTAAGTATATGTCAAAAGAGGATAAATTATTGAGTAAAAGGGGGCAGCTAGGTGGCGCAGTGGATAGAGCACCGGCCTTGGAGTTGGGAGTACCTGAGTTCAAATCCAGCCTCAGACACTTAACACTTACTAGCTGTGTGACCCTGGGCAAGTCACTTAACCCCAATTGCCTCACTAAAAAAAAGAAAATTATTGAGTAAAGAAGATTAAGGCAGAGTCTGGAAGTGAAAATGAAAACAAAGAGAATTTGCTTCAATTCCTCCTCTAGGACCATGGGTTAATGAGAGAATGTATATTCACTGGGAGAGAGGAAAACTAAGGACAAATTGTTGTCAGAGGACATCCAAGTGTCTGTGAGGGCTGGCAGAAGGAATGTTAAAGAAAAAGGTCCAGGATGAATTCCAGAGAGTACATCAGAGGAGTGGACAGTGTTAGAGGGTAAAGGTTCAGGTGAATGAGGATAAGGAAAAAAGAAGAGGAGCTAATGACAGTTTTCTCCTAAATGGCCAGTGATTGTTAAGGATAGGGAAAGAAGCAAGAAAAGATTGCAAAGCAGGCCTGCTCTTTCAATTAGGTTGCTGATAGAAAGTGGGGTTTGGGAGGGGAAAAGCAATAGGAAATGGTGAGTGGTGGGTCCCCTCTGAGGGCAGAGGGCTCTGGACAGCAGCCAAGTCTGAGTCTGGAGGGTTCATACAGGGCCTACTGGATTTAAGTGCTCTTCTTCCTCCTTTGGGGGGGCTGATTTCATAAAATCTGGTTCAATGCCTAAGACTGAAACGCTTATTGTTACCATGCCATAATTCTGTTTCTAGAAATTAAGTCATATTCAACCAAAAGGACCATAATGGTTACAAGTCTTAGAATAGTACAGGCAATTAGAATATAATAATATTCAAGACATCACCTCCAATTCATTCAGTCTCTGGATTCGAGGAGTAAAATGAAGTTTATCAACATCACATGCGAATGGTGGTTGCCAGGCCTAAAAGAGAAGAGAAAGCAATTAGAAGATATGTCATATTAAGCTCCAAATATCCAAAAAAGGGCTCTGTAGAAAGGGGGGAGAGAGAACTGCCCATTCTCATTACAGCTTATTACATTATTACATCTCATTACACTTATCCCTTCCAATCACTTCTTTCCCCATTGGTTCAGTGCAAAAAATGATGTGGGAATTTTGGAGAAGTTTTGTGGAAGCTGCAGACGGCACAAAAAGGCCAGAAAAGTTTAGAAACTCAGAAATGCATACGATATATGTTTAATACTGTTGCTGTCAAGAAAAAAAGGAAATCTGCAAAGCCTCAAGATTTCTTCTCTGGTATGAACATTTTACATGCCCTTAACTCCCAAGATGTAAAGTAACTATGATTACAGAAGTTACATTTCTGGCAAGTACCCTGTAAACAGACTTTTAGATATTCTTTTTTACCACTGACAGCATAAAAGAAATTTAAAAGGCACCTACTAGCTGTGTGACCCTGGGCAAGTCACTTAACCCTCACTGTCCCCCACACACAAAATTTAAAAAGGAAAATGTTTCCAAAACATAAAAATTTACAAACAAGGTAAATCTTAAAACACACTATAACCACCGCCACCACCACCCAAAAAAACCCAAGCTTCTCTGACAGAATATTTACACTACAAGGAAGATTGCAACAATACAAATTGGCTAGGATTATTTATTTGGCGCAAAAGTTGCAAAGAAAATCAGTGCAAGCCTAGTATGATCAGTAGGAGTAGAATGACACAAAAGACAAATGGGGGGGGGGGGGCAGAGTTGGAATGTGGGGAAAACTTTGTGGAGCAGTATAATGGTCCACCTGTTCTGAAAAACAATTTGTCACTATGATCAAAAAGCTATTAAAATAAACTGTATACCTTGTGAACCAGGAATATAGCTATTAGTTCTCTTACCCCAAAGAGATCAAAGAAAGAAGAAAAGGACCCATGTGTATAAAAATATTTAGATCAGCTCTTTTTTGTTGTGGCAAAGAAGTGGAAATGAGGGGATGCCCATAAATTGGGGAATGGCTAAACAATAGCTAAATGTGGTGGAATACACTTGTGTAAGAAATAATAATCTGGTGCCTGTACACTCTGTACTCTGTACACCCACTCTTTTTTTATCTGTCCCCTCCCCCACCTACTACTGAGCCCCTTCTCTAACCACATAGCACCCTGCATAACCTACACTCCATAAGCTATAGTTAGAAGAGACTTCAAACACTCAAGGAGCTATTTTCAAAATATTTCAAGGACAAGATACCAAAAAGAGTATAAAAGATCAAGGACAGGCTACTGAAATGACATCATGGCACTACCAACCCACATGTCTATAAAATATTCATGTTTTCTAATCTATGCACAGGGGTTAACCTAAATGAAAACAAGAAAAGGGAGCAAGTAGAATTCCACAAGTAATATTCTTTTGGGGGGGGGGGGGCCGCAGGGCAATGGGGGTTAAGTGACTTGCCCAAGGTCACACAGCTAGTAAGTGTCTGAGGCCGGATTTGAACTCAGGTACTCCTGAATCCAGGGCCAGTGCTTTATCCACTGCACCACCTAGCCGCCCCCCACAAGTAATATTCTAGAGAAGATTACACCCTCATAGTCAAAGAGGTGACTCCACAATACTGCTAACAAAAAATCATCTGACTCTCTGCTGCAGTCTTTAAATGCCCTTCCCAAGTGTCTTATTCATGTGTTGATCATATATGATTTCTTTTTAAGAGAATGAATCTCCACCTCTTGGCCAGACTGGAAAGGCAGCAAGGACTACTCAGAGATGTTCTCACTATTGTTCAACATAGAACCTGTGAACTTAGGCCAGTCAGAACATCCTCAGGCAACCTAATTATCCCTACCATGCCAGCCACCCAATGAGTCCTTCTGCTCACATTGTTGATATACTTTAGTGTAGAGAGACACCCAATCAACTTAGCTCACTACAGCTTAAAATATTGAAGTTCAAGAGACTTGCCAGCCTCAGTGTTCCCAGAAACTGAGATTACAGGCATGTAGATCAAGCCAGTCTAGATCACACAAAATTCGATGAAAACCAGAGATAACAGGAACCAAAAATGTTGACTGAGTCTTCTTGCACAAAGTCAGTTTTAGGAAATACTGCATGCCAGTTTCCAAGGACACTAATGCTCTTGGTGTGTAAACACTACTGAAATATTTACAGATTATCCTTCCAAATACAATCACAGCAAACTTTACCACCATTCCTGGTAAGTGTGAGAGCAACAGACAGCTGTCACTCAGTTTTAAGTTGTCCACTGTTGTCTGCTAAGCTCTAGCCCTAAAGAATTTCTATCTTTGCTGGTGCCCTTAGTGTTAAGCTAAGGTAAAGGTGGGTGTTCTTGGCACAGCTTGCTTTAGTGACAGAGTGCCATGATTTCTGGACATTCCAGGGCTTCACAGTAGGGAAGACAAAAGACTCAAACTCTTAAAACTAGAACATCTGAACTGGAAGAAATCATTTAAGTTAAGAAGTTAACTTCTATATCAACCTTCCAGGTTTCTCATTTGTAATCAACATAGTAAGGATGGGCATCCAAAAGAGTTATACAAGTTTAACTTCAATACACATTTAGTAAATACTCAAATATAACAGAAACTTTAAAGTTGCATGCAAGAAAACCAATCTCCCTAAATTAAGTTGTTCAGGAATTTCATGAGGTTTTTTTTAAATGGTCCTCTATGAAAACTGACAGGATTGGTACGTGAATTCTGCAACTCGTCTATCAGACTGATTGCCTTGTGCAATCTTCCTGTAATAATGTTTTGGTTGTTTTCAATATTTTATATTTAAAATGTTCAAAATAAAAGTTAGCATTTATAATCTGAGAGCCCAGATGTTTTCCTCAACACAAAGTTTATGTATTCCTTAGGAAGACAATTAAGTAGGAGGAATCTGGGACTTTAAAAATCCTCCACAGAGATTTGGACTATCAGGTAAATATTTTCTTTACGCCCAGCACCCCATATGTACCTAGCAACAGCAACAACGCCAAATGAAAATGAGAAATATTTGGAAAACAAGAGAAACTCTTAAAAATTGTTTCAGAAAATGCTCCATTCTAAAACAAATGTCAAGAAAACTAACTCTGAAAGTGATCCATCCAGGAAGCCACATACTTAAATTACATGGGCTAGAATCTGATACCACCATTCAAACCTCCAACATAGTTAATTTAATAGAGCAAAGTCAAATTTGGTTTAAACCAGACATCCCCATCTTGCATATAAAACCTTTTAAACTTTCTAATTATAGAGATCTAGTCATTAGTTTAAGATACTGAAGTGAAGAATGACTCCCTACAGAGAAGGGCCAATTAAAAAAAAACAAACAAACCACTGTCAAAAGGAAACTAATTTTTTACCAAGATACAGTATTTTTTTTAATTGTGACCTGCACCCAAACAAACCCAATCAGACATAATGGCAAAGTTCACCCTAAAGCAAAGCCTAAGTTCTCCTAAATAGAAATTCTAATTACTTTTTTGAATGGAATGTCAAACAAGGAAATAGAGATCACCAGTCAACTCTAAAGCAAAGCTTATTAAACTGTGGGGTGCGAAAAATTTGGCATCAATAAAAGGTTATTTTTACCTTTTATATACCTATATACCTGGCATAAAAGTTTAAACAATATGCAGGGAATAGACTTATACTCTTATGTTTAAATAAAGCTTTCCTTAAAAAAAAAAAAACCAAATAGATGATGTATGTAGGTAGTAAAAGTATTAGCTTCCTTTTTACAGATAAGGAAAGTCAAATCAAAGTTATTACATAATTTGTCAACAGTAGGAAAACTAGTAATCCAAAGGGATGATTCCAGGTCCTTTGTTTCCTCTATTACACTGGAGAAAACATGAGGCCAATTCCCATTGGATGAATATCAGGAAAACAGAAATTTAAGCAGTCAAGCATTTCTCTTCTAAACAAAAAGATGTTTCACAAGTGGTACCATCCCCATTTCTGCCTTCACTGGTGTGACCAGCACCAGCTGAGCAGCTTTGGGACGACGGAACATCTGCAGTCCTGGTGGGAGGTGTCCTGGGTCCAAAGTGTCTGCTCCAAAGAGTTTTCAGGACACCTTGAAAGGCTTCATTTCACTCATCAAAGCCCATCCAGTTTTTCTAAATCTGACACACTCCAGATAACCTGAAAGTTTAGTCAGACATGGTAACATGCATATATGCCACCTTTCCTTTTAAAGTCTTGAACATGAAGGGGTTTGCCCCCACAAGCTGTCCTGTCCAACAAAGCTAACTACTCTAGCATGACCCACTCATCTCTACCTGAAAGGGAATACCACATTTTGTCTCCCAGTTGTCAAGTTGGGCTTTTATTTTCCTAGTTTTTAAAACTGGCATCTTTGAACAAATTTTGAAAAAAGTAAGAGTTCTCACTGTCTCACCTCCCACTCATCAAATATACTTTCCTTTCCCCAACATTCATTTCTTGGCAGCAGGGAAACCACCTTCTTGTATAGATGAGCATAACTTCTACTTCAGTAGAGTAGCAAGTTTATACTTCAAAGATTTAGTTAGATCCAATCAACTGCTAATAAAATAAGCAATAGGTCAGTAGTGTTGGGCCAATACAATTGCAATTACTGTAGTATTAAATACTACAGACGGGCAACTAGGTGGCGCAGTGGATAAAGCACCAGCCCCGGATTCAGGAGGACCTGAGTTCAAATCTGGCCTCAGACACTTGACACTTACTAGCTGTGTGATCCTGGGTAAGTCACTTAACCCTCATTGCGCCCCCCCCCCCAAAAAAATACTACAGAAAACAGGCTGTTCCATGATAGCCATCCTTTCACACTAACCATGCTATTTTCCTTCTCCATGATCAGAATAATCAAGACTTCCTCCTAGCATGCCTCACATTCCTCCCCTCAATGTGACAGTAAAGTAAGAAGTGAGCTAAGCTGTATCTGTTTCAGTTCCAACTAGCGAAGTACTCTTAAATTTTAACACAACCTAAGTATAAATTGAGAATTTGATCTCTGAGATATTTGCACCTAAGAATAAAAAAGGTTTACTTCTGGTTCTACAGACAGCAGCTACTTATAAATGTGAACCTTTCAAAACAAATTTTTAAAGACTAACTCATAATAGTGCCCTGTACAAAGATGCAAATGTTTAACAATCATGACATGGGAAGTTGGGGGGGGAGGGGCCCATGGGGAAGCAAGCTTAAATTTAATTATAAATTATTTATTAGCCCCTCATTTCTTCTGCTCATTATGTCATATTTTTTAAGTTTAACATTGTTAAGTTTTTATGGTACTGAACTCAACAAACTCTAATTGGGAAAGTTATGGCTAGTAATACAAAGGTCTCTGCCAAACTCCCTCTCCTAGACAGAAAAATACACATACCCCCCCCCCACACCACACACAAAGCTATTTACAAAAGTACTAAAAATAAACAAAAACACTTCTTTAAAGCATTCTTACTGCACTGACTAAATTTGTATTTTTAAATTCAGGTCTTTAATAGAACACTCCTCTATAGCTCTTTTTAATAAAACTTCCAGAGATTAGAAACGACAAATGTATGATGAGCATGACCACATGATTACCTTATGGTCATTAACCAACATTTTACAAATTGTTCTGATTCTATGAAAACAAATGTAGGGAAGGCAAATGGGACGATCACAAATATTTGATAACTCCTGTTAAAATCTATGAAAAGTGAAGTTTTAAAACCAATACTAGTACCTGGCCAGCTGCTTGGAATGTTTAGTGTGCCCTCTACTGGTTTCTGTACTGGCTCAGCTAGGTAGAGTATGTGGATGCAAATAGCTGGTTTTGTTAACATCATTCTGGAAGATCCCAAAAGAGTCTTTTGAT
Organism: Dromiciops gliroides; assembly: GCF_019393635.1. Taxonomy (NCBI): domain Eukaryota; kingdom Metazoa; phylum Chordata; class Mammalia; order Microbiotheria; family Microbiotheriidae; genus Dromiciops; species Dromiciops gliroides. Next base: position 100,924,755 of record NC_057864.1, read on the forward strand.
AATACAATTTCTATCTTTACTTCAAGTATTGGCCAGTATTCAAGCCTTTGAAGAGGCAAATTCTCTTATTCATTAAGTTTATTCACATTCACGTTTGTTGTTGTGTTCATGGTTAGTCCTGACCCACTCCCCAAGACATGCATTTTGGGGTTTTCTTGGCAGAGATACTGAAGTGGTTTTGTCATTTCTCCAGCCCCATTTTAGAGATGAGTAACTGAGGCAAAGAAGGTTAAATAACTTGCCCAGGATTCTGTAGACAATAAAGTGTCTGAGGGCAGATTTAACTCAGTAAGATGGCACAGCACAATATCCATGGCACCACCTAGCTCCTCATTAGAAATTTGTTCACTAACACCTGGCCTAAGTTTTGTTACTTAATTTGACTCCTACCTGGATGGGGCTGTCCATGAAGGCTTCAGTTGCAAAGAACTTTAAAAGAATTCATGAGGTTTTTTAAAAAAGATCAAAAAAAAAAAAAAAGAAGAAAAAGGGTTGTCTGTCAATCAACCTAGCTTACCTCCCAAAAAAAGTCATTTAAATGTTATTTAAGTACTAGTTCCATTAATTTTTTATGCCATCCACACCACTAGAAAATTACTGCCAATTATCAAAAGTGACAATATTAAGGGTTATACTACCAAACCCTAAATTTAATAGATTAAATTAAGCTACCAACCACCCAAACACCCTTCCTCTCCTCCATCCCTTCACTGCCAAATTTCTAAGAGGCTTGCTGCCTCAACCCCCCCCCCCACTCACCCACCTCACTCACTCTTCAATCCCCTGAAATAGAATTTCTGTGCTTGCTGAATTGCTGGATCCCAAAACCGCACTGTCCCAATTGCCAAACCCTATGACTTTTCCTCGGTTTTCATTCTCACTGACTTTCCTGTAGCACTTGGTTTTGTCCCATCTCCCCACCCCTCCTTTTCTTAAATGTCTTCCTTAACATCCCTGACACTTAGTTCTCCCTCATACGTGTCCTATGTCTCTTTTGGTCCCGTACTATCTCCTGCCTGATATGAAACAAACCCAGGACCTTCAGTTTGGCCCGGAGCCCTAAGGTCTATCCTGAGCTCTAGTTCTAAATTTCCATTTGCCTTCTGGACAGACTGGATGTATTTCCAGGTTAACAGATGCGCAATCTAACTATCTTTCCTCAAAACCTACCCCTCCCTCCCAAGTTCCCTATTCCTGTTAATGACAACTTTTTTTGCAGACATGAAGGGACAGTTTTCAGGAAAGATAAAAACATGTGATCTAAAAACAGTAGTCTACTTTAGCTGTTACCTAGAGTGTCTAAAAGGAAGTAGTGACAAAAAGCTAAAAAGGTAAAGGGTCATTTTATACTATGGCAATGAGAGCTACTGTGTGAGGGGGAAGGGGGGGAGATTTATGTATTAGGAAGATTATTTTGGCATTATTTGTGTTAACAATGGGATGGAGAAAATGAGAAACTGGCAGCTGGGAGAACAATTAGGAGGCCATTCCAATAGTCCAAGCAGGAGGTGACAACTGCCAAGACTAGGGTAGTGGCTAAATGATTAGGAGGTGACTAACAGATGAAATATTTGCTTTTTTTTTTTTTAGTGAGGCAATTGGGGTTAAGTGACTTGCCCAGGGTCACACAGCTAATAAGTGTTAAGTGTCTGCGGCTGGATTTGAACTCAGGTACTCCTGACTCCAGGGCCGGTGCTCTATCTACTGCGCCACCTAACTGCCCCCTAACAGATGAAATATTGTGGAGAATTGATAAAACTAAGAAATGGGTTGAAATGTATGGGATGAGACATGGAACAAGACACATAGCAACACTTCGGTTTTGAGTCTAGGTGGCAATGGGAACATGAACTCCCTACACATTACCATCTGTTTGAAAGATCTCTCCCTTCAAGACACAATACCAAGGGCTAGCTTGTCCTTCTACGAATCCTTTCCTGATATCCAGCGATCTCTCTCCTTTGCCCTTATAGTCCACCTAGTATCAAACTTAAAGGTTTAAATGTTTCCTTTAGGGGCAGCTCGGTGGTGCAGTGGATAAAGCACTGGCCCTGAATTCAGGAGTACCTGAGTTCAAATCTGGCCTCAGACGCTTGACACTTACTAGCTGTGTGACCCTGGGCAAATCACTTAACCCCCATTGCCCCGCAAAAAAAAAAAAAAATTATATAGATAAATGTTTCCTTTACCTTTCTCCCTACTCATCAGAATATGAGCTGTGGCAAAAAGGAACAAACAAGAGTTTTTTCATCTTTGGATCCCAGGGTCAGCACAGTGCCTTACACATAAGGGATATTCAGATGTTTGCTGAACTACAATTGGAAAGGCATTTAAGTACAGGGTTTTTTTAAGTACAGTTCTAACTAAAGTAAATAGACTGCAAGATTAAAGTAAATGACTAGGAAGTCTTTCCAAAGTTATGTTGAGTTTAAAATAGGTCTTCAGTAAGTAAGGTGAATTCAAGCAGTTCATTAACAAAATTCTACATAAACATATGGCAACATAGTACCAGGAATGTGTGATAATGTGAACAATAAAGGACAGGATAAGCAATAGACCTGTCATTCCACAGGTATAAGGCAACTCCCTCTACCACTGCAGGTCAGTCAGCACCTTCTCTGCAACATATAGTCAGAGTTGCCTGCTAAGCAATTTGAGGTTAAGTGACTGGTCCAAGGTCACATGAGTATGTGGCCCTGTCTTCCTAGCTTCAAGAGCAGTTCTCAATATACACTATGGCTGTCTCTTACTATACACATTATAAGTAATTTATACAAAAAAGAAAAATTCACCTTCATTTTGGAGACTCCCTCATTAATAAGACCGTTGCTTTAGCATTCTCCCTTATGCTTGGTAAACCCATGGTTAGTTCTAAAGGAAACAGTTCTCAAAAGCTCCCCAAAGTGAACTTGGACTTCAGAAATGGAATTCTCCTGGCTATGGATAATTTCTAAAGCTTTTTAGAATATATCCTTAAAAGAAATATACACACATGCATACAGAAATAAATTTCATTCAAGAGGGAAAAGAGAGAAGAAAGGAAGGGGAATTAGAGGGAAGGTAGACTCAAGGAGAAAAGTCCTAGGAAAAACAAATTCTAAGGATGTATGAAATTTTTTCTAGCTCTTGAAGTGGCAAGGAATAGGAACATGGAGGAAATATCCATAAATTGGGGAATGAACAAGTGATGTATAAATGTGATGGAATTCTAGGAAATGATGATGGGGGTATTTTCAGAGAAACCTGTATGAATGAAAAGGCAATGATGACACCAATATGGCAAAGGCAGAAAGCTTTGAAACTAGGAATTTTAGCATTTGTAATGAACAACCACGATTAGAGGGGACTGATGATTAAACATGATACTCCATTTCTGATCATGTAAATAAAAGTACAGAATGAAACCAAAATATTGTTTTGGACATGGCCAACATGAACATTTGTTTTGACGAGAAGGCAGATTTCTGTTAACTGAAAAAATACAATTTTTAAAAGCAGGATATATCCTGAGAAGTCTGCTAGAGCAGTGTCGGTATAGTTGTAACTATCCCTTCAAGTTCACTAGAAGGATCCCCAAAAGATTCCTTGTAAATAGGAAAATAAGCGGTGTTCCTTACTGGACAACCAAAGCAACTCTTCATCCATTTGAATGGATGCTAACATATCTATTTAAATCAAATATTAACTGATTTCCTTTAAAAATCAAGCATAACCATAAGCATAAAATGAATTAGAAAATATTAGAGTTTGATCATATAATCCAATTCCCCCATTCCACAAATAAAACCAAAACCTAGAATAGCTAGTAGCACCCTATGCAGATGATTTGCCAGTGAAAGGAGACAGTAATGATTTCAGATCATCTGACACATTAATTCTAATTGATCAAGCTTGGCATTGAGAATTGTGATGCAATAATGCTGCTGCGTTTTTTAAGGGATCTTAATTTGTTTAAAAATAATTTACCACTATATTTTCTAAATATTTAACTTGAGGTCTCTTGGGAAATTTATACAGAAAAACATGTGACAAAGAGACAGCAATCATAAAATGCATGTTCCTTGAACAGTAGGAAATTCTTCATTCTTTGTATCCTCATCTGAGTACCTAGCCTGAGATACATTAAACACTTGTTGATGATTTTTTAAATATTCTAAAGAAAATTAAGAAATCAACTCTGCTTGCTGTACCCAAAACTACCTGAAGCATTAAACCAAGAAATACTAAATACCCACACCCTTATTTTATTAGATCAGTAAATACCTGTCCTACCTATAAGCAGGAAGGCTGATAAGACTAGAAATCTAGTCACTTCTTACATTCCAAATCAGGACAAGGGCAAAAGGGATTCTGTATTAGTTCAGTAAGTGGGATTCAAATGCATGTCAGTCAATGCAATCAGATTAAAAACTACTATGGGAATCCCAGCCTAAGCCTCACAGGCTGAATGAAATTTGCTGAATAATTAGTGTATTTAGCATTCTTTTTTCAAACAAGTAATAGCTGTTGAAGGGGTTGAGGGAAGGGGAAGGGGGAGGGGGGAACCCAAGTATTTCTACTAACCTTCAGAGAACAAAATTAATGGCCATGCATTTACTCTGCATCCAATACCCAAACCAAACCAACTATTCCATAAATTGTCACAGATGTTTGGATAGGAGATAAATGCTTCAGGCAAAGTTCTAAATTCATCTGAGATCTTGGGTTTATGATTCTATCACTATTACAAAGATAATCTTTAATATTATAATTGCAAATATACCTGTATTGTGTTTACTTACAGTGATGGATATGAATTTAAATTTAAAATGCTTCTAGGGAACTAAGTCTATCACTGAAAGATCATCCAATGATTTAACAAGGGACAAATATGCCAGTCCAGTCACTCAACATAATTTTAATAAATTTTAATCAAGAGTCTTAAAATTAGTTCTCAGGGGTGGTGCAGTGGATAAAGCACTGGCCCTGGATTCAGGAGGACCTAAGTTCATATCTGGCCTCAGACACTTGTCACTGTGTGACCCTAGGCAAGTCACTTGACCCTCACTGCCCCACCCCACCCCAAAAAGATTAGTCCTCCAGTTTGAAGAATGAGGTTATTAGATGGCAGATAAAATATGATCAGTAATGGATTTAAGTTTAACCAATCCAAAGTCCTGTGTATTGCTGTATGCCTTTTTCTATACTTATTACTTTAATTCTGCTGGACTGATCTTACTCTCAAATTAACTTCACGACCAACAACTACAAAAAAAGAACAGATCTGGCTAGTAGGATGACACATCACTTGGACAGTGTCTCAGGTTTAAAAACTACAGTTCAAGATTATAGTGTCCCCCAGATTTTAAAGTGAGGAGGGTCATACTTCATGTATGAATGGATTAGGAAATCATTACCATAAAATCCTACACGAATGAAATACGGGAAGGCTCAAAAGTATAGCCCAATAGAATTATTTAACTGAGGCTTAAGACAATAGCTAAACAGAACTGGAAGCAAATACCTGGCGTAACTGAACCAAATATGTAAAATAGTTCTCTCACCCCAAAGAATGAGTACCCAAAATTTTGTGGTAAACCAAATTTAATTCAACAAACATGTTCAAGGCACCTTACTAGGCAAGAAAAACAGCAAAATAAATATATATATAGTTCCTATCTTCAAGGAGCTAGTGAGGAAGATAATATATACAAATAAATAGGGGTTATTTCATAAGTGTTGAAGTAAGCCAGAATCATACCTGATACTGATAAGAATCCAACTCCCTCCCCCCCCCATCCTCCCCCCATCCCTACATCCATTCATCCCATCTTTGTATACCCACTTCCCGAGCCCATTCACTGGAGTAAGTCTCAATGGAAAAAGTGATCTCAACTTCAATCTTCCAACAATTCTGTTCAAAACACTCCAGAATATCACCAGCAAGACCAGCCTCTAGGCCAAACTGCATGACAGAAATCAACTTTCATTGTCACCAGCCAAAAGTGGTGCTCCATGACAAGGTCCTATGCTAGGTGCTGGGGATATAAAAACAGTTTCTACCCTCAAGAAAGAATAAAAGAGAAAAAAGTGTGAGCATGACAGACAGAGCACCCAAAACAGAGGTTCCAGAAAAGCTTGTCATAGGACACCCTGAAGGAACACTGAGCTGATCTCACTGATGAACCACCAAGGTAAGGAGCAAATACATTTCAAGCCTATGGGAAAACCTGTGCAAAGGCTAGGAGGCAAAAGATGGCAAGAATAAAATCGCAAGTCGGATACTTCGACTAGCATGAAGGCTATGTGAAGGGAAGCATAAATTCTCCTGAAAAAGTTCAGGAAGTAATAGTGCCCTACAAGATGCATAAGCTAACAGGAGGTCCAAGAACTCTTGCAAGCTTGGGCTACTTTGCAAGGCATTGTTTAAGCATCAGGAGGTGATAACGGCCCCTTTGTATTCTGCCCTGGTCAGACTTCAATTGGACTACCGTGTAGAGTACTAGGTTTAAGAAGGACACAGATTAAGTAGAAAACTGCCCAGGAGAAGTGGCAAAGGGAAGAGAATGGTAAAGGGCACTGAGACCATGCCCTAAGATCTGACAAAGAACCAGGGGGGATCTTTAACCTGAATAATAGACGGAGGTCATGAAGACCTGATGACTGCCTTCCTTCCAGTTGCTTAACGGCTGTCATGTAGTGGAGGAAGTGGACTTAATCTGTTTGGTCCTACCCAGAGGGTAGAACCGGCTGCAAAAAGGCAAATTTAAATTGTGCGTCAGGGGGAAAAAACGTCCTAACAATTAGGATCTTAGACCTAGACCTGGAACTCCTGAGGTCATCTATAGCAAAACTTCTTAAACTTAAATGTAAAAAATTGGGCAAAAGTAAAACATTATGGATACCTATTTTATATAGCTAGACGCCCCAGGTCGTGCAAAAATTTCTCAGGGTGAGTGAAAAAAATAAAAGAAAAAAGAAGCCCTGATCTATAGTACAACACCCTCATTTTACAAATGATAAAAGAAAGGGCAGCTAGGTGGCGCAGTGGATAGAGCACTGGCCCTGGATTCAGGAGGACCTGAGTTCAAAGCCAGCCTCAGACACTTAACACTTAACTAGCTGTGTGACCCCTGGGCAAGTCACTTAACCCCAATTGCCTCACCAAAAAATAAATAAATAAATAAATAAAATAAAATAAAACAAATGATAAAAGAGCCCCAGAGAGGTTAAGAGACTTGCCCAAAGTCATATAGGTAAAAACATCAGAGCTGGGATTTCTTGAACCCAGGTCCCCTGACTCCAGAGCTAGCACTCAGATTCCACTATCTCACTGCCTCTAATATATAACTTTATGGTGCTTCTGTGTAAAGAGCTCAAAGTACTTAAGATACTGTTTTAAAATACCTTGGGTCAGGGGGGCAGCACAAATCCATCCATTGCGTCACATAGCTAACAACTAGAACAGGTACCTCAAACAGAATTCCTCCTCTTTCCCTTCTTCTAAGTCACCCAAAGTTCACAAAAGTCAGATTCTTTCCTCTCCCTCTATGTGACCAATCAGTCATAGTAGATTCTGCTTCTCCCCATTCACATGACCATCACCCTTGTTCAAGTACTTATAACTTCTCACCTGCTCTCCTAGTCTATAATAAAGATTTATTAAGCACCTAACCTAACATGTTGCCAGGGGCTGTGCTAAGGTGCTAGGGATACAGAAAGAAACCAAAGACAGTGCCTGCTCTCTAGGAGCTCACAAGCTCCCAACTGGTCTCCCGGCTTCTAATTTCTCTTCTCTGCAAATCCATCTTCCCCACAACTGAAACATTCCCAAAGCATAGGTCATGGAGCTTCAGTCATTGGCTGGCTTCCTCCTCTTCAAGCCTCAATCTGTCTCCAAACTATGTTTCTAGACTGACTTGACCTTACTCATCCTATACCTGACTGTTGGGGGGGTGGGAGGAAAAAATGAAAGCTCCTTGAAGACAGGCACTATTTCCATTATTTGCTGTACCCCCAATCCTCAGCAACAAAGTCCTTTATAATGAATGCTTAATGAATTGAACTGGACCTAACAGGATTTAAAGATCATATAGTCCGGGGGCAGCTAGGTAGGGCAGTGTATAAAGCACTGGCCGTGGATTCAGGAGTAACTGAGTTCAAATCCAGCCTCAGACCATTGACACTTACTAGCTGTGTGACCCTGGGCAAGTCACTTAACCCCCATTGCCCCGCAAAAAAAAAAACAACCAAATACTCTGTTCCAGGGCTGAGGATACAAAGAAAGCAAAACTGTCCCTGCCTTTAGGAGCTCCCAATCTAATAAACAATTTCAGAGGGAAGGTCATAGCAAGCCTTTGGGGGCTTCTGCCCTGACTTTACAGGGAAAGGCTCAAAGAAGGGAACTAACTCACCTAAAATCAAGTTGCTACTTATAAGGCAGAACTGAAATTTGAGCCAAAGGTTTTTTCCTCCAAGTTCAGGGCTCTTCATAAGCAGGCCATCAAGTTAACAGTTCTATCCTATGAGATATCAGACCAACTTTTTAGTACAGTGCTTATTTCCCAGATATTCAAACTGGGTAAATGGACAAGAATACGAAGTGGACTACTTATTGAACTCCACTAAGTAGTTTTTCAAGGTACACAAATTTTAGAACTTCTGGATCCAATATGACCTTACCTTTTCCTCTAATTTAAAAAGTGGGTTAAATTATGAGCTGAATAAAAGTAAATAAAGCACAAATTTCAGAAGTACTGTGTAAGGGATTTTTCAGGGAGATGGGGAGACTGCTTCTATGAAGCCTATCCATATTAGGCTAAGCATGAACAATCACTTAAGAACACCCAGTACCCAAATGGTACCCCAAATTTCACCACACACAATCTTCCACTGCCCAAAACACTGAAAAGTTTGTTAAAAACAAACAGGGGAGCAGCTAAGTGGCACAGTGGATAAAGCATCAGCCCTGGATTCAGGAGGACCTGAGTTCAAATCCGACCTCAGACACTTGACACTTACTAGCTGTGTGACCCTGGGCAAGTCATTTAACCCCAATTGCCTCACCAAAAAAAAAAACCCACCAAAAAACAAACAAACAAAAAACCTCTCTACCTAACTTTATCCTGTTCCTTGCTTCTACTTTCAAGGTAAAACTGTCACCCTTTCAGTCCTCTAGTGTGTTCCAGTTCTGGAACTTTGTGTGTGTGTGTGTGTGTCTGTGTCTGTGAAGAAAAGAAAATGATTCATCCTTTAAGACCCCTAGAACTGGTGTACCTTACTTCAAAAAGCATTCTCAAACTGAGGTCAAAAGGAAGTTAGGCTTTGGATCTTAATCCCCTTCCCAATTAATTAGTCTGGACAGCAGCTCCAGTTAGTGCCTGATCCTTATTTGTAGATGAAGCATGCTTGAGCCAAGGTAATGCTGGAATTAACAGGAAAAAACAAGACCCTCACATGCTTTTAAAAACCTGGCATTCCCCATTCACCCTAGCTAGCTGGGGATTCCTCAATTCCTGGAAGTGTAGGTTATTTTAAACCACTGGTTTATGAAATTAAAATTTTAATACAAAACGTTCCAATACAACAAAAGCTACAAGGGAAAGAAGTAATACAAAATCAAGTGGGTTCAAAGAATCTAATTCCCATTCAATCATTAAAGGGCCTCAAGGCTAATGGTCCCCCCCCATCAGTCAAATGGTAAATCTAAAAAATAGTAGAGAACTGGGTTCAAATCTAAACTATTAAATCAATGTGGCCTCAGGCAAGTCATTTAACTCGTTTGGGGCTCAGTTAAAATGAGGAAGTCTGGATTAAATGATCTTAAAGTTTACTTCCAATTCAAAATTCTAAGAATTCAAAATGGAATCTTTTTTTTAAGTAGTGAAAAAACGTATACATACAAATTATAACATATGAACTCTAAAAGAACCTCTACTAATATTGAAACCTGCAACAAACAAGTCAGTATAGCCTGTACTGTATGCACATTCATCAGAAAAATGAGAGGGAAACTTACCAAAACTCAAATGTTGTCCAGAGAGCAATAAAGAATCATGGACACTGCTTTTAAAAAATTGTTTCCAGGTAGAACAACTATAATCACCTACCATGTGCCAGGAACCAGGAATACAAAGACAAAAATGAAGGCGCCTGCCCTTCATGTGCTCACATTCTATCAGAAGAGTAAATAAGTGTATACAGCGAGGGCACTAAAAGGAGGAGGAAAGAATCCACAAAAGCTTCCAGTATCAGAAGGGGGTGCTTGAGCTGAGTCTTAAACTAGGGATTTTAAGAGGCAAAAGTGGAGAGGCATAGAGAACAGCAAACGCAAAAACACTCAACAAAGGAAAGATGGACAACCATATGTAAGAAGCCAGTTTTTGGCTTAGACCACTGGAGTGTGGAAAAGATAATGATGTATAATAATAATTAAGGCTGGGAAGGCAGGGGCAGGTTGTGAAGGGCTTTGAATGCCCCACAAAGGACATAACTTATCCTAGAGGCAAGAAGGAGCCCCTGGAGTTTACTTAAGTCGAATGACATGGTTAGACCTGTTGGGAAGATGGGGAAAGCCATCTTCATAGGTTATGCCTCATACTCAGAATAGTATTCCCTTCCTCATTCTGACTAGCTTTCTTCACATTTCAGCTGGGCCCCCCCATTTTCCACAAGAAACCCTTCCTAATCCTCCCCAAATCTTAATGCATTCTCTCTAAAAATCACCTCCAATTTAACATATATACACATATATGCATATTTATATATACATGTGTATATTATGTATGTGCGTATATATGTACAATACATATCGTCCATAGTTGTCTCCTCCATGAGTCTAGTCCTTAAATTCCTTGAAAGCAAGAAGTGGTTTTTTGTTTTTGTTTTGTCTTTCTTTGTTTTCCTAGCATTTTGCACAGTGTCTCATACATAGTAGGCCATTCATAAATGCTTGTTGATTTGACTTGATAGGAGAAAGTCTTCAGATAGGAAGCACTATTAAAGAGACTACTGGGGCAGCTAGATGGTGCAGTGGCTAAAGCACTGGTCCTGGATTTAGGAGGACCTGAGTTCAAATCCAATCTCAGAAACTTGATACTTACTAGCTGTGTGACCCTGAGCAAGTCACTTAACCTTCACTGCCCCACCAAAAAAGAGAAAGACTACTGAAGTAGTCCAAGAAAGAGGTTAAGTAGGGACTGAATTAAGATGGATAGCTAGGTGGTACAGTGGCCCTGGATTCAGGAGGACCTTTTTAAATCCAGCCTCAGACACTTGGCACTTACTAGCTGTGTGACCCTGGGCAAGTCACTTAACCCCAACTGCCTCACCAAAAAAAAAAAAGAAAGAAAAGATGGATAGCCCAGAACAACAAGGCAACAGGTAATCTTTTGAGTATTGCACTAAACTCTACTTAAATTATGACTAGTCTGTAGGTTGCCCTGGCCTGAAGTTGTCAAAAGAACACTCCCAGAAAAGTGAAGCCTGAATAATACCAAAGATAAAAGAGAATGAGAAACAGAACAAACATACCATGCTAATTTTCATTAAGAGAATCCAACTGGGGCAGCTAGATGGCGCAGTGGATAAAGCACCGGCCCTGGATTCAGGAGGACCTGAGTTCAAATCTAGCCTCAGACACTTAACACTTACTAGCTGTGTGACCCTGGGCAAGTCACTTAACCCCAATTGCCTCACCAAAAAAAAAAAGTAATCCAACCCCCCCCCCAAATAAAGAAGGCTTTCAAGGGCAGCTAGGTGGCACAGTGGATAAAGCACTGGCCCTGGATTCGGGAGGACCTTAGTTCAAATTCGGACCTAGATACTTTCCACTTACTAGCTGTGGGACCTTGAGCAAGTCACTTAAACCCTCATTGCCCCTTCCAAAAATAAAGAGAGAGAATTTCCCTCCACTCAGGGTGACATGTTACTACTCCCAATAATTAGCCAATAAATTAGCTGACATGCAAGGTCCAACAACTGACCTTTCTCCAAAGATAAAGACAATGGATGCAGTAGTAGTGCAAAAGTAAGGCACTTCCTCCCCATCCCCAGTCCAAGTGTCCTTCACTCACTAGAAACAGAAGACTCGGGTCTCAGGTCCCAAATCTTCTTTAGACACAGCATAGAAGCAGCTAGGTGGTACAGTGGATAGAGGACTGGACCTGGAACCAGAAAGACCCCTCTTCCTGAGTTCAACCTCAGCCTCAAATATTTTACTAGTTGTATGACCCTGGGCAAGTCACCTAACCTTTTTTGCTTCAGTTTCCTTATCAGTAAAATGAGCTGGAGAAGGAGGAAATGAGCTGGAGAAGGAGCAAACCACTCCAGTATCTTTGCAAGAAAGCACCAAATGGGGTCAGGTTAGAGTCAAACATGACAACAGAAGCAAAGCCATTTAACTATCAGGCTGTTTTGAGTGTAATTGCATTTGACACCAAAAGGTCCATTTACCCAGCCCACCCCAACACTGCCTTCCTCCCTCCTACCCCACACTGCCAGGAAGTAAGTGGAGCAAGTTTCCAGTCTAGGTTCCCTTCTATTAAATCAATGTTTCCAATTTCAGGGAGAAATTCAAAGCACCAAATTATCTCTAAAAATTTCCCCTCTAGCAAAAGGGGAAATGGAGGAACCTATTTTCCTTCAGTCTGGGAATCCACTGTCACAAAAAAAAAAAAAACCTCGGTATGAGTGAGTACCATTCATTAGGCAACCTATGGATTTAGAGAGTAATGTTTCTTGAAGAGAAATTGAACTTCGACTTGAAATTTGAAAAATTTTTTAAACCTACAAAGACGAATTTAATCAAATCCCTTTTTATTCTTGGTTCTCAACACCCCGCAATCAATTCTTACTCTGGTCACTGAACTTATTGAACAGAACAGCTATCAACTTAAACTCTTAAGTGGTCAACATTAGAGGAAGAAAATGTTTAAGTTAGGGTCTTTGCCCTCAGGGAGCTTAAAAGATGAATACTGTAAATAAATCAAAGGATTAAGAAATAGATGAAAGGGACATGAGAACATCTAGTTCAATCCCCTAACTCTTATTACATATAAGGAAACTTAAACCCAGAGGGGTTAAGCAACCTGCCCAGGATCAAATAGTATAAAGGCCAGGAGTAGAAGCCAAGTCTGACAGATCAAAAGTGATCCTTACAAGTATACCTAACTGGGACTCTTGTAAATTATAGTTAACAACCATACCAAATTTTTCTTTCGCCAAGGCATAGTAGGCACTAAAGGCACTTATTAAACTAAATGACTTTGCATTATATTCAATTCTCTCATGTTAATCACCATTTCTCATTGCTGAGAAATTTAAGATTTTTTAAAAACAGAAATTTCACTAGGTATCCAATCACCCAAGTTACAGACACCTAAAATTATGGAAGCAGCACAAAGGAGTTTCCAAAAAAGAACATTATTTCAATAGGGTCTAGAGACTCCAGGAATTAACTCCACTTGGGGTCAGGGAGAAGAGTCCCAAGGCACTTTCCTGTTTAAGGTCATTCCCAACTGTGTCCAAAGCTCCAGAACTGAATTAACACTATCATTTTGACAAGCTGAAATGTTAAAAAAAAATCGATTTTTAAAATTCAAGAGTATCACCTACTAAGACGCAGGGCTTAAAAAAAATTCTATCCTAGGTTAGGCTAGTGTAGGGCCACCCTCTATGGGCTTCCTTTGGGATAGTGTTTTATCGCTTCTCCAAAGAACATCTACATCTCCCATAGAAGAAAAATTGCATTTGATCACCATGGTGTATCATAAACCAAGCAGGTGTACTGGACAAAAGAATGAACCAGAATCCCATGTCCCATACTTTATGCAAACACAAATTCCACCTTTTTCTCACCCAACTCAGAGTGGTTCTGCAGCCAATCTATTAAATGGCATTTCGTAGGTAGACTATAGGGACCACAATATAAGGAACCCAATTAACACTTTCATTTTTGTGGCTTTGCCTCTCCCAACATTATTTCTTTTCTCTAGACAACCTTCAAGTGGTCTAATTAAGAGGACAATCAAAGGTTGCAAAGTCTGCAAAAGATCTCATTATAGGAAATGAGTCAAGTTCAATTTAAAGAAATTAAGTTTATAGTGAATACATTTTTTTTTGCCCCTTTTTAAAGGAAGTTTATGAGCAGCAAATTTGTGTCTGGTAATATTAAGGCTGGAAAATTCCAATTTTAATGGCCTCAAAAACCATCAATAGAGATGACAGGATTTGAGGAGTTAATCCACCAATGAATTGAAAGTATTCAAGCTTCTACTGAATAAAAAGTACTTTAAACCTAATTAAGAAACAAGGAACAAGTGATGCTAAGGGTTAATAATTTTCTGTAATTTTAAAAAATCAGTTCAGTAAGTCCAAGATCAGTGACTTAAACAAAGAAGCAATTCAAAAACCCTGGCTTCGACATGCAAGCGCTCTATTAAATAGGTTTGCAAATTTAGTTCTAGTTATTTGACCAATAGGCTAGTTCACATTGCATGTTTTATGGACAAATCATCTAAATATATGAAGGGAGAGCTCTTTCTCAGGGGTAAGGAAGATAAATCTTTAATTCTACTCAGGTTATTAGTTTCTTCAATAATTTACTAAAAGTTCTAATGGATGTTATTGTGACTCAAAGACCAATTATCATTGCTAATGTCAAATTAAGCCAAATGTAAATTCAGTGACAAATAAAATTCTCTAAAGATAGTCACTTCTCCCCAACCATGAAATAATACATATACTAGAACAACAACAAGCCAGTTTCTCTGCCCAGTTACTACTTGGTATAATAGGAATAATCCCATGATCTCTTCCCCACTGGTTCTGTGTGAGGCTGCCATAAGCACATCTAAGTGCCAGGGTGAGGCCAGTATAAGAACATTCATACAAAGACGATTAAAAATTGGTGGCCAGGGGGCAGCTAGGTGGCGCAGTGGATAAAGCACCCGACCTGGATTCAGGAGTACCTGAGTTCAAATCCGGCTTCAGACACTTGACACTCACTAGCTGTGTGACCCTGGGCAAGTTACTTAACCCCCAATGTCGGGGGGGGGGGGGGGGGGGGGGGGGGGCCGGCGGAATTGGTGGCCAAATACAAATGATGCAGTAGTAAAGATTAAGCCATGGAACTCAGGAGATTCAGAGGCTAAAAGCCCTAGGGGCTACGCAAAATTCATTCAACTAGATATTTACAATCAACCAACCCCACGAGAGAGTCACAAAATTGGCCTTCTCTTCCTTTTAGAAAATTGGGGAGAGTGCTCCACATCCATGCAAAACGATGCCTTGTAAAGCAAAGGAAAATGTCAGATAAAGTCCACAAGTTAAAAGGATAAGTCTATAAATAATAGCATTCCACTCCCCTTAATGATCCAATCTCATATGTTCTTACACAGCTCAATCAAATTAGGAACACAGACTTAAGGGAGAATTCTGACATCTTGGATTTGGGGTACAAATTTAGATTGCCCTATAAAATTCACTGTTTTTCCTAGCCTGCTAGGCCCCGCCCTGTGTCCCCCTCCCCAGTAAGCCACGTTGTCACCCAGCCCAAAAGCTACTTACTACATTCATTGGATATACTATCTGACTACCTAGCCAAAATACCCAATTTGAAGGCAGAAGATAAGGCTGATTAAGTTTAAACATCAATAAACTTTGGCATACCAGTAAGGCTCAATCATGCATCATTTAGTAGAAGCCAGCTTAGTTAACAGAAATTCTACAAACAGGATCCTTAGTGTAAGGAAACGAGGGAGGCAACAGATATACTATTTTCTCTTTTTATAAAACTATTTGAACCTAAATAATACACTAATGGCAGAAAAGAAAGTTGGTTATTTCACTCTATTTTGATGTTTGAATTAAAAGCTAATTTATTTTCTTTTAACTTCTACATCTAGACTTAGGCACATACATTAAAAACTATTAGTTCCAACCAAATCTATAGACTGTTTTCATATAAACTTCAGAATAACCTAGTGACAAGTGGAAAAAACCTCACCACTACAAAGTTCCCAGAAATCCAGCTCAAATCCTTTCATAGCAGAGTTTATGGCAACCAATTATACAATCCCACTTGATGTTAGGTACAAAGGTAATAACATAAAAAATCAAATAAATGCTTTTTTATTCTACTTTTCCTACCCCCCCCATCCCTCCCATAAGGTATAAACTATAATTATCACACCCCACCCTTTCGATCTATCTACTTCTTTTCCAAAAAAACAATTTTTAAATACTGATTGTCTACTAAAAGGCATTTATCTCCTACTGAAATATGTAAAACAGATTTTTTTTTGCTATATCAACTTTGTGAAACCACTTGTTCACAGTTGTGCTTTCCAAATGAAACACTTCTTTTTCTAAAACAAAGACTGTCTCAAGACACCTTTGTTCCAACAAGACCCCTCTTCCAGAGCTACAACTTCTGGATATATTCCCTTTCTGTGGTTAGGTTAACAAATTTACAGCACCAAATACCAACTTTCATTTTGGCAGTGGGGTTTGCTAAACAAAGAGGGAAGTAAGCCCCCTCAGCACAGAGATGAGTCCCAAAAGGGAGGGTTTGGTTTACATTTATAAATTTGTGCCTCTTTACACCCTTCCTCAGGCTGTATGCCTCTCTATACAAAATGGTGGCCATCATGTCTGTCTAACATTAAGGGTAGGAAAAGACACTAAGATGGCATTATTTTGCTAAAGTTTCCATGTACATGTGAGCCAAGTTAGGGAAAAAAGTAGCCAGACCAAACTAAAGTAACCCCATCTTTTAGATTCGGGGACCCTATAAAGACCAGGAAAGAAAGGCAAAAAGAAAGGGCTTCCCCCAGCCATAGTATGCCACAATGCCAACATGGAGGACGACACCCAGGAATCCAGCCTCCCCTTCTTGAGGTCTCTCCTCTGCCTCTCACCACTAGCCACTCACATATCTGGGCCCCCAAGAAGTCACCCAAGTTAGTAGCTTTTCAGACTATTAAAAGAACTTCATAATGTATATTCACCCTTTCTATTCTAGCTTGATAGTATAACGAAAAGTAAAATAGTAATGAACCACTGTTTATTTTCTCCTCAGGAATTAAAACAATGACTTCAACAAGATGAGTTTTTCTGTGGGCTTTGGCAAGACTATTCGAGCTTTAAAAGAAAATTCGCTTCCCTTCAGACACCAGAACCCTTCTTGTCCACTCTGAGAAAAATACAGCCTCATTTCTGCAGTATTTCCACTACAGAAATGAACTAGCCAGAAATTGGGGCTGCGAGGGGAAGGGAAGGCTCAGCACGACAGGTATTTCAACTTCGTTTTAAAACTTGGCCAAGTGCAACTCTTTTAAAAGGCGGTGGTGGCTTCATTTTGACCGGGGCTGGGGGGTGGGGGAAATGATTGGTGGCGGATTTTCCAACGTCCTGGACATTAGCAATGACCACCAACCCCCCCCCCTTTCCCCTTTTCTAATAAACATCTTTTCAAAGCAGAGTACAAGGCAGAAAGAGGGAGGGATCAAGAAGGGGAGAGAGAAGAGACCCTCCTGCTCAAAGACGTCATTACAAAGAGCTGGGCTTTGGTTGGGAAGGGGCTGAGAGGGTGGAGGATGAGTGGGGGTGAGAAATAAACAAAACAAAGCAGATCCTCTCTCATCCTCCAATTTGGGATAGGCTGGGTCGGGGGAGGGATCTGGAGGGGTGAGGGGGATGGGAGAGGGCCTTCACCACCACCGCAAGAAGGGCAGTTGGTCTCCCTCCCCCAACGGTCCTAGCCCCTCCAACCGCCGCTCTAAGATAACTTTGTCTAGGCCCCCCCCCCCGCCCCTGCTCGGGGGAGGGGGCTCCAAGAGGGGGGAGGGGTGCGCCCAGCTCTTTCGGGGCTTCAAGCTTTCTTCATCGGACGTTGCAGCCGTTAGGCCCCATGTTTGGGTCTCCCACTCCCAGTCAGGGCGGGGTCCCCCTCAGATTTAGGATCCCCCTTTCTCTGGAGGGGCTGAATTTAGAAGGGGATCTTCTGCTCGGATGTTGTCAGAAACGGGGTGCCTAGAAAATAAAAGGGGTGCCGCGGCCCCAGCGGCCCAATACTGAGGGGAGGAGGGATGGGGGCTCACAGCGCCCCCACCCCAAACATACACACGTATACACACGCGCGCACACAAACACACGCACGCACACGCGGACCGGGCGCCCTCCCCCGGCCGCAGGACCCCGGACCGCCCCGGGCGCAGGCTGGGGGCCGGGGCCGGGCCCGGGTCGGGGTGGGGCGCCCAGGTGAGGGCCGCCCCGGGACCGCCGCCGCCGCCGCCGCCACACAAAGGACCAGGGGCTCCCGCCGCCATATTGAAAACTTTCCTCCTCGCCCCGACTCCTCACTAGTGCGCCCCCCGACCCGCCCCGGCCCCGCCGCTAACCCTCCCAGCACACGCGCGTACACGCACACCCCCCGCCGCGCCCCGGAGGACGGCCGCCGGTCCCACGCTTCCCCGCCGCCTGCCCGGCGATGTCGGCGGGGCCCCGGCCGCCGCCGCCTCCGCGCAGCCCTCCCGGGCCTGCCCTCGCGCGGCCCTGGGTTACTCACCGGGGGCGGCCGCACCTTGCAGATTCCCGTCTGCTCGGCGATGGGCCGGATCTTATGGATGAAGGCGAACGGGTCGGCGAACTCCTCCCAGCTAGGCTCGAACACCGGGCACTCGGGCGGAGGCAAGAACTCGCCTAGCGGGCCCGGGCCAGGAGTGACTGCGCCAGGAAGCGCCGGACGGGGGCCCGCCGGGGGCAGTGCCAGGGCCGACTCCATCGGCGGGGGCGGCGCGGAGCCGGGGGCAGCGGAGAACCGGGGCCCGGGGCCGGTGGGCAGAGCGCAGCCGAGACGGCAGCGGCTGGCGCGACCGTCTGCGAGCGCGACACCCCCAGCAGCAGCAGCAGCAGCAGCAGCGACGGCGACGCCTCCGACACTGATCCCAGCGAGCAGCAGCACCTCTGGCTCGGATAAGGCTGCCTCCGACGCCGCCGACGACTACGACGACGACGCCGCTGCCGCCGCCGCCGCCGCCGCCGTCGTCGTCGTCGTCGCCGGTTCTGCGCCCAACCGCCGTGCGCTTCCGCCGCCACGGAGAGAGAGAAAAGAGTCCCACGGCATCCCCACCTCCCCCAATGAGCCGAGCGACCCCGCCTCCTTCCGTCCCCAGAAGGGCGGAGCCACGGAAGGATGGAGTGGGTGGCTTGTGCCGGGGGCGGGGGCCGTGGCTGTCATCCCACTCCCTCTGTGGGGTACCTCACCCTGCAGCTGATGGGAGAGCGGAGGACTAGGGTACCCGTCCCCTCTTTATGCGGGAAGCCCAAAGGCCCTCTCGGGGTGTTGCGGCTTTCTAGGGCCTTCCCGAGGTGGGCGGCAGGAAGCTGCTTCCTGATCTACCTTAGGCAAAGGGAAGACCTTGGAGGAGCCCACGCTTCCCCGGGTGGCACGACTGGTTCTCCAATAGGATTTGTGTAGCAATTGGAGGTTAACCAGCACTTTTCCCTCCACAGCCCTGTGACAGAGGCCGATCAGCTATTTATTGTCCCGTACAGCTCTTAAAGCCATTGGAGCTGACACCTTTGTGCACCTTGAGCACAAGCCACACAACCTCTTTGGGCCTTAGTTTCCTCAGAAATAAAATGAAGGGGTTCGATTAGATGACCCTAGGGTCCTTTCCATCCGGGTTTATTAAAACACGCAGGGTATGTGGGTGTTCAGGGAGGACTAGCACCTCCCGTGTGAGGGCTGCTCCTCCACTGTGGGTGTCCACCTTCACCCAACTCTAACCTGTGGCTCCGAGAAGCTGTAACATGGGCAGGGGCCACACCCCAGTAAACCTTCTCTGCCGATGGGCTAAACCAGGTTGGGGCCAACTGTTGGGCCTCAAACCAGTGGGTGAGTTAGGGGCATGTCTACCCCCAAGCACATAAAGACTTATTTTTTCCAAAGGCCATGAAGGTGGCTGAAGCAAGGGGCTGTGGATTGCTTAGAGCTTGGTCAGACATCTAAGATGTCAAAGTCTTAGATGCATCCTGTGGCCAGTCTGGCCACTGGACTTTGATGATACTGGAAGAGTGAGTGAGGTTGACAACTTTGTGCAACCCTACCTCTCTTACATCCAATTCACAAGCAAGTTAAGAAATCATTGTTTGGACGTCACTGGTCTTCTTCAAAAAAAAAAAGGAAATACAAACAACATCAAAATATTCTGCCTTGAGAGCAACCTCCAGGAATCCCAGACTCCCTGCCCTTCCAATTCATCTCTCTCATGCAATTTTGATCTCACTTCTCAGTGCTGGTTGTACATTTTATGCCATATAACCCTATAAGATTGTGAACTCTATGAGAACAAGGGCATTTTAAAATCTAAATAGTGACACAACCCCTCAATCGTCTCCCCTTCACTTCATTAAGTTTGAATTTCTCGTTTTAATCCAACTTACGTTAGGAGAGAGCGTTTTGCAATACACCACCAGCTCTCTGCAGAGGGAACTGGCACCCTCCTTTCACAGAATAACTCAGAGATCTCTTTTCTATCTTCCTAAACCTAGTGGCCAAGAACACACGCACAAAAAACCCCAAAACAAACCCCTGAAAAGCCCAGGTAAGGGAGATGGAAGTGTGGTCAGGTGATAGGAGCAGCTGGGGGATGTAGTGCCCACTCTTATTTATCCTGGGCAGAATGTGTGCCCATCTCTGAAGCTGAATTCTGCTTTTTCATTATGCCCCTGCCTTGCATCCTGGGGTGGCCCCAGACCTTTGCCCATATCAATCAGCACCCCCTTCCTTCTTAATGTATAAAACTGTTTCAACACAATAGAATATCCGTTGAGTAAGAAAAAACATAATTCAGTCATGCTTTTAAGTGAATTCGCATTTTATTAGTCACAACATCTAAATGCATTTGAAAACGTTTAATACAGAGATGTGGAAACATTGATTCAGTCCCAGAGCGGCTGACCCTTTGTTCATTGCAGCTTTGCATATGGATTCCAGGACCCAGGCAGAAACCCTAAGCCGGAAGCCCAAAGGCCCACAGGTAGGGTGAGCCGCACAAATCTTCCAGATGCACACGTTTTCATGGCTCACGTGCTTCTGCTTTTAAATTTCTCCTCAGGAAGGCGGGCACAAGAAAGATGGGCCCGCGAGCATTTATGGAAACCATAGCCCTTTCCTTCTCTCATCCTTGGCCTCCAGCTCCCCCAACCTGATTTCCTCCGTGGTGGGTAACCCCAACCGACGGGACTCCATTCTGGAAGGATTGGGGCAGCTGTGGCCTAGCACAGGCTGAGAGGTTTGGCCAGGGCACCAAGGGCCTGCGGGGGCTCTATGGGAAGTGGGCTAAGCTAGCAGACCCCTCCCCCTTCCAAAGAAGGGTTCCCTTTGCCCTTTATGATGTGTGTTTACATGTGCGGAGGGATCCTTCTCCAGCTGACAGCCACACCACGCCCGGACCTTCTTTTTTTAAAGAGCCTAGCGGCTGGTAGTGATTGGCAGAGCCCGGGGTCGCATCAGCCTTCGGGGGCGGGGCCCAGGCCGCATTGTCTCGGCCCGGGCCCCGGGGCGCCCTGGGGGTCGGAGCGCCCAGCCGAGGGGGTAGGAGTTCCGGGGTGGGAAGGTTTGGGGCGGGGAGGGGAAACGGGGAGCAAGGCCCGGGTCGAGTCTAGGCTGGGTTATCGCTGGCGTCAGCACGGGGTGGCTGAGGCTCGAACGAACCCCGGATCGTCGTGCCACGTCTCCGGGACCCCCCCTCAACTAGCGGCCCCACCCCGGCCTTCATCCCACCGCCCAAGGCCACGGTCGGCCCTTCTCTGGCAGGGTGCCCCGTATCTCCCCTCGGATCTCCGTGCGCCCCAAGCCTTAGGCTCAGCCAGGGTCACCCAATTTGAAAGGGTCAGCCACTGTCATCATGATAGACGTAAATCTGCGCCAGACCCCTTGGACATCTATCGGTCTCTGCGTTACTGCCAAAGCCTCTTTCACAGGGCCCCTGACAACACCCTACCCTCTTCCTTTTATTCTTTCATGCAGGCCGGGGATGAATCAAGACCGATGGGAAAGATTTCCAGATCCCAAATTTGGGGTAGATCGCTCCCTAAACAACTTCCTGTTCTCGGGTACCCGGAGCTGTTCGGGTCTCGGAGAAAGGCAGAGCAGGCCCGTCTCCACTACTAGGGGAGGGGGCGGCGGCCGGCTCTGCACGTAGCGCACGTGTGCGGCTGGGCTCCTCCCACCCTCCTGCTGCGGCCTCCTCCTCCTCCTCTTCTTCCCCCCCCCTTCCTCCCCTCCCGCGCCTCCAGCGATGAACCCCCCCCCCCTTTGTGCTCTGACCTTCACTTTCTACCCTTGGCCCTTCCTTGTCCCGTCTTCCCACTTGTACTTCCCACCTAGGCTGGATCTTCCCTGTATCTTTTCCTTCTTCCTTCCTTTTCAATCCATCCACACAGAAGCACTTCTTAAGTATTTATTTCAAGGCCCCCTCCCCCCCCATCTTACGTCCTCGAGAATTAAATTGGAAGGGGACCTCGAGTCAATCAACTTGCGTTTTATTATTAGGCGTCACTCTCATTTCAGACGCTGTCCCCGGATACAAGTACGATAAACTAAACGATTCCCCACTCTCAAGATTACATTCTTAACAGGAGAGACAAGGACGTATATAAGTATATGAAGAAAAAAACATACAAAAAGAGAATCAATACAAATAAACACAAAGTGGCTAAAAGCAATGTAGCTTAAAAGGGAAGGCACTAGCAGTTTGGCGGCGGTAGGATCGGGAAACCCTTTTATAGAAGGTGGTGGTGTTTGACCTTCCACTTGAAGAGATTTCTGAGGCTAACGGCGAGAGGAGGGGGCGCCTACCCTGCATGGGGGAAAGCAAATGCAAAGACGCAGAGTCGGGAGATGGAGTATGGCTTGTCGGGAACAGACACCTGTTTGTCAAGATTTCAAGGTGCATAAGGGGAACCAATATACAGTGAGGCTAGGCTGGGGTAAATTTATGAAAGACGTTATAAACTTAACAGAAGAGCCCATTCTAAGGAATAGGAAGTTATGTAATGACTAGATTCTAGTTCAACCTCCATTTTACAGATGGAGAAACTGAGGAACAGACTTCTTCCCAGTCCTGACCTTTCTCTCCCTCCTTCCCTCCTTCCTTCCTCCCCACTGTCAGAGCCTTAGGTGGACAACTTAAAGCTGCCCCCCCCCCCATTAAAATCAGTGATGATAACCAATTCCCCCTCCCAACTGAACTTCTTGAATTGCAAAGCTGAGTTGCATGGCATACACTTTGCCCCTTGACACTTTTTGATCAAGCTACTAGTTCAGGCTCTAATTTAGTGCTTTGGCTGGGTTTGTGAAGAAGGGGGTCAGAATGGATCTTGGGATTTAAAGCAGGAGACAAAGATCTTTTGGTTGGTTTTTTTTGCCTTCACCTGCAACTTCCTTATTAGGGAACAACCAAAAGATCTTTGTCTCCTGCTTTAAATCCCAAGATCCATTCTGACCCCCTTCTTCACAAACCCAGCCAAAGCACTAAATTAGAGCCTGAACTAGTAGCTTGATCAAAAAGTGTCAAGGGGCAAAGTGTATGCCATGCAACTCAGCTTTGCAATTCAAGAAGTGAAAATGATAGGGGAAGTGATTAAGATAGTTACTAAAGTCATTCATAGATGGGCACTGTTAACAATGTGAATATCTAGTAGCTTTCTAATTTAATTATTTTTGGTAACTAGGTGCTAAACTCAGTTGTTTCCTGTAGATTTCCTGCCTACACCTAGTTAAGGCAGCAAGCCCCACTTCAAGCATTGACCCTAAGAGCAAAGCCTCCCTTTTAATCACTCTACCACTTCCTGAAACCCTTCTGGCCCCAAATATGACAACTTCTTTTGGTTAGCTCTAAACTTCGTCACAGCTATGAGAGATGCCACCAATGTGATACATGCCTATGTGCTTTGAGATCCATTTCTTTTGACTAATTTGAGAACAATTCACATATACCGTAAATCTGGGTCTGAGTCCCAGGTAAAAAAACTTTCCTAACCTCTGTGCCAAGAACTAGACACTCTATCTCTCTGCTCCAGGCATTTTCTTTGGCTGTTCCCCCCACCCCAACCCGGAATTCTCTCCTTCCTCATCTCCACTTACTGACTTCACAGGTTTCCTTCAAAGTTCCAGCTAAAACTCTACCTTGTACAAGAAGCCTTTCCCAGTACCTCTTAATTCTAATGCCTTCCCTCAGTTGAGTGTCTCCTATTTCTCCTGTATTTCATTTGTTTGTACATAACAGTTTGTTGTTTCTCAAGTTAGATTGTGAATTCCTGAGGGCAGGGACTATCTTTTGCTTTTTTTTTTTTTTTGGAAAAGGGTATTCCCAGCCTTAGCACCATGCCTGGCATTTAGTAGGTATTTTTGTTGTTGTTTAGTTATTAGTTGTTTCTGACTCTTTGTGACTCCATTTAGGGTTTTCTTGGCAAAAGATACTGGAGTGATTGGCCATTTCTCTCTCTAGCTCATTTTATTTGGGGGGGGGGAGTTGTTTGTTTTTTTGGCAGGGCAATTAGGGTTAAGTGACTTGCCCAGGGTCACACAGCCAGTAAGTGTCAAGTGTCTGAGGCTGGATTTGAACTCAGGTCTTCCTGAATCCAGGGCTGGTGCTTTTTCCAGTGTACCACCTAGCTGCCCCTCCAGCTCATTTTAAAGATGAGAAACTGAGGCAAATAGGGTTAACGGTAAGTGTCTGAGGTCAGATTTGAACTCGGGAAGATGAGTCTTCCTGACTCCAGACCTCTATCCGCTAAGCCACCTCCCTGCCCCTACTATTAAATGGGTACTAATAAATACTTATTGACTATTTTAGCAACAGACCCCAAAGGGACAGCAAAAACAGTTCAATTAATTAAGAAGAACCTATTATGTGCAAAATATTTATTAAGAACCACTTACTATGTGCAAAATCCTACTATTATGGGAATAGAGAACTATGGCACAGAATTTGTTCTCAAATTTACAATCTAAGGTAGAGAAGTATACACAAATATCTACAATCTATAGGAAATGGTGATAAATTCAAAGGAAAATTCCAGGCAAAATGCTGTAAGGAGTTTGGGGTGAGAGAGATGACTTCCAGAGAGAGGAATTTAGAAGTGACCATGTTCATCCAGACCTCCTGGGCCTTGGGCAGCCCTCTTTCCTCCCTTTCTGTACTGCTTGGAGGGGCCTGAAAATCTGACAGTCCAGACAGAGCATGTATACAAAGGGGTGAAAAACCATGGAAGCAGTAAGGGGACAAATCCAACCCCATCAGGGCATAGCATGGGCTTCTTCCATTGCAGTCAGATCACCTGCAAAGCCCAGGACACCCAGAAAAGTCTTGTTTATGAGAAGAATATGAGATGAGAGGCCTTTGCTCCCCAGTCCTCCTCTGGGCCACCTACCACACAGTTGTTATGACTTTACTAGACCTTGGATCATTGGAACATATCAAATTCCTTCTAACTGGAATGGAGTAGCTCCCAACATAATGGAAACTGTTCTAAGAAGGCCGAGGACGGTGGACAAGGGAGAGAGAAAGGCCACCTGCATTCTTCCAACCTGCTAAGATGGTTCTGGGACTCTCTCTGACTATCTGACATCCTATTGTTTTGTGAATTACCCAGAAGATTCATTTAGGACCATAATTCATTTTCCCCAACCTTAAACTATCCAGATTGTAAATTCCAGGAGTCCTCACTCTCCCGCCACCCAAAGAGGATTTTTACATGTGGGAAATGAAAACAGTTAATTTCTTCTCTTAAGTCTGTAGTTTAGCATTTATTATTCAATTATCAAAAAACTTTGCTCTTCTCAACTCTTTCTTACCCCATCCCCAACCACTGAGCCACTCCTCCCCCATGATCGTAGTATGTCTCACCTCCTTTGGTCTTCACAGGATCACACAGGCTATTTATTCTTTTTCTTTTTTTTTTTTTAATCATTATGTCACTACCTTTTTCCTGTTTATCATTATCTGGACCTCTTTGCCTGCAGGTGTGCTCTGTCCTCAGTGGAACAGAGCCCAGCCTTAGGAGCTAGAATAATAGGAAAGTTCTCACATCTTCCTCTATATAGTATACATATGTGATTCCTATGCATAGTCTTCATAGACTCTCCTTCCCCTTCTTCCATAACACTGGGAGTAAATCCTGAGGTGAGGAGTAGAAAACTAGCCCCACCCCCCCATTCAAGGGAAACAATGGTTGTCAAGGGAATGTCACCTGGGAGAAATGATGACAGATGTGGCCTGTTTGGGATCAGAGGAATCAATGCCATCTGGTTCTGTCTACTCCAGTTCCTGCTCTGTGGATTTCCAGGCTCTTCTCCAGGATTTGGGGAAGGGTCCTGGTTCCTTACAAAAGTCCCAGCTCTGTCTCTAGAACACCCAGTAGACTAAGGCAATAATACACAAAGGGATTCCTAGAAGCCAAGATCATCGAAGCTGTTGTGGCCACTGAGGTGTTTAAGTTTTCCCTTCTGCCTTCATTGACTATTGCCTCTTCCAGTACCTTCCTCTAGAGAACTGAAAATGAGAACAGGGGAGAAAGGAAGATGGAGGTGGGTGGGGAGCAGAGGGGACACTAAGATTGAGGAATATCCCATAGAATGCCCCTAATGAAAAAGTATCAGGAGGGAACCCAGAGATGGGACCTTCTTCCCAAAGAAAAAGATGGAGGACACATCTAGAGGAAAAAGAAATGGATCTGAGTTCGAAGGGAAGGGAAGGCAGTTTGGGCAGTTGTGGGAGAAGAGGACATGTCAAAACTTCTTCCTCCTGGCAGGCTCACTCAATACCAATACCACCCCAATGACTCCACTAAGTAGACATACTGCATGAGAGAGGGCTGCCGGTCAGTTGTTCTCTGCAGAGGAAATGACATTTTAGCACAGCTGTTATTAAGGAAACCACCTACAGAAAGATATATGATCCTTTTTTTTTAACAGCAGTTTGTAGAAGAACCAAGTTGCTATGGAAACTCACTGAAAAGAATTTAATTTACAAATTCCTTCCTATGACATGTAAATTTCAATTTATAAAAGCTGTAACTTCAGAAGCCAAAAACCTAAGGTGAGTGAAGAGAAAAATACTCTGAACAGGTTCTTAGGAGGTATTCCTGTTATATAGGAAATCAGACAAGGCTTTGATCTGTGTAGGGAAATAACAGAAGATGACAAAGCTTTGACTAGGAGGGAGGTTTTCAGATAAATTTTACCTGGCCCCATTAAACCCAAGTCTCTGGAAAAGGCTTTGAATCAAAGTTTATTAAAACAGAGTAACTTACAAGTATCAGGGACTGGATTAGTAAGAGATCGCCTTAATTTTACTTAGGTGATCTTTTTTCCCCCCAATGTTTACTATATGTTATCTTAAATATAGTTTGGGGGGTTGTTTGGGTTTTTTTGTTTTGGTTTTGGGGTTTGTTTGTTTTGGGGGGGTTCTGGTAATGAGAGTTAAGTGACTTGCCCAGGGTCACACAGCTAGTAAGTGTCAAGTGTCTGAGGCCAGATTTGAACTCAGGTCCTCCTGAATCTAGGGCTGGTGCTTTATCCACTGTGCCACCTAGCTGCCCCTAAATATAGTATTTAATAAATAAATTGTTACCTTAATAACAAACTTTTTCAGTAATCATTTTTAAAAAGAGATAGAGGAACAACAAAAAAAACCAAACAAAAAAAAAGAGAGATAGAGGAGAAAATTTACATTTAGCATTGTCTCAGATAAGCCATCCTTAACAGGAAATCTGTGGTTCAGGGCCTGTGGAATCACCAAAACTCTCACTATCACTACCTAATGTTGCAGATTTAATTTAGTTCTCTGAAATGACTTTTTAGAATCTTTCCCAAGTTGAATCTGCACACTTAACCTCACAAAGTGTGACAGCAAATATCCTAAGGGCCTCTTTCTTTAGGCAGTAGCCCAAGTCTATTCAGTGCAGTGCCCAGTTAAGGGTTAGTGGGATAGGAGTGGGAGGAGCAACAGGCTCAGGAGATCTGTTAGGGATAACTAGGAAGAAGGAATAGAAAAGGAAATATGTGGAGAACTTTTAAGGCAGGAGGGACTGTTCTGTAGCTACTTTGTAATCAACCTTTTTAGGCTATATATCCTGAACCTTAGATCCTGCTCCTTCTTCCCTACAGGGAAACACCCTATGCTGGGCATCATGCGCTGGTCCTTCAGACACTATACCATCATTTTAGCTGGCTCAGGCCTCCTGTGGTTTTTCATCAGCTTGGGAACCCCAAAGATAAATGAGGACATCTATCTTCTGGTGAGTATCAAAAGCAAAGTAGTTCCTTCAGATCTTAGTCTAGGAATAGGGAGATGTAGAGTGGGGCCTGATAAGAATAGGCCATTTGTCATCCAAGTGAGTTTACCTCATCCTTGTACCTCTCCCCCAGAAAATGGGAAAGAGACTTCCCTAGAGAACAATTGAACATTAGCCCATAGCCCTAGACATAATATCCATTTTGTACTTTTCTTGGGATGGGGTGGAGGGGTAAGGTTAGGAACAACTTCCAATATCCAATGGCCTGGTATCCTGGGAACATTCCTACCTTGGTGGCTCTTTGGCCACCATCCCACATTACTTTTCCCCCTAGAGATCCTGAGAGAGGCCTCTGAAGGCTGAAACTTGTTCTATTCCCAGGAAACAAAGCGATCTTTGGACCAGAAGTTCAGCTCCAAGAGTGAGGAATACCTGCAGTGGAGCTCATATAATGTCCCAAGCAGAGTCTCTCATCTCACCTACCAATACTTGGCTGGAGCCCTGCCTCTAGAAAAAAGTGAGTACATGAGTGTCATATTATGCCAAGATAAGATGGAGGAGTCTTAGGGACAGACAGCAGCATCAAGAAGGGAGACTAGAGGAACTGAGAGAAACAGTAGACAGGAAAGAAAGAAGGAAGGGGGGGGGAGGATACTAGAAAGATCCAGCTATGCTGGAAGTTGTAGCTAACAGTACTCCTGAGTCTATAATCTTATAGAAAAGTCTCATCTTAAGCCAATAATATCTTATCTCTTTCACCCTACCCCAAGCACATACCTTTCCTATAGAGAAGTTCAGTATGAGAAGTCTCAGGGCCCTGAAAAAAACAGAAGGAAGAAAAAAGAAAGATGAGATAGGAGGGGAGAAGGAAGGAGAATGATGGTTAAGGGAGAGGTGATTAAAAAGAGAATGAATAGCGGGCAGCTAGGTGGGGCAGTGGATAAAGCACTGGCCCTGGATTCAGGAAGACCTGAGTTCAAATCCAGCCTCAGACACTTGACACTTACGAGCTGTGTGACCCTGGGCAAGTCAGTTAACCCTCATTGTCCTCCCAAAAAAACCCAAAAAACAACAAAAAAGAGAATGAATAGATTCTATGGGAATCATTTCTCACAGGGTCATAAGCTTTTAGAACCCTTTGATGGACCAAAGATCATCTTAGCCATCCCTTTGGATTGAGAATAGTACAGGAGGGTGGCTAGGTGGCACAGTGGATAAAGCACTGACCTTGGATTCAGGAGGACCTGAGTTCAAATCCAGCCTCAGACACTTGACACTATCTGTGTGGCCTTGGGCAAGTCACTTAACCCTCCTTGCCCTACCAAAAAAAAAAAAAAGGGAAAAAAGAAGGCTTTTGGGGCGGCTAGGTGGCACAGTAGATAAAGCACCGGCCCTGGATTCAGGAGGACCTGAGTTCAAATCCAGCCTCAGACACTTGACACTATCTGTGTGGCCTTGGGCAAGTCACTTAACCCTCCTTGCCCTACCAAAAAAAAAAAAAGGGAAAAAAGAAGGCTTTTGGGGCGGCTAGGTGGCACAGTAGATAAAGCACCGGCCCTGGATTCAGGAGGACCTGAGTTCAAATCTGGCCTCAGACACATAACAATTACTAGCTGTGTGACCCTGGGCAAGTCACTTAACCCCCATTGCCTCACCAAAAAAAAAAAAAAAGAGAGAGAGAGAGAGAGAGAATAGTACGGGAAAGGTCAATCTCTGCTTAGGGGAAAAGACTTTCTTTTTGCCCTGTGCTGCTAATTATGCCCCCTACTTCCTCCCCAGAGACTCTTACTGTGGGGCTGTCTTCAATGCAGAGTCCTACAGGAAAATACCTCATGAGTACTCTGAGGTCTGTGTTCAAGGTTTCCTCCAACTATGAGTTGAGGCACATCACGGTGCTTGTGCACTTAGCTGATCCTGACCCCTATTGGCTCAACGAGACAGTCAGTATCATCATCAGCCTCTTCACACCACAGATCCTCCGAGGGCAGCTGATTGTGATCCATGCCCCTTCTGCTGCCTATCAGCACTTGTGGTCCCAGCCACACATAGTCTTTAACTTCTCTGACGTAAAGACCTTCCGGTCTAAGCAGATGTTGGATTATGCCTTCCTCATGAGCTTTGCTGCCAATCTCTCTGACTACTTTCTCATGATCAAGGACGACATCCGATGTACCCCCAACTTTGTCACTATTATCCAGCAAGAACTAGAAGCTCGAAAGGACAAACCGTGGACAATCATGGAATCTGCCAACCGAGGCTTAGCTGGCAAGCTTTGCCATTCCATGGACCTCCCCAAGCTGGCGGGTTTCCTCCTCCTTTTCTACAAGGATGAGTCCCCTGACATGCTCCTCTTGCATTTCCGAATTCTTCAGGGCCAGAAGGATCCCATCCACCTAAGCCCCTTCCTCTTTTACCATTTTGACAGATCCTCTTCTTACTTTCCTAATAACTCCCACACATGTGAAGAGCCAGACAACGAGAAGTTTCAAGAGGATAGCTCTGACATTCCAGATAACCCACCTGCAGTCGTCTACACTGATATGCAGACTCTTCAGAACCATTTGCCCCAAAATGCCTATAGCCTGGACGAGACATTCTTTTTGACCCCGAATGCTCTACCTGGGCATCAGCTGACAGTGATCCTGGATGAGGGAGTTAATGTGATTCGGGTGCAGGTGCTGACAGGTACACCTATAGAGAAGCTACAGAGTTTGGAGGAGGGAAAAGTGGAGCTGGGTTCTAATCCCGCTGGGCAATCAAAACATTGTACCAAGTATACCTTTCTTGGACAGCTGTGGGATGGGCAGTTGGACTGCAGGCTGAAACACAGACAGACAGGACACAATGTGAGCTGTGTGCGACTCCTGGTGACCAGCCCTAGGGATAACTCATGGGTCATGGTCAGACACATCAACATCTGGGTCAATCATGAGGAATAGTTGGAGATGGGAGGGACCCTGGAGTTGGAGTTGACATAAGTAACTGAGAATTAAAATCTTGAAATCAGCCTGGGGCGTTTATTTGGGTACCTATCCAAGCTGTGGAATGGGAGACACGAGCTGATAAGGGTCAGAAACGGACCCATTTCTCTACTAAATTGTCTTTCCCCAGAACAAACACTGTAGCCCAGCAATGGGATAACTGAAAACAGGAGCTGAAGTCCCAGAATAGTGACCTAGGCTTTTTCCCCAGTCCTAGAATCAAGTGAACCTGGAATAAGCCTGGCTTTTACCCTTCACCTGAGGACCTGATTGACTGTGAGAGGCTTTAGAGAATCTAGAAGTTCTAGAAAAAAAGCCCCAGAAGAAAATTTCAATATTTCCTCTGGATCCCTACCCAGTAGTAAAGCAACAGGTGTACCCAAGACCAAAACCCTTCCATTGCACTACTACTCACTCAAGACTCTTTTCTGTCTCCTTTCTTTGTTTGACCTTTAAACATCCTCTACCCCGCCCCAATCCCCTCACCAGTCTACACCATGGTTGGGTGAATCTCGGGCACCAAGTTGGCAGATATGTGGATATTTTATCCTTAATCTTCAACCATAATTTTTTTTTGTTGTAAAATGCGACTGTGCAGAGGTGAGGTTCTCTATTAAACCATTATATAAGATTCTTATTAGATAGGCAAACTGCCACAAATTGTCTCCAGCATCTTCAGAAGATGAAAAGCAGCGTCTATCAGTTCCTTGGGCTCTGCCTTTATCTTCTCACTGCTACGGGCTGAAATGAGAAGGAGGCACCAGATGTAATGAACTGTGAGCAAATAGGGTTAAATAAAAAGTGAGATGTCTGTCCGGGCACGACCAATTAAGGGGAAAAACAAATTTCTGCTAAGACCCGTTAACTACATTTACCTCATCCCTTGTAGGAACCTTTCAAATGTCTCCCTCAGTTGAACTGACTCAGGAAAGAAGTCAGTGAAATTCATCAAGATTTGCCCCGCTGCTTCCAAAAGCAACCAGTTCTCATACAAGTCTGGGGAAATTGGGAACCTTCCCACTGAGAGGGAAATTTTAGTCTTGTGTTAAGGAGACAGTCTGAAGTTTCTAGCTCCTACTCTTCATATAACCTAGGTTGTGTGCACGGAAGAGGAAAAAAGATCAAAATATTTTTTAACCAGTTAAATGAACTTTTGTTTGTGCCCTTATAGAGGGTGTGACTTTGGGAGCCTGGCCAAGGTTAACAAGGTTAAAAGATAAAGCCTTCAATCTAATTCAATTCCATAAGCAATTAAGTACCTGTTCTGTGCCAGTCACTAAGATAAAAACAAAACAATAATTGTCCTCAGGGCAGCTAGGTGGTGCAGTGGATAGAGCACCAGCCCTGGAGTCACAAGGACCTGAGTTCAAATCTGGCCTCAGACACTTGGCATTTACTATCTGTGTGACCCTGGGCAAGTCACTTAACCCTCATTGCCTCACCAAAAAAAAAGAAAAAAAAAAGAATTCTAAGGAATAGGAGGTGAGGGTAGTGGGTAGAGGTAGGAGAGGAAACAAGTGCAAATCAAGTTAATAAGCTGGTATTAAGCACCTCCTTTGTTCCAGATGCCCTGTGCTAAGTGGGGACATAAAGAAAGGCAATAATTAGTCTCTGACCTTAAGGAGCTCACTATCTAATGGGAAGACAATGGCAAAAAACTATTTATGAATAAGATATATGCTCTCAGAGGAAACAAACATTTATTAAGCACCTATTATAATAGTTGCCAGGCACCATTTAGCTTATAAATATTATCTCATGGGTTCCTCAAAACAACCCTGGGAACCAGAGGCCATAATGACCCCCATTTTAAAGGTGAGGAAACTGAAGCAAATAAATAGAAGTTAAGTGACTTATCCAGGGTCACACAGCTAGTAATTTTCTGAGACCAGATCTAAACTTAGGTCTTCCAGATTCGAGGCCCAGTGCACTATCCACTGAGCCACCCAGCTCACTTTAAGGGGGGGAAGCTCCTTTCTGAAGGTTTGTCAGATCTAGGACAGGTCATATATTTTTCTCCCTTTTCAAATTAATTGGTATGTATATAGAAGGAGTAACTAGAATTAACCTGGCCAAAGTTAATTTACTTAATGAACAAGGTCTTGGGACACTGAAGAAGTTCACAGGCAAGGTGTTAACATCCTCATTAATACTCATTTGAGACCTAGTTCCAGTGAAGAATTTGTTGTCTTGATAGTGAAGTCCATAGACCTCCTTGTGAACTCTAATTTTTGCTAAGTATCTCCAGCACTTAGCACATTTCTTGACACATTGACACATAATAAGCACTTTTAAAAATTAACCTTTTATTTTGTACATTAAAAAATTAGAATTAAGGGGCAGCTAGGTGGTACAGTGGATAGAGCACCGGCCCTGGAGTCAGGAGTACCTGAGTTCAAATCCGGCCTCAGACACTTAACACACACTTACTAGCTGTGTGACACTGGGCAAGTCACTTAACCCCAATTGCCTCACTAAAAAAAAAAAAATTAGCATTAAACATTTAAAAACAAGCATTTTATATAGAGAGCAGAATGCAAAATGATTTAAATATAATGAATATGCAGTAAAATATAATTAAATAAATTAAATCATATGTCTATTTCATAGCACTTGATTTTTTAAAAAGTATATAATAAATTTCACATATTATTTTCAAAGCTATTTTGCTAGTCTGTGCTTCTGAAATTCTGTTCTCTTCTCTACATTTAAAAAATGTTTTCATGACCCTCTTTGCTAACCTGTCCTCCCAATAACCCCTTTCAATTAAAAACTCAGAGGGAAAAAAAGCATTACCAATAAAAATTGAAATCTACTTAACAAAAAAGATAGTAATTTTTTAGAATTTACAAGTGTTTTTGAATTCTGTGTCTACAATTGGGGTTATTTCAAATACATCAAAATTTGAATCAATCATTTTCAATAGAGGAAAAGGGAGAAAGAAACCCCATGCCAAATCTCATCACATTGTCTCTCTTAACCTGCAGAGACAGAACCAGTGTTCACCTTCTGACCCTTTTGATGTGGCATCGAATTAGGGTAATTAGATCGATTGTGTCATCCCAAAAGAATGACAAGACTCAGTGACTCAGTTTCTCAAATTTTATTGCAATACTGTGAGTGACCACAGGGAGAGCACTATGGAAGTATCCTCTCGAATAGGTAAAGACAGGTATATTTATAGTATGGATAAATTGATTATCAGTCTCATTATAATAATCTCCAATTTAGGGAGGTACAGGGGAAGGCCTATCCTAATTTGGAGTTCCTGGGGTCCTAAGCCAAACCCTGAGGCAGGTACCTTTTTCTGTAGAGGTGTGTTTTGGGGGTTTACGTGTCATAAAGTGAATCTGGGGACAAATTTGGCCTTTTCTGTATGTTACCTTTTCATTCCTATGCCTAGTTTCTAAATATTTTCATTTACTAATTAGAATTTCTATAGCCTGTCTCTTTGCCTTTGTTATAGTTAAGGTTTTTATGACATGCCTCTTTATGTTCTTGTTATAAGTGGTGATTAATGTGGGTAACAAGAACCTAGGCCCTGACTTGTATTAATGAAGGCCCAAGTCTTAAGTTATCCATTAATCCCCATCAGAGCTGGGGTCTGAATTCCTCTTAGAGCTCAGATCTAAATCAAAGCCTGGGTCTTAAGTTTGTCTGTTAACCCTTTTTTTTGCCTCCTACATCACTTTGAGGGCCCCCTATTTTGACAGGTTTCTACTAGAATCAATCAGGACCCTGATTAATCTTCTCCAACATTATTCCATCCAAACTTAAAACTCTTTCTCATTCCCCAAAATTTCAAAATGGCCTTCCACATGTAAAATGTAAATAATTGGCCTCTTCTTAAATTTGGGCTTGAGAATGAAGATTCAAGTCTCAGGTAACTTTAGAGGTCTCCTCCTGGCCTTCCCTGTTAAAAGCTCTTACAGTTCATTTTTAGCACTTCATCTCAGTAACAATAACAAAGATTTATTAATGATCTATTACTTAAGGCAAAGTACAGTCACTGATAATGGGAAAAAGAGGCACAAAGTTCAGATAAGACAGAATGCTTGCCTACTGTGAGTTTACAGTCTATTAGGGGTACAAGGTTGAACGGCTAGGTGTCCTACTAGACAGAAGGCCAAGCCTGAAATCAGGAAGACTCATCTTCCTGAGTTCAAATCTGGCCTCAGGCTAGGTGGCAGAGTGGATAGAGCACTTGCCCTGGATTCAGGAGGACCTTGAGTTCAAATCCAGCCTCAGACACTTGACACTTACTAGCTGTGTGACCCTGGACAAGTCACTTAACCCTGTTTGCCTCCGTTTCCGCATCTGTAAAATGAGAATGGCAAACCACTTCAGTATCTTTGCCAAGAAAATCCCAAATGGGGTCACAAAGAGTTGGACACAACTAAACATCGACAGGGGAATAAAGCACGAACCGAGTTGCAAAACAAAGCCCTCCCAGAAGTCTTAGGGAAAAGGTTGTGACCATCTATGCTGCCAAAAAAGACTTCAAGGAGGATGTTGAATAATGGATAGGAATCCAGCAGGACATATTGAATAAATGAATGAATAAATGAAAAAAATATTTAAACATTTACTGTGTACCAAGCACTATGCTTATTGTTGAGGGCATAAATTCAATAGAGAACATTAACACATATGGGAAATGGTAACCAAGTCAGTGTTTCCATGTGGAAAACCACATGGATGGAGAGCAGAGTCATAGTGGGGTTGACTGACATATGCTTTCGAGGAGCAGTGGCAGTATTGATTTGATGGTTCTGTTAACTCCAGAGGAGTTGGGAGGGTAGAACATGCTCTATAATGGTAAGAACTGTTAAAATGGAAGAAACCCTAGGTCCAGAAGGGGGACCTGGAATGAACCTGAGTCTGATTGCAGTTTACAGAGATTATAAATGCATTTATTGCCTGAGAAGGAGCTTGCAAGCTGGAGCAGTGAGACCATGTTCAAAAGGGAGTGGGAAATCATGAAGTACTTATATAAGTCAGGTGGGAAGTGGGGTGTGGTGGTCTAGAGAGAAGATCTCTGTAAATACAATAAAGCAGAAAGCAGAATGAATGCTGCTCTTTATATAAGTCAGAGAGCAGGATGCTTGCTTTTCTCTCTAAGTTGATCAGGATTGGTTTCAGCAGTTACAGGCATCTCCAAGTTCAGTTAAAGTTTACTTCCCAAAGGATCACTGGTATGTCAAGCAGTCATGGGCATCAGAAGTCCTCCTGATTGGCTAGTTGTTGTGCTTCTCCATTGTCTGGTTCCCCTGTGAAAAAGCGAAGCTCTAGCATATTTAATCATTTAATACAAGCATTACAGAGCCCATGTTCACAGAAGATACCCATCGGTGGACTATGAATCATAATTGGGGCCAGCTAGATAGAGTAGGGAGTATGGCTAACATACCTGTCAGAGTAGTCTAGGCTCCCAGGGCAAGAGTTCCAGAACATAGAGTATTAAGTTCCACAAGAGAATGGCAAGGTCCAATAATCTACAGCAGAGGGGGAGACAGGTAAAATGCCCAAGGCATTGAAGTCCCACAAGAGGAATGGAGCCCAAACCAGATTAAGATATGATTGGGAGGGGGGGGCAGCTAGGTGGCACTGTGGATAGAGCACTGGCCCTGGAGTCAGGAGGACCTGCATTCAAATCTGGCCTCAGACACTTAACACTTACTAGCTGTGTGACCCTGGGCAAGTCACTTAACCCCAATTACCTCACTTAAAAACAACAACAACAACAACAACAACAAAAGATATAATGGGGGGCAGTGGGGGGGGGGAACAGCTAGGTGGCCCAGTGGATAAAGCACTGGCCCTGGATTCAGGAGGACCTGAGTTCAAATCTGGCTTCAGACACTTAACATTCACTAGCTGTGTGACCTTTGGCAAGTCACTTAACCCTCATTGCCCCGAAAAAAAACCAAAAACCAAACAAACAAAAATATGATTAGGAAACACTAAAGAAAGAAAGAAGGAAAACACAATAGAATACAGATAAGGTCAATACATGGTTTTCTAGGTCAATGTGAGGCCACAGGAATCCTTCTATATGATTTAGTGTCTTCCATTCCTATGTGAATTTGACAGCATTGGTCTAGAGTGTGTAGGATGGGAAGAAAAGGAATTTCAGACAGAGGGAGCTGTGTGAACAAAAGCATAGAAGAAAGGGAGCACAAATCTATGTTTCGAGGCAGGAAAGTTTGTCCAAATTGGTGCAAGTATAGAGTGAATGAAAGGAAGGAATATGAGATAAGACCGCACAAGAAGAAGTGTATTAAAACATGAAAAGGGTAAGGCAAGTGAGTGTTATTTGAACTGGTCAAAGGAGGATAGAGCAAAATCCATATAGTTAGATAGTCAAAAATGCTAAATATAGCAATAAGAAAAGAAAAAGAAATTGAGAGAATAAACATAAGCAAAAAAACCCAAATGATCACTTTTTCAAATATGACTGTATTTAAAAAATTCTAGAGTCAGCTAAAAATGAATTGAAATCATTTCATCTAAGCTGAAGGATATACAGTAAATCCTTATAGTAAAGATCAGCATTTCTGTATACTACCAATACAACACAGCAGAAAGATATAGAAAGAGAAATTTCATTAAAATAACCACAGAGGGGCAGCTGGTTGTTGTAGTGGATAGAGAACTGGCCCTGGATTCAGGAGGACATGAGTTCAAATCCGGCCTCCAGACCCTTGACACTTATTAGCTGTGTTACCCTGGGCAAGTCACTTAACCCCAATTGCCTCACTAAAACAAACAAACAAACAAACAAAAAAACAGAATGCATAAAACCCTTTGGCATCTACCTACCAAGATACATATACCTACAGGAACTACATGAATATAATTACAAAAAATTCTTTCCTAAATAAAGATAGATCTAAATTATTAGAGAAATGTTGATTGCTTGTGGGCAGGCCAAAATAATTTAATAAAAATGACTACTTCAGTTAATTTACGTTCTTCAGTGTTATACCATGAGAAACAAATTGTGAGAAACCCCATTTAAAAATTTCTAGGACTCAGTGTTGGAGAAGTATCAAAGGTCTTTATACATTCGCTCGAGAATGGGCCAGCTCCCTAATGGAAATGGCTTCGAAAGTGGGACTCAGGAGCCCTTTTATCTCAACTGGCTGGCCCCTCCCTTCTTCCTCAGTTACAATTTTTGAGTCAAGACACTGGCACCAAATCCTAGCCAGTTGGAATGCAGTATAGTCAAAGGGGCAGCCCTCTAAACTCTTCCCCCACGTGACCAGCCCTGGGGTCTCTCTCATCATGTGATCCTGATTGCTGAGGAAGGGGGAAGGAAAGGAGCCATTAGTAAGCACCCTTCTCTCAGCTGAAATTCACCTCCCAGACATTTCCTAGACAACTTCAATCAGCTTTTGAGGGGGGCCCATACTTTCCCACGATCCCTCCTCTTTTTTTTTTTTTTGACTATTGGGCCCCCCTCAGTCCTCTGCTAACATCATATTTGTGGTTTTAGTAACACACACCGCCCCCGCAGTGTCTATTCACTTTGCAATTTTATCAAGGATCTCAGATGTAGCTGTCAGGTCTCTGGAACCACTTTCCTTGGGGCAGTCTAGAAGATGTCTTATCTCCAGGGCACTTCTCTAGTGGATTCACCTCTCTGGTTTCAAATTACTTGTCCTGTTAAAATCTCTTACAAAACAGATCTTAATAGCAAATACAACTATTTCTCAACTAAGCTCATGTTATAAGTCAATCAACTACCCCACTCCTCCAGGGAAAGAACCATCCTCAACGACCACTACAGCATCCCTAACTGGACTCAGGTCTACCAAGTTGCGACTGCATTTCCCCACTTTTTAGCGAAGGGAAAAGAGGATAGAGATCTCTTCTTCTGTAACAGCTTCAAGCTGAATATTGTTGTAGAGCTGGCCCTAGGTCTTAATAGAAGGAGTAGAAATCCTGGCAGGCCTGGTCCAGAGAGTGAAGGGGTATATTACCATAAGGTTGAAAGCCTTGAGCCTAGATGAAGCAAACTACCAAGAGGTTCTGAAAATTAAAAGGACGAGAACCAGTATTACTATAGGGAGAAAGGGGGCAAACCAAAAGAGAGAATCCAGGAACCCCAGGATCCTGTATCAGGAGTGAAAAGCTGTTCCAATGAGAGATGTCACAAATGCCCCATGCTGTTCAAAGCTTTATCTAACATAACAAGATTTTTCACTTAATTTATTCTTTAAGAATTTGGTTACTATGCCAGCTAGAGTATACTATTTGGTAATGTTTTCTTATTTATTATGCTTTTATTAATAATTATTTCCCTCTACTTTCTCTTCATAATATCTATGTTTTCTGTTGTCTTATCTCAAATCATGATTGTAGCTCCTGCTTTGGGGGATTCAACTGAAGCAAAAGTATCTAATTCTAGTCCTTCACTTTGAATCAACATAAATCCTCATGGTCTACATCTGTTTCTTATAAGCAGCAAAGTTAGTGAATTTGGTTTTCTAATCCATTTTGCAGTTAGGTTTCTTTTTATTGGAAGAATTCAGCAAATTCAATTCAATCCATTGAATTAACATTTAGATTTATAAGTGTAAGGTTTAGCTTTCCCTGTTATATTACTGAAAATCATGGAAGATGCCCCTGAAGGTTGAAACTTGTTTTTCTTCAGGAACCAAGGTCAAGTTCAGGCCAGAACAGCTACAAGAATGAGGGTGGGAACAGCTAGGTGGTGCAGTGGATAATGCACTGGCCCTGGATTCAGGAGTACCGGCCTCAGACACTTGACACTTACTAGCTGTGTGACCCTGGGCAAGTCACTTATCCCCCATTGCCCCGCAGGAAAAAAAAAAAAGAATGAGGGTTACCTTCAGAAGAGTTCAGGGGTGCTTCATGAGTTCAGCTATCAATACCTGGCTGGAGCCCTAACCCTAGAGAAAAGTAAGTTTCCAAGAAGGTAATGCCCAAGAGGGGTTCAAGGAGTCCATTGCAAGGAACTGAGGAAAGAAAAGAAGCAAAGAGGATGGATCAAATTGAAGAGAAGGAAAAAGAACTATAGGAGGAGGAAAGAGATATTATGAGACTTATTTCCCAGTGTCCCTATACCCCCCTCCCCTGTCAAATGTAAACTTCTTTAGGGTGAGAATTGTATTTATTTTTATTTTGTATCCCCAGCCCTTAGCACAGAGTGTAGCACATAGTAAGCTCTTAATAAATAGTCCACACTCGGTCATAAAATAATAATAGGAATAAAAGAAGTAGGGGAAAAGAGGAGATGAGAGAGCCCCAGAGAAATCGCAGTTCTTACACCTGCAAACTGTCTTGCCATATCTCTACAGTGCTAACCCTATCCCTTGCTTACTCACTCCCCAGAGCTGCTGACTGTGGGCCTATGTTCAGTCCCTCGACCTAAGAGAAACTACCTCCTAAGTACCCTTGAGTCTGTGTTCAAGTCTCTCTCTAAATTTGAGCTGAGATTTATCACAGCGTTGGTCCACCTGGCTGATCCCAATTCTGTCTGGCTCAATCAGACCATTGCCAAGATTGTGATACTCTTCACCCCACAGATACTGGCCAGGAAACTAATAGTGATTCATGCCCCACCTGCCACTTATCCTCCCTTAAGAGTCCCCAGTAATGTCAGTGACTCCTCTGACTTGAAGGCCTTCCAATCAAAGTGGACCTTGGACTATGCCTTCCTCATGAGCTTTGCTGCCAATCTCTCTGACTACTTCCTCATGATCGAGGATGACGTCCACTGTGCCCAGCACTTTGTCACTTCCATCCAAGGAGCACTAGAGGCCTGGAAGGACAGACCCTGGGCTGCCCTGGAGTTCTCCTATCTGGGCTTCATCAGCAAACTCTGTCGTTCTAGAGACCTCCCCACTCTCGCCCGATCCCTCCTTCTTTTCTACCGCCAGATGCCTCCTGACTTGTTCCTCTCCCATTTCCAAAAGCTGTTGGGGCAGAAGGAACCCATTCACATAAGCCCCTCCCTTTTCTACCATGTTGGGGTCTACTCTTCCTTTGCTGGCTCTTACAATGACCTAGTGGACCCGTTCCAAGAAAATTACTACGGCCTTCCTCATAACCCCCAAGCATTTGTTCATACAGACATGCAGATTCTTTCAAGGCATCTCCCCCAGAATGCCTACAAGATAACAAAGGATTACTTCAAGATACTAGAGCCCAGGCCCGGCAACCATCTGACTGTGATTCTGACAGAGCCAGATGAAGTGATTCAAGTGCAGATGCTAACAGGCACAGCCCTGGGGAGGCACTACCGCTTATAGGAAGGCAACGTAGAATTGGGGTACCAGCCTTCTGGGGAGCCCATACAGTGCAGTCGATACACGATAATAGGTTCACTATAGGATGGGCATCTTGACCTAAAGATTTGGGAAACTGACTGGGCA
Organism: Dromiciops gliroides; assembly: GCF_019393635.1. NCBI lineage: Eukaryota > Metazoa > Chordata > Mammalia > Microbiotheria > Microbiotheriidae > Dromiciops > Dromiciops gliroides. Next base: position 100,966,426 of record NC_057864.1, read on the forward strand.
CAAGGTGAGCTATGTGAGGGTTGTGACTGCCTTCCAGGATGAGGCCTGGCTCATCATCAGACACATCAGCATTTGGGTAGATCCTGAGGAATAGTGGGAGAGGCTGGGGCCAGGATCCCAGGGGACAGGGAATTAAAACCTTGAAATAAGGCTCGGGTGTTTATTGGAGGCCTGTGCTTGAGAGTTAAGGACTGATGAGGGACCTCTCCAATCCTGGGGAGTTATATGACATCAAGGAGATGAGCAGCTAGGTAGCTCAGTGGACAGTGCCAGGCCTGTGGGAAGACTCATCTTCATGAGTTCAAATCCAGCCTCAGACACTTACTAGCTGTGTGACCCTGAAAAAGACAGTTCACCCTGTTTGCCTCAGTTTCCTCATCTGTCAAATGAGCTGGAGAAGGAAATGGCTTTTTTCTTTTATTCAAGTTTTCTTATACAAAATGACTAATAAGGTAATGTTTTATATAATTGTACTTGTATAACCTATATCTGATTGCTTCCCACTTCAGGGAAGGGGGAGGGGAGGGAAGGAAGGAGGAATAAAAATTGGAACCCAAAACTAAAAATAAAAATGTTTATTACTTTAAAAAAAAAAGGAAATGGCAAAGCCACTCCAGTATCTTTGCCAAGAAAACTCCAAATGGGGCCATGAAGAGTTGGATATGACACAACAACAACAAGGAAATGCTGTATCCTTCCCTGACTTTCCTTCAAACCTCTCCCTTTCTAAGCTTCCTTTCGCAGGAGGTCAATGCTGTCCCCCCTGGCAGGGAAAATGAGCCTCAAAACAAGAATTTAAGGACCTCCCTCTCAAATGAATCTCAGTAAACTTCAGCTCCATGGAACCCTGTGGCCAATTTTAACTCATTAGATTGAGAGCAACTCAAGGGCAAGAAATGTCTTTTATCTTTCTTCATATCTCCAGTGCTTAGCTCAGTGTCTGGCACATAGTAGGCACTTGAATGCTTATAGACTGATTGACAATATCCTAAAGGATATAGATAAAAGGAGAAAACTCCTACTTTTGAGTAGTTTCTATTCCAAGGGGGTGGAGGGAGAAGGGTGAAAGAATATAAGTAGACCTAATAAATACCATGGAACTGGGTAACGAAGCCCAGGCAAACTTTATGTAGCACAGAGATAAAATTAGAATGGGAATGCCCTAGTCCCCATCTTGGGGAGAATAGAATTCCACATTTGTGGGGAGAAGGAGAATGGTCAAGGTGAAGTAATCACTCCCTTGTTCTTATATCTTCAAGAGAGGTGTTACTGGGCTTGGGAAAATACCTATTAATTACCTACCAGTTATTTGTGGTGTGAGGGTATGATTCTTAAGGGGGTTCAAGATTCCCTGGTTGTTAGGGGAGGCAGAAGGGGAACCACCCAGACCCAGAGGGTAAATAACCTCCATCTTGGAAAGTTTAACTTTTCTCCCACCAAACAGAGTATTTTGTTTTGTTGTACAGTTGTTCAGTCGTGTCTACCTCCTCATGACCCCATGTGGGTTTTCTTGGTAAAGCTACTGGAGTGCTTTGCCATTTCCTTCTCCAGCTCATTTTACAAATGAGGAAACTGAAGCAAACAGGGTAAAGTGACTTGCCCAGGGTCATACAACTAGTGTCTGAGGTTGGATTTGAGTTAAGATGAGTCTTCCTGACCCCAGGCCCAGGCTGTGCCACCTAGCTGCTCTTAAACCCTTATTTTACACAATTGCAGATATCAGCAAACATTCATCAAAGTTCAGAATAAAACAATAATGGGGAAGTCCTACAAAGATTCCTTTAGGTTTTAGAATACACAAGAATCTGAAGCTCTTTGACCTGGAAGTAAGATTAAAATCTCAGCTCAATTAGGGAGAGATTGTTGACCTTGGAGTCAAGAAGACTAGTTTGAATCCTGCTTCAAGAACTTGCTAGCTGTGTAACCTCAGGCAAGTCACAGAACCTCTCTCGGCCTTGGTTTCTTTAAATAGGGAATAATAATAGCACCTACCTCACAGAGTTGTTATGAGAATTAAATGAAGATCAAATAACCATTTTGCAAACCTTTTAAAGATAAAAATAAAAAGATTAGTAAATAAAGCTGTAAAAATGTTAGCTTCTTTTGCAGGTGATAGCAATCCAGTAAATGTACCTGTAGCTTCAATAGGATGGTATCCTTATTTCCCATTCAAAGTCCCTCTTTGAATCTCTTCAGCTATCTTTCTCATCTTCTCTTCATCTTCTCCCAAAAGTTCCTTAGTCAACTGGGAGATCACATCCTCCCAAAGGTAGAAGTCACAGTCTTTCCTTCAGGCAACCACAGTGCCCACCTGGGGGTTGGACAAGGGTGTGCTAGTAAATACTTAACAACCGGCCCCCCCCACCCCCGCCCAAAAAAAAATGTGCACAGTACACACTATAAATGCTAGTTATTGTTACTATCATTTGTCCTCACTGTTTACAGGGAAAGTTTCATGGATTAGGTGCCTTTGAAGAAGGCTCCATCTTGGTGAAGGAAAGGATTTATTTATTTTTTTGTGTGTGTGGGGGCAATGGGGGTTAAGTGACTTGCCCAGGGTCACACAGCTAGTAAGTGTCTGAGGCTGGATTTGAACTCAGGTCCTCCTGAATCCAGGGCCGGTGCTTTATCCACTGCGCCACCTAGCCGTCCCCGGAAAGGATTTCAATAGTCCAAATTGTGGAGGGGAATCCATTCCAGGAACAAGGAATGCTATGCACAAATACCTGGGGACAGGAGACAACAGGATGAGATGGAACAATGGTTAATAGCTCAATTTGGTTGAAACTCAGATTATGTGGAGCAGAATTGTTTGAAACGAGGTCATCTGTTGCAACTAGATTATGGAGGACCTTGAATACCTCTAGGACAAGGAGTTTACATTTTATCTTGTTGGCAATGAGGAGCTATTGAAAGCTTTTGAGGGGCAGCTAGGTGGCGCAGTAGAAAGAGCATCGGCCCTGGATTCAGGAGTACCTGAGTTCAAATCCAGCTTCAGACACTTAACACTTACTAGCTGTGTGACCTTGGGTAAGTCACTTAACCCCAATTGCCTCACCAAAAAAACCAAAACCAAAACAAAAGTTTTTGAGTGGAGTAATTTGACCTAGATTTGTGGATTAGCAAGATTATTTTGGCAGCAAAGTAAAGGATGAATTAGAAGGGAAAGAAATTGGAGGCAGAAAGACCAGTTGGAAGCCAATGCAGTATTTTAGGATAGAACTAAGGTGGTCTATAACGGACAGGGAAGGGATTTAAGATGATATATGTAGAGCTGGAAGGGACCTTAGAGGTCATCTGGTCCAAACCCCTGATTTTACAGATGAGGACACTGAGTTCCAGAGAGGATAAGAGACTTATCTAAGGTTATAGAAGCAATAGTGGTAATAGCTAGCGTTTATATGGTGCTTTCATGTTTGCAAAGTGTTTTATAAATAGTATCTCATTCTATCCTCACAACAATCATGGAAGGGAGGTGCTACTATGACCCTTAGTTACTTTCTACTACATCGCAGGCACTGTGCTAGGTACTTTATAAATAGTATCTCATTTGATCATCACTATGACCTTGTGAAATAGGTGCCTTTATGATCCCCATTATACAGTCAAAGAAACTAAGGAAGAGGTTAAGTGTGACCTGCCCAGGGTCACACAGGTAATAAGTGAATAATAAGTAAGATAATAAATAAGTAATAAATGAGGGCAGATTTGAACTCCGGTCCTCCTGACTCTAAGCCCAGTGCCTTATCCACCACACCACTTAGCTATTATATCATATATTGGATCAAATGAGATCGATAATATTTTTAAAGTTCTTAGCACAGTGCATGGTACATGGTAGGTGCTTAATAAACACTAGTTCTTTGTTCCCCACTTTGAAGATGAGGAAACTGAGGCTCAGAGAGGTTAAGTGACTTGAGTAGGGTCCAACAGCTACTAAGTATCTGACACATGATTCAAACTCAAATTCTCTTGACTCTGGTACAGCATTCCATCCCCTAGACCGACTAGCTACCTATTGCTAGTAGATGTTAGTTACTGGAAAAGGATACCTGGAAAGCCAAGAAGTAGAGTTCAGGAAGGAGAGTTGTCCCAGAAATTAGGGTCAGGCAGTGAAAAGGCACCAAGTGGGGAAAATGGAAGGTGTAATGTTATGGAGGAGCTAGAAAGAGAGGATATTGTCATTGGAGGGGCACGTTTATTTATTTTTATTAATTTGTGCATTTTGCTGTCTCTACCATTGGATCCCCTTATGGAAATGATCTTAAGAGGTTCTTTTGAAATGTCTCAATCACCACTTTCTTACCATTGCAGTCAAATCCCATTTTCTCCTTTTTAGTCATTTGGAAAGACAGATGGACAGACAGAGATTGAGAAAGAGACACACACAGATTGAGACAGAGAGAGAGAGAGATGATTATAGGAGACAGAGATAGACAGACACAGAGAGAGACACATTGACAGAGACAAAGAGGCAGATAGAGATTTTGGAGGTAACATGGGGAAGATTCATAAAATTATAATTAGGCAAAGTGATGACAGACAAAATCTGGCTAATGTTCCCCATCTGAAAGGGTACTAGGACTCTGGATTCTTACCCAGTCTCTCCCCCTAGGTATAACAGAAGAACCTCTCTTACCTCTGGATTTACTCCCCAAATATCTAGGTGTAGTCTCCTTAATCTAGGACCTCTCAAATCCCTTTGATGTTCCCCATCAGCCACACCCTTATTGTATCCAAGCTCTTTTCCTTACTGAGATATTGACTCATCAGCCCTTCACTGTTCCACACACCTTTGGTCTCAGGTTCTACTGCAGTCCTTCAAATAACCAGTCCCAAGCTCTCTCACAAATATACCTACAGGCCTAACTTTACACAAATAACCGCCCCAAAGAAACTCACTCACTCTCTTAACTGAGCCCAGGAATTTTCAAGTAAGCTAACAGAAGTGGGCAGCTGTGGGCAACAACTCCTTCCAAGTCAGCTGTCTGCTTTTCAGCTCTGGCCTTTCCCCAGGGTCTAAGAAAGTCTTCTGGCTTGTACGCTGTCCAATTTTATTCTCCCATTTTAATTTATTTACACGGTCACTTTTGTTACAGTAATTACTCTCTCAATAGTCATATGAAGTTGCCAACTTCCTTTTTTCTCTTTGCTCTATCCAGAATTTAGCTCTCTTCCTTATACAGTGGGTCTGGCCTTTAAAGTTTTAAAACTAAAAATTAGTTTGGGCTTTTTTTTTTTTAAGTGAGGCAATTAGTGTTAAGTGACTTGCCCAGGGTCACACAGCTAGTAAGTGTTAAGTGTCTGAGGCCGGAATTTGAACTCGGGTACTCCTGACTCCAGGGATGGTGCTCTATCCACTGTGCCACCTAGCTGCCCCCAGTTTGGGCTTTTTTTGAATAGCTGTCTTTAATGTCTTCTCAAAACTTTATAAAAATTGGAAAGATGCTGATGGTCATCATTCAACGTTCATCATTCTACTTTATGCAGGTTATTACCTGAAGACTTTCCACAAACTAAATCCATCAATAAAAGTATTCGCTCTTAACTTTCTTCTTCTTTTTTTTTTTTTAGTGAGGCAATAGGGGCTAAGTGACTTGCCCAGGGTCACACAGCTAGTAAGTGTTAAGTGTCTGAGGCCGGATTTGAACTCAAGTACTCCTGACTCCAGGGCCGGTGCTCTACCCACTGCGCCATCCAGCTGCCCCCTTAACTTTCTTCTAAAACTGTATACTGATCTCTTTGTTTTTACATCACCTTCATTTCTGAATATCTTTCCTCACTCCCCTCCCAGGCAAATACCACTAAACAGTACAATTTCATGGTCATAGACCCTCTGAGCTGAAAAGTATCTCAGCGGTTATCTCATTCAGCCATTATCTGAAGAGGAATCTCCTCTCCACAGTATTCCTGATAGATGGTTTATCTAACCTTGCTTTACCACTTCAAATGCATTATCTATGACTCCCAGGTTTATGTCATCCATAGAATTTATAATTATACTTTTTTTGGTGCAGCTAGGTGACACAGTGGATAGAGCACCAGCCCTGGAGTCAGGAGGACCTGAGTTCAAATCTGACCTCAGACACTTAACACTTACTAGCTGTGCAACCCTGGGCAAGTCACTTAACCCCAATTGCCCCACCAAAAAAAAATAGAATTTATAATTATGCCTTTTCTATGTCCATCCAAGCCACTGATCAAAATGTTAAATGGGACAGGGACAGGGCTTATCACTATAGTTGATATTGATTCATTAAACAAATTCTTTGGATGTGCCTCTTTAAGTTGCTATGATTAATGAGCTAGTTTGCCATCACTGTCCCTTTTTAGGTGATGGTCCTTAAATTTTATGTTTCTACCACTTGGATCTTGGTGACTGTGAACCGTTCCTCTCAACTGATCAGACTGACATGTCCTGAATCCACACCATTGCTCAGGTCAGACCTTGTCCCTTATCTTCTAATCTGTGCTCAAAAAGTCACTCTTCTTTTCTCTCTAGTGAAAACAGAGGAAAGAGGTACTTGCCACATGAAAGAAAATTCTAGTTCTCACTTGAGGTTTGCCCCCCTTTCCTGCTTTATTTATTTATTTGTTTGTTCATTTATTCATTCATTCATTAGTTTGTTTATTTATTTTTGTGGGGCAATGAGAGTTAAGTGACTTGCCCAGGGTCAAATAGCTAGGAAGTGTCTGAAGCTAGATTTGAACTTAGAAAGATGGATATGACTCCACATGCCATTTAGCTGCCCAAAGGGATCTAGTACAACTCCCTAATTTTATACATGAGGAAACTGAGGATCAAGGAGGTGTGGTGACTTGGCCCCAGCCTATGGCTAGTGATGGAGCTATGACTAAAACCCTGGCACATAAAAGGTCCTTAATAAATGTTTATTGAATGAATGGATGGATGGATGGATGGATGGATGGATGGATGAATGAATGAATGAATGAATGAATGAATGAATGAATGAGATCTTCTCTGTTTCTTCAGACTTGTCCTGACTCACCTGCCTTTCTACTCTTCCTGGTCCCTTCCCTTCCCTTTGATCTCATCATAGTTGCCATTTGGATTCTACCCTTTCATCCTTAAGATCACATCTCTCTTGGGGGCAACTAGGTGGTGCAGTAGATAAAGCACCAGCCCTGAATTCAGGAGGACCTGAGTTCAAATCTGGTCTCAGACACTTGACACTTACTAGCCGTGTGACCCTGGGCAAGTCACTTAACCCTCATTTCCCCACAAAACAAAACAAAACAAAAAAAACAAGATCATATCTCTCTCCCTGAAGAAGTTTGGGAGTTATTCCATCTAGTAGGAAGAGACCTGAAAGTCAAAAGCAATTATGCCATTTCTCTAATGGACTTGACAAGAAAAATACCATTTAAGTATTTTCCCAGTAAGGGTGAGAGAGAAAAGGAATCACAGTGTTTAGGAAACTGGGAGAGGATAAACCCCAGCAGCAATTTACCAGAAGAGAATTAGAAGGATTTAGATTTTAAGATCCTTGATTGGAGGAACTGTCTTTTTTTTTTTTAATTAGCTCAATGCTTGGCACATACTAGGCCCTTTACAAATGTTTACTGATTAATTGTAAACCCAGCCCTTGACACAATACTTAGCACATAGTAGGCACTTAACAAATATTTATTGATTGATTATTAATTATATCCCTAGCACTCAGTACTGTGTCTGACTCATAGTAGGAGCTTAGTAAATGCTTATTGAATTGGATTAGATACAAGCCAAGATTAGGAGAGCAAGAGGAGGGTTGGAGGGGGGTGATCCAGTTATCATAGTCTTTGCAAAGGAGGAAAAAGCGAAGCCAGGGTCAGTGCTGCAGATAGAACTGTGGATACCCTACAGGAGAGAAAGTAAATTCGGGCAATTATTGTAAGAGAGGGCAAATGGCTTCCCTAAAGTCACAATTAAGCAAGGAACAGAGATACAGCTAAGTAAGCAGGGTTAGCAATGATGCCGCAGTCTTTAGTTACCATAGCAACCAACACTTAGACCAACTCAGTCAGCCTCAGGGCTATGCAGATGCCCATTTGTTCAGGAATGGATGTTTCCACAGTTCCCTTGTCCCCATCATCTTCTGATTCATTACTTACTGCACATAAGGGCCAGTATAATACTTAGAGTCATACTGTGTGGGGCTAGTGGATGGCACAAGGAGAACCTGGCTGTGAAGGTGAAGCTACTGGGGATTTTCATTTTGCGGGAGGTCCAAACTATTTATGGGGGCTAACAATCGAGATGAGATTCTCAGTCTCTCTGAAAGCTTCATTCCCCTCTCCTTGGGTTAAATCTAGCTTTTATTAGCTTTCAATTCAACAAATATTTATTAAAGGCCTACTCTATTAGACTCAAGGAAATCATTACTGTCCTCAGTTTACCGGGAGGTTTGCCCCCAGAAGAAAGGCTCCTCTTAGATCACCCTACAACTTTCTAAACACAGTCCCTCATCCTCCAACTGGTATTCTAAATATCTCTGGTAGTCCTAATTACTTCCATTTTTGGAACCCATTTTTTCCCTTTTAAAAAAATTACATTGGGGCAGCTAGGTAGAGCAGTGGATAAAGCGCCAGCCCTGCATTCAGGAGGACCTGAGTTCAAATCCGGCCTCAGACACTTGACACTAGCTGTGTGACCCTGGGCAAGTCACTTAACCTCCATTGCCTTGCAAAAAACCAAACCAAAACAAAACAAAAAAATTGCATTTACTCATTCATTTATCTATCTACCTATCTACTTTTTGCTAGCCAGAGTTATTTGGTTCTGTAAAGGTAGGTCTGGAATCTAGGTCTGAAGGGCATCTTGGCAATGTTTATTTATATATTGCCAGACTTGAAATCAGGAATATCTGAGTTTGATTCTAGCCTCCATAATCAATTGGGTAAAACTGTACAAATCACTTGACCTCTCTGACCCTTAGTTTCCTTGACTGTAATAGTACCTCATAGGGTTGTCATGATGATTCAGTGACATAATATATATAAAGTTTGCTTTGCAAATTCAAAGAAGACCATGACATTTGGAGGTGATGTCATGATTTTCAGTGAATTGGATTTAAGTGAGGGAGGGCTGTGCAAGATCTCCTCAAGAGAGGAGTTTGTCACCACTACTATAAGCCACCCTATAATGAGGATAAGTGGTCCCTCCTAAATTCCTTCACAGGAAGCCCAGGGACAGAGAGCTACACACATATTGTAGGGAAGGAGCTATCTGTCCTTTTAGAGTCTACCCAGGGCCTGAGTAGTTCTTCCTGGCCACATGACCAATCCTCTTGATACAGATATCTCTTGGCATCATTGTGAGATCAAAGGACCAATAAGGGCATTGCTTTGTTATTCCAAATCTTTAGCAATGTACCATGAGCATCTCCCTGGCTTCTTCAGGATATATGTGGAGTGTACTCCTATCCAACTCTCATTACATTATTCATATTAGACAAGAATCGAAAGAACTTCAGCTTCCCTGTGACACCATAAGCTTACTGTTCTCTGTTAATAGAGCAGCCTGCCTATCTGTTTTATTCCTTTTTCCCCCGCCTACCTTTGTAAAATAGTATTTTATTTCATTTTTCTCAATTACATGTAAAGATAGTTTTCAACATTCATTTCTGTAAGATTTTGAGTTCCAAATTTTTCTCCCTCCCCTTTCCCTCCCCCATCCTGAAGCCAGCAAGCAATCTGATAGAGATTATACATTACAATCATGTTAATCATATTTCCACATTGTTGTAAGAAAAGAATTAGAAAAGAAAAAAAAAACACAAGAAAGAAGAAACAACAACAAAAAACCAACAACAAAAGTGAAAGTATCCTTCAATCTGCATTCAGACTCCATCCTTCTTATTCTGAATGTGAAGAGAATTTTCCACCCTAAGTCTTTTGGCATTGTCTTGGATCATTGTATTGTTGGGAAGAGTTTAGTCTATCACAGTTGATCACATGATGTTGTACAATGTTCTCTTGGTTCTGCTCATTTCATTCAGCAACAATTCATGTAAGTCTTTCCAGGTTTTTCTGAAATAAATCTGCTCATCATTTCTTATAGCACAACAGTATTCCAATACATTCATATACCACAACTCATTTAGCCATTCCCCAATTGATGGGCATCTCCTCAATTTCTAATTCCTTGCCACCACAAAAAGAGCAGCTACAAATGCTTTTGTACATGTGGTTCCTTTTCCCTTTTTTATGATCTCTTTGGGATATAGACCTGGTAGTGGTAATGCTGGGTCAAAGGGTACACATAGTTTTATAACCCTTTGGGCATGGTTCCAAATTGCTCTCCAGAATGGAGATCAGTTTACAATTCCACCAACAATACATTAGTGTTCCACTTTCTCCACATCTTCTTCAACATTTATCATTTTCCTTTTTTGTCATATTAGCCAATTAGATAGATGTGAAGTGATATACCTCACAGTAGTTTTAACTCACATTTCTCTAATCAGTAGTGATTGAAAACATGTTTTCATGTGGCTGTAGATAGCTTTAATTTCTTCATCTGAAAACTGCCTGTTCATATCCTTCGACCATTTCTCAATTGGGGAATGACTTATATTCTTATATATTTGATTCAGTTCTCTATATATTTTAGAAATTAGGCCTTTATCAGAAACACTGTCTTTAAAAATTGTTTCTCAGCTTCCTGCTTTCTTTCTAATCTTGGTTTTGTTTGTGTAAAACCTTTTTAATTTAATATAATCAAAATGATCCACTCTGCATTTCATAATGTTTTCTCTCTCATTTTTGGTCTTAAATTCTTCCATTCTCCATAGATCTGACAAGTACACTATTCTTTCCTTTTCTAATTTGCCTGTGATATCACCCTTTATGTCTAGATCATGTACTCATTTTGCCTTCGCTTTAGTGTACGGTGTTAGATGTTGCTCTATGCCTAGTTTGTGCCATACTATTTTCCAGTTTTGCCAGCACTTTTTGTCAAATAGTGAGTTCTTATCCTGGAAAATAGAGCCTTTGGGTTTATCAAACAGGAGATTGCTATATTAATTTATGACTGTTTTGTGTGCCTAACCTATTCCACTGATCTACCACTCTATTTCTTAGCCAGTACCAAATATTTTGATGGTTGCAGCTTTATAATATAGTTTTAGATCTGGTACAGGTAGGCCACCTTCCCTTCCATTTTTTTTTCATTAATTCCCTTAATATTCTTGATCTTTTGTTCTTCCTCTGCCTATCTTTTTAACAGAACCTCCAGGACAACCAAGCCCCCAGATCCTCCCCATCTAGGACCACTCTGTCTTCTGATAATGACGCCAAACAAACACAGAAGAACAGTGAAAACAGCACTTCAATTTAGCAAATATTGTTAGGCATTCACTTTTTGCAAAGCACTGTACTAGGTCTGGGGATAGAGAGAGAGAGATGACACACCTATTCTACTATCTCATCTACTCCAATCAGAGAAAGAGAAATATATCGAGATAATTATGACATAGGGGACTATTAGAAGAGAAATCCAGACAAAGTACTATGAGGAATTTGGGATGGGTAAGATCACTTACAAATAAAAAAGGATTTGGAGGGGGCAGCTAGGTGGTTCAGTGGATGAAGCACCCACCCTGGATTCAGGAGGACTTGAGTTCAAATCCAGTCTCAGACACTTGACACTTACTAGCTGTGTGACCCTGGACAAGTCACTTAACCCTCATTGCCCTGCAAAAAAACCCCAAAAAAACAACAACAAAAAAACCCAAACAAAAACAAAAACAAAAGGATTTGGAGGTGAATTTGGGTTAATTCGCCTCCAGAATCCCGGAGAGCCCTCCTTCCTCTCTTTCCAAGCTGCTTGCAGGAGCTGTCAAAGTCAGTAGTCCAAAGCATGTTCTTTATGCCCACAAGGGTGAAAAGGTTATGGGAGAAGCTGAGATTTAACTAGACCAAGGCATGGGTATATTCCTCCCATTCCACTCAGACCACTTGCAGAGCAGAAGACACCCAGAAAAAAACATGGAGACTACGAGGTCAAAAAAAGATTGTCACACCTCATTTTTTTTTCTCTGGGTCAGATACCACAGCCTTTATTTAGAAAGGCCAAGGTCATCCACTACATCTCAGGACATCACCAGTCATTTTGACTTTTGCCTTGCCACTGGACTTCAATGAATCTGGAGGAGATAGTGAGGCTTCCCATTTAAATACAGTGCTCTAGCAAATCAAGTCATCACCCACATGATGTCATTGGTCCTCTTCAAGAGAACAAATCACAATAAAAACAAATCACAACATGATCCCTAGGATCTTCCTAGGCCTTGGAACATGGAGAATTCCTTACCCAATCCCCTACCACAAACTATACCTTCCCAGAACCCACAATCTCATTCAACAATTGGGTCCCCAGAAAAAGTACTGCTATTCTGAGGGTTGTGGAGATAACCTTGTATTACTGTACTTTTAACACTGGGGCTCCTGAACCCCAACCTGTATACTTCAGACAGTAGGTTCAATTAGCTTTATATATAGTTTTCCTTTAATCCTAGGAAAAATTCTCTAACAAACTCCAATAGGATCCATGGAGAAAATGGGCATGAATTTAGATGTCAACAGTAGTGAAGCACATCTGTAGCCTACATGTGTGGTAGAGTCACTCACAACTTCTGGTACTTCAGGACCAAGAAGCTAGCTCTTTATCTTGTCCAAACATCTTCACAGAACTCTCCTTGGGGCAGTGTCTTTAACAATACTCTGATAAAAGAGCTTATTCTCCCTCTTTGATGGGATTTTGTTTAAAATTTTTGAGTAAATGCTCATTAATGATATTGATCTACATTTTTCTTTACCTGTTTTATCTTTTCCTGGTTTAGGACTATATTTATCTCATAAAAAGATTATAGTAAAGTTTTTTTCTTTCTCAATTTTTGAGAATAATTTGTGAAGTATACTTACTCACTGTTCTTTATAAGTTTTGGGGTTTTTTTTGGTGAGGCAATTGGGGTTAAGTGACTTGCCCAGGGTCACACAGCTAGTAAGTGTCAAGGGTTTGAGGTCGGATTTGAACTCAAGTACTCCTGAATCCAGGGCTGGTGTTCTATCCACTGCGCCAACTTACTGCCCCTATGTTCTTTATAAGTTTGATAGAATTATCTTATGAATCTATCAGGCTAAGAAGTGTTTTCTCCCCCCTTGGTAGTTCCTTTACAATATGACTTATTTCCTTTTCTGAGCCTGGATTATTTAATATCTCTGTCTTGGCTTTTGATAGTTTGGGTATTTTGTATTTTTTAAGGTAGTTCTCTATTTCTTTTGTGTTCTCAGTTTTGTAAGCATGTAACAATATATAGTGCATAATATAGTCTAACTATTCTTTTGTTTGCTTTTTTTTTTTTTTAGTGAGGCAATTGGGGTTAAGTGACTTACCCAGGGTCACACAGCTAGTAAGTGTTAAGTGTCTGAGGCTGGATTTGAACTCAGGTACTCCTGACTCCAGGGCCAGTGCTCTATCCACTGCACCTATCCACCTAGCTGCCCCTTAACTATTCTTTTTATTCTTGTTTTGCTGTGATTTTACCTTGCTTATTTGCTATTTTATTAATTGGATTTTCTGTTCTCTCCTCTTTAAATCGTATTAAGGGTTTATCAATTTTATTCATCTTTTCAAAAAACCAGCTTTTAGTTTTATTTATCATTTCTATGGGTTTTTTCCAATTTATCTATTACCCCTTTAATTTTTAATAACTTCTCTTTTGTGCTTATTTTAAGTTTGTGGTTAATTTCCTAATTTTTGAAAATGTATATTCAGTTCATTAATTTATGGAAAAACTAGAGTTAAAAGATTTTTGGCATCTTCTAAATTAGACAGCAAAAGTGTATACATATAGGTACACATAGAGAAAGAGAGACATAGATAGATGCATGTATACATACATACATATGTATATACATATGTACATATACTCTGCACCATATGGAACTGTTACAAAAGTTGACCATGTAGTAGGGCATGGAGATATTGTAAAAAGGCAGAAATAGTTAATACATTCTTTGTAGACCATAATACAATAATCATAGAAATTGATTCAGGGACCACAAACTAAAGATAAATACCCAAATGGAGACTTACCTATAAAATCTTAAATAAGTGGATCAAAGAAAAAATCAAAGAAATAATAAGTGTGTAAAAGAAAAATATAGTGATGAAAAAACATACCAAAATTTCTGGAATGTAGTAGCCATGGGGTAAATCATATCCTGATAATCATACATTAATAAAATAGGGGGGGAAAGAGAATTAATGAGCTAAATATGCATTTTCCCCTCTTGTTTGTTACATTTATCCAAAACAGATAGATATTGAAGTCTACTATCATGACTGTGTTACTGTCTATGTCTTTTTGAAGCTTAGCTGTTTCCTTTATGAATCTAGATGCTAAGGCATTTAGAACATATAAATTTATTACTGATGTTGGTTTGTTGTCTGTATTGTTTGTTGTCCTTTCAGCATGATTTATTACCTTACTTATCCCTTTTTACATTTTGAAATGTTTGGGTTTTTTTCATGGATAACATCATGACAATTCCTGTTTTTGGATTCATTTGATGCATAGTAAATTTTTCCCCTATTACCTCAGTTTTACTTTGTGTATATCTGTTTTTAAAATGTGTTTCTTGTAAACAACAGATTGTAGGGTTTGGCCTTCTCACCCAATCTGTCACTTTTTTTTGTTTTATTGGATTGTTTAATCCATTCACATTTAAAGTTACAAGAGTTAGGTTTATATTTTCCTCCATCTGTCTCCAAAATTGGCTTTTTTCAAGTTTTGATTTTTTTTTTCTCCCTTTTCTACCATAAACACAGTATTATGTTTCTTCAGTTACTTTAATCTTTTTTTTTAAGGTGGCCTTGTTCCCACTGGCTCCCTTCCCCAAACCCCTGATCCCTTCTTCTCATTTGTTACTCCTTTCCCTTTGAGCTTTATTTATTAGTTCCTCTCTCTTGCTTTTATCTGGTTATATAATTCTTCACCCCTCTTTGTTCCTCTCAGTCATGTATCTTCTTTTTATTTACTCTAGACCAACATTCTTTGATTCATGACCCTAATAATCATATGGTCTCTCTCTTTTCTCTGAATTGCTCATATAAAGCTTCCATTCTAGACTCTCCCATTTAGGTGCTTTCTGTCACTGCCTTGTAGAGCTTACCATATGGATTCCCCTTTTCCATTATGCCTCATTTTCAGAACAATGCCAATTATTGCAGATTTCAGAGAGGACACTGCCCCATGGCAGATCACCTCCTCTCTACCACTAAGCTATGCCCTCTCTTGTTGACCTTTTTTTCCCTACATCTTCCTGGAAATCTGGCATCCATGCTCTCCCACTCCTCCCAGTGCCAGTGGCCCCAAGGGGTTTTAACAACCTCCTTCCCAGGCCAAGTAGAGTTTTCAAAGACCAAATCCCCCAGGCTTCATCCAGCGTAAGGTTATCATCTCCTTTCATTGATAGGAGAATTCATTAAAAGGAACACTCTCACCTCCTAAGTAAGGCCTTCTTCCTTTACTTTTTCAGTCTTTCACTGTCTATCTCACCTACTCTTTGGGAGTATCTTCTCTTTCTGAGACCATATAACTTTCTGCTCATTATTAGTCCTGGAATTGACACTGAGGCATCACTTACTACTTTTTTTTTTTTTTTTTTGCAGGCAATGGGGGTTAAGTGACTTGCCCAGGGTCACACAGCTAGTAAGTGTCAAGTGTCTGAGGCCGGATTTGAACTCAGGTACTCCTGAATTCAGGGCCGGTGCTTTAACCACTGCGCCATCTAGCTGCCCCATCACTTACTACTTTCTATACCCCTGCTCCCCTCTCCCTCCTTCCTGTGTTCTCTCATATTGTAATGGAGTCCCACAAAAGGAGCTTTCACCTGTAAGCAATGTGTGACCAGGTTCAGTCCATCATGATCCCAGTTCTCCCCTTAATGTTACCTCTACCAGATTTCATCCTCCACCTCTATCTCTTTGTGTACATTTACACTGAAGTATCTTTCTGTTGTCTCTATTGCTGTTGCTGCACTTGCCTGCTTTATGGATTCCCTTTTCACTTCTCTTGTTTGGGGTGTTCAAGAAGAAAATAATCTCTTTTGTTCTTGTGTTCTTTCTAAAAATTTATCAAACTCTTCTTTATTATTGAAAATCCATCTTTTTCCATATGCTTAAACTCAAATTTGCACATCACCCTGGGCTGCATCCTGAGCTCCATTGCTTTTAGGAATACATTCCATTCCTTTCTCCATTGTCTAGTGTGTTATTTGTGTTATTTGAATGTCCTTTCCTTTGTATTTTGAGGCCTTTTTCCTGATGGCTTACAGAACTTGTTTCTAAATTGAATTGTTAAATTTAACCACTATGTGTCTTTGAGTTTGCAGCCTTGGGTTTTTTCCAGAGGTGATCTATGAATTCTTTCAATTAGAATTTCATTTTCTACTTCAGAAAGTTCTGGGCAGTCCTTTCCTATTATTTCTTTCATTATGGTGTTATGTTTTTTTGTCCTGTCATGTTTTTCTGGGAGATCTATGATCCTTAGGTTGTCTCTATGCATATCCATATGTTGAGTTTGCATGGTGAGCATATTTTCTTTTTTTGGTGGGGCAATGAGGGTTAAGTGACTTGCCCAGGGTCACACAGCTAGTAAGTGTCAAGTGTCTGAGGCTGGATTTGAACTCAGGTCCTCCTGAACCCACCTACCTGCCCCCCATGTTTTCTTTTAATGTTATTGTTTTTTGCTTCTCCTTTTCTAGACTGTCTTTTACTTTTGTGTATTTGCATTTCCAATGTATTATTCTCTTTTGTTCCTTTGGTGAGGTTCTGCTCATTATTTTTGCCATGTGAGATAAATTCTGTTCTCAGAACTCTCTTTTCTCTTTTAAACCATTAAGGAACAACTTTTTTTTTTTTTTGGCAGGGCAATGAGGGTTAAGTGACTTGCCCAGGGTCACACAGCTAATAAGTGTCAAGTGTCTGAGGTTGGATTGGAACTCAGGTCCTCCTGATTCTAGGGCTAGTGCTTTATCCACTGCACCACCTAGCTGCCCCAGGAACAACATATTGTAGTTTTATGTTCTCAAATTCCACAGGGTCTTCTTTCTCAAGTGTTGGGTCATTTCCTGTATTTTTAAGTATTTATTCACGGATGCCTAAACTCATTTACTAAATCTGGAGACCATGTTTTCCTCTGTTGTTATTGTTTTCCCCATTGATTTCCCCTTTAGTTAAAGGTCTTTGAGATACACTCAAGGGCTATTATTTTCTTTATCCTGAGTTAAAGGTCTTTGAGATTTCTTCTTTCTAAAATCTTTGGTACTTTCAGCCTCCCCCACCCACCTTGTTTTCCTTATCACTCTCAACCTGACTCTTTCCTCTCGGATTGTGGTTTCCTTGGGGGCTAGTTCTCCAAACATCTCAGCCTCTTCTCACACAGAACAATTCACTGTGATGTCATTGTGATGCATTCATTTGTGATGTCATTTATACCCTTTAAGAACAAAGGACAAACAAGAACTTTTCCTCAAGGTTTTTGATGACACTGTTGTCTCCCTGTTTTTCTCTTAACTATCAAACTACTCTTTTAGTCTCCTTGGTCAGATCTTCCTCCAGGTCTCATCCATAAATCATAGGTATCCTCCAGGGCCCTGTCCTCTTCTCCCTCTATATGATTTCACTTGGTGATCCCATCAGCTCCCATTGATTCGATAATCATTTCAATGTTGATGATTCTCCTATCTATTTAATCCAGTCCTAACCCCTTTGGGGCAGGGGTCACAAAGAGTCAGACACAACTAAAACCCACTCAACAGCGACAACCGCAACCATCTCTTTCCTAACTTTCAGACTGGCATCTCCAACTGTTTGTTGGACATCTCAAACCAAACAAGTACAAAACTGCACCTATTATCTTTACTTTCAAAGTTTCCTCCCTTTCAAACTTCTTATTCCTTTCAAGGGCATCACTATCCTCCCAGTCTCCCAAGTTCACAACTTTGAATATTAAGGCAAACTGAGAGACAATGGTCTGAGCACCATCAATTTATGAGTTAGGTTAGCAGTAACCAATAAATTAGGTCAATGGCTCCTCTTAATGACCAAAGACCCCAACCCTCCCCTAACACAGCCCCCCCCCCCCAACCCCCAGTAAAGGCTGGCAGGATCTTTTAAATCTAGGTGTGTCTTTCTTCTAGGTGTGTCTGACTGGACATTATTTGGATCTCCCCTAACAAAGGTAAAACCATTTTGATGGGTAGACATTTTAATGGAGAGGTGGGTTAAGTAGGAGTCACTTCAGCTCCTCCCCATTACCTTTACTGGGAGATGGGAGTGATCCTCAGGTGATAAAATAAGTCAGAAGATGTGGGTGTAGCCTGCAACAGCTTTGATTGAATCAATTTGAATTTGAGTTAAGTGGGTAAGTAGGTGAGGTTAGGAAGGTAGAAGATACAAGGGTGGAGATTCACTTCACAATAGAATAGAGTCCTGAGTGGAGGGAATTACAAGACAAAAGTTTGGCTTTTAGGCAGGTTCTTCCTAAATGTAGGTGAAGGGAAAAGCTACAAATGTAAGGAGTTTGGACTTACATGGTGTGAGATTATTAGTATTAAAATATTAGTATTAAATGAAATGCTAACTTTAAAATATTAGTATTAAAACCTATGCCAGTTTAACTAAGTGTTAAGAATAGAATTAAGGGGGCAGCTAGGTGGTGCAGTGGATAAAGCACCGGCCCTGGATTCAGGAGGACCTGAGTTCAAAAGTTCAAATCACTTGACACTTGATACTAGCTGTGTGATTCTAGGAAAGTCATTTAACCCTCATTGCCCCACATATCTATCTATCTATCTGAAATCAATTTTCAATTTAATACAACCTGGGTATCATCCTTGACTCCTCAATCTCTCTCACATCCCATATCCAATTGGTTGCCTTGTCCTATCAATTTTACTTTCATAACATCCTCTTCTCTTCTCTGACACCATCCCGGTATAGGCCATCATCACCTCACACCTGGACTATTGAAATAGATTGCTGCTCAGTCTGTCAGTTTCAGGTTTCTCATCAATCCTACATACCATCACCTGTCAAATTAACCTATCTAAAGTGCAAGTCTGACCATGTCATTCACCCCACTACTCAATAAATTCTAGTGGCTCCTATCACAACCAGGATCAAACATTTCACAACCTGACCTTTTCCTGTGTTCCAGTATTCTTACATCTTACTCTCCCCCAAGTATTCTCTGATCCAGTAACACTGGCTTTCTTCTTGTTCCTCCGACAAGACACTCCATCATGTTCGCATCTCCTGATTCTGTATTTTCACTGGCTGTCCCCCATTCCTGGAATTCTCTTTCTCCCCCACTCCTCCTCTCTTCCTCCTGGCTTCCCTGGCTGTCTTCAAGTCCTAGTTTAAATCCTACCTTCTACAAGAAAATGTCTATGGAGCATCCAGTTTGGGATGATTAATATTAAGCTAAAGTTGTGTCTACAGGTCAGCAGAGATATGAGGGTTTTCTTTTTTTTTTTTTTTTTAGTGAGGCAATTGGGGTTAAGTGACTTGCCCAGGGTCACACAGCTAGTAAGTGTCAAGGGTCTGAGGCCGGATTTGAACTCAGGTCCTCCTGAATCCAGGGCTGGTTCTCTATCCACTGCCACCTAGCTGCCCCATGAGGATTTTCTTAATCCTTTATGCTTAGTACCCCCATTATCCATTATCTCCAATTTATCCTGTATATATCTTGTTTGTACATCATTGTTTTCATGTTGTCTCCCCTATTAGACTGTGAGCTCCTTGAGAGCTGAGACTATTTTTTGCCTTTCTTTGCACCCTCAGTATTTAACACCGTTCCTTGTACATTTGTTGTTGTTGAGTGGTTTCAGTCATGTCCAACTCTTTTTGAGTTTTCTTGGCAATGGCACTGGAGTGGTTTGCCATTTCCTTCTCCAGCTCATTTTACAGATGAGGAAACTGAGGCAAATAGGGTCACACAGCTAGTGCCTGAGGCTAGATTTGAACTCAGGGAGAGGAGTATCAGCATACAGTAGGTGCTTAATAGATGCTTGTTGATTGACTGAGGTACTATTATTTGAGGTTTAAGGGACCTTACAAGAGTAAGAGTATCTAGTCCAACACTCTTAATTTGTAGATGAGAAAATAGAAGCCTGCAGAGGGGAAATATTTGCACAAGGACATGCCTTTTTCCCAACCCCACACAGTCCAGACTTAAAATTGCAGGGCGCTGTCCCCTCCCCACTGTCTTCCAGGAAGAAGTGATGGTGCCCAGCCTCTTTTCCACCATGCTAGCTGAAAGATGATCGGAGTCACTAGGAAAGGGTAGGGGTCCTCTATTAAAAGGGATGAGACATCCTTTCCTAGAATTCAATAAGCCCAAAGTAAAAGAGGAAAGAGCTGCTTTGGGGGGAAAGAGGAACCCAGAAGAAAAAGGATAGGATTCTTCTGAGGTCATGGAACCTGTTGAGGAATTTGAAGACAAGTGAGAAACATAATCATGCTGCCCATGGAGCAATAAGAAGCCACCGCTCCAGAACAGGATCTACAGGAGCTGAAGCAATCTGATGATGCTCTACTGATTCCCATGAAGTTGAAAGACAGGTTGCATACCAGACATGTGGATGCCTCAGCAAAGGAGCAAGCCAAGACCTGAGAAGGAAAACAGGCAAGTGGAGATACTGACAATACTCTTCAATGAAATCTTCAACTCCATTCATGCTACTGTCCTTGAATTCACGGATGTCATGAGGTGTGTGTGTGTGTGTGTGTGTGTGTGTGTGTGTGTATAGCATGTAGGGACTGATCTTCAAGTGGGAGGGAGAAAGGAACCAATACACACCTGAAGGCAGAATATATAGGGGC
Source organism: Dromiciops gliroides (assembly GCF_019393635.1). Taxonomy (NCBI): domain Eukaryota; kingdom Metazoa; phylum Chordata; class Mammalia; order Microbiotheria; family Microbiotheriidae; genus Dromiciops; species Dromiciops gliroides. Next base: position 100,987,322 of record NC_057864.1, read on the forward strand.
TGAGAAGCTAGTCCCTCCTGTTTTACATTTATGTTTTTAACAACTTTGTTCTATTTTTATATATTATTTAGCTTATTCACTTTCAGAGAAACTAGATACCCCTAGGAGAGAGGTAGAAATTTAGCCTTAGTTGGGGAAGGAGGAGAGAAATTCCTAAGTAGGGTCACAAGATAAAGAACATGGGTACTGAGAAGTCATCAAAATAGAATTTGGTCCCCCATAAACCCAAACCTTTCTGTAGCCTTTGGTAATCACCCTCTTCTCTTTGATACTCATCTTTCTATAGGTTTTTGTGACACTATTCTATGGTTCTCTTCCTACTTATTTGACTACTTCTTCTCTCTTTAAAGTATGGTTCACTATTTATAATTTAACCTTCAGGAAACTCTGGAAATATCGTCTTGTTGTTTAGCTGTGTTCAATCCTTTGTGACCCCCATTTGATGTTTTTTTGGCGAAGATGCTGAAGGGGTTTGTGATTTTTTTTCCCCCAGCTCATTTATAAATGAGGAAACTGAAGCAAACAGGGTTAAGTGACTTGCCCAGGGTCACACAGCTAGTAAGTGTCTGAGGCCAGATTTGAACTCAAGAAGATGTCTTCCAGCCCCCAGCCCCAGCACTATGCATTGTGTCACCTAGCTGACCCAAGTATACTCTTCCATCTCCCTATTAGCAGCTTCTCTTCCAGAATTCAAAGTATCTTATTGTCTTAGCATCTCACTTTTCAGGATTATATTTTCTTTTGTTATGTTTTGCACATTTCCCTTCTATTCAGTTCAGCAAACTTACTAAGTGCCTACCTAATATGTTCAAAGCACTGTATACTCTATTGATTAGGGTAATTATTAGATTAGGAGGAGCCTCTTTGATTAATTTAATTAATAAAAGTATCTCTTAGGGCAGCTAGGTGGCGCAGTGGATAGAGCACTGGCCCTGGAGTCAGGCGTACCTGAGTTCAAATCCTTCAAATCCAGCCTCAGACACTTAACACTTACTAGCTGTGTGACCTTGGGCAAGTCACTTAACCCCAATTGCCTCACTAAAAAAATAAAATAAAATAAAAGTATCTCTTGAGTTCACCTTTGATCCCATGGAAAGGAAATTCCTTAGAATTCTTAAAGATAGATCAAATGGTTTTAGGAAAATGATTCTCCACAGTCTGCCAAAAATTGAAATTATCATTCCATTTAATGAATCAAGGCAATTATCTGAATTTTCTAAGTATGTTTTATATTATTGTGGAAATTTGCCATTGTTTTGGGAATACCATAAATTACTAGTGGAAATATTTGGGGTTAGAGAGATTTTCCAAGGCAGGATGAAGCTGTCCCTTTGAAGTTCTCTCTAAGCAAAGATGCTTAGAATTTTTTAATAAATTTATTTCTTCCAGATTTGTATCTTTAAAAAGGCTAAAAATTTGATGGAAAAATCTTGAAAAGGAAACAGACATTGGTAGATAACCTAGAGAAATATTCTCTAAAGTAGAGGCACTGGAATGACTTTTAAGGCCAGTCGTTCTTAACCATTTATGTGTCATGGACTCCTTTGGCAGTCTGGTGAAGCCTAATGGAACCCTTCCTAGAATAGTGACTTCAAGTTCATAAAATAAAAAAGATCAAAGAAAGAGGAAATCATGTCAACAAGCATTTATTAAGTGGCTACTATATGCTAAGCACTAGGTATATAAAGAAAAGCAAAAAGATACTGCTGGCTTTCAAGGAGCTCACAATCTAAAAGGGGAGACATTGTACAAACAACATTGTACAAACAACTGTGTGTGTGTGTGTGTGTGTGTGTGGTGTGTGTTTATACATACGTACACATACGTACATATATAAATATGCATTTATAGATATAATTAATTGGAATAAAAGGACCCATATATGTCTAGCATCGCTATTTATAGTAGTAAAGAAATTAAAATTCAGGGAATATCCAGCAACTGGAGAATGACAGAATGAATTATGGTCAATGAATGTAATGGCATATTATTGAGCTCTAAGAAATAACAAGGGATAGTTTCAGACAAACCTGGGAAGACTTGCATCAACTATGCAGAGTTTAATAAGCAGAACCAGGAGAACAATTTCTATATTAACAACATTATAAAGAAATTTTGAAAGACTTAAGAACTAATCAATCCAATGGCCAATCACAATTCCAAAGGAGTGACAATGAAGCATGCTACCTACTTCCTGATGGAGAGGTGATGGACTCAAGGTGAAGGGCAAGATATACATTTTTGGACATGGCCAATGATGAAATTCGTTTTGCTTAACTATATAATCGTCATGAGGGTTTTATTTCTTACCACTCCACACACAGTTTGGGTGTTAGGGTAAAGTGGAAGGAGAAACAATAATTGCTGTTAAGTGAATACCTAAGAAAAAAAATTTAATCAAAGAAAACAAAGGTGGGGGTGTCTTACTCATTAGCCACTTTCTTGGAGCATTAAGCCTACCCATTTCACAGGCTCAAGATGACTTGGGGAACAGGATATTGAGACAGTGGAAGTGGTATGGAATTTTGCCTGCGCAGCTGATAGACATCCTTAGATGGCAGTTGGGTAGTTATATGCATGCCTACATATATTTGTGCTATGTATGCATGTATTCATATAGATGTATATTCATTTATATATGTATGTTTGTGTATATGTATGTGTATATTTGTATATATACATGTATGTATATGTAAATATATAGATATAGGCTAATGTCCCATGTCGTCAAGTGCATGAAGGGGCTAATGAAGCAGACAAATATTGATGGATAATGGATGAAGGGGGTGGTGTAGTTATTTTGGAGACTAGCCCATGAAGATATAACCCATCTTCCCACTCTCTCCAGTTGGTTGATCATATACCCCTTAGGGCAGGGTTTCCTAACCTGGGGTCTCATAACTTTTTAAAAAAAGTGTATTTTGAGAACTGTCATCCTTGAGATTTTCATGCCTTGGTACTGTTGGTGAAGGTATAGAAATTGTAACAATTGGAATGACGCCACCTGCTGGAGAGCTACTGTAGGAAAGCTCTGCCATGAGGAGAAGGTGTCTGAGGGCAAGCCATGCGATTTTCCTTGGCATCAGGAAGTGATGTTTGCTCGTGGGTACCATCTATAAAAGAGGCGAGGCTTACTCTCTTGGTCTCTTTCTGGAGGACCTCAAGGGGGAGAGGAGATGGAGACGTTGGCTCCCTGACATAGACAGCTGAATCTAGGCCTTTCTCTCTTCACCAAATTCTTATTCTCCTTAATAAATGCTTAAAAGTCTAACTTTTGTGTGTGTATGTGTGTGTGAGGCAATTGGAGTTAAGTGGCTTGCCCAGGGTTACACAGCTAGTAAGTGTTAAGTGTATGAGGCCAGATTTGAACTCAGGTCCTCCTGAATCCAGGGCCAGTGCTCTATCCACTGCGCCACCTAGCTGCCCCTAAAAGTCTAACTCTTATTAAAGCTTGTAATTTATTGGTGACTACTCATTAGATATTTTAGACAGACTAACTAGAATTTTAGCCCCTTACAAAATAGATTTCCAAGCAGATTCTTACTGAGTCTGTCTTACCCAGGTTCTCCCCTCCTCTACTGGAAGCTAGAGAAATAATAGTTGTCTAGGGAGCCTTACCTGGAAGATGATGATGATAGATCTTGTCCATCTAGGATCAGAGGAATCAATGGCAGATCTATTTCAGTCTTTCCAATCACATCCTGCTCTTTTGACCTTATACTTTTTTTCTTATGGATATAATGGTGCACTTTGATTCCTTAGGAAAGATATTGGTTCTGTCACCAGGGCAGCTTGGATACAATGCATAGATAAAGTGATAATGTACCCAGATCAGTCAAGGTGGTGAGAGTACTATAGAAAAATTTTCTTTTCTTTTCCTTTTTTAGGAGGGAGCCTTTCTCTAATTATATAACTTTGAAAGTAGATGTTAGAGGAAGAGGGGCAGAGAGATGATCAGTATCTTTTTCAGTCTCCTTATGAACAGGTAGAGAAAAGTAGAAAAGAGTAGGAAAGTTGGAAAAGCCAATGAAAGACTTTCATCCAGTTGCTTGGGAACACAAGCTAGAGGGATGACATCGACGTGGAAGGAAAAATGACCCAATGGTTTTGACATTAATTTAAGCTGAATCCTTTATTGGAGCCTCAACCCCAGAGAATGTTTTTTGAATCTAAATTTATAGATCCAGATGAGATTCAAAGGTAAACTATCAAGTTAAATTGATAACAATTATAGGAAAATGAATGTCAATTGAACTGAGTTTAGGGGTTTCTTTTCTATAAAAGTTTGCTCTGTGAAGCATCACATTTTAAATATAACATTTAGCATCAGAAGATTGCTATGAGGTACAGAAAGTAAAACCAAAATAACTATAGACACAATGACAGCAATGATGCAAATAAAATGTACAAGGTGAGGCAATAAAACTCTGGTAAAAAAAAATGGCATGGGGCAGCTAGGTGGCGCAGTGGATAGAGCATGGCCCTGGATTCTGGAGGACCTGAGTTCAAATCTGACCTCAGACAGTTAACACTTACTAGCTGTGTGACCTTGGGCAAGTCACTTAACCCCAATTGCCTCACCAAAAAAAAAAAAAAAAGGGCCAATGTTAGTACCATATTGTCTAAGTTGAAGGACTCAGGCTTCCTTCTGTTAATCAATAGACTATTTAGGGAAATGTGTTTTGTAGGAGTCTTGTGTGAGTGTTCTCTGAGAACTATATATGCTATCAAAACAAAAGGTATAGGGGGCAGCTGGATGGTGCAGTGGATAGAGCACTAGCCCTGGATTCAGGAGTACCTGAGTTCAAATCCGGCCTCAGACACTTAATACTTACTAGCTGTGTGACCCTGGACAAGTCGCTTAACCCCAATTGCCTCACTTGAAAAAAAAAAAAAAGGTATAAATGGTTTGGTTTGGTTTTGAAAAAAAAAAAAAGGTATAAATGGTTTGGTTTGGTTTTGGTGAGGCAGCTGGGGTTAAGTGACTTGCCCAGGGTCACACAGCTAGTAAGTATTAAGTGTCTGAGGTCGGATTTGAACTCAGGTCCTCCTAAATCCAGGGCCAGTGCCCTATCCACTGCACCACCTAGCTGCCCCTAGGTATAAATATTTTTAATGAAATCAGTATAATGTTTAGTGTCACTCTTTCTTAGAAAGTTCCATTTTTTTTCTAAAAAAGAGAAAAATAGAGCAAAATTATGTTTTGTTCTGTTTTAATTAAACCAGATTTAGTAGGTCTGCAGTTCAGGAGACATGAACTGACCAAAGCACCATCACCAAAATCACTTCCATAACCATCACTATCACCACCACCATCACTGCCACCATCATCACTACCACCATCACTACAACCATTGCTACCACAAGCCACCACCATCATCATCACTACCATGACCACAACCTGGTGGCTTTTATACAAATTGCAGAATCAAGTCTTTGAAGTGGTTTAAAAACAAACTTCTGCTGGGTTGGACCGACAAACTTAATCTTACTAAGTAAGTTAGTGGAGGGGCAGCTAGGTGGCACAGTGGATAGAGCACCGGCCCTGGATTCAGGAGGACCTTAGTTCAAATCCGGCCTCAGACACTTAACACTTACTAGCTGTGTGACCCTGGGCAAGTCACTTAACCCCAATTGCCCCACAAACAAAGTAAGTTAGTGAATATCACAAGGATCTCCTTCCCATAGACAGTAGCCCAAGTCTGTGTTCTATCCAGTTCCCAGTGAAAGGTGGGAGATAGTGGTGGGAAGAACAGTAGACCCAGGAGATAATCTGTCAGGGATAACCAGGAAGAGGAATAGAAAAGGAAATAAAAGAACTTCCGGGGAAGGGACGATTGCTCTGTGCCCACTTGGGAATCAAGACTTTAAGGCTTAGGAAGGGGTGGGAGTCATGGGTACCAAATGAATCTAACTCTTCTCTGAAACAGACAAAGGAAGATTGAACATACATTTATATATATACAAAAAGTTTGATGTAGAGGTGGGGCCAAGATGATGGAATAGCAAGAAGAAGTACTGTCAAATTCTATCCAACAACTCAAAAAAGAACAAGAAGATGCACTATATTCTGATTGGGAAATCCAAGAAAAAAAAAAATCACAATGAGTTATTTTTTCTGGCCTGAGGCAGCATGGGGAGACTGAAAGGTCTGAAAGACATGGGGAAAGGTATCTAACCAAGAGTGTACCACGTGGAACATTCCAGTGCAAGGAGAGACAAGAACTAGATCCAATCTAAATTCGTGTAGGGTACAGGTATAGGTGCCAACTGGCAGTTCTATCTTTCACCATCCAGTTACAGGTCAGGGCCATAGGCTGTGTAACAAGCCAGGAGCAAGTTCAGACACAAGCAATAGCTAGCTGTATAGCTTAAAATCCAGGAGTTGGAGTGGGGTCACAGTTCCAGCTTCAAGTCCAATCTGAAGCCTGTAGTGGAATAATCAGGGCAGGTATTCCAGACCAAAGGGAATCCCATAGTTCTGTCGCTCTGAACCAGCAGAGTTTTCCTCTGGTTAGTAAGAGCTGAGTCCAGCTGCAGTCTACTGAAGCTACAAATGGACCAAGCCCACAGAAATCTTGCTCAGACCCAAACCCTAGGTCAGGAATTGTCAGAGATCAGGCTAGTGGAGCAGAAACTAGACTTTGCCCTAAATCAGACCACTTTGGGAACCCTGGTATACAGCCTCTCTTTGCATTTGAATGCTCCATGTGGTACAGCTCCAGCCGGACCTGTTTCCCCATGTCTTCAGACCTCTCTGTCTATCTCTTTATGCTGCCCTAGACCTTCCTTCAAGAAGTGTGGTACACTATATCAGATTGCTTACTGTCTTGAGGAGGGGGGAGGGAAGGGAAGGAGGGAGAAAAATTTGGAGCTAGAAATCTTATAAAGACAAATGTTGAAAATTATCTCTACATGTAACTAGAAAATAATAAAATACCTTTATGATTAAAATAAATGGAAAAAAGAAGTGTGGTACAACCCAGCCTTAACATCAAATCTGAAGTTAGGAAGTAGGCAGGAAGAATGAACAAACAAAAAAAAGAATCCTGCCATAAAAAGTTATTATGGTGACAAAAACCCTCAAGACACAAACCCAGAAAAAGAGAATGACACCAAGAATCTACAAAGAAAGCCTAGAAGAAAAACACGGTGATGAAGCAAGATTTTGAAAAAGAGTTTTTAAATATTCTTATAAATTAAATGAGCATCCTAGAGAAAAACATTGGAAAAGAAACTAAAAGAATTGAAAAGGGAATTAACAGCTTTGTGCAAAAGGTACAGAACATTGCCCAAGCAACAAACTTTCTGAAAGTTAGAATGGACCAAATAGAAGCCAAAGACTCCATGAAATGAGAATAGTAAAATAAAATTAAAAAAACTGGGGCAAAAGAGTAAAAAACAGGAAGTATCTCATAGCAAAACAATTGACTTGGGAAACAGAATGAGGGGATCTGAGAGTACCTTCGATGAATATGTCTGTTTCCTATGAGTTGCCTTACCAGACAGCATTGGACATGGAGTAAAGGCAAAAGACTGAAAGAGCCAATCAGGAGTCTGCAATGAGCCAAAAGTCTTGTTCACTCCCAGACACCTTTGCTGGTGTTTGCTGACTGACCTTGCTGAGCTGTGCACCTCAAACTGGCTTAAACCAACCTTGTGGTCAACTGTTGCTACAAAACATCCTGTTTCTGTGTCGTACCTGTTCCTGGAAAGGACTGTCCACTCTCTACCCGAACTCCTCCCTAAACCTCCCCTTTGTGGCTTTCAAGCTTTGTGGCTTGAAATATATATCATATTTCAAGAAATCATAAAAGAAAACTGCTCAGATCTCTTAGAACCAGAGGGCAAAGAAAAAATAGAAAGAATACACTCTGGGGGCAGCTAGGTGGTGCAGTGGATAAAGCACCAGCCCTGGATTCAGGAGGACCTGAGTTCAAATCCGACCTCAGTCACTTGACACTTACTAGCTGTGTGACCCTAGGCAAGTCACTTAACCCTCATTGCCCCTCAATAAAAAAAAAAAAAGAAGAATACACTCATCCTTTCCTGAAAGAAATCTCAAAATGGAAACTCCCAGGAATGTTATAGTTAAAATCTGAAGCTTCTGGGTGAAAGAAATATTACTGTAAGCAGCAAGAAAGAACTCAAGAACTGAGGAGCCATAGTCAGGATCACACACTATTTAATAAAAGCAAAGGATATGGGATTCGAACCAAGAATAACTTATCCCCCTCACCAAAAAAAACCCCAACAACCCCTGAATATAATTCCAGAGGACCAAAAAAAAGAATCATTAATGAAACAGAGGACTTCTAGGCATTCCTCATGAAAAAATCAGAATTGCATGGAAACTTTGAAAGGCAAATACAGGAGTCAAGAGAAACATAAAAAGGCAAACATGAGTAAGCAATCATAAGGTATTAAACTACTTACAATCGAATATGAGGAGATGATGTATTCCCTCAAAACCCTATCATTATTAGGGAACATAGAGGGAGTCTAATGAGACAAATGGCCTGGGAGTTGTTTTATAATGTCCTGATGATCTTTAAATGTTAGGGGAAATTATTTCACATAATCAAGGTATATAAGTGCAAGTCTATACAAACAAGGATGAAGAAGTAGGAATTGTTGCTGACATTTGAAATGGTCAAGGGAGAGAAGAATACACACAGGCACACACAATCAGGTACTGAAATATATTTCAATTAATAGGGAAAGAAGAGAAAATGGGGATAAAAGAGAAGGGGAAATAAGAAGGCAGGTAGATTAAGGGATGGATTAGTCCTAAACAAAACAAGCTCTAACCAAGAATGTACAAAAATATTTATAGCAACTCTTTTCATTATGGCAAGGAACTGGAACTGAATGAGTTTAAGTGTATCAATGTGATGGAATACTATTGTACTATAAGAAATGATTGGGATGGCTTCAGAAAAACTTGGGAAGATTTGTATGAACTGATTCAAAGTAAAGTGAGCAGAACCAGAACAATCTATACAGTAATGGCAATATTATAACGATAATCAATTTTGAAAGACTTAGTAACTCTAATCAACACAATGATCAACCACAGTTCCAGAGGACTCATGATAAAATATGCTATCAAAATCTAGAAAGAGAATAACTTAGGATGGGCTCAGAGTACAGATTGAAGGATATTTTTTTCCTATTTCTTTTTTTTTTCTTGCTTTTTTTTTGGGGGGGTAAGGGGGGGAACATGGCTAATGAGGAAATGTGTCTCTCATGACTATTCATTATTTGCAATAGGTTCTGGTTTTCCTGCCTTCTCAGTAGATAGAGCAGGGAAAGGGAGAGGGAGAAAAATTGGAAATGAAAATGAAACAAAACTGAATCTTTTAGAAAAAAAATTATTAGATAATGTTTTTTGAGAAACCTTGGGAGACTTGTATGCACTGGGACAGTATGAAGTTGTTATTTTTGAAGAGAACTACAGTATGAAGTAAGCAGAACCAAGAGTTTCTATAATGAAAACAATGTTGGAAAAACAAACAACTTTGAAAGACTTAGAACACAACAGGCAATCACAACTCCAGAGGACTTGATGAAACATGCTCCCAACTCTTGTCAGAGATGAACTTAGAGAGCAGAATGAGATATATTTGGAGGTGGAAGATGGATAGCTGATGAAGAAATTTGTTTTGTTTGACTATACGTATTTGTAACAGAGGTTTTGTTTTTCTTTTTTTCTCATATTGGGGTGAAGGTAAGAGGGATAAAGGGTATATTTTTGCTGATTAAAAAGAAATAAAGTTTACTTTTGGGGGGGGGTGAGGCAATTGGGGTAAGTGACTTGCCCAGGGTCACTCAGCTAGTAAGTGTCAAGTGTCTGAGGTCGGATTTGAACTCAGGTCCTCCTGAATCCAGGCCCCTTCTTGGTCTTTTTAAAAGTAAACTTTAAGGGGCAGCTGGGTGGCACAGTGAATAGAGCACCGGCCCTGGATTCAGGAGGACCTGAATTCAAATCCAGCCTCAGATACTTGACACTTACTAGCTGTGTGACCCTGGGCAAGTCACTTAACCCCCATTGCCCCCGCAAATAAATAAATAAACAAACAAACAAACAAATAAACAGTCAAATGAATAGATAGATAGATAGATAGGAAGGAAGGAAGAGAAAGAAAGAAAGACAAGACCCAGAAGAGTTCGGCAAATACATCAAATATATCAAATTTAGCAGGAAATCAAGTGGGAGAAGGGTGAGGGAGGTTAAGAGGGAGTATAATAATGAGGCAATAGCTATAAGGCAAAGAAATGCCAACTTTGGAGGGTGGATCCTGGAAAGGCTAGGGCAGAAAAAAGTAAAAGTAAGGTTTATTGAATAGGTCAAGTCAAGGAGAGGGGAGGAGGGGCAGCGGATTGCTTCAGTGGTAAAACCATATGTTTTTCCAGTGGTTTACCAATTTACCACCTTCATTGTAGATGAAGAGGTGGGGTCCTGAGAGAGGAAATAGTATTTTTTGGGGAAAAAAATCTTTGCAGCAAGTTTTTCTTATAAAGGTCTAATATCCAAGATACATACATAACTTATTCAACTATATAAGAACAAGGGTCCAAAGATAAATGGTTTGAGGTTTTGAGCAGGCAATTTTCAAAGATTAAATCTGAGCTATTAACACCCATGTGGGAGGGGAAAAAATGCTCCAAATCATTAATAAGAAGGGAAATGAAAGTTAAAATAACTCTGAAATTCCACTTTACAGCTTTCAGTTAGAGAAAGATGATAAAAAAATGAAAATAAAAATTGTTAGAGGATGTGGGAGGACCTAATGTACCCTTGATGAAGCTGTGAATCAGTCCAACCTTTCTAGAATGCTATCCACAAACATCAATAAAGTGTGCATACCCTTTGATCCAAAGATAGCACTACTAAACATACCCTAAAGAGATCAAGGAAAGAGGAACAGGACTTATATGTGGAAAGATATTTATAGCAGAACTTTTTATTATTATTTTATTATTATTTTTTGGTGAGGCAATTGGGGTTAAGTGACTTGCCCAAGGTCACACAGCTAGTAAGTGTTAAGTGTCTGAGGCTGGCTTTGAACTCAGGTCCTCCTGACTCCAGGGCCAGTGCTCTATCCACTGCGCCACCTAGCTGCCCCCAGAACTTTTTATTATAACCAAGAAGGGTATACTAAGGGAGTCTCCATAAATTGGAGAGCGGCTAAACAAATTATAGTACATGAATACAATGGAACATTACTGCAGTGTAAGAAATTGTGGAAGGAATGATTTCAGAAAATCCTGGGAAGACTTGTTTGAACTATTGCAGGGTAAAATGAAAAGAATCGGGAGAATAATTGATACAGTAACACCAACATTGTAAAGACAATTAGCTTTGATCAAAGCAATGACCAACCACATCTCCAGAGAATCTATAATAAGGCATGTTACCCTCTTCCTCACAGAGATATGATGAACTCAAAGTGCAGAAGAAAAATATGGTTTTTTTGCCAGGGCCACTTTGTGGATTTATTTTGTTTAATTATGCTAAACACGCGGGTTTGCCTTTTTCCTAGTGGTAGGTTGAGTGAAGGGAACAAGCAATAATGATGCCTCCCTGCCCCCGCTCCCAAAAAAAAGGAAAGGGAAAAGGGGGCCATTGAATCCCTTTTTTATTAATGTACTAAAGAAAACAGAAAGTTCAGAAGGAAGCCCTGATGAACAAAACTTCAAAAGTAACATTAAATGTATAATTATTATGTAGGGGTTTTGGGGGGGGGGGGCGGGGCAATGAGGGTTAAGTGACTTGCCCAGGGTCACACAGCTAGTAAGTGTCAAGTGTCTGAGGCCGGATTTGAACTCAGGTTCTCCTGAATCCAGGGCCGGTGCTCTATTCACTGTGCTATCTAGCTGCCCTTATGGGTTTTGTTTGTTTGTTTGTTTTTTAAAGCAAGCTGAATAGAATAGAGATTCATGGTTCATATATAATCCTCACATTACTAACTTGAAGTTCATGTCTCACACCATCCCCAAGGAGTCATGAAGGGAACTATTATGTATTTGACGCATTTATTAGATAATTAACAATTTAGAGCCAACAAATCCTAAGGAAACTGGACAGATTTAGCTGTAATATAATATTCCTACACTCCAGAGATCCAAAAAGCAAATGATCATAATGAAAACCAGAAATCCATTAGATTTCAGATCTGAGAATTAAAGGGGGAAATGTGGTAATTTGGGATGAACAAATGCAGAGCTAAGGTCAAGAAGTGGTTTTCTTCTTTTTGCCTTTGAGCCCTCCTCCCTCTTTGAGGAGCTTAATTCATCAGTCCCCCTCTCTTACTCATGTGTGGTTTTTTCAATAATATTTTTTCCAGGGGTAGCTAGGTGGTGCAATGGATAGAGCACTGGCCCTGGAGTCAGGAGGACCTGAGTTCAAATCCAACCTCAGATACTTGACAGTTACTAGCTGTGTGACGCTGGGCAAGTTACTTACCCCCAATTGCCTCACCAAATATATATATATATATATATATATATATATATGCACACATACATACATATATACATACATATACATACACACATATATATGTAAAAACAATTGTTAGCATTCATTTTTACAAGATTTTGAGTTCCAAATTTTTCTCCCTCCCTCCTTCCTCTCCCCTCTTCCTAAAATGGTAAGCAATTTGATATAGGTTATATATGTGCGATCATGTAAAACATTTCCATATTAGTCACAGTTGTGAAAGAAAAAACAGACCAAAAGGAAAAAAAAACAAAAAAAAATTTGTTAGTGAAAATAGTATGCTTCAATCTGCATTCAGAGTCCATTGGTTCTCTCTCTGGTTGTGGACAGCATTTTTCATCAAGTGTTTTCAATCACTCTCTCTTCTATGGTCCCTTCCACTTAATCTACAAAGAGATTCAAATCTCCCCTGCCTTCCATATTTCAATAATTCCATGACTAATCACCATACAGATTGCAAGGTATCCAGATACAGAGTCCTACCCCTGAGTCTTCCAGTATTTCATAGGTAACAGCACTGTACTTGGATTATGTTCCCCCTCACTTTTCCCTCATGATTAGCCTACCTCCCTTCCTTTTTATTCATATCCTTTTTTAATTATTATTCTGAATTTAAGTATCTAAAAAAGGGAGAGTATTTCCACACATAATATATAGTGGAAAATAAAAGAGGATTCTATATGAAATTATGAATCTCCATTTCATAATGCTTGCTTTTAAGTCTATAATAAATTCTACATGTTACTTTCTTTTTTTTAAGTAGAAGGGGCTCTTTAATATTTCTTTAAAGAAAATTTTAATAATAATAAACATTTTTATTTAAAGTTTTGAGTTCCAAATTCTATCCCTCTTTCCCTCCCTTCCTTCTACCCTCACTGAAGTGGTAAGAAATTAGATATAGCAACTATGTAAAACATAGCCATATTGGTCATTTTGTATAAGAAAACTTGAATGAAAGAAAAAATCAAAGAAAGTGAAAAATAGCATGTTTTAGTCTGTGTTCAATCAATATTAGTTCTTTCTTTGGAGGTTGATAGTATGTACATGTTACTTTCAAAACTGTCCTGATTGTCTATGCTTCCTTCTTAACTTCTTTCTATTCTATTCTGTTGTTTACTTTTTTCTCTCTCTTTGTTTTGGCAGGGCAATGAGGGTTAAGTGACTTGCTCAGGGACACACAGCTAGTAAATGTCAAGTGTGTGAGGCCGGATTTGAACATAGGTCCTCCTGAATCCAGGGTCGGTGCTTTATCCACTGCACCACCTAGCTGCCTTATTCTGTTTACTTTTATTTATTTACTTTTTCCTGTTTACTTTTAAAAGTATTACAATAACCCCCTTTTATTTTCACACAATACTGCTAACCCCCTATCCCCTTAACTTTACCCCCAGTTAACCAAGAGAAAAAAAGGGAAAAATCTCTTATAACAAGTATAATGGGGGAGATGGGGTGTGCTGGACAGAGCCCAGTCCTAAATAAACCCATTCAAAACACCAGTGGTCTAATTGCCATTGTGGAAACAGGGCCCACTTCCAGGAGAGACACGATGCTATGTAATGGAAATGTCTTGGAGAGGCTCTGGAGCATGTATGGACATTCTCTAACTGGCTCTGGTCTGCTAATCAAGTGTTGAGTGGCTGCAGCTTTGGAGCCAGAACAGGGGGCATGGAGGAGGTAGGAGGTCAAGGCTTTTAGTCTGCTTCAGTCTCTTGGTTTGGACTGTGAGGAATTCAGCAAAATATGGGAGAATTTATATGAATAGATGCAAAGTTAAATAAGCAGAATAAGAAGAAAATTATACAAATTTGTTATAACAATGTAAATGACAAAATCACCAGAAAGGTAGTCACACTCTTAATGACTGAAAAAAAATGGTTTTGGCCTCTGAGAATAGATAATGAAATATACCTTCATTCTTTTTTTTTTTAAGTGAGGCAATTGGGATTAAGTGACTTGCTCAAGGTCACTCAGCTAGTAAGTGTTAAGTGTCTGAGGCCGGATTTGAACTCAGGTACTCCTGACTCCAGGGCCGGTGCTCTATCCACTGCGCCACCTAGCTGCCCCTATACCTTCATTCTTAACTGATTTTGTTGTTATTATAAGAGAAGGTTCCAATCTAGAGCAGAGAGGGGGCAGGACAGGATAAATCCAGAATTGACTGTGATATAGTAAAACTTATTTTTAAATAATCATAATTATAATAATAATCTATCAGCCACTCTAAAATATGAAAAAAAAAAACCTTCTGTAGTAAACTAAAAAGGGCAATGACCTGCTGCTGCTACTTAGATGCATTAGTTTCTATAGTGAACCAATGATGAAGGTCCTAGTAGATTATAATGGAAGCTAGGAGAAAATATTTTGCAATTCAATGGACTCTGCCTCTGTTGTCTAGTATAAGACATTGGCATATTCCAGCTACCCTGTCAGAGGAACCTCCAGACACTGGGGGATGAGGTAGTGGTGCTACCAATATAGGGGCTTCCCATTGTACTATGGCTTTTACCTCCTATACATAAATACGAACTCCTTGTCTGCCTGTCTCTCAAAAATTCCATTTTCTTCTCAAATTAGCACTTTTCCAACTTGCCTAATAGTTGACTTAGGCCTAGGAATTGGAGAAAAATCTCAGAATAATTAGGGTGCTGGGTGTGGTCCTAACAGTGGATGAAGATATCATTTAGATGACCACTTCTTCCATTTTCCATTAACCTCTTCCCCTTTAAAGGGAATCCTTCATTTAAAGCACCGGCCCTGGATTCAGGAGTACCTGAGTTCAAATCCAGCCTCAGACACTTAATACTTACTGGCTGTGTGACCCTGGGCAAGTCACTTAACCCCCATTGCCCCGCAAAAAAAAAAAAAGGGAATCCTTCATGATCCCCTTGAAAATCACGGGGTGATGTACTTCCCGAAGGGCATAACCATTCATATAGGCCTTTTAGGATCTAAAAAGCCAACTTTCATCTTTCTTTCCACACCTGCATCAAACTATGTGTCCCTGTCCCATCCCCCCCTCCCCACTAGAAGTCCATTTTGGTGAATATTGTTGCTCCTTCCAGGCATGACTAGTCACTGTGGATATCTATTCCAGGGAACATTTATGTCAATTCTTTTTTTTTTTTTGGTGAGGCAATTGGGGTTAAGTCACTTGCCTAGGGTCACACAGCTAGTAAGTGTTAAGTATCTGAGGCCGGATTTGAACTCAGGTCCTCCTGACTTCAGGGCTGGTACTCTACCCACTGCACCACCTAGCTGCCCCTATGTCAGTTCTTTTAACAGACTATTACCTTTCCTGACACCCAATGGCTGAATGAAGGTAACATTACCTATTAAATCTCAAAAGCCAACTGGAGAATATGATATTGAGACTGAGGAATAACCAATGTTTCCTTACTTAGGCCTATGAGAGACTGGATTTTTGGTTCCAAATCAAGCCCCCAAAGTACATCTAATTTGATGTAAAGGCTCTGAAGTGAGAGGGTCTGAGTTCCAATCCTACCTTTGGTGGTTACTTTATTGTTTGTGTGACTTGGAGTAAGTAATTTAATCTCCCTGGGTTTTCTTACCTGTAAAATGATGTTGTTTACGAGGAGCTACAGGAGATCCCTAAAGCTTCTGGAGAATTCATAATAATCAGTGAACTCAAACCTAAGAGGAGAAGGTGAGTCATTCACATTATACACATATCATGCCCTTTTTGCTTGTAAGGGAGGGGATAGACTCCTGGATTTTCCAGTTTGGTTGGAAGCATGATTCTCCTGGGAAACTGAAGCCAGCAAAGTGACTTGTGCAAAGTCTCACAGAGCTTCCCAAGTCCTACTGCAGTACCTCATGGTGGTAGGGAAGTGTCCTTGGCTTCTTGAAGGCCCAGCACAGGCTGGACCAGTCCTACCAAAGTAGAGGAGCTTTTTCTTTAGACAGGCCCAGGCCCAGACTCTCCAACTCTGTCATCTGAGAAACAACACAGCAGCAAAGTCTGGAAAGGCATTCACCACTAGATGATAGAAAGGAGAAAGGAAGAGAAGAAGCATTTATTAGGCACCTGACATGTTATTTTATGGGATCCTCACAATAACCTTGGAAAGTAGGAGCTTTTGTGATGCCTATTTTATAGTTGAGGAAACTGGGGCAGACAGACCCAACCCAGGGACAAAACAGCTAGTGTCTGAGACCAAACTTGAACTCAGGTCCTCCAGACTCAGCACTGTATTCACTGAGCTGTCTAGCTGATGAGTTGTTTTTGGTCAGCAGCAACTCACAAAGATGGTCTACTAAGGTATGGAGTTGTGATCTGCAACCAATGAAATAAATCAATCAACTAGCCAAATAAACAACCTGCATATCAATTGGGGAATGGCTAAACAAGCTGTGGTATATGGTTATAAGGGAATATTATTGTGCCAGGGGGGCAGCTAGGTGGCACAGTGGATAAAGCACTGGCCCTGGATTCAGGAGGACCTGAGTTCAAATGTGGCCTGTGGCCTCAGACACTTGACACTATCTGTGTGACCCTGGGCAAGTCACTTAACCCTCATTGCCCCACAAAAGAAAAGAAAGGAAGGAAGGGAGAGAGAGAGAGAAAGAGAGAGAGAGAGAGAGAGAGACAAAAAAAAGTAAGAAACAAAAGAAAGTGAGAAAGAAAGAAAGAAAGAAAGAAAGAAAGAAAGAAAGAAAGAAAGAAAGAAAGAAAGAAAGAAAGAAAGAAAGAAAGAAAGAAAGAAAGAAAGAACCAGCAGGATGATTTCAGAAAGGCCTGGTAAGACTGATGTGAACTGATGTAAAGTGAAATGAGAAGAACCAAGAGAATGCTGTGCACAGTGACAGCAATATTGTTTGATGAATTGTGAATGACAACTATTCTCAGAAACACAATGATCCAAGACAATCCCAAAGGACTAAAAGTGAAGCATACGATCCACCTCCAAATAAAGAACTGATATTAATTGAACATAGACTGAAGCTTGCTATTTTTCACTTTCTTTCATTTAAAAAATTTTATTCAAGTTTTCTTATACAAAATGTCTGATATGGTAATGTTTTACATAATTGCACACGTATAACCTATATCTGATTGCTTACTGGCTCAGGGAGGGGAGAGGGGAGGGAGAGGAGGGATAGAATTTAAAACTCAAAACTTTTATTTAAAAAAAAACAACATGAATTTAAAAAAATAACCTATATGCCAAACACTGGGCAGCTAGGTGGCACAGTGCATAGAGTGCCAGGCCTGAAGTCATGAAAGACTCCTCTTCCTGAGTTCAAATCTGGCCTCAGACACTTCCTAGCTGTATGACCCTGGTGAAGTCACTTAACCCTGTTTTCCTCAGTTTCCTCATGTGTAAAATGATTTAGAGAAGGAAATGGCAAATCACTGCAGTATCTCCACCAAGAAAACCCAAATGGGGTCACAAAGAGTGGAACAAGATTGAAAAAAAAAAAAAGACTGAACAACATGCCAGACCCTATACTGGATGGGTGGGGATACAGGAAAAATAATGAAACACTTCCTACCCTCAGGGAGGAGATACTATAGCATAAAGTGAATACAAACCAAATGAGGGAGTGATTGAGGGGAATGGTTGGTATTGTACCTGTAGCTTCAGAGGTCAGTAAATCCTCATGAAAGAGGTAGCCACTGAGCTTGGAAGGAAACTAGGGAGTACATAGGGCAGAGGTGGGCCTGCTAGCACAGCTGGCAGTTTATGCAAAAGCAAAAAGAGAGCAGATGTATGCTATGCATGAGGGCCAGCAAGTCAGCTGAAAGTAACTTGTAATAACCCTGGAAAGGCAGGCTCCCCGGGATTCGATGATTATTTCTATGCTGATGACCCCAGATCTATTTATGCAGCCTAACCTATCCTTTCTCCTGACCTCCGGTCCAGCATTTCCAACTGCCTGTTGGACATCTCAAACAGGATGTCCCATAGACATCTTTAGATCAACATATCCAAAAAGGAACTTTTCCGAGGCAATCAGGGTTAAGTGACTTACCCAGGGTCACACAGTTAGAAAGTATTTGAGGCCAAAAGTTGAACTCAGGTCCTCCTGACTCCCAGATCATGATCTATCCACTATACCACCTAGCAACCTGACTGTCCTAGGGGCTTACTCATTATCAAACCATTCTCAGGCTCAAGGTTTTAGCCTTCATTTGCATTCTCAGCATTTAGCACAGAACTTGCCACGTAGTGCCTTAACATATGCATGCTTAGAGGGTGACTGAGGATTCTGGAGTTTTTAAGCTCTAAAGCTCGTTGATTTATTCATGTAAATTAGTGGGTGGAGAAAAGGTACGGGGAATAATCAGTGCCCAGGGGTCAAGTTCAACCTCTCAGCTAACTGTCCAGCCACATTCCTAACCTTTTCTAATGTAAATAGAACCACTTAAAGTCTGAAAGGGCTTTTTGCTCCATAATTGGGCAACTTGTAAATTCATTCAAAATCTGGACAACAACCCGGACAACTTGTCACTCAAAATCTGAAAGGGGAAAAGCTTTTTTTTTTTTAAGATTTTTATTGATATCCCGAGATTTCCCCCTTCTCCCTTTCGGATAGCCATAATTATTACAAAGAATTTTCAACAAAAAACAAAAACAAAAAAGAGAGAGAAAATTCAACAAAAATTTGTAATACATCAAGAAAAAAAACGACTATGCAAAGTTAATCTTTTTTTCCCTCTGTTATCAGGCCCTTACATGCTACAAAGTCAGATACTCCAAGTCTGAGCACACAACCTTACGGTTTTTCTGAACTTTTTTTTCCTGTTTCTTTTTTAGTCTTTATAATGAGGAATAACTAGATGGGTAAAGAAGGGGAGAAAGACATTCAGAAATGAAGGGGATGTACCAACAAGCAAATCAGTAAAAATCAAAACTATGGAGAAGAAAGAGCTGAAAGAGGCCTTCAGGATGTCAGAATGCTGGAATTTTATGATTGAAAGAAACATCTGCGGCCAACTAATTACCCAGATGTGAAAAATAATCCTCACTACATGTCACCAGCACTTATCTTGTGACATCATCCTTGAAGGCTTCCAATGAGGAAACCCCCCCAATAGCTCTTTCTTGGAAGCCCACTCAACTTTGAGCTAGCTCTAGTTCTTCTCTTCGGAAGATTTTACAGAGTCTTAATTTGGCTCTTGGCTAATTCCCCCTGTTGCTCGACCTCCTGTTGTTTGGGGATGTAAAGGACAAATCTAATTCCTTTTTTATGTGAGTGTCATGAAGGTCACCTTTATGTCACCCTATGAGTTTTCTCTACTGTAGGTTAAACATCCCCATTTACATATGACCTAATATGATCAGGCCCTTCACTGTCCTAGCTGCCTTCTTCTCGAGGTCTTCCAGTTTATCAATGTTCTGTCTAAAATGTGGCTTCAGAAACTGTATACCATTCTCCAGATGAGATTTGTCAAGAGCAGCATCACATCCTTATTCCTTGTAAGCTAGTCATCTCTTTTTGTGGTTGGAGATCACACCCCCTTTGAAAAATTTTGATAACACAGTAGAAGCAGAGGCAGGAGGGGAATGAGCATTTAATACATGCCTACTGTCTGCCATATAGTGTAGCATAAGTTCTTTTTTTTTTTTTTTTGCAGGGCAATGAGGGTTACATGACTTGCCCAGGGTCACACAGCTAGTAAGTGTCAAGTGTCTGAGACCGGATTTGAACTCAGGTCCTCCTGACTCCAGGGCCGGTGCTCTATCCACTACGCAGGCACAGCTTGCTCTTTTTTACTGAGCCACCTCACCACTAATTCCCACTGATTTTGCAATCCACTAAAATCCCCAGATATTTTTCAAACTCCTAACTATGCTCCCTCCATTTTGTGTTTAGTAATTAAGGGTTTTTTTTTGTTTTTTTGTTTTTTTGCAGGGCAATGAGGGTTAAGTGACTTGCCCAGGGTCACACAGCTATAAGGGTCAAGTGTCTGAGGCTAGCTTTGAACTCAGGTCCTCCTGAATCCAGGGCCAGTGCTTTATCCACTGTGCCATCTAGCTGCCCCTGAGTTGTAATTCTTTAAAGAAGAATACCTAAAAACCCAAATAAACTTAGGTGGAGAAACTTTGCTTTCTCCCTATTGTAAGTTTTAATAGTCTTATCCCCCTCCAGAGAAGAGTAGGTGCGTCCTTTCTTGGATCTTTCTTTTTAATCCACCTAGTTAACAAAAAATAAGAATTTTTTTTAAAGGCAAAACAAAACAGTCCTTTTTATTGTCCTTAGCTTTCCTTGACAGCCACAACTCCTTACAAACCTTTGGCACCCTGGTCCCTATTTTAACAGAATTGTGTCATGCTTTTCGGTATTTATCTTCGGTTACTAGTCCTGGTTTTCACCATGTTGTTGTTCAGTTGTTTTATTCGTATCGATATACCCAGGAATTAAGGGACTATTAAAGTTTAAATCAGGTCAGACAAACCTAAGAAGTAAGGGGAGATTAAATTCTGTAGCTGGAAAGTCAGTTAGGCGTGGTTGCTACCTGAGCTAGGAGACAACTCAGGAGGTCAGAACTATCATTCCACAAGAAAATTCTCCTTGACTCTCAGGAATCTTTCCCCCACCCCACCCCTAAAGGGAACTTTCCATGGTCAGGTGGTCACCCCATCCATCCCCTCACCATCTATCATTTATAAAGGCTTTGGCTCCGTCCAGGAGAAAAGGTGTCTCTAAGTCATTTTCTCCCCTTGAGGCAAAGTCTTTGACTTCCCTCTTAGTTACTTTCTCTAGTGCCCAAATAAAAGATTATTTTATTCTGGGTTTTTTGGGGGGAGGCGGGGCAAGGAGGGTTAAGTGACTTGCCCAGGGTCACATAGCTAGTAAGTGTCAAGTGAATCTAGGGCCAGTGTTTTATCCACTGTGCCATCTAGCTGCCCCTGAGTTGTAATTCTTTAAAGAAGAATACCTAAGGACCCCCACCACCTATTTCCCCTGTGACAGTATTCTACTCTTTTGACCCCATTTGGGGTTTTCTTCAGCAAAAATAGTGGAGCAGTTTGCCATTTCCTTTTCCAGCTCATTTTGCAGATGAGGAAATGAGGCAAAAATGGTTAAGTGACTTTACCCAAGGTCACCCAGCTTTTAAGTGTCTGAGACCAGATTTGAACTCAGGGAGATGAGTCTTTTTTGACTTTTAGTCCTGGTGCTCTATCCATTGTGCCACCCAGCTGCTGCTTCTTCCATTTTTGACTTGTCTTTTAAAAGCCCAAGTTGATTGGCATCTCTGTGTATTGAAATCAGTTCTCCTCAAACAACTCTTATTTTTTTTTTCTTCTTATATATTCCCAGATTTCATTATGGAGAGTTCCTTTTCCTTTCTGTACTGACTTCCTACCTATCCTTCTGAACTATTTAAAAATCTGCTCTCCAAAATCTAAGATCATGTCAAACTGTCTGACTTTCCTCTTTCTCACAAATTTAAGTGACAGTGGTCATTTCTTCCCAAGGTTCCCATGGTTTCCACTTACAGCAACTGATTGTGAGAAATCTGATCCTGAAGAGAATTTCCCCTTGTTGATTACTATCAACTAGGATAAAACTATCTAATTAGGGGACATTAGGAAGTTAGGACAGCTAATCCCAAAGTCAGTGGGCTGTAGCCAGATGGCTCCTGCAAAGTGAGATCAGACTGGTTTATGAGAGCTGATTGTTAAAATTTCAAAGTATGTGTTTACATCTGGGGCAAACATCAAGACAAATCAGAACTCGATTTATCATTTTGTTGGTTGTCTACCCATCCACGGTGTCAGACTCAAATAGAAACAATCCCTCCTGGCTATGTATTGGTTTGGAAAACCACAAATTAACATTTTCTATGTTATATTGTATTTTTATTAAATATTTCCCAATTTTATATATATATTGTGGGGCAATGAGGGTTAAGTGACTTGCCCAGGGTCACACAGCTAGTAAGCGTCAAATGTCTGAGGCTAGATTTGAACTCAGGTACTCCTGACTCCAGGGCTGGTGCTCTATCCACTGTGCCACCTAGCTGCCCCCCCCATTATATTTTTATCTGGTTCGTTTGATGCCTCTAGTGTAGTCCCAGGCAAACTATGGCCCAACTAGGGCTAAGTCTACCTCTTTCTGAAAGGCCCATAAGCTAAGAATGGTGTTTACAAATTTAAGTACAAAAAAAGCTTTATTTAAACACATAAAAAACATTTTTTGGTGGGCCATACAGAACCCTGTGGGTAGCTGGATTTGACTGTCAGACCAAAGTTTGCCAACCCCCTGGTCTAGACTAGAGTAAATGATGGAGAAAATTTTAATAAATCAGATTAAATCTTAAATTGTCTTCTACAGATTCTCCACACACACCCCTCCCCCCAAGCCAATAGTTAAACATTTATTAGCACACCCCTGACTGTGGTAAATATTGTTTTGTTTTTTTGTTTTGTTTTGCAGGGCAATGGGGGTTAAGTGACTTGCCCAGGGTCACACAGCTAGTAAGTGTCAAGTGTCTGAGGTCGGATTTGAACTCAGGTACTCCTGAATCCAGGGCCGGTGCTTTATCCACTGCGCCACCTAGCCGCCCCCTGTGGTAAATATTGTAATGAACTTAGAATAAGAAAAACTGTGCTTAATAAATGCTTTTTGACTGACCCACTGAAGACTGAAATCCTCCCTCTGAGACCAGCCGTGTCACTGGTAGAAACTAATTTAACCTGAGTCTAGGATTGTTTCCACATCTATAAAATGTGGATGATAATAATATCTGTAGTTCTGACTTTGCTGGGTTGTCGTGAGACTCAAATGACTCAAATATATGTAAAGCATTATGCAATCTCAGTTACTTTATTAATCCCACTATAATCATTTTAGGTGGCTCAGTGGATACAGCTCTGGACCTGGAGTCAGGAAAACTTGAGTTCAAATCCAGCCTCAGACATTTACTAGCTGTGTAATCCTGGGCAAATCACTTAATCCTCTTTACCTTAATCCACTGGAGAAATGGCTAAGTACTCCAGTATCTTGGCCAGGAAAACCCCATGGATAGTATGGTCCACTTGGTCAGGAACAGTCAGACACGACTGAACCACTGGATGCCAACAAATCATTTTAGAAATGGGGAAACTGAGGCTTAGATGGAGGGAAAGACTCTCTCTCCCTACCCACTCTCAACCCTCCCCCCCCCCCCCATGGATATATAGCTCTTAGCAGGTGTTAGCTCTGGAATCTCAGGCATAGGTTCAGGGTTCCAGCACATTATTATGCTGCTGCCCTTCCCAGCAAAAACAGCCTGGGGCAGGGAAACATGGAGCATGGAGAGTCACTTCCTGCTACTCGCTTCCTGATTCTCTCTAAGTACCACTTCAAAGTAAGTCACAGAAGCCTCTCTGGGAAGAGCTGGGCCAGGTTGTCTCAGGAGTGATGCTGCCTACGTAAATGAGTCATGGAAACCCACTGTAATAATGAAAAAGCATTTAAGACTAAGCTATGGACTACTGGGCTGGGAATGTAGATATAAAAAGTGAGACACTCCCAAGATGCTTCCATTCTAATAGAGGAAGATAAGGCATATCAGGGAGTGGTAGGAGAGAAGGCAATTTTGTCTTTGGGAGGGACTTTGAGTGGGTAAGACCTGGGTTTGAATTCCCCTTTAAATACTTACTAGGGCAAACCCCAAATTCCCTGTGCATCCTGTATAAGGTAGGAAAAGGGAGGACTTGAATACAACTAAGGTTCCTCGCTGCTCTGAATTTAAGGTCCTATAATTCAATTAGGAGCAGCTAGATGGTGCGGTGGATAGAATTCTGGGCTTGGAATCAGGAAGATTCATCTTTCTGAGTTCAAATCTGTCTTCAGACACTTACAAGTTGGGTGACCCCGGGCAAGTCACTTAACGCTGTTTACCTCAGTTTCCTCATTTGTAAAATCAGCTGAAGGAGGTAAACTACTCCAGTATTTTTGCTAAGAAAATCCCAAGTGGGTTTACAAATTCGGTTATGGCTGGTTATGATCTAGGAGGGGCTGGCTAGATATGGGGGTTAGGTGGGATTAGGGTTAAGGCTCTGAATCTTATCAGCTCCCATGGAGTCAATTATCATTTCTATTTGGCTGATTCCCAGCTATTCTTATTCAGAGTTATGGTCCTCTTCTCTCTACTGACCATCTGTCTCTCCTCTCCAATTGCCTATTGGACATCTTAAACTGTTTATATATGTACAATCATGTTTTATTTGGTTTGGTTTTTTGTGTTTTTTTCGGGGGGGGGCAGGGCAATGAGGGTTAAGTGACTTGCCCAGGGTCACACAGCTAGTAAATTTCAAGTGTCTGAGGCTGGATTTGAACTCAGGTCCTCCTGAATCCAGGGCCAGTGCTTTAATCCACTGTGCCACCTAGCTGCCCCCTGTACAATCATGTTAAACATATTTTCACATTGGTCATGTTGTGAGAGAAGAATCAGAACAAAAGAAAGAAGAAACAACAACAAAAGTGAAAATAGTGGGTTTCAATCTGCATTCAAATTTCATAGTTCTTTTTCGGAATGTGGAGAGCATTTTCCTTCATGACTCTTGGCATTGTCTTGGATCATTGTATTGCTTCGAATAGTCTATCACAGTTGATCATCATACAATATTGTTACTGTGTACAATGTTCTCCTAGTTCTGCTCACTTCACTCAGCATCAGTCCACTTAAGTCTTTCCAGGTTTTTCTGAAATCTGCCTGCTCTTTATTTCTTACAGCACAATATTCTACTACATTCATATACCACAGTTCAGCCATTTCCCAGTTGATGGGCATTCCCTTGATTTCTAGTTCTTTGCCACCACAAAGAGAGCTGCTATAAATTTATTTTTGTACATGTGGATCCTTTTCCCTTTTTTATGATCTCTTTGGTATTGCTGGGTCAACAGGTATGCACAATTTTATAGTTCTTTGGGCATAGTTACAAATTGATCTCCAGAATGGTTGGATCAGTTCACAACTCTACCAACAAAGCATTAGTGTTCCACTTTACCCCCATCTTCTCCAACATTTTTATCATTTTCCTTTTTTGTCATATTAGCCAATCTGACAGGTGTGACAGGTGTGAGGTAGTGCCTCAGAGTAGTTTTAATTTGCATTTCTCTATTCAATAGTCACTACTATTCTTTAGGTCACCCAGGTGGGCAACCTACAAGCCATTCTCAACTTCTCTTTCTCCCTGCCCCATATCTAAGCAGTTATTAAGTGTAGTCAGTTCTACCTTTCCAACATCTTTTGTATATACCCCTTTCTTTCCTCTAATGCTGCCACACCCTGGTTCAAGCCCTTACCATCTTACACCTGGACTAATAACCTTCTGGTTGGCCTCCTAAAGTTCAAATCTGACCATATTCCTGCTTCTGCCTCCTCACTAAATCAACTCCAGTGGCTCCCTCTCACCTCCAGGATTAAATGTAAAATTTTCTATTTGTCATTCAAAGCCCTTCAAAACCTGGTCCTCTTCTAGGCATCTTATGCCTTATTCCCTTCACATCCAGCCATCCTCCCCTCCATTCTCTCCCTAAAGATAGAATGCCTCATGCCTAGAATTCTTTCTTCATCTTCATGTCCTAAAATGCTACTTTCTCCCCGATGCCCTAGAATATTAGTGACTCCCCCCTGATTATCTCCAGTTTATATTGTCTGTCTTATTTGTACATAGTTGCTGACATTTTGTCTCCTCCATTAGATTGTGAACTCTCTGAGCAGGGACTGAGGTTTTTTTTTCTTTAAATTTTGTTTGTTTTTGCTTTTGTCATATCTTTAACATTTACTGCAGTATCTGGCTCCTGATTTTTGGTGGAGTTTAGTTGTGACAGTCTTTGTGACCCCATTTGGGATTTTCTTGGCAAAGAAACTGGAATGGGTTTCCATTTCCATCTCCAGTTTATTTTACAGATGAGGAAACTGAGGCAAGCAGGGTTAAGTTGCCCAGGGTCACCTAGCTAGTAAGTGTCTGAGACCAGATTCAAACTCAGGAAGACATCTTCCTGACCCCAGGCCTGGCACTCCATCCACTTTGTCACCTAGCAGACAGCCTTAAGCCATGCTATATTCCCTTGTGCTGAATAGGACCTTTTCTATTTGGGTGTGTCTTATCTTCCTCAAGTGACTGAGACCTCACAAATCTTCTTCCACCTTATTATCTCCATTAAGAAAAATGAGGTGAAGAATCAGGAGAACATTGTACACAGTAACAGCAACATTGCGTGATCAACTGTGATAGACTTGGCTCTTCTCAGCAGTGCAAAGATCCAAGACAATTTCAAAAAACTCATTTTATTTTTATTTAAAAAAAAATTTTTTTGGGGGGGGTGAGGCAATTGGGGTTAAGTGACTTGCCCAAGGTCACACAGCTAGTAAGTGTCAAGGGTCTGAGGCCGGATCTGAACTCAGGTCCCCCTGAATCCAAGGGCCAGTGCTCTATCCACTGTGCCATCTAGCTGCCCCCAAAGAACTCATGATAGAAAAACTCTACATCTAGAAAAAAAAAGAATCGTGGATTCTGAATACAGATTGAACCATACTTTTTGGTGTTTTGGGGTTTGGTTTTTTTTTTTTGTCTTTTTTGAGGTTTTTCCCTTGTGTTCTGATTCTTCTTTCGTAACATGATTCTTTTTTTTTTGAGGCAATTGGGGTTAAGTGACTTGCCTAGGGTCACACTAGTAAGTGTTGTGTCTGAGGCCAGACTTGAACTCAGGTCCTACTGACTCCAGGGCTAGTGCTCTAACCACTGTGCCACCTAGCTGCCCCCTCATAACATGATTAATACAGAAATGTGTTTAATGTGATTGTACATATATAACCTATATCAGATTGCTTTCTGTCTTGAGGAGGGGGGAGGGAAGAAGCAAAATTTGTAAATAAAAATCTGATGAAAACAAATATTCAAAACTATCTTTACATGTAACTGGAAAATAATAAACTGACAGAGTTGGCTTCAGATTCAGGAAGACCATAGCTCTGAGGGACAATAGCAGTGTGATGGGGGGGAGGCCAAGTCACTTAACCTCAGTGCCCCATGGCTACTCTCCAAGGCCAAATGTGGCAGAACTTTATTGGTTAAGGGAATTTCCTCACACCAGTGAAATTATGGTTCTGGTTAAAGAAAAAAAAAAGTTGACTTCTCCTGGGACACATGCCAATAAAGACACACTTGCTGGAGTACTTTGACACCAAGGGAATTAAAATTGATCCTCCACTTTCCCCTGCCTTGTCACTGCAGTGGACAGTTTTCGTTTTACTAAGAGGGGGGAAAAAAGTTCAGTTTTATACAATCAAGGAGGAAGAGGAAGAGTAGCTCAGAGGCTTATAGAACTTCCTGCGACCTTGATGAAGGTTTCTGGGCCTAAATTTAGGCTCCCCCTCCCCCCAGGTCCTTACCTTACTGCATAGCACCCACACAGGTAGTGAGGGTCTGAGGCAAGATTTAAACCCAGGTGTTCTGACTTCCCAGTCAGTCTACAGCTAGTCTTCTCTCCACTGTAACCTGCTGCATCCATTTATGCAGGAAACATTTATGAAATCAGAGAAAAGGAGGGGCAGCCGGTTACACAGGTTTGACTGTGTACACCACTAGCCAGGGTGGCTGTTGTCTGTGGGTCATAGGTCACTAGGAGATGGCTGCCAAGATTCTTCTCCAGGCAAATGTAGAACAGACCTCACCTCTTTCCCCTGTTAGTCAACAAACATTTATTAAAGGCTTACTACTTGTCCGGAGCAAAGATGTTTCTCCAAATCATTTTCCCCTTGATCTGTCCTAACCCCAGGCAAGTAACTTCACAGTACAGGAATGATAATGGTAATCTGGTTAGTTGGGAATTACCTGGAGGGAAGAGTACAGAGCAACTGTGGAAGGATTTGGGGTTGTTAGCAAAACAGCATTGCCAAGGGCCACATGAGTGTTCAATAGATAAGAGTGATGAGTGGTTGGGGGGAAATGGAGAGAAGAGGAAAAGAAGACAAAGACTAAAAAAAGAGGCCATTGACCCAATTTGGATTTTACTCAGCTCGCAGAAAGGCCTAGGATTTACTTCATGGAGGGAGATTGACAGGAAGAGAAAAAAAATAGAATAAGGGGAAAATAAGATAGTGAGGGGTAAGCATACTAATTTGAAACTTTTCAAATTGATAGACATACATCTGGCTAGTTAAGTGGTGATAAACAGAATTATAGAATCTTGGATAAGAATTCCCTAGGCATGGATTCTGCAACATGGGACTGTTCCCACAGAGAAAGGTAGCCACAGGTGTGGCAAGCATTGGCTTTTCTATCTGTAGATGTCCCAGTCCCCTTGGGCAGGAAAGCCTGGTTCTAAGTCAGTCCCCAGACTCAAAACTGGTGTTCCAGCTGATAAAAACTTGGACCCAACACTGACTTGGAAGTGCCTACAAGTGGAGCACAGGGGAAGTCGAATTCTGTTCATTGGGAAGACTTGAGTCTAAAAACAGAGGCAGTTGTCCTGGAAGATGGGAAAGATTTCTGACAGTCTCACTTAAGGCCCTCCATGGACCCAGGGAGAATGAGCCAAGTTTCACCATGAAGAGGAGGAGGCAGTGGAGTTTGGCTGAGAGGGAAGCATAGGGTTCCATTGGTCCACCTTCAAGACTTTGTCTAGCTAAAAAGAAGGGAAAGAAAGGCCAATAAAAAACCAATAAAAAGCAGCAGAGTCTGTAAGCTTCAGTGGTGTGTGTGTATACACACACACACACACACACACACACACACACACACACACACAAGTCCATATTTATTGCAAGTAAGAAAAGGCTTTATTTTGGGGTGACAGGAAGAGAGAAAAATACAAAAGATCAATGACAGGCCAGATGAGCTCGGTTGCTAGATGTTTTCTAGAATTCCTCGCTTTCATCTTCGCCCTCAATAGAGTCTGTGCCTACTTCCTCATAATCCTTCTCCAGGGCAGCCAAATCTTCCCGAGCCTCCGAGAACTCTCCTTCTTCCATGCCTTCACCCACATACCAGTGCACAAATGCCCGCTTGGCATACATGAGGTCAAACTTGTGATCCAGACGGGCCCAGGCCTCAGCAATGGCTGTCGTGTTGCTGAGCATGCAAACTGCCCGCTGTACTTTAGCCAAGTCTCCACCAGGCACCACGGTTGGGGGCTGGTAATTGATACCAACCTGAAAGAGACAGAAGGAGTGTTAGCTCTGGCCAATGGGTCCCTCAGTCCTCAAGTTGTCTTGCCCTAACCTGGGGAGATTTTGAGGTGGGTCTACATGCCTACAGGAACACATGTTCTCTGACAAATATACCTCAGTCCTGACTTTGTTCTTTCCTCTGGCAATGTTGACGTGAGACAGCCTGGTTTCCAAATTAACCTTCTGCTTTTTAGGATAGCGGGGCTTGCTTCTTTTCTTTCCCCACAATCGTTATTTTATAAAGGTTTGTTTCTCTGAGAAGGTCAAGCCATCCTCAGTCAACAGAACTTCATCACTTAACCATTTGTGGCTTCGACTTTATTTCCTAATAGGACAAAAAGTTACCTGCACACTACACTTATCCTCTCTCACTTAAATCCATTTCAGTGCAAGTCACTACATCATCCTGATGTCATTGTCCTCTTTGAAGGACAAACAACAAGTGATAGGTCTTTCCCAGTTGCTTATAAGTAAGTACCTATTATTTGAAGGAGTGCCAATGTTAAAATGTGTACTTCTGAGATGCAACATGATGGTGTTAGGGATGAACTCTGCACTGTAATTATAAGACTAGGGCTCTAGTGTCATCCTGACACTGACTAGCTGTGATGCCTCAGAGGCCCAGAGAAGACCATGAAGTTGCCAATTATCTTTTCTGTAAAATGAGAGAGGGTTAGACTATGTGATTAAATTTCTTTCTTTCTTTCTTTTTTTTTGGCAGAACAATGAAGGTTAAGTGACTTTCCCAGGGTCACACAGCTAGTAAGTGTCAGGTGTCTGAGGCCAAATTTGAACTCGGGTCCTCCTGAATCCAGGGCCAGTGCTCTATCCACTGTGCCACCTAGCTACCCCTTCAATAAATACTTATTAAGATCTGCTATGTAGCAGGCACTGTGCTAAGCTCTGGGGATACAAAAAGAGGCAAAAGACAGTCCCTGCCCTCACCAATAACTTCCTGTCTCCATCTCTTATCTATTTGTCAGGGGATGTCTAGGCCAGGAGTTCTACCTTCTTAGTCCTGATCGGCTTAAGTCAAATGAAGTAAGTTTGTATTCTGGGAGTGTCCAATAACTTCTCTAACCACCCCAGAACTCCCAAGCTTTCCCTCTCCACTGACCATTCAAGCTTAGGGAAGGCAAACATTGAACCGTGGCTCAGGCTTGTGTCACACATTTAAAACTAGTGCCATTTTAGAGTCAACGTGTCCCAAGGCCAAACATCAGGGATGGATCTTGGCATCGCCCGCTCTTTGTTCCCTCCCCTGCCTTCTACTTGCCTTGAAGCCGGTGGGACACCAGTCTACAAACTGGATGGTTCTCTTGGTCTTGATTGTGGCGATGGCAGCATTGACATCCTTGGGTACAACATCACCTCGATACAGCATGCAGCAGGCCATGTACTTGCCATGACGAGGGTCACACTTGACCATCTGGTTGGAGGGGTCAAAGCAGGCGTTGGAGATCTCTGCTACGGAGAGCTGCTCGTGATAGGCCTTTTCAGCAGAGACGATGGGCGAGTACGTGACGAGGGGAAAGTGGATTCGGGGATAAGGTACCAGGTTGGTCTGGAACTCTGTGAGGTCCACATTGAGAGCACCATCAAAGCGTAGGGAGGCAGTGATGGAGGAAACAATCTGGCCAATGAGCCGGTTGAGGTTGGTGTACGTAGGGCGTTCAATGTCCAGGTTCCGTCGGCAGATGTCGTAGATTGCTTCATTGTCCACCATGAAGGCACAGTCGGAGTGCTCCAGTGTGGTATGAGTGGTTAGGATGGAGTTATAGGGCTCCACCACAGCTGTGGACACCTGTGGGGCTGGGTAGATGGCAAACTCTAGCTTGGACTTCTTGCCATAGTCAACAGAGAGTCTCTCCATCAGCAGAGAAGTGAAGCCTGAACCTGTGCCACCCCCAAAGCTGTGAAATATCAGGAATCCCTGCAGCCCTGTGCACTGGTCTGACTGAGGGGGGCAAGACGGAAGAAAACAAACATGTCAAGTGGATAATGGCAGGTAATAGTGAAGACAAAATCTTACACATGCATAAGGAGGTTCCTCCCCTCCCCCCTTGAATTCCCCTTTAAAAAACATACAGTCCCATCCCCCTTTCTCCCATCCCAGTAGTTTTTTAGCTAATAGATTATTGATAAGGTTATTTCAATGGTCTTAGGGAGTTGTATGGATGTATCCCATTAGGAGATAGACCATGGCTGTTGGTTTCCCCAAGATCAAATAGCCTCCATTTCTACTATAAAGAACTTGAAAGATCTGACCATCATTAGGTCATGGTAGTTTGGGGGCAAGGTAGGTGTTAAGGAGCATACCATTATTCAGAGTTACTAGCATCTTCCTAATACAGGCCCTAGTAATTTCTTCTGTTAAGAAGATTGGCTCAGACACTTAACACTTACTAGCTGTGTGACCCTGGGCAAGTCACTTAACCCCAATTGCCTCACAAAAAAAAAAAAAAAAAAAAAAAAGAAGATTGGCTTACGGGCAGCTAGGTGGCACAGTGGATAGAGCATCAGCCCTGGAGTCAGTAGTACCCGAGTTCAAATCTGGCCTCAGACACTTAACACTTACTAGCTGTGTGACCCTGGGCAAGTCACTTCCCCCAACTGCCTCACTTAAAAAAAAAAAAAAAAAGATTGGCTTAAAGCCTTTTCAGAGTCATTTCCTAAAAAAGAGCAATCTCTGACTCAGGGTTATTTTTCCTCCTACAAGGCAGAAATAGATTTCCAAGCTCTTAATCCCCCAGGCAGGGCATGGGATCTACTAAAGAAAAAGATTAACTACTATGTTTCTAGGCTGATGAGTATTGTCCTGAATTCACAACCGATTGGCTAGAAAACAGACATGCCAAGTAGATGTGAATAAAGGCAGGCTATAATCAGGTGTAAGGCCACTCAGTCTATTTATTCCCTATCTGCTAAGATTTAGAATGGACTGTATCTCATACATGGCTCAAACAGACTATCAGACCTTCCAGGTCTAAGGCAGGACTAAAAAAGAGCCAATAGATCTCCCTGAGTGAGAAGAGGGTCAGTTCGTTTTAACTCTAGATTCACATGGAAGATGGACAGTTTCCTTGACGGCAGGTCTTTATCTTGGGGGTCCAGGGGGTCTCATATGTATTTTACGTATCTAAAAACATTCCGAGAAGGGGTCTGTGACATACACAAAAGGTTATAAACCCTGCTCTGGGGAAAGGTTCTAGAGTTAGCTACTATTCTTTACTGTAGTTACCTTTTATTTTTCTTTTTTTGTTTTCTTTTTGTTTTTAGTGAGGCAATTGGGGTTAAGTGACTTGCCCAGGGTCACACAGCTAGTAAGTGCTAAGTGTCTGAGGCCGGATTTGAACTCGGGCACTCCTGACTCCAGGGTTGGTGCTCTATCCACTGCGCCACCTAGCTGCCCCTGTAGGTACCTTTTCTTTAGTTTAATCACCATCTCCAAGCATCCTCCTTCAGAACACTTCTCATCGATATTGACCAAATGACCATTCCCTTGGTTGGGGAGGACCCCAGAAAAATGGCTGGCCAGGTCAACCTTGAAGCAAGACCCTGGGCATCTTGGCTCTGGTGAGGGTTAGTGGAAGTCTGGCTTCCCTTTACTCTTTTTCAGATACCACCAGTTCTTTCTCTGTAGATGGATTGCAATTTTTATAAGTCCTTCAGAGTTATATTGGATCATTGCCTTGCTGAAAATAATCAAATGCTTCCCAGCAGATCCTCACACTATTGCTGTTATTTTTGTATATAGTATCTTTCTTCCTCAGTTCATGTGGGTCTTTCCAGATTTTTCTGATAGCATCCTGTTTATCAGCTTTTATATAGTACCTTAAACTTGACAAAATTTTCTTCACAGTAGCCCAGCAGAGTAGGTACCTTACGTTTTGCCATTATAGTCAATCATCAGAACTATTTCCCTCCATCCTATTCCCTTCCAATGATATTTACTCTACTTTCTATCTTATTTTGTCCTATTCCTCCTCAAAAGTGTTTAATGTTAGCCAGCAAAGAAAATGGAGATGGGAGGGAGGTAAGGGGAGATGGCATGCTTGCCCAGCTTACCAGTTTTCGGATGCGCTCCAATACAAGATCAATGATTTCCTTCCCAACAGTGTAATGGCCCCGAGCATAATTATTAGCAGCATCCTCCTTTCCAGAGATCAGCTGCTCAGGATGAAATAGCTGTTTATAGATGCTGGTCCGAACCTCATCTGTGAGGAAGAATGTAGAGGTGAGGGAAGAAAGAAAAGAAGAATTTGTTAAAGCACCTACTATGTGCCAGGCACTGTGTTAAGTGCTTTACAAATCTTCTCTCATTTGACTCTCATAACAACTCTGGGAGAGAGGTGCTATTTTGATCCCCATCTTACTGTTGAGGACAGTGGTTAAACAACAGCTAGTGTCTGAAACTGAATTTGAACTTGGCCCTTTCCTAGTGAACTATATTTTGCAAAATAAGCAAGACATTCCTACTGAACTCCATCTCAGAAAATAGGTTAGAATGGAGAAGGGTCTGGCTTACTCTAAACCTTTTGTTCCAGACTTTTAGAGCAGTCTGGGTAGGGGGAAAGGCAGGAGATATTTAATCTTTAGGCCTTCACATGCAAGGCTTTGGTTGTTTTAACTTTCAGTACCAGGACCCTCAGGGAAGGGAGACTGGGAAAAGATTTCTATAGCCCTTTGCAGCTTAAAAAGTGCTTTATAACAATCCTTGGAACAGGTGGTAGGAATATATCCATTTTACAAACAAGGAAATTGGGGGAGGCAAGGTCCAAGAAGGAAAATAAAATGTCGAGCAAGTCAGGATTTGAACACAGGTCTCTTCAAGTCTGGCTCTTCCAACTATAGTGCACTCATTGCAGACATAGATCAGTACCCGCTTTGATTTACAAGGAAGAAGAGGTGGGATGGGTTTAAAGAAGAACCTTGTTAGGTACTAGACAGCTAGCTGGCCAAGTGGTTAGAGTACTGGATAGAAATAAAAAAAGAAATGAATTCAAATCTGGCTTCAGATACTTACTGGGTTGACCCTGGTCTGCCTTAGTTTCCTCATCTGTAAAATGGGGATGATAGTACCTACCGCCAGGATTATTATGAAGATAAAATGTAGTAAGATTTATAAAGTACTTGGCTAACCTTAAAGTGTTATAGAAGATTTTGTTGTTCAGTTGCTTCAGTTGTGTCTGACTCTTCATGACCCCATTTGGGGTTTTCTGGGCAAAGATACTGGAGTGGTTTGCCACTTTCTTCTCCAGTTCATTTTACAAATGAGGAAACTGAGGCAAACAGGGTTAAGTGACTTCCCCAGGGTTACACAGCTAGTAAAAGTCTAAGGCCACATTTGAACTCAGGTCCTCCTGACTCCAAGGCTGCTGTGGACTGTGCCACTTAGCTGTCCATTATATACATACTAGCTATCATTATTATTAAGGGCCAAGGGCTCTTTTTTATGCTGGAGATAGGGAGGGAAGAAATTCATCAAAGTTCTGATGAAGCCAATCTCTGTTTTGCATCTAGGAATGCTTATTACTAATGGTGCTAATAATAATAACAACAGTAGTAAGCCAGATAGAGACACCAGGCTTACAACTTCCCACCTTGTTACTTGCTATTTGCAGCAATAGCTTTAGAAAAGTAGGAGGTTCACAGGGCAGGAAGCCAAGGAGGCCCAGCTGAGGAAAGGCAGCTAGGGGGCCTGCAGAGAGAGAGCCAGTAACAGTGATTTCAACCCATCTCGGCTTGGAGCGATTGGTTAAATGACTTTAGCTGAGCACGCGCCATTTTGTGAGAATCCCATTCCCCTTGATTAGTCAGTCTGGAAATGCCTTTCTTTTTGGAGGGGCAGGAGGCCCCTTAGCCCCTCGGAATGGGAGAAGGAGAAGGGGAAAGTGTCTATTCCGGTTTCCCCTACCCTATGCCTCCTTAGGTTGGATGGAAAAATAAATACCTGGCTGTCAGTTTCCACCCACATGTAGATGAAGAACTCCATTGACTCTTGCCTGGGATTGTTCCCCGCCACTGACGGAAAAAAGCAGCTCTAGATGGAAGGCAGAGACTGGAGTCCTCAGGGTTTGGGGGCATTTCTTCCCTCCCTGGCCCCCAGCACTGCTCTCTCCTGGAGGCAGCGGTGACAAGAGCAGCAGACAGCGTTGTGTTTTTTTGGCAAGCAGACAGGTTTGGATTCCATCAGAGGCTCATTTCCCAAGCCAGGATCCCCTGAGGACTTTGGGGCAAGGGGAAGCTTTTCTCTCCTTTTCCCTCCCCTCCCCTGGGCTCCTTACCTATGACAGCAGGCTCCAGGTCCACAAAGACTGCTCTGGGGACATGTTTGCCAGCTCCTGTCTCACTGAAGAAGGTATTGAAGGAGTCATCACCACCCCCCAAGGTCCTGTCACTGGACATGGTACCATTGGGTTGGATGCCATGCTCTAAGCAATATAATTCCCAGCAGGCATTGCCCATCTGCACTCCAGCCTGGCCGACATGGATTGAAATACACTCCCGCTGTATGAGAAGAAATGCACAAATGAGGATAGTTGTTGTTCCTATATTTCAGGGTAGGGGAAGAAGTGGGGAAACAAGAGTTTTGGAGAAACAATAAGTAGTAGGGGCTTTTCCGCTATTTCCTACTAGGCAAGATCCTCTTTGTGTTGGTCCAGTACTCCTTCCTGCCCAATATCACCTCCTAGAAGCAGAAGGGGAATTATTATGAATACCGTTATGCTTGTAGAGCATTAGCTGAGAGCCTGGTTTAGGGCACTGCCTCACTGCCCCAAGCCTCCAGAACACCTGGCTTCCTGTACCAAGGAGTCCAATTAGTGTGAAGCAGCTCCCCTCTGGACCTCTATTCCATCCCTCCCCCTCTTCTCCTGCCCAAACAGGCAGGCAGTTCCTCTTCCCTAATTAGGAGAGTAAAACTGGACTTCTGGATTCCAATCAGAGGGAGCCTGATTCCACACGAGTTACAGATTGGCCAAGTACCCTACACCTCTTTGAACTGCTTAAAACCAAGAAGGCTGGGCAGTGTAAGTTGCAAGGGCATCCTCCCCACTTCCTATCCCTCTTAGGGGGCTGTGGTCTTCACCATCTATCACCGAACTGGACCAAACAAACTAGAAAAGATCTAGTCATTCGCCACAAAGCCTAGAAAGCCAGGCACCCTTCCCCACTACTTCTAGGTAGATCAGTTCTCATGGGGCTAAGCTCAGAACGTTTGAATTCCAAATCCTTCCTTTCCTTCTTCCTTCCCCCATCCAAGGAAGGGCACCGGTACCTTTCTGAGGCAAAAAGGGCGCTGACCCCTGCTGGAAAGACTTGGGAAATCTGGCAGGCGTGGGGTCAGAACAGAGGGTTCCACCCCCTAACCTCCCTTCAAATATTTTAAAGGACCCAGCACAAAGACACTGAGATTTCTCCTGTTGCGCTGGGAAGGGCAGCACGAGGGAAACCCACAAACCTTAAGTAGCTAGTACAGAAAAGAAGCTTGGAAGTCCACATTGCGCCCCTCCCCCTCATCCCATGCTAGTAAAGGCTGCAGGTTACTACAGACCAGCATCAGGCCAAGGGGGGAGCCCCAGAACCAGCTCCAACCAGGAGCAGGAGAAACCTATCAGTTTCCTCCCTCTCTCCTTCTCGGGGAGTCCAAACTTCAGGAGGCGGTGGAGACTTTGTCCTTTGGCCGAGAAGCCAGGAGAAAGAGAGAGCAGGGGAGGGTCAAACATTTCTGCCTGATCCCAAGAGACTTCCAGGAGTATCTAAAGGGGGGGAGGGGGATGTTGGGGCCAAAGATCCTGCAAGGCTACCTAGTAAATCAGCAGCTTGTTCCCCTTTCCCCTCCCTTCCAAGGTGTCCGGCTGGATTCCTTAAGCCCAACTCATCACGCCCTAACCCCAACTGGGAGTGCTCGAAGCCCCAAGGCTTCCCCTAAAATCGAGTCTCTGGGACGTGGGTGGGAAAGTGCTCCTTTGCCCCCACCCAACAGCCCGGACCCTTCCATACACTCCTTCCCCCCTCACCATGGTTGCTCCGACGTGTGAAGATGGGAGGGTGCTGTTGACTGCAGACAGGTTACGGGTCTCTGCCAACACAGCAAAGCCTGAGAGCACTTTCCCCCTGCGGCGGCTTATATAGCCCCGCCGAGCCTCTGGCTCTGCCCACATCTCGGCTCCCATTGGGCTGCCTCCTGAGACGGGCCCCACTCCTCTCTCTTCTCACTGGGCCAGACCCCCAAAGTAATCCGCCCCTCACTCCCTTACTGGGCAGCCGCTTATGAAATATCTCCGCCAGAGGTGCTCATTGGGCAGTTTGTAATAGGGAGAGGGAAGAGGCCGTACACCTCTGGACCAAGGTGTCTCCTCTGGGACCTGAGTCTTTACCTCGCCTAGTCCCTGAGTGTAGCTTTAAAGGTCAGTCAAAGGGATGAACGGCCGTTTGCTTTCCCTCCCATCCCCGATGTCCATGTGTCTCTCCTGCCCACACACATACTTCAGTATTTAGTTTTGAGTTTGCCCCGCAATATGCGCCCTGGAAATCTTTTTGTGGATTCAGTTGAATGACCTGGGGGGTTTTGTTTGTTTTTAAAGCCTCGAGTTTTCTTTCTTTCTTTTTCTTTTTTTAAATCCCGTAAGGGTCAGTTTTCTGGAAACACATGGGGTACATTCGGAATTACCCGCATCTTACTGAAAAGTCTATTCATATGATTATTTTGCCTATCTTTAGAGTTTTCAAGTTAGTTCACTCAGAATTTGCGTCCCACACCCATCTCACAGTCCTGATTCAGCTGTTATCCAGAGCACATCTGTCTGCAATTTCTGTCCCTTCTGGTTCACCAATTATCCCTTTTCTCTGCTTGAGGGCAGACTAATGAGGGAGTGAAGTGTCATTCAGCTTCATCAAGGGATTGGATAAAGTACTTCCACCCTTTAATAATGATTGCCTTTAATATTTTTCCAGCCTGTAACTGAAGAAGTTGCAGTTTCTTATCCCATTTCCATCCCACTGTCCCCAGGGATGGGTCATGTACTTCTCAAAGACGAATAGTGATTGACTATGGGATGGTGGTAGTGGTGTATAGGATGCCCTAATGTGTACACAGTTTACAGAGTCAGGTTTAGAAGGCTAAATTCCATTCTCTCAGGGCAAAGTTCTAGTTGTGAAGTCCTTTAGCCCATACTAATATTCTAGATGGGCTGGGGCTGGGGTTGGAGCACAATTGGAAAGATCCAAAATTGGTGTCTCATTTGTTTCATTTGATTTCAGATCAGCTGCTCTTTGACCAAGGTACAAATTCTATTTGTGTATTCAAAGACACCAGTATATAGCACCAGAACAATGTTCCCATTTGCCTATGAAATATTTGTGGGTGAATATCTCCCTCAAGCACTTCCAAGGAGGTGAAGGACCCAGATTCAATGTCAGGCAATATGTATATCAGGAAAAAATACCCAACTTTTTTTTTTTAATTTTTTTTTTTTGGGGGTGAGGCAATTGGGGTTAAGTGCTTACCCAGGATCACACAGCTAGTAACTGTCAAGTGTTTGAAGCTGGATTGGCAGGATTTGAACTCAGGTCCTCCTGAATCCAGGGCCAGTGCTCTATCTACTGCACCGCCTAGCTGCCCCAAATCCCCAACTTTTCAAAGGTAACTAGCTACACTTCTGTATATGACCACTTTAATATGTCACTGATCACAAAAATATGGCAAGAGATCACAAGTGACTCATTGCAAATGAACATTTTGAAAGTGCTTTAAATATAGGATGAAGTGCTTTAGAAATGTTTGGTATTGGGGCAGCTAGGTGGTACAGTGGATAGAGCACTGGCCCTGGAGTCAGGAGGACCTGAGTTAAAATCCTGCCAATCCAGCCTCAAACACTTGACAGTTACTAGCTGTGTGACCCTGGGCAAGTCACTTAACCCCAATTGCCTCACTAAAAAAAAAAAAAGAAAAAAAAAAGAAATGTTTGGTATTATTACCTTTGGTGAGGCAATTGGGGTTAAGTGACTTGCCCAGGGTCACACAGCTAGTAAGTGTCAAGTGTCTGAGGCCGGATTTGAACTCAGGTACTCCTGACTCCAGGGCGGGTGCTCTATCCACTGCACCACCTAGTTGCCCCCATTGTTCGGTATTATTAAACCATCATGGCTGCCACTAGATAAAAAAATAATGTGCTCGTGGCAGGAGGGGTAGCACTTGTGGCAAAATAAACCACTTTGATACCATTTGGTGTGGAGGAGTGGGAGGCCCCTCTTTATTTAGATAGTAAAGTTAGTAACATTGATAACATTGAACACGACATCCCTTCCCTTCCCCTCTTCCCCCCCCCCCTTTTATTTTGGGCAGAACAATGGGGGTTAAGTGACTTGCCCAGGGTCGAGCACAGCTAGTAAATGTCAAGTGTCTGAGGCTGGATATGAACTCAGGTACTCCTGAATCCCGGGCCTGCGCTTTAACCACTTCGCCATCTAGCTGCCCCCCCTTCCCCTCTTCCACAGCATTCAGTTGTCTTGCCAAATATATTTTCATACCCTAACAACCTTGTTGTTCTTTAGTCACTTTTCTTTGTGACCCCTCTTGGGATTTTCTTGGCAAAGATACTGGAGTGGTTTGCCATTTCCTTCCCCAACAATCTTTTTGGAACACTGACATTTTGTTTCATTCTGGAATATTCTCTACCAACTTCCATAGCACTCTGCACCTCACGTATACACTATTTTGTTTTGATTCCTAGTAAGTTGGGTATGTGTCAAAACCTCCTAGTAGCTCTTACGTTCCATAATGGCAGAATCCATGTCTTAAATCAAATTTCTTCAATACTGTATCCTCCACCAGTGGTGTTTAATTCAGAGAAACAAAGACCACTAAATTGTATATAATGAATAGTGACTTAGATACTGTTAATATGTGGTTTTCTAGGTTGTTGTATTTTTATTTTATTAAATATTTCCCAATCATATTTTAATCTGATTCAGGCCTCACTAGGGAGCTGTGGGTCTGACACCTGTGCTCCACAAAAAGTAGGGCCTTTAAGAAGTGTTTGTTAAATTTGATCACATCTTACAACTTTTAAAGAGTATCTTACAACTTCTTAAAAAGAGTATCTTGGATTTCTTCCTTTCTTTATTCACATTGTCTTATCCCATTTCCAAATGTAGTGTTTTAGAAGTTCAACCTCTTCTCTTATTTGGTCTCACACTTAGCTGTGTGACCCTGGGCAAGTCACTTAATCTCTGTGTGCCTCAATTCCCCAGAGAAAGAAATGGCAAACCACTCCAGTATCTTTGCCAAGAAAACCCCTTGATAGTATGGTCCACAGGGTCACAAAGAATTGGACATGACTATAGACTGAACAACCAATTAGGACATACCTGTTCAGAATTTTTTTTTTTTGGTGAAGCAATTGGGGTTAAGTGACTTGCCCAGGGTCACACAGCTAGTGTTAAGTGTCTGAGGCCGCATTTGAACTCAGGTCCTCCTGACTCCAGGGCCGGTGCTCTATCCAGTGTGCCACCTAGCTGCCCCCTATTCAGAATTTAAATTGGTTTGAGGAGTTCCCTTGTATATACCAACTTTTCAAGCAGACCAAAAGCTCCAGAGCCCTCTGAGAAAGGAGTTGGAGCCTTTGTTTACTTCTTCCATACCTTTCCCTTTAGCACAACAAAATGATATTCTAGTTGAGTGAGAGTGGGGTGAATAGAGATGGAAAGGCTCTGGGAGAACAAGATTATCTTGTTCACCAAGAGGTTGAGTTGAGATAAAACATTAAGACTTCCAGGCCGCTCTGAGGGCATTTCTGAGTTTGTGTCAGAGAGGTATCTCTTGAGCCTCTGGCCCTCAGCCCTCATTCATGACTGTTAAACTCCCATCTCTAGGTATTTCATCCACTTACTTCCACAATAGCCAAAGCAAGCCCAGGCTCAGCAGTTATTACCTTTACCTTCTCTCCTCCCAGCACCTAGTCACTATTGTGGTCTTAGTAACATACTTGGCACCATCATACATTTCAGCTGGCCTGCTTTCTGGTGTAGTGTGACAAAAGCACCCAAAATAGGTTTTCTAGCCCTTCTTTCTAGATCAGATATGGTTAGCATATATTGACCCAAAGAACTGAACATTTTGTGCACAGTGACTTTTAAATGAGCCTCATTTTAATGGATATGCCAGAAAATAGAGCCTTTTAAAAGTGATATAACTTCAAAATGGATGATTTTGATTATATTAAGCTAAAAATTTTCTGTACAAACAGAAGCAATGCATCCAAAATTAGAAGGGAGGCAGAAAGCTGGGAAACAATTTTTGAGGCCAGTACTTCTGATAAAGGCCTCATCTCTAAAATATATAGGGAACTAAATCAAATTTATAAGAATCCAAGTCATTCCCCAATTGAGAAATGGTCAAAGGATATGAACAGGCAGTTTTCTGATGAAGAATCCGAAGCTATCTATTCCCATATGAAAAAATGCTCTAAATCTCTAATGATTAGAGAGATGCAAATTAAAACAACTCTGAGGTACCACCTGACACCTATCAGATTGGCTAAAATGACAAAAAAAGAAGATAATAAATGTTGGAGAAGCTGTGGGAAAATTGGAACACTAATTCATTGATGGTGGAGCTGTGAACTGAACCAACCATTCTGGAGAGCAATTTGGAATTATGCCCAAAGGGCGATAAAGCTGTGCATACCCTTTGACCCAGCAATACCACTTTTGGGTCTTTTTCCCAAAGAGATCATGGAAGGGGGAAAGGGACCCACATGTACAAAAATATTTATAGCTGCTCTTTACGTGGTGGCAAGGAATTGGAAGTTGAGGGGGTGCCCATCAATTGGGGAATGGCTGGACAAGTTGTGGTATATGAATACAATGGAATACTATTGTGCTGTAAGAAATGATGAGCAGGAGGAGTTCAGAGAAACCTGGAGGGTCTTACATGAGCTGATGATGAGTGAGATGAGCAGAACCAGAAGAACATTGTACACAGTATCATCAACATTGAGTGTTGACCTACTGTGATGGACTATATTCTTCTCACCAATGCAATGGTACAGAAGAGTTCCAGGGAACTCATGATAGAAGAGGATCTCCAAATCCAAGAAAAAAAAAAAAGAACTGTGGAGTATAGATGCTGATTGAACCATACTATTTCTTTTGTTTTGGGTGCTATTGTTTTTTTTTCTATTTTGAGGTTTTGCATTACTGCTCTGATTTTTTCTCTTATAACAGGATTAATACAGAAATAGGATTAATGTTATTATGTGTATATATATGTGTGTGTGTATATATATATGTATATGTATATGTATATGTATATGTATATAGATATATAGATATAACCTATATCAGATTACCTGCTGTCTAGGGGAGGGGAGAGGGAGGAGAGGGAGAAAAATCTGAAATTGTAAAGCTTGTATAAACAAAAGTTGAGAACTATCTTTACATGTAACGGAAAAAATAAAATACCTTATATGTAAAAATAAATAAATAAATAAAATAAGCAAGAAAAAAAAGTGATATAACTTGTGTGTGTGTGTGTGTGTGAGAGAGAGAGAATTAGGGTTAAGTGACTTGCCCAAGGTCACACAGTCAAGTGTCTGAGCCCACATTTGAACTCAGGTCCTCCTGACTCCAGGGCCGGTGCACTATCCACTGTGCCACCTAGCTGCCCCAAAAGTGATATAACTTTGAAACCCAACAGAAAATTGGTTTCTTTCGAAGATGACAATTAAGGAATATTATTTGGAAACGTCGGTATGTCCCATTCTGCTCCTCAATAAATCTGTAACTAACTGAAATGAAATACTGTCTAACTGAAGATGAGTGAAGAACTGAGTACAGAGGACAGAAGCTGGCCCTCGTGGACTACTGAAGCATACGTTGTAATACTGTAACCCAAGTGCCCTTGTTCAGAGAGCATGGCGCCAACATGAAATATGCTCAGCTTTGATTGTTTTGTGGAGAGGCAACTCTCTAGTCACGGAGGACCCATGACAAGGCCAAATGCTTTCCCAGGAGCAACCTGTGACCTGGACCACAGGAGAAAGCACAAGTTGCCCTTTCAGACCCTAGTGGAAGCGGCCCATTCGTTCATTCGTAAACATTTACTCAGCACATACTGGAAGGTACTGTGTAAAGCTACCAAAAAATATTTTCTTTAATCAAGATTGGGCACCGGGGGCAGCTAGGTGGTGCAGTGGATAAAGCACCAGCCCTGGATTCAGGAGGACCTGAATTCAAATCTGGCCTCAGATACTTGACACTTACTAGCTATGTGACCCTGGGCAAGTCACT
Organism: Dromiciops gliroides; assembly: GCF_019393635.1. Classification (NCBI taxonomy): domain Eukaryota; kingdom Metazoa; phylum Chordata; class Mammalia; order Microbiotheria; family Microbiotheriidae; genus Dromiciops; species Dromiciops gliroides. The sequence goes on from NC_057864.1 coordinate 101,031,256, forward strand.
TAACCCTCATTGCCCTGCAAAAAAACAAAAAACAAAAAAAAGATTGGGCACCAAGAAGACAAAGTTGAATGGGGGCTACCCAGTGACTTAAGCAGCTGATGAGCCAGAGGAGCCAGGAAAACTCAAGATGGGCCCTAAGCGGTCTGATCCACACATTCTCTCCAAGCATACACATGAGCTCTTTTAACCACTGTTCAGATTTTTTTTTTATTATTGTCAGTAAATCTGAAAAGATGACGTAGTAAATGTCTTGTAATTTTGGCTTCTGAGGCAAAAACTGCCTGTCTGGGTTTGGCTGGTAGTAGAGGGGGCAGACACATTTCCAGACACACCTACTTGGCTTTGCTTCTCTGGCCCAAGTGTCTTTGTAGGAATAAAAAATCCTCAGTAGTGTTTCTAGCAACTATATAGCAACACATTTAACTTCTTGGAGGTTCAGAAAATTTAGGAACTGTCCAATTCTTCCAAAAGGAGCACTTCAGGGGTGTGGGGGGAGTTGGTTAAAGGTTTATACACAATGTTTTTACCTCAATGGGGAAGCCCACCATACAGGAAGGTTAAAGGGGTTGGGGAAGAGGTGTAAAGAATGGAACAGAGCACCAAACCAAGGGGTGTGAGGCACTGAATCACTCAAGATGGTGTCTGCATTTCGAATGATCTGTGCTTCTCCACCTCAACTCCCAGCCCCCTGAGTTGTCCCAGGAGGCTGCTTTAAACCTTAATTTATACATCATTTGAGAGAAGGTACCATGGGCCATTTCAGTGGAGATGACAGTAAATGGAAACCACGGAAGAGAGTAAAACAAGTACTATGCCGACTCATTCATATTTAATGCCCTCTTGTATCAGCACCAAACCAGAAGGACTAAGGGTTTTCCTACCAGTCAGAAAACATGAATTCACTTGAATAGGAATACATATAAGTGGACAGAAAGTTTGCATTCTGGAATTTGTTAGGATGGTGAGTATTAAAGATAAGGAAAATTCCCATCTCACCAAGAATTCTTGCCTGCATCATGTCCATTAGGTTCAATAACTGTGCTGATGATGCTTTCTTTAGACATAATTCTTCCCATGAAGAAGGGACCCAGACAGTCATCTGTTTGGACATGAGCCAAGCCTGTAAACTTTACATGCAAGTTAGCAGTGGTTCCTCCACCCTGATACTCAAAGGAGAATCTTCTTCTGGTGAATTACTTTTTTTTGTGGTGGTTGCAAGAAGGTGCTAAAAACGTAACTCTCTACTCATATATTGTAAGTAGACCATTGATGAGAAGCCACATGAGAATTTCAAATGCTAAAAGGGGCAAACAAAGTCAGAACAATAAAAATCTGACTATCAGTCCAGAGCAGGAAACAAAAAGTAGCACCTGGATAAAAGACACAGACACACAGCCAGGCCAGTGGATGAATTCTGAGAGGTACCTGGCTTCCCACATCACTCAAACCAGAGAGGGGAAGAGGAGGAAGTGTTGCAGTACAGGGAGAACTATGTGAGACATGTGCACTTGAGGTTTCAAGGAAGCAAGTTAGGGTAAATACCCTTTGTATGTTCAAGTAGACATTGTGGTACTCACCACTTTACATTAGTATAGAGAAGAAAGCAGCAGAACAGTTAGATCAGGTTAGAATGCCTGCTGTTTGGGGAAGATGCTTCCACCATGGGAAGGAAGCTGCTATGGAAGGTCCCTTAGTCACTCATGGGAAACCCTCTCCAAAGCCACATAGAAACTGTTTTTGTCATCCAGGCAGTGCCAGCCGATGGGTCCAATCTCACAATCTGCGCAGACCAGAAATTTGACGTTCCCCACATCTTTGGTGAAGCCCACATTCTCAAAGGTGAACATGTCATCCACCAGCCAGTGTTCTTGAAGGAAGTCACCCTCTGGGTTGCTGCCATCAGCCAGAGCTGGCTTCTTCCTCATGGAGGGAAGGAACAGCTGCCATGCAAGAAAACAAAGTCACATGGGATCACACAACACCATGTTTCTTGATCACACTCATGTAATGACAAATTTTAAAAGGGGAACATGGTGTATGCCTTGAGATGGGATTTTAGAACGATTCATGTACTACTTTCTGATGCTACTCTGATATCTCTGAGGTTCTAGTTATTGCTGGTATCTTTGCCTATGCAGCAGTACAGAGGATCCTGGCTCTCTTATTCCCTGAGAAGACAACATTATATGAAGCACTCCTAGGATTCAGAGGCAGCCCCAGGATTCAGGACTCCATGCCCAAGATCGCTGGAATTCTACCTTTCCAACTTCCAGGATTCTCCATCAGCAGTCCAGAAAACCAAAGGGCTTTTGCAGCCAAAGAACCACTTTAATTTTCCACTGTTGCCAAGTTATTTCAACACTTGACCAATCCTACATGGCTTCCAATGCTACCAGAGTAGGTTTCTATTCTGTCTCATCCTTATAGCTGCTCTCATCACATTTTCCTGTAGACTTTAGTGATTCTCTTTTGTAAAATTATGGAATTATGATCTCTAAGGTCCCTTCGAAATCTAAATTCTAGTATCTTTATGACCTTCAACCAGTCTTGAAACAGGACAATAGCTTCAGTGTATTGACATGGCATTGGGCATGACCAAAGAACTCAGGTGGGAGCCCTTATATGGTAAGTGATCTGACAGATATGAGGGATAGGAAGAACAGGTAGGCAAGTTCTCACCAAAGTATAATCATGAAGTGTGCAATAGATGCTGATGAGGACTTTCTTAGTTTGCATTCAGGAATACCTGTGTGGGGAACTGGAACCATACTGGTGGTCACTTCAAGAGTTCTTTAGGGGAGAATCACAATCCCTAACCCTCCCCCTGCCTTCAGGTACTTACCTTTTGTTTAAATAGATGTCTGTCATCCTAATACACAGACATCTATTTGCTAAATCACCTATGACTTCTCTGATGACACTACAAAGTTAGAAGCCATTTTATGTCTACAAGTATCAATTTCCCTGAAAATATTTTCAATATTTCAGTCTTGTCAAGGGCATGGATTGAGATCATGTTATAACAATATTCAGGGGGACAGTCTACATGACTTCAAGCATTCCCAGAGAATTTAACTTTTGCAAGGAGCTATGATAGCCACAGATTAACCCATGATGTAAGCGTGCATTAATAATATTTCCATTAAGTGGAGATCAAGCAAATTATGTGCTTGGCATTACTCATTAATTGTTAGCACAACAAAAAAATATCAACTATGTTCTTATTTATGGACCAATATGCTAAAACCTCCTCTTGATTTACTAGTATTATGTCTTATTACTTATTAGTTATATTTATTCAACAACACTTACTAAATTTGCTGAGTGTCTACTCTGTAAGGTCCACTTTTACTGAACATTCTCATTTAAATTTGTTTCCTGGGGGGCAGCTAGGTGGCCCAGTAGATAGAGCACCAGCCCTGGATTCAGGAGTACCTGAGTTCAAATACAGCCTCAGACACTTAACACTTACTAGCTGTGTGACCCTGGGCAAGTCACTTAACCCCAATTGCCTCACACACAAAACAAAAAACAAACAAACAAAAAAATTTGTTTCCTGGCTGGTTAGGACTATCATACATGGCACTGACAGAGGAATATTCCAAACTAGCCAAAGAATTCCCTCAATTGCAGGCCAGGGAAATATTTTTTAGTTGGAATTTTTTTGTGTGGGGGGCAATGAGGGTTAAGTGACTTGCCCAGGGTCACACAGCTAGTAAGTGTTGTGTCTGAGGCCGGATTTGAACTCAGGTCCTCCTGAATCCACTATCCACTATCCATGCTCTATCCACTGCGCCACCTAGCTGCCCATCCCTTTAAAGTTCAAATGACACCTTCCCCAAAATGGTCTCTTCCTAATTCCTGAGATCATTAAAGTCCATCTCCACATTATTGTGCATTTATTTTGCATGCATCAGGTATTTACTTATCTGTGAACAGGGTACAGATCTCCCCTCCCCAAATAAAAACTTTTGTTTCCCTTATTTTTGAGAAAAGATGGGCTTTAAAAAACAATATTGGGGTAGCTAGGTGGCGCAGTGGATAGAGCACCAGCCCTGGAGTCAGGAGTACCTGAGTTCAAATACAGCCTCAGACACTTAACACTTACTAGCTGTGTGACCCTGGGCAAGTCACTTAACCCCAATGGCCTCACTAAAAAGAAACAAACAAAAAAACAATACTGAAACACCTGTGACTTTTCCAGACATGGAATAGATCACAGGATCTAGAAAACACCCAGATTAAGTTACTTTTGTTAATTTAAGAACATTATATCTCATGCATAACTGTTGTTCAGTTGTTTTCAGTCATTTCTGACTTTTTTTTTTTAAGTGAAGCAACTGGGGTTGAGTGACTTGCCCAGGGTCACACAGCTAGTAAGTGTTAAGTGTCTGAGGCTGGATTTGAACTCAGCTACTCCTGACTCCAAGGCCAGTGCTCTATCCACTGCGCCATCTAGCTGCCCAAGTCTGACTCTTCATAAGGCTATCTGGGGTTTTCTTGGCAGAGATACTAGAGTGGTTTGCCATTTTCTTCTCTAGCTGATTTTACAAATGAGGAAACTGAGGCAAACAGGGTGAAGTGACTTGCCCAGGGTCACCCAGCTATTAAGTGTCTGATACTGGATTGGAACTTAGGAAGGCAAGTCTTCCTGACTCCAGGCCTGGCACTCTATTCCCTGAGCCACTAGCCACCCTTATATGCAGAATGAGGTTTGCCCATAAAATGAAGGTTGTAGAGACTCAACTAGACTGAGTCATGAAACCTAGGTAAAGGCCATCTCAGCCACCAACCAAGTGTGGCCCTGGGTTTCCTCATGAAGGAGTTGCCAGGCAGGAGCTTCTGCTTGATATTAAATTTTAAACTATCGCTTATTTATAGTAATCAGACATCTGCTCACTGAATGGACTTAATAGGCTTTTAATTTGTTCAATAAGTGAGCTAAACTGACAAGCTCTAAGTTTTCAGAAGCCGGATTTTTTGCTCGTGAGTGCCTGAGAAACCTTTACTGGTGGAGGACAACAAAGTCCGGCTCTGGCCAGAGGCTGGGAAGCCCTGCTCTGAATGAGGATGTGTACACAAGGACGAGCAAGAGTCCCTTCTCTGCCCCTCCCCGCCCTCCAAGGTGTCCGCAGGCGGCCTAAAAAGCTGACCTCGGAGCGCTACACTATCCGATCACCCCCACCCCCACCCCCCCTCACCCCCGCAGCCTCCTCTGAAGCTGCACATCAAAACCTTAATTACTTTGGGGGCGTCAAGGCCCAGCAGCGACAGCATGAGAAGGGACACTAAAATGTCATTCCTTACACTAGTAATGCCCAAACTCTGGGGGTTATGTGGGCGGGAGGGGGGTGGTGTATCTTCAGAAAGTTCTTTCCCTCAGTTTCCCAAGCCCTCTCGTCTGTCCTCCGCCCCAGGCCGAGGTCCCCAGACTTGGGGGCTTGGGCTACGATAATGAGCTGTGTCTATGAACTGTGCTTTTTTGCCCACCCGAGAGAGGTGACAACCTGGGTCCAGGGTGTCCGACGGCGAGGCCTCGGGGCCTTGCCTGGCGGGTCTCCCCAGTAGGCCCAGGTACGCGGCCCGTCCGTCCCTGAGCTCAGGGCCTCGGGCACTAGGAAAGGACCTGTCCACACCAAGACTTCAAAGGCTCCCGGGCCCCACCCTCGCCAGAATAGCTTCCGCACGTGGTTAAAAGGGTCATGGGTGTAGGCGTCAGGGCCAAGTCTCAGCTATGCGTACAGACCAAGACCCCTCAAAAGAACGGGGCTCCAAAGGGAAGGCCAGAACCCGGACGCAGGCGCACAACGCCTCTGCCGGAGAGCTGCACGGGGGCGGGGAAACTCGGAGGGGCGGAGCTTGGGAAGGAAGGGTCTAGTGCAAGAGGGGCGAGGCCAGGGGTAGGAAGAAATCTCGCGTGGCCGGGGGCGGGGCTCGGGACCGACCGAGGGAGAGCTCACCGTCGCGAGGGGCGGAGCTGTGGGTCGGGAGGGCGAGGTCTCCAGACCCAGCAGCCCCATCCTCTATGCGAGGAAGTTGGACTCCTTGCCTAATACCTGTCTGCGTGAGAAGAGAGCGGCCCCGGGCTGCAGCACCCGGGATCCACAGCGCTGACAAAGCACGGCTTTCCTGTTCCGGCCCTCGGCTGACACTAGCTCGTTCATCGGCTCCTCCGGCTCCATCGCGCCGCCGCCGCCGCTGGCGCCGCCACTACTTCCCTGAGCCTCCTCCACTGCGCAGCCGCAGACTGGCTCACAGCGTGGGAGCCTTCTTCCACTCCTCCTTTCTTCAGTGCGCAGCCGCTTCCTCTCGGGTCTCCACAGTCACTCCATCACTGCGCAGGCGTCTTCGGTTACTTTTGGGCCCGCCACGCAAACGCTGTCCTCCTCCATTACCTATGTTGAGTGGTCTGCTGTGTCGTAGTGGCTTTGTGACAGGGACGCTGAACTCCTGGGAATGGGCGTCAAACTCTCTCCTGCCACCACTGCCAATTCACCGGGACGTCAACGCCAGCCTCCTCCATCCTGAGCAGGGTTAGGCTAGATGGAGGCTTACGAAATAACCTTACTGCCTGACATCACGCTGCCAGCCCCCTTGTACGCAATGAGCTGTTTACTGGGGTGGGTTGGGGGCAGGGGCCTCGAAACATTTCTCGCGAAGAGGCCCCGCCCCTTTCTCAGCTCCACCCCCCCCCTAGCTGGCTTATGGACACCCGGCTTTGCTAGAAAATGCGGACCATCCATTTTTGCAGGCCATACCCACCCTTTCTCTTAAAGCACTAGGACTTGGGTCCGGGGCCGGGGAGACAGGTTTTCACCCCACATCATTTTTACTAACATTTTTGAGCATAAAATCACAGATTTAGATCTACAAACGATCTCTCCATTTTACATTCAGGGAAGTGAGCCTATTGAGGTGGTGATTTTACACAGACAAGCGCTAAGGTTGAAACTACGGAAGTCGTAGATCATTGTTTTAATGTCTCTGTTCTTTGGCCATTCATCTTCACTTCTGTTACTTCCATGAGGTTGGGAGGGATTTTAAACTTGTGACGTGTCAGACGTCACTGAGAGGTTGTGACTTGCCCAAGGTCATACAGCTAGTTGGTCAAGCAGGACTCTACATTTCCTTACTCAGGGACTGCCTCACTCTAGCAGCATATCTACTATGCCAAGTTGCCGCCTACGTAATTCTGGAAACAGTTTTAAACTCTGGATCAGGAGACCCTAGTTAAGACTATCAAGGGGTTGGTAGCCTTTCTCAATGATGCCTTCCCTTCCTAATTCCTTAAATTCCTTGTAGAAGAGACTTGGCACGATTTAGAAATGACTGGAATACTGAAAGGTTAGGGCCTGATAAGGAAAATCTCATTTAGGAAAATTCATCATAAAATACCACCATATACCTGTGTAGTGTTTCCCATATGCATCACAGCCCATTTCATCTTCAAAGCAAACCTCCATATTATAGCAAAACAAATAGGCTTCAGTTTGAACGATCTGACCAGTCAGCAAATTGTTTTTTGTTTTTTTTGGTGAGGCAATTGGTGTTAAGTGACTTGCCCAGGGTCACACAGCTAGTAAGTGTCTATGGCCAGATTTGAACTCAAGTCCTCCTGATTCCAGGGCTGGTGCTCTATCCACTCCACCACCTAGCTGCCCTTCAGTCAGCAAGTTTTAAGGTTTTAAATCCAGCTTTTTTTTTCTTTTTTTTTTTTTAAGTGAGGCAATTGGGGTTAAGTGACTTGCCCAGGGTCACACAGCTAGTAAGCATTAAGTGTCTGAGGCCGGATTTGAACTCAGGTACTCCTGACTCCAGGGCCGGTGCTCTATCCACTGCGCCATCTCGCTGCCCCTAAATCCAGCTTTTTGAAATCGACTACAGTATTCTTTGGAGAAACAGGGACCAAATTGAAGTTAGCTGTGCATTCACATTCTTCTCTAACTGTATACCCCTAAAATAACAAATAGATAGGATGTTTCTCCTTTCTCTTCCTTGCCCTTCCCTCCCCACTGGGTAATTGCAGTGGGGCTAATTCAGATTATGAGTGGTGTGAACCTGGGTCAGTGAAAAATGGCAGAAGGCAGTTCTGGTCCCTACAAAAGAAAAGCAGCTGGTCCTATATCTTGTAACAACAGTAGCAGGGCCTAATGCTCAGCAGCAAATACAGAGGAGTTGAGAGATTATGGTAAAAACCAAGTTCTAGAGAAGGCAACAAAAGCTGATCCTCTCCCCTTTTCCTACAAAAGCCTTTAGAGTACAGTGAGGATCAGCCATAAACTGCACTCAAGACATGTGATTTTTAATATTTTCATAAAAAAATACAAATGAAATGAACTCTATGAGGAGAGTCAAACACAAGACTCAGGGAAAGGGGTCCAAGTAGACTTTTCAGATCAAATGTCAAGTGCATCCTTACTCAGATGACTGTGTTCTTTCCCCACTCCCAAAAGCAAACATTTCATTTCCATTCTCAGTGGGGCCCAGTCAGTAAAATGGCTCAGAAGGCCACCAAAGGTACGGAAAGCCTAACAGAACACTTCTGCTTATCCTTTATGCAGCACTAGGACAAGGGAACATTGATTTCAGGGAGAGGTCAGAATAGTTCGAGGAAGAAAAAATGATAAACTGAGCAGCAGCAAGAACCACTGTGAGGAACGAGCCCTGCTGAGAACAAGGCTCTATATATCCATTCCAGGCAAACCTTGCCATGACCAGATGGGGCTGGTATGGACAGATAGTATATGAACTGATTGAAAAAATAACTGATCCTTGAGTTAGCACGTTCCACTTCCACAGTGATGGCATTCCATTGGTTTGCTTTGTTTCATTTCCTCCAGATGTTAGTCTCCAACACCATGAGAAAACAAAGCTGTACACAGCAGGGGAGAAGGAGCTCTGAATGCATTGGTCACCATCTTATTCTTCCAGGATATAACTAGTATTTCAAGTCCAGTCACACTCTATATTAAATTGGATTCTTTTCAATTACCCTCATTCATTTCAGCAGCACCCCTTTCCCTAGGGTGTCTGATGATCTCCCAGTCCTCCAGCCTGTAGGTTTTGATAGGAAACCTCTCATTTTTCAGAGGTTGTTAGTGTCCTATGGAATGAAACTTAAGAGTTCTGCTGTCTCCAGTTACCAGTGCACACTAAAATAGGTTTTTTCTTAGAAAAAAAGCTTTGGACTTAACCAATGTTAAATCACGTTGGCATCCTGTGAACTAGGCTGGGCACATCAAATACCCAGGAAGCCATGCCCATCTCAGCTTTCTGGGAGACATCAGGCACCACACAAACATTTGCTTAAGCACAAAGTAGGCTGGAGAATACCAGGAAAAGGCTCCCTGGACCAAGGAGTGAGAAGACAGTGATTTCTCACATCACTCAAAGTGCTTTCCCATGCATTTCTGTCAACTACCCATTCCCAGGAGCTGGTGCCAACACATGGGAGTTCAAATAAGTATAGCCATCACTGCACCGGTGCCTGTAATCGCCCCGTCCACACAGTGAGAAAGAAATTTCTGCAAGGGATCCTTGGCTCTCCCCCAACCTGCCCCTTGAACTGGTCAATGGCTTTGGCTGGTGCTCCACCCTTGGTCACTTTTCACGGAGGACACACACGCCTGCATCACACCGCTGGGTCCCCATAGATGTCACCACTTCCCAGCTGTCGATGATGGGGTCATAGCACTCAATGCTACTCAGTAGGGAGTTCCCATCATAGCTGGGGGGGGAAAAAGCAAAAAAGAGCATTAAAAGCTCTGCTCCTTCCCCTGATGAACCAGTGTTCAATACAAAATATATGTCCCACTCCTAAACCCTCCCCCTTTCAAAAAACAAGACTGGGTCCCATAGAGTCTTGCCCTAGGCACAGGATGAGCCCTGCCTACTTCCTGAATCCTCACCCTGCAATAGCATAGAGCCTCCCCCGAAGCACTGTGGCTCCAACATAGCATCGTGGGGTGGTCATACTGGTAACTGTAGTCCAGGAGTCAGTTCGGATATTATAGGCTTCCACAGAAGAGAGGTGTGCAGTACCATCAAACCCTCCCACAACATAAATATGGTCATTGAGTAGTGCTACACCTGCACCTGTGGAAAAATAGGAAATACCAAATAAGTATTACTGAATTCAGGATTCTGTTCTAACTAGATCAGAGAAATATAACCTGAAGTCCCCTGCTCCTCATTCCTAATGGCAAATACGCTTTGGGGCAACAAAGGATGTAGATACAGAACAGAACAGGCCTAGAGTATCCAATCCTACATGGAGACCTACCTTTGGGCAGGATCTGAGATGGAGAAAATTAGAAATGGAATGGTTCTATTTCTCATCTTTTCCCCCAACTTGTTCTAGTCCAAACCTGTTTCAACCCTAAACTTCCTTCTCAATAGAAAAAGAAAAGCATCAAGGTGAGAAGAATAAGAGATACCATGAAGGCAAAGACAGTTTTTGCTTTTGCTTTTTATCCCCAGCTCTTAGCACATGTCTGACATATATATATATATATATATATATGTGCAATTTAAGGACTTCGTAAAGATCTAGAACACCATTCAAAATGTTGTGGTAAAAAGTTTTAACAGTCGGTTAGTGATAATGGAGAGATGCCAGTTTTTTTAAGGACCACCCTTTCGGGGAGGAGACCAACGGCATGAGCTACGCACGCCAGACTGCCTGCTAAACACTCGACTTCCGGGGTGCGAGCTTAAAAGGCAAGGAGAGAATGGAAGTGGGGACTTTTCCTGCTCTGCTGGTCTCCTGGCTGTGCTGCACAGACAGATGCTGACTGGAGTTCGACTGGGCCCAGCTCACGGTTAGCAGCAGCACACACTTGACATGGTCTCTCTCTCTCCCCAAAGGTGGCCTTGGGCTTTTGGTTGAGTTTTATACAGAATATAGACTAAGCTTAGACTTAAGACGATTTGTATTGTATTTCTACTTTCCTATCCCTCTAATCAACATCACCTGGTAACTACCACACAATAAAGCTCTAACTAGAAAACCAGAAGCTTCTTCCATTTACTAGTCTGGGAGATAAATTAAGGGAAAGGTTAAAGAGGGGAGATTTATGATCTAATATCCAATTTTAAATCTCACAATGTTTTCTGTGTTCCTTTATTCCCATCTACCCTACTTTTTAAAAAGTGCTCACTCAGTGAAAGTAAATAGCTAAGCTATTGCCTACAATAACATCCTATCAGATAACAAGACTGAAGTCCACTTCATGACAAATGCTACTTATATGGGGAAACCAGAGGCAAAGAGAAGAAATGGTTTTGTACATACTTTACAGAAAAGCAGGTGTTAGAACCAATGGAGAGAACCCACAGTCCAAAATTCCTAATATTAAGAAGCCTTAGAGATTCTGGACAGTTATAATTTGAAATTAGCCATCAGCACTGCTCTCTCCCTCTCAACTGCAATTGGACCTCTTCTCACCTGAGCGTTTAGTAGCCATTGGTGTGACATTGGTCCAGTGTCCTGTGTGGGGATCATACTTCTCAACTGAATTCAAGATGTTCAGTCCATCATATCCTCCTGGAACACAAAGTAGGACTGTTTTGGCAGTGCTCAGGATGAGTGCTTCTATTTCCCCATTTGGTCTCCTATACCAGTTTCATACATCTTGAATCAAATCATGACTGCACCATATTCTTAGACACTAAATTGTTCTTAGTTATTAGGAACTAGTAATCTATTTTATGAAAACAGCACACCAAATGGAAGATGTCTGTGGACTGGCCTGTGTTTTGGTGAACAAGGAATCACATGTAACAAAGCAGTGTCTGAAACAGAGCTCCCCCCATTTCTAAGTCCCAGGTTAAGTACCAAGGCAGTAGATCACCCCATTGGCCACCACTAGTCCGGCACCTTCCCGAGCTGTCTGCATGTCTCCCAACATGCTCCACTGGTCAATGTTTGGGTCATATCTCTCCATGCTGGTGTGCCGCCTGCTCCCATCAAAGCCACCAGAGACATAGATCATATCTGTTCACAATACACAAACAGTAATAATAAGAGTAGCAGCTAGTATTTATATAGTACTTTAAGGATGGAAAAGCACTTTACAAATGTTATTTCATTTGAACTTCAAAACAACGGTGGTGGTTAGCTAAGCAGGTAGGTGCTATTTTTATCCACATTTTACAGATGAAAAATCTAAGGCAGAGAGAGACGATAAGAAACTTGTCTAGGGTCACATGCACAGTGTCTTGAGACCATACTGGAACATGATCAGATCCTCTTGACTCCAAGTCCAGCACTGGACATGCCACCTGGCTCCCTCAAATCACAAATCAATGGAAAAGAATGGAAAAAGAAAGATTTCTAACCTCTGTTACCCTTCAGATGCTGGAAGTAAACTGATAATATGTTAAATGGTTTTTTGTGAAGTCATGAAGATCTGAAGATAAGGGTAATTTTAATCAATCACTTGAGAGTAGGGTAGAAAAGAATGCCCTATGGCAATTCAAGACAAGAGGAAGATTAAAATATGGTTTTGGGGGCAGCTAGGTGGCTCAGTGGATAAAGCACCAGCCCTGGATTCAGGAGGACCTGAGTTCAAATCTCACCTCAGACACTTGACACTTACTAGTTGTGTGATCCCGGGCAAGTCACTTAACCCTCACTGCCCCAGCAAAACATAAATAAATAAACAAAATAGAAGATATGGTTTTTAATCCTAGTTTTGCAGCTAGGACATGGGCACTTGATAACTCAGGTCCTACCCATCATGACTGGTACAAGGCTTCATTTATACTCAAGGGGCTATAGTAAGGAAATGCAAGTCAATGTCTTCTAGTTTCTCTAATTTCACTCCCATGCCTAACAATAGGAAAGTTACAATCTCTAAGTACTCAGGCGTGGATGAATGTGTTCATTACCCTAAAGTATGCCTACCTCCCAGAGTGGTAGCACCTGCCAGGCCTCGACGGACATTCATGGGGGCCACAGAATACCAGACTCCATCCTCATCAGCTGTATAGTCCAGGCACTCCACTGAGCTGAGGCGAGAGCGGCCATCATAGCCACCAATTACATAGATTCGGTCATGTAGAGATACTGTGGCCACATAACGCCTTTTCCGAGTGATGCTCTATTATATGTGGAGAGAACAAATACCATATGCTAGGGACTTGGTTCAAAGACATCTACCATAAGCTTATGAAAGAAAAATCTTGAATGCTATCCTTTGCTATCATATACTTTCTCCCAGCCTCTGACAGAAGTCATCACTACCCTCTTTCATGAGCTTTCCTCCACACATGAGTTTCATGTCTCCATTAAGATCTGGAAGACTCATCACTTCTACTCATCCCTCATTTAATGTTTTGCTGTCATTCAGTCTCTTCTTCCTGTTTATCTTAGTCTCATAGGACCTGGGGGAACATGATGCCAATTTCCTTGCTTGAGGTTTGAAAAGCATTCTGGCCACATTAGTACTCAAATCATGGTAAGGATCATATGACCCCATTCAGGGTATCTTATGAAGTCCCTCTCAGCTCTGAGAGTCTATTTCATGAAGGATAAAAAGGAAGCTACGTGTGATCACCGATAGCAGAGCCTCCAACATCATAATGAGGCTGTGCCAAGTGCCATTACTGTTAGAAGCACTCAGACCTTTATAGTAAAGCTATGACTTAGAACATCAACAAAAACTGACACTGTTCTTATAAGCCACTCCTAGGGTCATAATGCAATTTTATCAGCACTCTGAGAATGAGGGATGCAGACTGAAATTCTCTACTCAGGGATATCCTGACTACTTCTTACTGGCAAAAAGCTCCACTCCTGTGTCTTGGGATCATACTTCTCTACCACGTCGATGGGGGACTGCTGGCTGCCAAACCCTCCAATCACCAGAAGTACCTCGTTGGCCCCTGAGGACAAAATCAGAAAAGGATGGGTTACTTTTCCATCCCTGCCTGGGAGCAGGGTCCCTTCTGGGGAAGTTCACAAAAACATTTAAGCAACAACTACTCTCTTCAGTGACTTCCAAGTAAACAGTATGTAGTAGGAACAGTACTTTTTTCATATGTCCCCTGATTGGAATGCTGAGAAAATTATTAATAATAAGGGGTTTTGATTCTTACTCTTTTTCCAAAGTAATGCTATTATTTCTTTAATGTAATGTAAATATTTTCTGGCTGAAGGATGCTAACAACTAAATTAAAAAAAAAATCAACCATTGCACAATATACTTTTTCTTTTTGGTGAGGCAATTGGGGTTAAGTGACTTGCCCAGGGTCACACAGCCAGTAAGTGTTAAGTGTCTGAGGCCAGATTTGAACTCAGGTTCTCCTGACTCCAGGGCCGGTGCTCTATCCACTACGCCACCAAGCTGCCCCACAATATACTTAAAAAAAAAAAAATTGGGCAGCTAGGTGGCGTAGTGGATAGAGCACCGGCCCTGGAGTCAGGAGAACCTGAGTTCAAATCTGGCCTCAGACACTTAACACTTACTGGCTGTGTGACCCTGGGCAAGTCACTTAACCCCAACTGCCTCACTAAAAAAAAACAAACCAAAACAAAACAAAAAATTTAGCTGCCAAAACCCAAGGCTTTATTCTAATTTTCAACTGAATTTCTATTCAGAACCACCATTCCACTGGTGTATCTTTCAGCCATATCTATAGGTAAAGTTGAAAAGGAATAATTTTTTGTTTGTTTTTTGTTTTTTTTTGCAGGGCAATGGGGGTTAAGTGACTTGCCCAGGGTCACACAGCTAGTAAGTGTCAAGTGTCTGAGGCTGGATTTGAAAAGGAATAAATTAACCCACAGTCACCTCCAAGTACATGCTAAGTTAAAAACCTGTGTGGAGAGAGCCTCAGGGTCTCCATGCTACAATTTCTGAAAAGGAAAAAATGAGAGTAATCTAGCTATTGAAAAACATAACCCAAATCTCTTAATCAGGACAACAGGCAGGGTTTACCACAGATGCTGATTAGCTAATATTACAAGTACTTTGAGAATGCCTCCATCTAAATCAGGAAATGGAGCTAAAAGGGAATCAACATTCCACAAATGCACGGGCTAGGTATATGCTCTTAGAAACTTCTTTGTCATGTAAAAACTACCAGAGAACACAAAAGGGGGAACTTTATACCTGAATTTAAATCAGGATACAGATCTATGAGGACAGGAAGCATGGCCTTATCTAAAATGTCCTACATTACAAGCATGGCCACCCATTGTGTAAAAAACTTGCATTTCATGTTTTGGCTGCATTTCTTTCCGGGTGTAAAGTTTGAGGGGTTTTTTTTTGCTTGTTTGTTTTGCAGGGCAATGAGGATTAAGTGACTTCCAGGGTCACACAGCTAGTACGTGTCAGGTGTCTGAGACCAAATTTGAACTCAGGTCTTCCTGAATCTGGGGCAGTGCTTTATCCACTGCGCCACCTAGCAGCCCCCAGTCAGGTGTAAAGTTAACACCAGTATAGACTGTAGAGTTCTAGTATGTATATACTAAGATGATATGCCTGAGAAACAATCTATTTTGAAAAAGCCGCTGGCAAGGGAAGTACTATGAAGAATATCAAAACATTTGTCATTAACTTTAAATATTAGCCATCAACTAATAATACTGAGGTTTGCATTGAAAAAGTCTTGGGGGCAGCTAGGTGGCTCAGTGGATAAAGCACTGGCCTTGGATTCAGGAGGACCTGAGTTTAAATCCAGCCTCAGACACGTGACACTTACTAGTTGTGTGACCCTGGGCAAGTCACTTAACCCTCATTGCCCTGAAAAAAAAAAAGTCTTGGGGGGCATCTAGGTGGCGCAGTGGATAAAGCACTGGCCTTGGATTCAGGAGGACCTGAGTTTAAATCCAGCCTCAGACACGTGACACTTACTAATTGTGTGACCCTGGGCAAGTCACTTAACCCTCATTGCCCTGAAAAAAAAAAAAAAGAAAGAAAGAAAGAAAGAAAAAGTCTGGGGTTGGGGGTAGCTAGGTGGCGCAGTGGATAAAGCACAGCCCTTGAATCAGGAGGACCCGAGTTCAAATTCGGCCTCAGATACTTGACACTAGTGGTGTGACCCTGGGCAAGTCACTTAACTTTCATTGCCCCATAAAAAAAAAAGAGTTTTGGGTTTATCTATACACAAAACACCCCTTATTCTCTGTTTCTTGCTCAGAAGGCTGTAGGCACTATGTTCATAAAATTATGTAATTAATCAGTTATATTTCAGTTTCATTCAACAAATATTTAGTGAATAGTAACTATATGTCTAGTGATATACTCTAGGCACCGTGGCCAATCCCAAAGAGCATAGGCATAATCTGTATGATATCCTCTTGATCAATCGAATTCAGTGATAATTTTATTAATTCAGTATAATCAAATCATACTATAATTGTTCCTATGGAACCAAGTGGCCCCTATGACATTGTGTCATCTTGACCTGGAATTCCTCAGTAGAATCCCCACTGGATATGGCTGTGTCTTGCACAGTGGTTAATAAAACATTGGCTGGCTTGGAATTACTAAGATCTTTTCTTTGCTAACCTTAGCCAAGGTTCTTTACAACTCTACAATACCCTATCCTATGACAAGTATAAGACAAGGCCGTGCACAAAGCAGAAGCTTATTAAATTGTTGTTGCATTAAGTCAGTCATGACCCAATCGTCAACAGAATTGCTGACTCTTTTGGGGCCATCTTCTGTCCTGTAAAATAAGAAGGGAACTGATTAATAGGGCCTAGAGGGCCTGGGTTCAAAGCCTGTCTTTAAGGATTACTACCTGTGGGGTCTAGGTCTTAGTTTTCTCCTCTATAAAATGAGGGGGGTCGATTAGCTGGCCTCTGAGGTCCCTTCTAGCTGGAGTTCTACTGTGATCCCAGCAACTCCAGTTTTTTCTTAGGCCTTTTTTCAAAGGCCAGGTTATTTCTGAGAGCCCTTGTACACAGGTTTGGGAGATGGCACTAAATTTTCACTTATCCAAGGAAAGGCAGAGGAGAGCATTGTTCTGTTGAAGTGAATACCTTAAGAGAGTTCTTTTCAAATGTAATTTGCTCTGGGTTATAATTTAAGATATCAGTCTTCATCATAGACGGGTCTAGCAGGGGTTAAATGACTGGCAGCCAGAAAGATGACAAAGGAGGGAATTAAGGTCAAAAAGACCGACTCCATCCATTTCAGACTTCCCCCATTTTGCCTGGGATGGCCATGCTCTCCAGGTCATTTCTGTTCCCCCATTTCCACCCATTCATTTGTCAAACTTCATCCTTACCAAGTCGAGCTCTTGTTCTGGGTCCCTGCATTTGACTTCGAAGTTCTGGCCTCAAGTGGAACTTCTTTGCTTCATCAACCAGGTCCCTGCATTGCAAGCTGCATCTTATGAAAGGCTGGAACACAGCCGATGTTTAAATGAACCACAGGCAATTAATTTTTCAGAGATGTGCAAACTACATTAAATGAGAATTGACTTTTGAGTATATGAGATTGGTGGAAACTCTGGGCTCCACTAGGGCTGTTGGGACCCAGCAAAACAATAGGAAGAAGCCTCAAAAATGTCCCATTACTGAGAATTTTCAAGAGTCTGTTAGGGGAACACCACGAGGCTACAGTGACCTCCAAACACGGAGGAGAGGGATGGACATCCTGTTTGGGAAACTAGAGAAACACACTTGCCTGACTATCCAAGAAATTCTAGTATGAACGGGACAGGAAAATGAACAGTTAAAGGCAAGCAGAGGTGCCTGAGAAGGATGTGTGCATGGGAGTTGTGAAGGATGACATGAAGGATAAAGACAGTAAGAGCTATGGTACTAAATGATTTCTAAGTTTGTTAGACTTTGTTTCTTTTTCTTGCCAAACAGATTTTTTAAAATAGTCTTTGTGGGAAGAGAGGAGAGTAATTAACCACCAGGATAGGTGGTAAAGTGGAGAGAGTGCCAGCCCTGGAGTCAGGAAGACCTGAGTTCAAATCTAGCTACAGGAAGTTACCAGCTGTGTGACCCTAAGCAAGTCACTTAACCCCGTTTGCCTCAGTTTCATCATCTGTCAGATAAGTTAGAGAAGGAAATGGTGAACCACTCTAGTATCTCTGCCAAAAAAGCCCCAAATGGGCTCACAAAGAGTCAGACACAACTGAAATAACGGACAACAACAAACACTGATGTAGGGAGCTAACAAATGGGCTCATAAGCTGACTTGGCTCACAGCTACATTTTATAATTATCAAATTGATGATTAAAATGCATCACATTAGAATGGTGAAATAAAACATTTTAAAGATATTTTCAATCAGCTTGTAATGATTGGAATGACGCCACCTGCTGGAGACTTAACTGTAGAAGAGTTCTGCCCATGAAGCGAAGGTCTTTGAGGGCAAGACCAGGAGTCAGGAAGTGACGCGGGCTAGTGGGAGGAGGAAGGAAGAGACTGGCGCTCGCTCTCGCGCTTTTTCCTCTGGACTCTGGTGGAGAAGGGAGCTAGAAATGTGCTCTCCCTTTAATAGATAGAAATCTAGGCCTTTCTCTCTCTCTTTATCAAATTCTTATTCTCCTTAATAAATGCTTAAAAGTCTAACTCTTGCTAAAGCTTATAATTTATTGGCGACCACTCATTAGATATTTTAGACAGTTTAGCTAGAATTTTAGCCCTTAACAAGCTTATACCCAACCTGTGATCCTGACTTCCCCATAGTCTCAAAAATAAGAAATTATTTTTGTTCCTCACTGATCAGTCCTGTTTTCCTAGTCAATCTAAAATAGGATCCCCTTAATGCAGGTGAGATGGAAGCATGGCTAGTTGCCAGTGGTGGCTCTGTTAAATGGTTAAGCCTTTGGAACGCATAGTGTCAAGAGCCTGAGAAGGCAGCATGCCAACAGTGGAAAGAAGGAAGACTTCAATGACTGTTCCTGCCACTTAGGCAATCTGTGTGACCTTGAACAAGTCACTGTACTCTCAGTTTCCTCATCTGTAAAATGAAAGGGTTGGAATAGATGACTTCTAACGTCCCTGTCTATGAGCCTCAATGACAAATTCAAAATAACTAAATAAAATGAAATGATGTGTATTGGTTGACTTGGCACATGTGTAACTAAAAGCCTCCATAGACAGTACTTCTGGCAAAATTAAATACATTCTCCTAGTTTAGTTATGGTATTCAAGGATATGTCTCTTTTTAGCACCTTTTAATCCCAGTTTTCTGGCTAGGGAGGTCTCTTAGGAAATAGAAATCTTATTCCCTGCATGTGGCTGAGGCATAGCAAAACCAAAGGAGGCGGTAGAGTCTAGGCATCTCCTAGGACCTACCTCAGCATCTATCACATCCGTGATGTACCTGGGGGTCAGCAGAGGCATCCGGACATACTGTAGCAAGTCAGGCAATGATTCCTCCCTCTCTTTTTTTGCATGTTTCACCCAGTTGATTACAGCCTCAAAGACTGGCTCTTCAGAATCGACCTGCAAATGTACCACAGAGAATATGGGTTA
The DNA here is from genome assembly GCF_019393635.1 of Dromiciops gliroides. Classification (NCBI taxonomy): domain Eukaryota; kingdom Metazoa; phylum Chordata; class Mammalia; order Microbiotheria; family Microbiotheriidae; genus Dromiciops; species Dromiciops gliroides. The sequence goes on from NC_057864.1 coordinate 101,050,704, forward strand.
GTGCTATTCAATTCAGTTAGTCTTCTCTAGTTACTCATGGGGTAGATGGTGATTTGTTAAAGAGACATCATTTTTATTTTCCTCCAAACCCTCTTTCCTAAGTGGCCCAGCCCCAGGGAAGTTTCCTGTGTTATGGTTAAAATCAGGTCAGACTCAGAATCATTGCCGGATTGATAAGAATATTTCCTAGAAACATTATAAGCCACAGGCAGTAAGGTATCTGTTTCCTGGAGGCAACTAGGTGGTGCAGTGGATAGAGCACCGGCCCTGGATTCAGGAGGACCTGAATTTAAATCCAGCCTCAGACACTTGACACTTAATAGCTGTGTGACCCTGGGCAAGTCACTTAACCCTCATTGCCCTGAAAAAAAAAAGATATCTGTTGTCTTTTTAAATTTCTTCCTCTCCCTCCCTCTTTCTGCACCTTCAGAAACTTATCAAATGCCTTGGATGAGGGCATTATCCAAACTGGACCTTAAATTAATCTTTCATTCATAATTCCTCTTTACATATGAGGCACAATTCCTAGAATATACAATAGCCTAAAGATTGTGAAACAGAGCATAGAGAGCCTAAATCAGGACACTTGGGAGGCAGGGAAAATAGAAGCAATTCATCAGCCCTACTTGGAGAAAGGATACTTAGGTTTGAATGCTTCGCTCTTTCCATCAATCTCTGACTTTGTAATATCAGGATTTGGAGCGGTTCTTTTCTCCATTTATTCCATTACCAGAGGCTTCCCTATTAGTTTTTTCTGTGAACTCAAGTTACTGAGAAGCATATCTTGAAACTATGAGTATTTTATCACTATTAAAGCAGACACGGCAGAAATCACTGGAACAGAAGAGCTGGATTCTGACTAATGTTTCTTGGTTGAAGGTAGCTCAGTCTAGCTCAGCTTAAGCTGTAGGGTTTCTCAAGCATACACATCAAAGACACTCAACCTCCGAAGAGGCTGTCCTGGTTCACTTAGAATGATGTGATTGACCACAGTCAATGTTCAGTTACACACTTATTATTATTATAATTATTATTTTTTCAGCTACATACTTGTAAGTGCGTGCCACTAGCCAGTATACAGAGCTACTCTCTTCTGCCAGCATTAGTTTATCCCAATATTAAGAGACAGTGACTGCCTCAATGGTAGAAGGAATACCTAGGTAACATTTTGTGGCCAAGACTGTCACAGAAGGTGCCATACCTGAATTTCATCGCATTTGATTAGCTTCTCCACCTCTCCTTGGCTCAGAAGGATAAACTCTTCATGCTGCACCACTTCAGGAAAATGCTTCTGACTGAAGACTTCAGCTGCCTGCATGAGGTCAACACAGTTGTGCGTCTCAGCAAAATCCCTGATGCCTAGGCAGTTGGATGGGTCCAGCTGGCTTTCTAGGAATTCACAGCAGGCCTGCTTAACACCTATGGCAAACACCAACAATGAGAGAGATTTCAAGACACCTTGGAGGGGCTGAGGCTGCTTACATTCTTTGGACCCAGCTTTCTTGTTGTATATTGAAAGCCTGAGCCCATGGTTAAGGAACAGCATGAAAAACAGAAGAAATTCTAAATGTGATTCTGCCTTATAAACTTTTCAACCATCATCAAGATTACTTTACTTCTCTATACCTCATTTTAAAATAGAAAAATCAATTTAATTTTCTGTGAGGTTGAAAAGAATGCAATAAAAGTGATCACAAAGGATTTGGAAAACAAGGTATACAACTTCTAAATAAGTTATTTAGTAATCTTAATTCCATTCTACATTGAGTCTACCAAACAAATGAGGCCTATTTTTGGTGCAAAGGGGGTATAGCTATAATCTCTCACAATTCTCCAGTCAGTAGTTCAGGACATAAAATTAAACACACGAATATGTTTAAAAGTGACAATGTCATAGTAATACAATTTGCTTTGTGTGGACTATACAGAAACCTCTAGTGAAATGAAGCACAACTAGTGTTAAAGGAAAAATTGGAATAGGAGAAGGGTATTGTATTCAACTTCATTACAGTCTGGAAATCATGTCCCCAGGGATATAAAAGCCTTTTTCTGAAGGGAATTCAACACCCTTGTTTGGATATTATTACGTATAGCAACTGCTATTCTCCATCTGGGACGTTTCCCTAAACTGGGAACAAAAAAATGCTGCATACATTCTCTGTCACAGACTGTCCATATCATTAATTTCAAAAAATCTTCAGAGATGCCTGAATCATAAAGCATAACTGATATACCTTTCAGCTGGAGCAGACAGGCTGCAGGAAGCAGTTCCTGTACATTCTCCACCGTCACATGCACTGTCTCTGTGTACACAAAGTCCAACAGGATTTCCATAGTGGAGGCAGTCAAACCTTGAATATCAACATATGGCTTTCCCTTTTCTGAGAGCTGCAGATTCAAAAAAGAAACAGTCATTGAAATTCCAGGGGATACAGGTAGAATCTCATCTGATGAAGAATGAAGGGCTATCAAAATAGCAATACTATCTAAATTTTGTGAAAATAGAAGCCAATAGCTACAGTGTACCAAAGAGGTATACAGTATTATACATCCTATTCACAGATGACAATACATTAAAAATGGAGCAATACAAAAAGCCTCCTTAGTCAAATCCTTAATTTGAAAGAAACCAGAGGGGGCAGCTACATGGCACAGTGGATAGAGCACTGGCCCTGGATTCAGGAGTACCTAAGTTCGAATCCGGCCTCAGACACTTAACACTTACTAGCTGTGTGACCCTGGGCAAGTCACTTAACCCCAATTGCCTCACAAAAAAAAAAAAAAAAGAACTGAAAGAAACCAGAAATGCAGCTGGACACTGTTGTCCCCCGACCCCCACCCCTGCTATGTACACTGTAGCTATAGGCTTCTATTTTGATAAGAATTTATTGATAGTATTACAATGTATATAGTATTCAAAGACATATCATCATCTAGAGAACAATGGTATTAAAAGATATGCATTTGCAGCACAGAGCAATTTAAGATCACTGAAAGCACTGCACAATTTCCCAAATTTGATGAAGGACAATTTTCTTCTCCTATTGCACCCCAGGTCTAACTTATTTGTTGCATTTGGCAAACACCTAATATTCTGCAGATGATCCTACATCTTGGAAGACTGCTTTCAGGCACCTGATAAGATATTTGTTGAGTTGAATTGTTAACAAAAGATAAGGATGACTATTTGTTAAATGTTATAGAATGCATTCTTTGTTCTGGTGCCCGCTGGCCTAGACGGCCTCTCAGGTTTTAATTCGACATGTTGTGATTCAGAGAATTCAAAACTGCAGATGACTCAGAGAACCCACATGATTATTGTCCACTTCTGATGACTCATTAGGGTACAAATAATATACTTCCAGGGAGAAAAACATTGGAAGACATGGCTAAAGATCATTTAGTATCAGGCAGGAAACAGAAGCTCCTGGGACCCAGGTGGTATATGCATCATTGCTGCCCACTGAAGGCAAGGGCATCAGAAGAGAAAGACAGATCTGAACGTATTTACAGCTGGTTATGAAGATGGTGTCTAACAATACAAGGTGCCTTAAAATACAGGGATGAAGACCTCTGCCCAAGGACGATAGGAACTTAAAGGGCTAGTAAATACATATGAATGGAACCTTATAAATCTCATAAAAAAGGCTTTAAACTGAAAGGGAATAGGAAGGGAGGAAACTGCTTATGTTAATCTATCTATCAAGCTAAATACCAGAGAGTTGCTACAAGGTAGACAGAATAGGAGCAGATACATCCTGTTCACAGGACACAAAATCCTAAAAAAGGATCTAGTATTTAAAAAAAAAAAAACACGGCCTTCACTGTTCCTACACAAAGTCCCACAGTATGGGTCAGAAACAAGATAAACTAGAAATTCTAACAAAGGGAAACAAATTTGACCTCACAGATTTCTTCTGAAGCTTGGTGGGATGCGACCTACAACTGGATTTTACTGAGTATATACTTTGAGTATATATGAGTATACTTTATTCTAATGAAACGACAGGTAAAAGGGAGAATAATAGCATTTTATATTAAAAAGATAAATTCCCATAAGAAAGAAGAACCCAAGAACCTAAGTAGCACAGAGAACATTTAGGTTAAAAATCAATAGACAGTGGATAAAGCACCAGCCCTGGATTCAGGAGTACTTGAGTTCAAATCCGGCCTGAGACACTTGACACTTACTAGCTGTGTGACCCTGGTCAAGTCACTTAACCCCCATTGCCCCGCCAAAAAAAACAAAAACAAAAACAAAATCAATAGAGTCAGGGACAGAGACACCTCAGTCCTGTGTGACTGACTCCCATTTCTGCACTGACTGTATAGGAATGACAAAGGACCAGAGGGTGCTAAAAAGCATATAGTTCGGGGCAGCTAGGTGGCGCAGTGGATAAAGCACTGGCCTTGGATTCAGGAGGACCTGAGTTCAAATCCAGCCTCAGACACTTAACACTTACTAGCCGTGTGACCCTGGGAAAGTCACTTAACCCCCAATTGCCTCACTAAAAAAAATCAATAGAAGCAGAATCAGAAGCCAAACTTATCAAGTTATACCACCAACCACAGAGAGAGAAAGAGAGAACAGGTAAGGAGTTTGGGAAATAGTGATATAGTAAGGATGAGACTTCAACCGTTCACATAGCATACTGGAGTTCTCTCTCTGCCAAAAGCAAAACAACTAATACTTTCTTGACTTGCCTTAATAATAATTATTTCATACATCAAAAAATAGAGAGGGACCGACATGAAGAAATTCATTTAGTCTCACTGACAAAGAGGAGGCAGCTAGATGACACAGTAGTTAGAGCACCAGACCTGGAGTCAGGATGGCTCTTCTTCCTGAGTTTGAATCTGGCCTCAAACACCTACTAGTTGTGCTACCATGGGCAAATCATTTAACCATTTGCCTTATTTCCTCATCTCTAAAATGAGCTAGAGAAGGAAATGGCAAACTACCCCAGTATCTTTGGCAAGAAAACCCCAAATGGGTCACAAAGAGTCAATTATGACTGAAACAACTCAACAACAAAACAAAGAAGAGCTGGTCGTTAGGGTAGAGATGCTGGAAACCTTAGGAGAAAGTGACTGCTCCATTATTAACTGTTACAAAAAAGAAGCAAGTCACATAAACTCTGACATGCACCTTGATTTGGGGAGAACAGGCTTCAAAAGCTTTAGAGGAGGGATGGGTAGGATCCTATTATAAACAAATTCTAGTCAGCCTTTGAGTTATATGAAACTCTCAAGGATGAAATCCTGAAGGCACAAAGAGAAATCATTCTCATATCTATATATCTTTTTATCTCCCCCTCTATACATATAATCAATCTATATTTATAAATATCTGTGTGTATGTATGTATATGTGTACACACACACACATATATATATATATATATACACACACACACACATTAGTCTACCGAGATGATGGAAGCAAGTGATGGTAACAGCATGTGGCATGACCATATAAGATCAGGAGTGCTAAAGTAAATAAACTGATGATGGTAAAGGAAAGCAAAAGAATAAAAACTTTTTAAAAAATCCACATTGGCAAAAAGAGAATGATCAAAGAAAGGATCAAATGCCACATCTCTCCTTCCAAAAAACCCCCCCAATTTATACAAACTCCAATCACCACATATTTTTTAAAAGGTCAGGTTTTATTAAGAGTATTTATTTGATGCTGGGGGCAGTTAGGTGGTGAAGTGGATAAAGCACTGGCCCTGGATTCAGGAGGACCTGAATTCAAATCCAGCTTCAGACACTTGATACTGTGTGACCCTGGGCAAGTCACTTAACCCTCATTTCCCCCTCCCCCAAAAAGAGTATTTGATGCTTTAGAAGTATTCAAAAGATGCTCCTATAATAAAATGATTACTATATGATTCAATAAAAAATCATATTGTTCCTAAATACAATGATCACCAAATAGACTTCAAAGCACATTTATTGTATAGCATTTTCCAAACAAAGAAGCCGTGTCTACATCTCTGAGAGTGTTAGTATGGGTTTTTTGCTGAGATATGGATATAACCATTATTATATGATAAAATACTTCTATTTATGTAATATTTTATAGCTTTTCAAAATGCTATCATATATATGATTTTATTTAAGCCAAATAATCCTCTGAGGTAGGCAACATAAGCATTATGTCTCTGGACCTCAGTTTCCTCACCTGTAAAATGGAGGAGGTGGATGATTTCGAATGTCTCGCCTAGCTCCAAATCTATGGTTTCGTGATCTTATTTATCTACATTTACATACAAGGAAACTGATCTTTAGAGGATTCTTAGTGTTACTAAATTCTAGAGTTAAGACTAAAATCCAGGTCCTTACTTTTTTTTTTTTTTTTAGTGAGGCAATGGGGGTTAAGTGACTTGCCCAGGGTCACACAGCTAGTAAGTGTTAAGTGTCTGAAACTGGATTTGAACTCAGGTACTCCTGACTCCAGGGCCAGTGCTCTATCCACTGCGCCACCTAGCTGCCCCAGGTCCTTACTAATTCAATGAGCTTTTAATGACATTTGATCGCTTCTGGGGATCCTTACCACCTTTCAAAAATATGATAGTTTTCTACCTCCCTCTTGCTCTAGATACCCTTAAATTCTCCCTTTTCCTTTTCTTTATTTCACCTCTAAGATGTAAAAACATATTATAAAAGATGCTTTTTTGAAGGAGTGGAAGGAGAATTATTTTATAGGACAGTTGTCTATTGTATATTCATAATTTTCAACCAGATGACTGCAGAAAAAAATGACTACAAGACAGGCTTATGTTCTTCAAGCTGCCAAATAGGATGTATACTATATAATTAGCAGTCAGCAGTTCTAATTCAATGTTCAGCAGCTGCTGGGTACAACCTCATAAAGATCTCAAGGCTAAATGGATCAGAATCATCTGACTCTGATGCTCTCAAGCATACAATTTTCTAGAAAGTTAGGGATCTGAGAGTCTGTGTTTACCAAAGACCACTATAAAATAAGACTGGATCTGTTCAAACTACATTTCAAATTTTTATATTTCTCCTATTACAGATATATACATTAGAATTAGCCCCAGACTCAGTGTCTTATATTAAGTAGTCAGATTTTAGGCAGGCAAGAAAGTTAGTATGTTAATAGTACAACACACAGTCATGGCACTGTCTGTTCTGACACTCAATGCCAGCAGACACATATTTAGACAATTGGGCAGTCTAAATGTTTGTTGACTGACACTATAATACTGGTATTGGAGGATCAGATTTTTTGTAATCAACAGATTCTTTGAATCTACTTACACTCTTGTTCCAGGCTGTGAAACACAATAAAACTCTCTTATTCAATCTTCCACAAACAATTAGCATATGTTGCCAACTTATTATAGATTTCAAGGCCTGATGACAGTCGATCCTTAACTAAAGCATCTCTGTCAGGCATCCTATTTGTTGTCAAGTAAACTTTTTCCTAATCTCTTTGTTACTTTTTAACACTCCAGACTTAGTAGCTTTTCCCAAGTCATGCACATCTAGGATAGCTGTCTACACTCACCTTCATAGACAAGATGAAAACTAATTTTCCTCAGACTATGGCCTAAAAATTACCATGGAAAACTTATCAGACTTTAAAACAAGCCTTTGCTCTTTGATACACTGGGCTAATAAGGTCTAAGTGGGAAAAGTTCATTTTCTACTTACCTCACTAGTGAACATAGCACAGAAGTAATCGCTACAAGCAGCTAGCACAATTCGATGGGCAGGGAAATCTTTCTGCTCCACTTTCAATGTAACATCACAGAGGGTATTGCTCTTCCGGAGAGAGTTCATTGAATTGAGGATGGACTTGGCATGTGAGTTTGTCATTATGTCTTTGGGAGCCATATTGCCTCCCCCCAAGCAATATGGAGACAACAAAAAAGGGGCCCTGGGATTCTGCAAGTAAAAGAGGAAAAATACTAGGTTATTTCCAAAAGTCTAGGGGTCTGAAACATACTTCAAGAGTTTCAAAAATAAATGAGTCTTGGGCAGCTAGATGGCAAAATGGATAGAGCACCGGCCCTGGAGTCAGGAGTGCCTGAGTTCAAATCCGGCCTCAGACACTTAACACTTACTAGCTGTGTGACCCTGGGCAAGTCACTTAACCCCAATTGCCTCACTTAAAAAACAAAAATAAATAAATGAGTCTTGCTTTTTGCATTTTTTTAAAATAATGAGGTCTTCCCAGGGGAGGGGGCTACTACATAACTATTAGGAAATTTATCTCCTCAAGGTTCCACAGATAATTCCAGTGTTAAGACAAAATGATTTTTGGACAACTCGAGAACTTTCATGTAAGAAAATGTAGAACTTCATGTTATTTGAACTTCAATAACATGACTTCTTTATTAATCCTTTCATTTTCTTCTATTTCTTATTTGCATTTTTACTGCCACCACCCTAATAAAGGCCCTTATATCCTCACATTTGCATTATAGTAATTCATTTGTCTCCTAACTGGGGATTCTTCAGCCATTCTTTTCTCCTCCAATCCAAACTATGCACCGCTACCTAGGACATATACATGTGTCCTATCTTCCTGAACTGAATATAAACTCAAGTATAGGGACCTCCTCAAAGAACCTGCTACAAGGCCTTGAATAGTGCTTGATAAATATTTATTGTTTTAATACAATTTAGGAAATGTATGCAAACTATAAGTAGATTTCCCAACTAATTGTAACAAAGACCAGTGTCAATGAGTATATCTCATAAGAAAAATTGTTCAGATGTGGAGGAAATGCACTATCAGTTCCTAATATAGATAACAAAACTGCAAGAAGCTATGGTAGTATTGGACAACTTCAACCACCAGCTATCTAAACTAAAAACAACTAAACTGTAGTTACAAACTACTAAAACTCGAGCTTCCAATAAGTTCTTGTTCTTAATTGACAATTTCATATTTCACAGGGCAGAGGAACCAGGTTCAGAACTAATACTAATCTGGTTGGAAAAATGAATAGAACAGAACCTTGGACAAAAGGAGAGAGATTTTGCAGAAAGACAAAGAAATATCGTAACCTAAGTGAAGTTGAATTTAGAAAGTTCAAAAATACAATAGGTAAGATCTAATTGCCTAAGACTCTAAGAGAATATAGCTTAAGAAGAAAGAAGGAAGTTCACAAATTTTTTTACCATAAAATCATGATTTCTCATGATCAAAAGGGGGGGATATCTCAAAAAACAGATATAAGTACATAGGGAGTTCTCTCATGAACTCAGATTTTATTTATTTATTTATTTTTATGGCTTTGAGCTTTTATTAAACAATCAAAGTTTTAAAATCCCTCAGAATAGAAAACATGTCAGTATTTAACCCTGACAGGGGAGGGGGCTTCACCCCTCCAGTCATAAGACATGCTATACAAATCCAAATTTCAAACTTCTACTTTGAAAAGGGGATTAGACAGAATGTCCATGTTGGGAACATGATTTGCCAAGTCAGGTGGAAAAAGAGGCTGTCTCCCCTGTGTTAGAAACCAGGGAAATTAGAACAAATGAGAGCAAAGTGTTCCTCCCCTGGGTTAGGAGATCTGAGCTGAGCTCAGATTTTTAAAAGATTTGTACAAAAAAACAGGAGGGGCATCTAGCCAAGGAAGAATAAAAAGAATAGCATGGCCCTGAAAGAACATTGAAGACTTTAGCCTAGAGTGAACTAAAGGATGGAAAAAATATTGACAATGCCAAAATTAATATTTTTAAAAGCTTTGTTCAAGGCAAGAATATAAAGGAAAAAAGAGGTCTTTTACTTGGGGCTAGGTATTTTAATGTCAACAAAGCAAGAAAGCATAACTACTCATCCCCTATTTTGCTCTCCTCTGTCAGGGAGAATTATTTTCAGGCTGAAAAGAATTTTCAAAAGAACTAAAATCCACAATAAACATTTATAAACATATATTGTGCACAAAACATTGTAGTAATTGTGAAAGCAATATAAAAATTAGGTAAGATGTGTTTTCTGCTGTCAAGGATATCACAGTCTAGTAAATAATAAGGCAGGTAGGTGGTGTCAGGCATGGAATCAGAAAGACTCATCTTCCTGAGTTCAAATCTCACCTCAGACACTAGTTATATGACCTTGGTCAAGTCACTTGACTTTGTCTATCTCAGTTTCCTCATCTGTTAAATGAGCTGGAGAAGGAAATGACAAACTATTCCAGTATCTTTGCCAAGAAAACCTCAAATGGGGTCACAAAGAGTAAAGCATGACTGAAAAGTGACTGAACAACAGATAGGTAAGGAGATAGAAAATATCTAGATGTTACATGTATTAAAGGTTTCCTGGCCTAGAAGATAATGAAAAAAACCTCACAGATGTGTTTGTTAAACCACCATTAGTGATTTTTGAGAATTCAAGGAAGATGAAAGAGGTACCAGAAAACAAGAAAGATAAATACTACCCTGACTTTACAAAAGGGCTAGAAAGTAAATTCCCCCAAATTCAACTCAATTCAATTATTAATGAGCCTGCTGTTGATCCTTGGCAAAATCCTAAAAAAGATTAAGTTGGTAGGCTAAGTAGTAAGAGAGAAAAGTAGTGATCACTAAGAACCAGAACTGGTTCATTAAAAACAAGTCATATCTGAATCAATCAGGACAATAGTGTACCTGGATTTCAGCAGGGTATTTTACAACATCTAGTAAATTAAATGGTAAGATTCCAGTTGGTTGAGGGTGTTGTTGTCAACGTGAAAAAAAGGTCCTTAGCTCTAGTCTCTTTGAAATTTTTAATCACTGGATTAATTTTTTAAAAGACAAACACATTTATCAAATATGTAGATGAAGTAAAGCCAAGAGGGAAGGTTATATGCTCGATGAAAGACTTGAAAATTTTGCAATAGGCTGGAACCATAATGTCTACAGTAGAGGTAATGTAATTTAGTTCATAGTGTTGGACTAAGAATCAGGAAGAGCTGGGTTCAAATCCTACATTTGATATGAGCTGGGTAGCCATGAGTAGAGCACTTAATCTCTCTGGTCTTCACTTTTCTCATCAGTAAACTGGGGATAAGTGAAGAACCTACTTCACAAAGACACTGGGAAGCTCAAATGAGATTATATAAAGGTGCTTTGCAAATTTCAGAGTGCCAGAAAAACTTCCATTATTATTACTTTCTATATATTGACTTATGTTATCTCTATTTTATTGTACTTTTAGTTTGTAAAACATTTCCCAATTACATTTCAATCTGATTCCAGCAATGCTGGGGCCACCTGTCTGACACCTGTGCTCTAAGACACTATGATTCTATGACTCTACCTCCTGGTTTCCTTCAAATCTTAGCTAAAATCAACCCTTCTACAAGAAGCCTTTCGGAATTCTGGATGCTAGTGCCTTCGGATATTATCTCCAAGTTATCCTGTATATTCTTTTGTTTGCCTGTTTTCTCCATTAGATGGAGAACTCTCATTAGAAGATAGGGATTGTTTTTGCCTTTCTTTAAATGCTCAGCACTTAGCATAGCACCTGGAACACAGGAAGTATTTAATAAATGCTTGTTGACTAAGAGATTCCTGGAGCAACAGTTTGAGTAAAACAATGCAGTGTGGTAGAGAGAACCCTAGCCTGTAAGTTATAAAGACTGGTTCTGATTCTAGTTCTGCCGTTAACTAGTTGTGTGACCTTATACAAGTCTCTTTACCTCTTCAGGCCTTAGTTCTCTCAACTGTGAAATGTGAGATACTGATTAAATGATTTCTACAGCCTCTTGCAAAATTAACCTTTTATGATTCTATTTATGAAAGGGCATCTCTGTTATTGGGTACTGACTGATGCGTGGTTTAAAAATCTAAGTGTGGGTTCTAATCTGTTCCCCCAGCATTCATCTTTTTTTTGGTGAGGCAATTGGGGTCCCCCAGCACTCATCTTTTTTTTGGTGAGGCAATTGGGGTTAAGTGACTTGCCCAAGGTCACACAGCTAGTAAGTGTCAAGTGTCTGAAGCCATATTTGAACTCAGGTCCTCCTGAATCCAGGCCAGTGCTCTATCCACTGTGCCACCTGGCTGCCCCCACCAACTTGATTTATTAGCAAAATCCGTTGCCTTCCAAGTTCAACAACAGTAACCCATGGCCATCTTTACATAAATAAACTGTAGGGTCTGACAACACAGTTACAATTCATTAAATATACTGACTGGTCAAACTTGAATTTGTCCACTTTTTAAGACTGTTACACTCTTTGGGGGAAAAAATGAGGAAGATTGACAATTTACTCCATTTTCTTTAGTCTAAAGCTTTTCAAATGGTCAAGAGAATATGATGATGAAAATCGTATTGGAGTCTTTAATAGCTTACTTTCAACCATCATTTTTCAATATCAAAAGAAAGACAATTCCTGGCCACCTCATTAGCAGCAGTATACCTATCACAAATTTTTCATTACTAGTTATCCTTTTTTAAAAAAATAAGTTAATCTTCTACAAGTCAGGTGACCACTGTTCCCATTGTACAAATGAGAACATATATCACCAAAGCATTAGCCATTATAAAATCAAGGATCTTGGATTATTAAGTGTTCTTGTTTCTCTTCTGTTTCCCGGATAGCAGGCTATTCAGTCACTCTGAGGACAAAGAAATGTCACAGGTGAGGCAGCTAGATAGTAGAGTTTTAAAAGCCACTCCACCTGGAGTCGGGAAGACTTGAATTCAAATCCAGTCTTAGCCACTCACAAACCTTGGACAAGTTACTAAACCTGTTTGCCTCAGTTTCCTCAACTGTAAAATGGGGGTAATAATAGCACCTCCCTCATAGGGTGGTTGTGAGGATCAAATGAGCTATTTCTTAAAAAATACCAAGTGCTTAGCGCAGTTCCTGCCACACAGTAAGAACTAGATAAATGCTTACTCCTTTTTCTTTCCATCAGAGGGAAAAATAACTCAAATTAGCCAGAAAATTCGGATTCAAGTCTTGGTTCTGCCAGCTGCCTGTGTACCTTTGGGCAGGTACTTCTGGGGGGACTCAGCTTGTCATCTTTAAAATGGGGGTGTTGGGTTAAATGATCTCTAAAGTCCCTCCGATCCTACGATTACGGGGGTCAATGCTCCCAAAATGTCTAGTAGCTCTATTCCTAAAATCCGTGCTCATAGAAGCCGCCCCGGCCCCGTCACGACCCCCACGTCACAAGCGGATCCCCACACCCTCCCCCAGCTGGGTTTCGGGGCTCCCCGGGGACTGAGGGTTGGAGTTATGGGAATGTGGGGTTCAACATCGGTCCACTTTTAATTTGCTGCAGGCTGACAAAAGGCCCTCATCCCCCACCCCAGAGGGAGGCTGGTCCCGGGGGGAGGGGGCGACGGCTCCTGGGCGCAGCGGCCGGACAGCCCCGCCCCGTGCTCCCGCAGGCCCCGAGCCTCCGGGTCCCTCCCCGGCCACACGGGGGCGGCAGCGCGCGGACGGGGCGGGGAGAGGGCAAGGGAGGCTCAAGTGTGGCTCCCTCCACCCAACTCACCTCAGCACCCCGCCCTACCCAGCCAGGCAGGGCTGGCCCCCCGCCCGAGGGGGTGGGGTGGGGTGCGGGGCCCGCAGGCGGCTCAGTGGGCGCCGAACAGCCGCCGCCGCCGCCGCCGCCTCCCCGTCCCGGAGCCGCCAGAATCGTGGTTGTCGTTGTCGTTGTCGTCGTCGCCGTCGCCGCCGTCGCCGCCGCCGCGCGACGTGATGACGCACGCAACGCGAAGACGGGCCCCTTCGCTTTCTTCAAGTGCCACGTGACAGGGTGGGTGGGGTCACATGACCCTCGCACCACCCGGTGCTACTCCGAGCCGGCTGGAAAAGCGGAGGAGGGAAAGGAAGACGTTCGCGGAGCTGGACGGGGGTCGGTCGGCGCGCTGTAGCCCCTTCTCTACGGCGGCTCGCCAGGCAGGGCCGAGGGCGAAGAGTGCGGGGAGGGCCGCCGTTCAGGATCTGCCTGCGGCCGGTTTTCCTGGGCTCGTGGTCCGGACGCCTCTCAGCGCATGGAGGAAACCTACGAAGCCGTGACCGCAGTCCAGGCCCATCGCTCAGAACGGCCTCATGGATCCGGCGGGGCTGGGGGCGGGGGGGCCAGGGGGCGCCTGCCGATGTGGTCAGAATCGACGCCGCAGCCGCTTCTTCCTCCCTCTCCACGTTCTCGGCATCACAATGGGACTTAATCGTCCGCGCCCAGGGGACCTCCCGTGGTCACTCGTCTTCCGGGGCGGGCAGCCTCCTCCCCTGACCTTGCCGCGGATTCCTCGGGGAGCCGCCGAAGCCCCAGTGTCCGCCTCTGCGGCCTTAGCCTCGTCCTGACGGTCCAGCAGGTCCTACCTAGGCGGATAGGAAGCCAGGCTTATAGGACGCGGGCCACCCCCAGGCTTGCTGAATTAAGCGATTACTTGGGTGGGGAACAAAACACTGCGCCCACCCGCTAGTGGGCGCGAGGGACCTCCTCTGAGTCTGACCTCAACCATTCTAGAGCTCCGTACTTTCCAGGCAAACCAAGCTCTTCCCCCAGCTCCCACCTCCCCGAATTTGTGCACGTCAGGCCCCATCCCAGGAATAGTCCACAATCTTTATCGTTCAGAAATTCTGTCTTCCTATAAGGTTCATCTGCTTTTCCCTGCTTCCCTGGTGTTAACGCTCTATTTTCTTTGTACGGAGTTTTCCTCCCAGTAGAATGGAAACTTCATGAGGGCAAGAACTGCTTCTTTTATCTTTGTACTCTCAGTGCCTAGCACATAATAGTCACATCCCTAATAAATGTCTGTCTAGGACCACTATCAGTCAACAAACGTTGTGCCTACTATGCCAGGTAATGTGTGTCTGCTGAGCCAAGGGAAACAATAAGAGGCATAAACAATTCCTGCTCTAAAATAGCTCACAAGCTAATGGGGAAGACAAGCAAATATGTACAAACAAGCTATATACAGACAGGGTAAATAGGAAATAAAAGAGGGAAGGCACTAGGATTAAGATGAGTTAGGAAAGGCTTCCCGTAGATGGGATTTTAGCAGGGATACTAATCTTCCTGATTTGTGGTGTTCTTTGGTGTTTGGGTTTTTTTTTTTTTAATCAGTTTCCATGAGTTCGGTAATCATTTTTATGTAGATGACTCCTAACCTCTCCTGAACTTGAGTCTAAAATTTCATCTCTACCTGGTGGTTAAATAGTCACATTAAACTTAGAATGTCTTATGGCAGTCATACTTGACTCTTTTCCTTTAAGTATGACTGCCATGAGACATTCTAAGTTTAATGTGACAGCTGATTCTTCATCCACATCTGCATCCCTTTTTCCTACAAATATAGTGTCTAACTTAATTTAGGCTGGACCATAGGACCTGTTTTAGCTTCCTGGTCTCTTACCTCCTTAAACCAGTCTTCACATAGCTGCCCAACTGATTTTTTTTTTCAATAGCTATGCCCATGTCACAGCCCTCTCCCAAAGTTTTCAGCAGCTTCCTACTGCCTCTAGAATACTCATCCTGGCATGTAAAAGCCTTCCACAATCTTGTTTTCACCTTACCTTTACAGGACTTTTAAAGAATAATAATAGCTAACATTTATACAGCACCTACTATTCTACATGCACTGTGCTTAGTACTTTATAGATATTTTATCATTACAACTACTTTGGGAGGTAGGTGTCATTGTTATCTTTTCATAGTTGAAGCAGCTGAGGCAAACAGGTTAAAATTGCTTGCCCAAAGTCAGAGCTAGTGAGTATGAGAGGCTGTATTTAAACTCATGTCTTCCTGACTCCAGACCCAGTGCTCTATCCATTGCATCACTTCACTGATTTTGCAGTTAAAATTGACTTCTAAGCTGGTCTATTCCTCACAAGTATTCCATTATTCTCTGTTCTACTTGTCCCCTATATCTCCCTCCTCACTTCTCTTTGAACCCTTAACTGACTTCAAAGCACTGCCCACATAGTTAGTACTTATCACCTCCTAAATACACCCTTTCCTGATCCATCCAGTAGCTAGCACTCTATTACTCCTGAAATTACCATGCAACCTGGTATTTGCTCATCTGTGTACAATGGTATCTCCCAGTAGAATTCAAGCTCCCTGAGGGCAAAAGATTGTTTTCATTTTTTTGATCTTTGCATTCTCAGCTGTACATTGTAGAATCTTGTGTCTTAGTAGATGCTTAAGTAAATATTTGTTGAATTTAGTGGCAATATATGGAGCAGTCCTGATTCACTGTGAAACAGGTTACATGATTGTACATGTATAACATCAGACTGCTTGCTGTCTTGGGGAGGGGAGAAAAATTTGGAACTCAAAATCTTATAAAAATTAATGTTGAAGACTATCTTTACATGTAATCAGAAAAAAATACTATTAAGGGGGAAGAGGTTACTCAATTCATTATTTTATCCATTATTAATAGTTTGGTCAAATTGTTTCTTCATATATTAAATCATTCATGAAAGTTAAAGGGAAGAAACCAGTTTTGCAGAACCTGTCCATTATCTGTGTTCCTCACTTCTTGCTGCCAAGTCACTAATCTCAAATCATATGTTTCTGTTTTCATATTTCCTCTTAAAAAGCACTCGGATGGGTTTTGGTTAACTCTGGCTGCTGAAATTAGGGAGTTTTAAACTACAGAGAGCATAGCTCAGCATATTTTTTTCAAGCTTCCTTCTTTCCAGTAAACAAGAAGCTACTGGTACCTTTTCTAACTGCCTATTAGACATCTTGAATTTGATGTCGCATAGATAGCTTAAACAGTCCAAAACTGCACTCATCTTACTCCTTCCCAAGCTCTCCTCTCTTCCTGACTTCCCTAGTACTGCTCAGCTCACCACTATCCTCCCAGTCACCTAAGCTTATAACCTAGTGTCATCCTTGACACTATTATCTTCTCCTTTCCCCTTACCCAATATGATGCCAAGTCCTGTCAAATCTACCATCACAATATCTCTAGTATATGACCCCTTCTTTCCTCTGACACCACCCAGTGGTCGTGCCCTGGTGTACTCTGTCATCACTTCATGCCTAAACTATTGCCTTGGCCTTCTGGTTGGTCCCCTAGCCTCAAGTCTTTCTCTACTCCTGCCTATTCCCTACTCAGCTGTCAAATTCATCTTTCTAAAGTGAAGGTATGACCAGGCCACTCCCTCTATTCAAGAAACTCCAGTGGTTCTACTATCACTTCCAAAATAAAATATAAAATCCTGTTTGGCTTTTAAAGCCTTTCATAAATTCGCCCCATCCTACCATAGTAATCTTCTCATACCTTACTCTCCACATTCGACCCAGTAACTTGCTGGCTGTTTCCCATACCTAGAATTTGTTCTGTCCTTATCCCTGTATCCTGGCTTCCCTTAAGTCCTGGTTCAAATCTCTCTCTCTCTCACAAGCTTTCCCCAATTTCCCTTAATGCTAGTGCCTTCCCTTCTGCAATTACTTCCAGTTTAGCTTATATATAGCTTTGTTTACCTAGTTGTTTGCACATTGTCTCTCCCATTAAAATGTAAGCTTTTTGAGAACAGGGACTTTTTTGTTCTTTGTATCCCTAGCATTTAGCACAGTACCTGGCACAAATAGGTCCTTAATGCCTGTGGATGACGTCAAGTGACACAGAGCTGGAAGGAACCTATGAGATCTTAAGTGTAACATTCAGTGACAGTTTGGGTATGTACTAGATCTCTAAGCCATGGGGACATTTTATACATGTTCCTATTTTCTGACCTGCTTTCTGAAGGTCGTGGCTTATCTCAGTCCTGAGTTACCCCCACCATCCAATCCTTTTCCTGTTGTTCCCTGGCTGCTCAGCATCATTGGAGAACACCACAAAATAATGGTCAACCTTAGGTAGTCTTCATGCCTTAGATGTTGAATTTAATTGAAACTTGAGCCTTTGGTTCACCTCTTTAGGTGCTATTGGGAGGTTCCATCACTAGCCAGGCTGGGGACCTGGAAGTTGCTTCTGGCTAGAACATATCAGCTGGCTAGAATATTTGTGTTTTTCCAAGTCTGCTGGACACAAATCAGTAATGCCTTCCCTAGGGGGTATTGGAAAGATCTTCTTATCCACTTAGTAACATAGTTCCAGGATATATTTACATTCTTATCAAAAGGTAGTAGTTTTAAAATGACCAGAGCAATACACATATCCAAATCTCTACTTCCAGAGGCTAGGCTCCTTGCTTTCTTTTACTGCTGCCCCATTTCTGGCTAAACTAGCTTGTTAACACCACTACCTGGGTTTGGGATAAAGAAAAGAGGCAAATCTCAACTTTACCGATTAGGCCCTTTGATCAAAGTTCTAAGGAAAGAGATCAAAGCAACGTTTTCATATTGTCCCAGGCTTCTGAATATCCGCATCTTTCCCACAAGGCACTGAGAAATGGAGGTATTACTATAAGCTTCAGGTTTTTAATAAGGTAGAAATTCCTAGAGTCAGAACACTTCAGGCCCAGTCTTAGCTCAGTTGTATGACCTCAGGAGCTCAGTTTCCTTGGTTTTTGTATTTTGTACCTGAGAGATAAGAATGGTTTTTCTATTTTTAAATAAAGTTTTATTGTATTGCAAATGTAAAAAAACATTCTTAGCTCACCAGGCAAGAGGCTCAGGACAGGTTTCATTTTGGGGGCTGTAGTTTGCTGACCCCTGGACTAGACCCTTCAGATTTATAGTCTATGATTCTGTCATTTCAAAGGAATTTGCTTGTTTCACCAGCAACAACACATCTTTAAGCCCTAAAGCACCAGCAACCACTTTTGCACTACCTGGTCAGTAGAAGCTGGTTTAGCTTTTCAAAAAGGCACAGGAAGGCATGGAATGACCTCTTTATTAGACAACCCTAGGCAATAAGATTTTAACGGCCCTAAACTCCCCCTAAAATACCCTATGTCCTCTTTATATAATCATAGTCTTTGCACTGAGATACACAGCAATGATAACAGGGCTCCCTTTTAAAGCTTAGTATTAAATATTAAATATTTTCTTTCACTTTAATTTTACATTACTCTGCTGGGGGGATACGGTCGTGGTGGGGGAATTAAAACGAGTTAGATGAAGCCTGGACACGCTTCCATGATTAGCCAGCTTGGTAAAAAGTGGGTGGCTTTGTTCCTACTGCTGTGTATGCAGATCCAGGCCCTGGAAAGTTTAGACCAAGTTATGGTGGTTTTCAAAAGTGTGCTATGAAAAGAGCGGACAGTTCTAAGCCAGGATACAAAGTAGGAATGAGGGGCAACTTTCTTCCAGAAACAGAATTTCTGAAGAGACCCAGTTCTCTAGTTGTTTCCAAAATGCCTGGAGAAAGGAGAGCGGAAAGGATTTTCAACATGAGTTTCAAAATACTGTCCCTGTGAGGTGACTGGCGGCTGTTCTGAGGAGGGAGAGGGATGACTTGGGCCATCTCCTCTGGTCCTAGCTATGGAAATTGAGAGTTGACAGCCCACAGGATGTAAGAGTGGGCTGAGGCTCAGTTGGTATGGAATTTACTAAGAGGTTTCTTCCAGAAACAGACAACTCAAGTCTTCCTTTCACTTCAGCAAGGAAATAGTTTTTTAAAAAGCACTTGGGAAGCTCCTATCCCTGTAGTAGGTGGACTCAGAGAAGGGAGTCATCAGTGCAGCCGCCTTCAAGGCCATAACGGAATTCCTGAAGGTTGGAGACGCCATAAAAGTGGACAAAAGCTGCTGCCACCACCAGGACATGGAAAATCTGATGTGACTGGAACTACAGGAAGGAAAGAGAGAGGCTTTTAGGTTAAAGGCACAGACAGTTTGGATGTAAAGAAAGATGTTTTTGATTAAAAAACTAATTACCTTCTTTATCTCTCAAGACCCTTTACTTAGCTTTGAGAGCAGTTACTTCCTGTGGCAATGATTAGAGGAATCAGTCCTTACCCATATATCAAATTTGCCAGGAAAGAAGCGCTCAGGGATTCGGGCAGCATATAGCCCAGCTCCAGTGATGTACATGACAGCCATGAGGAAGAACCAGCCCATCTGGCCCACTGTTGTGGCCTTGACAAAGCCTTCTGCAATGGTGAAGTGCATGGTAGGCACAACCCCACTCAAACCGAGTCCCAGGAACACTCCTGAGGGAAGAAGGAAACATACAATAAATACTATGTGTCATTTTACCAATAAAGTATCTATTTAGGTGCAAGGATTTTCACTTGGTATCTTACAGTGGAAATCTATAAATGTCAATAGTAGTTAGCAGATGAGTACTGGGTGATATATTTCACACACACACACAAAGTGAGAAAAAAATGAAGAGTTGTATTCAAAGTAAATCTGGATGGGGCAAATCTAGATGCCCTTTGTTTTTCTTTTTTATTAATTTTCTTTTTTGTTACATTTTAAGTTCCAAACTGTCTCTCTCCCTTCCTCCCTCCCCACCCTGCACAAGAGAAGGCCACCACTGACAAAGATTTATAAATATATGTAAAACTCTACTATGCATATTTATGCATATTCTATTTATCAGTTCTTTCTCTGGAAGTGTGGATAGTATCTTCATAGGTCCTTTGTGGTTAAATTATTCTTCAAACAATGTTGCTATTACTGTATACATTGTTCTCTTGGTTCTGCTTATTTCACTTTATATTATTTCACACAAGTCTTTCCATGTTTTTCTAAAATTAACCAGTTCATCATTTCTTATAGCACAGTGGCATTCCATCACAGTCATATACAAATTGTTGAGCCTTCCTCAATTGATGAGCATCCTCTCAATTTCCATTTCTTTGCTACCACAAAGAGAAGGCCTATAAATATTTTAGAACATTTAAGTTCTTCCCAAGGGCCCCCCACCCCATCACCTTAGGAAACAGACCTAAGAGTAGTACTGCTTGGTCAAAAGGTATACACGGTCTTATAACTCTTTGCGTACAATTCCAGGTTGTTCTCAAAAATGGTTGGATCAGTTCACAGTTCCACCAACAGTGTATTAGTGTCCCAATTTTTCCACATCCCCTCCAACATTTGTCATTTTCCCTTTCTATCATTTTAGCCAATCTGAGAGGTTTAGATGATATCTCAAAGTTGTATTAATTTGCATTTCTCCAATCAACAAGGATTTAGAACATTTTTTCATATGACTATATATAGTCTTGATTTCTTCATTAAAAAAAACAACCCAGGGGCAGCTAGGTGGTGCAGTGGATAGAGCATTAGCCCTGGAGTCAGGAGGACCTGAGTTCAAATACAACCTCAATGACTTGACACTTACTAGCTGTGTGACCTCTGGGCAAGTCACTTAACCCCAATTGCCTCACCAAAAGCAACCAAACAAACCCCCCCCCCAAACTGCCTATTCATATCCTTTGGGGAATGACTCATATTCTTATAAATTTGACAAAGTTTTCCACATATGAGACAGGAGACCCTTATCTGAAAAATTGTACATAAAATCCCCTCCGCCCCCCATTTTCTGCTTTCCTTCTAATCTTGGCTACATTGGTTTTATCTGTACAAAACCTTTTCAATTTAATGTCATCAAAATTACCCATTTTACATTTCGAGGAGTTCCAAGTTTCGAGGAGTTCCAAGGAGACACATTCTTTACCTTATTGGGAGAAGTATTTTTGTCTCCTCTCTGACTGTTCTGTTCAGAAACCCAGGGATGTAAATATTAGGTGCTTTGCCCAAAGTCACTCTCCAATTGTTAAATATAGGACATAGATTTCCTGGATTTGGCCAACTCCAGTCAGTAGTAGGTCACCTGGCTGCCAAATGCAGGACAGAAAAAGGCTGTGCCTGGCGTTATCACTTCCTCCAGAAAAAGGAGGAGCTTTAGGAGGGCTGATATCCTGGAGGCTATCTATCTTCAAACAAAGGAGAATGGCTGGAAGATCTATACAAACAGCAATAAGGAGGAGTTAACGCACAGAAGTTATTTAAGAATACTAATCATTAAGCAGGTAGATGATAATTGCTGGTGTAACTTCTGGTAATGACAAGACACAAAGGTTTAGCTATAGGGCTGCCACAGCAGTTAACCAATGTTTGCTTTCAAACATTTTTGTTCCTGGAACCCGGATTATAGCCAAGTTCTCTAACCAGCTCTGGGTACATTAATTTTAACCTTTTGGCCTTCTGAGATGTTTTTTTTCCTTACTACTGTAAATCAAGAATGTTAAAGAAGGCATATTCATCCTCCTAAACTATTTTAGTAGCTCCCCATCAACAGAGAAATCCCTGAATGGTCCAATCTAACACATCTCAAAACAGGAGGCGGCTAGGTGGCTCAGTGGATAGAGCACTGGGCCTGGAGTCAGGGGGAGACCTGGGCTCAAATTCAGCCTCAGACACTTACTAGCAGTGTGACTCTGGGCAAGTCACTTAACCTGTTTGCCTTAATCCACTGGAGAAGTGTGAGATTTAAAATTGGATATTAGATCATAAATCTCCCCTACTTAACCTTTCCCTTAATTTATCTCCCAAACTAGTAAATGGAAGAAGCTTTTGGTTTTCTAGATAGACCTTTTTATTTATTGTTATGGTAGTCACAAGGTGATGTTGATTAGAAGGATAGGAAAGTAGAAACACAATACAAATCGTCTTAAGTCTAAGCTTAGTCTATATTCCTTATAAAAACTCACCAAACCGAAAAGGCCACCTTTGGAGAGAGAGAGTCTGTGCCGCGCCGTCAGGAGTCCCGCCAAGCAGGCAAAAGCCTCCCTTCCATTCTCTGTGAGTATGGTATTACAATTTATTTCAACTGCAGGCATAAAATTCCTACTAATATTAAACACATTTTCACGCACGTCAGACTGCCTGCGGGACTGGACTTCTGGGGTGGAGAGAACGGAAGGGAGGCTTTTGCCTGCTTGGCGGGACTCCTGATGGCACGGCACAGACTCTCTCTCTCCAAAGGTGGCCTTTTCGGTTTGGTGAGTTTTTATAAGGAATATAGACTAAGCTTAGACTTAAGACGATTTGTATTGTGTTTCTACTTTCCTATCCTTCTAATCAACATCACCTTGTGACTACCATAACAATAAATAAAAAGGTCTATCTAGAAAACCAAAAGCTTCTTCCATTTACTAGTTTGGGAGATAAATTAAGGGAAAGGTTAAGTAGGGGAGATTTATGATCTAATATCCAATTTTAAATCTCACAGAAGGAAATAGCAAACCATTCCAGTATCCTTGCCAAGAAAACTCCATGAAGAGCTGGACACTACTGAACAACTGAACAACAAAAACAAGTCACAAAGACAAGATAAATGGGAGAATTGTGTCTCTTTTGCCATGTGACCGGTTATATTTCCTGTCTGTTTCTACATTTCCACTATAGCCTATCACCCTTTGGACTGTTTCTGGTCTCATCCTTTTCCCAATCTCAGCACCCTAAAATTCCAAAAGGTACAATTCTTCTATCTTGGACTGAAAACCCCAACCCTAAAATTTATTTTCTTTATCATGAATAATGGTCACTTGTCCGTTACCAGATTTCAAAGGAGTACTGAACTTTGTCTTAGAAATTCATTTTATTTTTTGTTTGTTTTTTTTGGTTTTTTTTTGGTTTTTTTGCAGGGCAATGGGGGTTAAGTGACTTGCCCAGGGTCACACAGCTAGTAAGTGTCAAGTGTCTGAGGCCGGATTTGAACTCAGGTACTCCTGAATCCAGGGCCGGTGCTTTATCTACTGCGCCACCTAGCCGCCCCCGAAATTCATTTTAGTTTCAAAGTTCTAAAAGTAGATCCAGAGCTCATCTGGGATTCCTAAGTCCAAGAAAGGACCCTTTGCTCTCCTGGGGTTATAACATATCTGCCTCACCTGCTCTTGTTTGCCGGTGTTTGGGTGTGGCAAAACGGTCCCACTGGGCCACAATGATGGCAGAGATGCCCAGGACACAGACAATGGAGAGGTAGATGAGCCGTGGCTGTGGAGAGCAGTAGAACGAGTAATAGAGCCAGGGGACAAAGCTCCCCATGATCAGTAGAGCAATCCCTGAATAGTCCAATCTAAAAACAAGTCAGAAAGACAAGATAAATCAAATGGGAGAAATGCCAGTGTTGTATTTGCTATGTGACCTGTTGTATTTTCTGTCTATCTCTAGATTTTCTCTAACCCTTTGGGCTAGTTTCATCCTTTTCCCAATTTTATACAATCAACTCTTATTCCTTAAAATTCCAAAAGCTGTAATATTTCTGTCTTAGACTGAAAAGAACCCAGACTCCCAAATTTAGTTTTTAACTATCGTCCTTATCCATCCAGAGGGTGCTTCAAACATATGGGTGCTGCTCAAACCCAGCCAGATCTGAGTATATTTTTACCAGCTCTCTGAAAATAGGGCCTTTAGCCCTAAAAAACAAGATTAAGAAAAAAAATCACACTGGAGAGTTAGAAAGAGTATGTCAGTGAACTGACAGACACATGGTGGTTCTAGGAGTGTATGGGCAGCAGAGATAAAACTTGGAAGGAGCACTGACAGATGGAAACACAGAAATGACCACACCCTTCTTAGGGACAAGATCAGGAGAAGGCTAAATTATCACTGGGGACAAGGTCTGGGTAAGCTGCCTGAGTGACATAGGGATGGATGGCACTGTCAGACTTTGCAGGCAGAAAACTATATAATAAAAGCACTGTGCATTGACAGGGCTACATTTCTGTGAAGAGCTAGAGAAAAGGAGTCATTACCCCACAACCCTTAGCCAATCTTGCTAGCAGCAAGGAAGAATCCGTGGCACTCAAAGCAGGCAACTAGTGCTGCCATCTAGGTGGAGAGAGAAGTTCAGGGGCCTCTTACTAATGATGGTCTTTTGACTCACTTGGAAAATGTCCGAGAGACTTTTTCTGAATGACAATAGACGGTGTGAAAGAGCCAGGAGAAGCTGAGGCAGAGCACAGCACCCAGAAAAAACATCCCAAAGACCACTTTCTCCTGCAGAGGGGCCATGAAGTACATATTTGGTCTGAGCATGGTCAAGATTCCCAGAAAGAGAAACAGCACAAAACCTGTGGGAAGAACAACCAATGAATTCCTGCATGGGTCTCTCTGGTGTGGAGCATTTCTCTCTAACAAGAAAAGGTCTGAAAGAACATGATCTAAGCATCGTGCTGGGGGACTGGCCACCTAAATTTTCAGGGAAGAACTTCCCTTTTCTTAATATTCTATAAAAAAGACACTATTCCAAATGGAGCTACTTCTCTTAAACCTTCTGTTTTATTTTATTTTATTATTATTATTTTTTTTGCAGGCAATGGGGGTTAAGTGACTTGCCTAGAGTCACACAGCTGGTAAGTTTCAAGTGTCTGAGGCCGGATTTGAACTCAGGTACTCCTGAATCCAGGGCCGGTGCTTTAACCACTGCGCCACCTAGCTGCCCCCAAACCTTCTGTTTTAAAACATGAAGGATTAGAAGAAAGGATATACACTTCAACCTTGTGTCCCCTCAAGAGACCATTTGGTCAAAATGGTCTCTTCCACCTCTTATTCCCCGGATATAAAAGACAGAGGGGTCAACTAATCAGGGACAGCCTGAAATCAAGCCCTTAACTTGTTCCCTCGCTGGTGAGAGAGCCTTCTATTTAATTTTGTTTCCAGGTGCTCCATGTGAATGGCATTTGAGTCAATGAAGAGTGATCCAGTAGAATGAGCACTGGGATTAAGGATTAGAAGGCTGGTTTCGATTCTGCCTTAGACACTGCTCTGCCTGTGCAGTCTTTGGCAAGTCTATGAACCTTTCTGGGTCTCAGTTTCCTTACCTTCCTATTACTGTTCAGGGCACTACCATCCTTGTCATCCAGACTTAAAACCTACATGTCATCCATGACACCCCACTTTCTCTCACCTCCCATAACCAATCTGTTGTAAAGTTCTGTCACTTCTACTTTCACAATAAATATCTCTTGTAAACATACTTGCCCTTCTATCCTCTGACACTCTGGTCACCTCATACATAGCCTACTGAAATCGTCTTTTGGTTGGTCTTTGCCTCATGTGTTTCCCTAGTCCAGTTCATCTTCTACCTAGGTGATCTTCTAGGCACAGGCCTGACCATGTCAGCCCACCCCCTCAATCCAACCAACTCTAGTGTCTCTCCCCATTACCTCCAAGATCAAATATATGTCCTTAATAATCTTGCCCTTCCTACCCTTCCTTGTTTTCCCCCACATACTTGGTGATCCAGTGCCACTGGTCTCCTTTTTGCTCCGTGAGCAAAGATGTTCCATCTTCCAACTCTAAGTTTATCCCTCCCTTCAAGTCTCAGCTAAAATTCTACCTTCCACAAGAAGGTTGGATTTCTTGATCCCCTTTAAAGACGGTGTCTTCCCTCTGAGATTATCTCTAATTTATCCTGTCTATAGCTTGTTGGTATACAGTTGTGTGTTGGTTGTCTCCCCCATTAGACTGGGAGCTCCTCAAAGGCACGGACCGGTTTTGCTCTTTTTTGCATCCCTAGTCCTTGGCACAGACAATGTCACATGGCAGGTACTTCATAAATGCTTGTTGCCTTGACTTGTTTGTAGAATGAGAGGGTTAGAATAGATGGTGTCTAAGGTCCTTTCAGCTCTAACTCTATTTTCTGTGAGATGAGAGGTCGAACTGTCATACCTTCTACCCTCTGATTCTACCACTTACCAAGCAGATGGGTCCAAATATTGCCCGTCTCAGTGTGGATACGGAAGATGCTCTTAAAACAGGCACGGAAGGAAGGCATAGGTGGTCTGTGACCATGTAGAAGGTAGTCATTGTCCTTTAGCCAGTCAGGGAGCACATCATACGGGATGACTCGCCAGCGTCCTTCCCATACCTGAAATATACAATATATATGCTTCTTCTAGGCAAGCTCCTGTGGATTGATGCCCCTCTGTGGGCAGGATTCAAAGCAAAGTTTGAATGAAGCTGGCAGAATCCTGATCCACATTTTTGCCCAATCTCCTAAAAAAAAAAAAAATCTATTTTCTCTCTCTGAATCTCCATGCTTTGTCACATGCTAATCTGGATATGCTGTAGCAGCCAGCTCTTAGTGGGAATAGTCTGTCTTTTGAAAGTGCCCTCTGTACCAGGCACATGCAGCAGCAGATTAACTGGATGTCTAACCAGCCAGCCTTCTCCCTGATCTACTTATTTCAAAAAGAAGGGAAAAAAGGAAAAAAGAAAAGCAACACCCCGACCCCAACAACACACATATATACAAACGGAACATGCTTGCAATCGGGTCACCTCTTAAATCTGCTGCCCCATTCCCCTGTCCCATGGGCTATTCCCCAACTTCAGGACAAGCACCCCGGTCCAGCACCTTATATACAAACTCCTCCATCTTCTCCATGGCATGATGAGCTTGTAGGGGCAATGTGAGCACCCGCACCTCTTCCTCTTCTTCTTGGGGTACTGGACATGTTTGCTCTTCTTCAACCTGCAGTAAAGAAAACTCAGGGTTCATCTGTCAATTACTTTCATTTGGTTATTTTAAAAACAAAATATCTATGGTTTATTACAAATTACTTTGAATATGTTTGATGTATCTAGCTTGTCACCTGTCACCCCCTACATTACCCAGGACCAGAGAAGCTTAAATCTCAGCATATCCTCCCCACTACAAAGGGTCACATGGCCTCTTTCCCCAAAGCCTAATCCCTACTGAGCTTAAGGTATTTATTTATTAAACAGAAAACTGAAGACTCTATGGAGAGGAGTTTGGCCACAGGGTGTCCTTTGAGGCACTAGGGAATTGGGGCAGTCCTCTCTATCCTAAGCCTAGATAATTCCTGCTACTTTCTATAGCAGAGGTTCTTAACTTGAGGTTCATAGATAGATTTCAGTGGGTCTGTGAACCCGGGTGGGAAAAAACCCGGCATCTTTATTTCAATATAATTGGTTTCTTGTGTAATTCTATGTCGTTTTTGCTATATATTTTAAAACCCTTTTTCTGAGAAGTGTTCACCAGCCTACCCTAGGGATCTGGGACCCTAAAATGGTTAAGAAGCTTGGCTACACTCTGCCTTGGGGTCCTCCACTCTTCTTCTAAATACAGCATATGCTGCCACCCCTACTCCAAGATGCTCAACCCAAACAAGAGACTGCCTTTAAAAGACCTTTTTTCCTTTCAGAAGCTATGCTTCGTAAACAATTCTGCAGACACCAACTCAAGCCAACCCCAGATTTTTTGACTCTCAGGCGTCTTATTTTGAAATGGCAGATGGGGCCTAATCTTTAAAGAAATCCCATCTCAAACGTGGTATCCACAACGCTAGGTAACAATGCCCCCAGAACTGGCTGCACAACCAGAATCAGCATTAAAGAAGTCTTTAACCCAGGCAATCAACAGAAGAACACACAAACGCCAAAGGTAAAACACCCTTCCTTTTATGTGTTTAGAGCCTCCCCACCTGGGACACCTTCCTCCCAGGGTTTCTCCTATTATTCAGTTAAGTCACATGAGCTGATTTTCTGTTTGGTCTCTCCCCTTGGAATAAAGTTGCAGACTCTTAAGAGTGGAATCTGACAGAGTTCTGACATTCAAGGCAACAAGTACAGGAAAGTCACTTACTTTGGTGGAATTGGGAGTCATCCGTTTGCCCTTCTCTATTAGGAGGGGTCCTAGCTCAGCGAGCTCCACTGTGTCTGCTTCTCGGTTACTGGCCGGTGCCCCATTGCCCTGGCCCACAGCAGATCCTTTGCAGGAAGACATCTGGTTGGCACCCCCACCAGCAGCAGCTTCAGCGTGGTTGAAAGTTGAAGCTTGCCAGTCCCAGGGGGCAGAGATCTCCCTTTGCTGGTAGACCCTGGGAATAGGCACACAAACAGAAAGGGGGTCAGCCATTTCTGTTTTTCACAGTGTCATTCTGCCAGTCTGATGTAGTCTACTATGGAACAGAAGGCAGTGACATGCCCGGCTGTACAATCCTCACTCACTGGCCTCCTAAAGGCCAGTCCTCTTCAAAGCCAGCACAAGGGGAGAGATTAGAGCCAGTCTGACCTCCAGGTGGACAGAAAGAAGAGCGTCATTAGCTTTAAATGAATTCTCTCTTAAGTCTTCCCGAGATGATCTTCCCCTTTAGGAGAGTTCCACCAATCCTCAGAGAGGGCAGACAGCCTAACATCTATGCACTAGCCAAAGATCTGTGCTTAAGGCACAGACAGAGCTGTCACCACAGAAGTGCTGCTTGCTATCTCCTCTCTCCCTAGGAGAGGATTCTCTCACATCACTTCAGAAGGCCACCCAGCCCAAAGAAAGGCTAGATTTTAAGAATAAGGAACAAAAAAGTTGAAACCAAGACAACCAAAGCTGGAAATGGAACTAAGTAACGAATGCATTCAGTTTTGTTTTATTATAAATGAGCAGCCATACCTGTTTTCCATATAAAAAGTTCTCTTTTGTGGCCAACTGCTCAGAATAGTTTATCTCCAAGGGAGGTCTACACAGTTGGCGATTACAAGATGATAATTTAGATTTGGCAATCACAAAAACAAGTAATCCTGAATAACAATCACCCTCCAGCCTCCTCCCACTCCCATAAGCAAGCAAAAATTTATTACAAGCAGGAAGTTGGAGTCAAGTGGGCAGCATCTCCCAGTTACTCTCTGCCACACACACAGTGACCCAACCAGCTTTTCAATAGCTT
Organism: Dromiciops gliroides; assembly: GCF_019393635.1. NCBI lineage: Eukaryota > Metazoa > Chordata > Mammalia > Microbiotheria > Microbiotheriidae > Dromiciops > Dromiciops gliroides. The sequence continues at coordinate 101,080,236 of NC_057864.1, forward strand.
CCTTTGACCACTTCCAAGGCATACTTTTAGCCTGAGTCCATTCAGACACCAGTAACAAATGAAGAGATCCTTTCTTAAAACTTAAACCTTACTTTCAGGTAACCTAAACCTTACTTTTTTTTCCAGGAAAAATCCCACAATCACCTCAAATTTCCCTGTATTACAAATAAATCAAAAGGTCTCTTACTTCCCATGTGAATGGATATGCAGACTGGACATGAAAACAGAAGGAAAGTGATTAATTTTTTTTTTTACTACCTTATGAATCACTGAGCTCCAAACTAATTACAAATTAATACTAATTACTTTGGGATGATGCTAAATTCAGGCAAGGACAAACTTCTAGTTTCAACACATGTGTGATATACAGAACACCCAAATACTGCTTTAAACAAGCAATCTAAACCTTAAAAAGCTACTGTTTTATTTTACTGTATAAAAAAGAAGAAAATTACAAAAGACCCCTTTCTGGTAGTAATGACACTTATTCTTGCTGAACTGAATTTAAATGTGTAAAATAAAATGTGCAAAACAAAAGACACACTTGCAAGAAGAGAGGAACTCTGGGAGAACAGGAAACAGCAGGTCAGGTCCCCAAAAACCTCCTAAGTACAACCAATGTTAGGAGGAAACAAATATTGGGAAATCTCTTCCTTGGTACCAGCATGTAACAAACCAGAAACTTCCTCAAACTAAAATACTAAAGAAAAAAATTCACATACTTAAAGCAAAACAAAAAAACCATTGACACCCAAAACAATCAAAATGAGTTCCAGGCATCTTAGAGAGAGAGCCGAGAATCTCAAGATCGGCCCACATCAATCAGCTGCCTCAGAAAAAGGCTGAAATGTGTTACTGGTTTCTAGGGCTGTGATTATATGTTCTTAGCAAGTGACTTCCGTCTCTTTCCTGACTGTCAGAGATCACACTTCAAACCTGCTTCCCATACCATCAAGGGCGGGTAACAGGACAGACGGGGGGGGGGGGGGGGGGGGGGGGGTCGGGATGCCCTGGGGGCTCTAACAGAGGAACCAAAGATCCTGTTCTGCCTAACTATCAAGTCATTTAACCTGAGTCTAGGATTTCAATTTAGAGGTGCAAGAGACCTTGAAGGGAACTTCTCGAAAGTCCCAGAAAGGTTAAGCAACTTGCCCAAGGTCACACAGGAGCAAAGCCGGGATTTGAATCCAAGTCAAAGAGTCCAAATCCAGTGTTTTCCCAATTAGATCAAAGCTCCCTCCACACTGCCTAATTCCTTCATTTGTAAAATGACGATAAGAACACTACTTCTACTACATAGATCTGCTGAGAGTAAAGTGCCTATAAAGGGTGTTCCAAAAAGTTTTAGTGCGGTTTTAAAAATACTTAAAACCGCATTAAGACTTTTGGGATGCCCTGAATAAATGACTTCTTATTTCTACTCCCACCCAGTCAACACATTTAGTAACGCATTTATTTTCTGCAGAACAGAGATTTACAAGACGTTGTCCTTAAGCAGTATACCATCTAGCAGAGAAGACAAGTCACATATCTACAATAAAAGGCAGTATGTGGAAGAACAACTTTCAGCACACATAGTCCTGCAATAACTTCACTAGAAAGAGGTGACAAGCAATCTACGGGGACGAATTTTAAGGTGGGTGCTCACAGGTGAACAGAATAAAGTCTAATTTTGGTAAAAGCGCTCATTACTTTCCTTTGATCTGGTTAATTCTTCCTAGTCATTCATGTCTAGCTCTTTCTTTATCTTAATTTATTCCCTTGGCTCTTCTAGTCCCAAGTTTTGCTCATTCTCCTCTACTTTTATTTTCTCTTCTTTTGGCTTCCAGACCCTTTTTCTCTAGGCCTTCAGTTCTCTTCTCCCCAAACAGGCTGGGTCCTGTGGTTTTGTAAACCTTTCTGAAGAAATATTCTCAGTTTAACAACAACCAGCAACAAGCCAAGTCATTAACATAACAGGTGTGTCGTCATACACACAAGTATGTGCAATGGAAAGTCAATTCGTCCCTAAATGCAAAATCCAGAGTTCTGTTTGGTCTTCTACAGAGTGACAACAAAGACAGCACAGAGAGAGAAGGCCATTGGAGATCTAACAAGTGAAAGGAAACCCAAATCCAACACCTGAACACTGCACAGCTACACTCCTGATGGAATAGATTGTACCAGGTGATTAAGCAAATTATTCTGGCTTCTATCCCCCCAAACCAGCTCCACAGTCTAAAAAGCAGCAGTGAGACTTGAGACTAGAACTAGGGGAATAGTCTCTCCTTCTTTTCTAGAGATTTTCCATGTCCTGGAGGAAAGCTCCTCTAAAGCAGCTGCACCTAACACGATGACCCTTTCTTTTCTCAAGTTTTCCTGATCTATATTCAGTGTTTTGGTGCAGCTGCTACATTTTTTAATGGGATTTCCCAAGTTCAAGTTTCTTTAGTCAATGAGCTTTTTAACTGGGAAAGACTTAAATCTTGAGAAAGGAAAGTAGTTAAGACAAAAAAGCTGCTCAGTTAAGTACAAGAAAAACCTCTGTCGGGCCAGAGAAATGATTATTCTTTCTTTCTTATTTTTATTTCTCAATCACATGTGAAAATTTTTAACATTCTTTAAAAAAAAAATCTGAGTTCCAAATTCTCTATCCTTCCTTCCTCTCTCCCATTCTTCATAAGGCAAGCAATTTTATACAGAGTATATGTGTGCAAAACATATTTCCATATTAGCCACATTGCAAAAGAAAACACCCCCCCCCAAAAAAAACCAACAACAAAAACCCAAGAAAATAAAGTAAAAGGAGCAGGCTTCAATGTGCATTCAGACTCCATCAGTTCTTTCTCTGGATGTGGATAGTATTTTTCATCATAAGTGCTTTGAACTGTCTTGGATCATTGCATTGCTAAGAAAAGCTAAGTCATTCACAGTTGATCATTATATACATATGACATTGCTGTTACTGTGTATGATGTCCTAGTATAGCTAGGCCACCTTCCTTTACTTTTTTTCATTTATTTCCTCTGTATTCTTGACCTTTTGTTCTTCCAGAGGAATTTTGTTGTTATTTTTTTCTAGCTCCATAAAATGATTTTTTGGTAGTTTGATTAGTATGGCACTGAGTAAGTAGATTAATTTAGGTAGAATTGTCATTTTTATTATATTGACTCAGCATATCCTTGAGCAATTGATATTTTCCAAATTGTTTAAATATAACTATTTGTGTGACAAGTTTTTTCTGTGTTCCTGCATTTATTCCTCTTGGCAGGTAGAGTCCCAAGTATTTTATATTGTCTACAGTTACTTTAAATGAAATTTCTCTATTTCTTGCTGCTGGATTTTGTTGGTAATACACAGAAATGCTAATGATTTATATGCATTTATTTTATATCCTGCAACTTTGCTAAAGTTGTTAATTATTTCAACCAGTCTTTTATTTGACTCTCTAAGTATATTATATCATCTGCAAAGAGCGATAGTATTGACTTCTAATTCTTACAATTTCTTGTTCTTGTCTTATTGTTATAGCTAATATTTCTAGTACAATATTGAATAACAATGGTGATAATGGGCATCTCTGCTTCACTTGTCCCCATTACCAATAATGTTTGCCGATGGTTTTAGATAGATACTACTTATCATTTTAAAGAAAGCTGCATTTATTCCTATGCTTTCTAATGTTTTTAATAGCAATGAATGTTGTGTTTTGTCAAAAGCTTTTTCTGCATCTACTGAGATAAACATGTCTTTTATTTTTGTTGTTGATACAGTCAATTATGCTGATAGTTTTACTAATACTGAACCAACCCTGCATTCCTGATGTAAATCCCACCTGGTCAGAGTGTATGATCTTTATGATATATTGCTGTATTTAATTTAAAATTCTTAAGTCAATATTCATTAGGAAAACTAGCTTATGGTTTTCTTTCTGGTTTAAGTATCGGAATCTGGTAGAACTCCTTTGTCTGGTTTTCCAAATGTTTTAGATAATGTTGAAATTAATTGTTCTTTAAATATTTGATAAAATTCACTAGTAAATCTACCTGGTCCTGGAGATTTTTCCTTAAAGAACTAAAGTATTCTATTTCTTCTGTCAATCTGAGTTTATATTTTTGCTGATATTCATCCATTTCACTCAGACTTAAATTTATTGGCATGTAATTCGGCAAAATAGCTCCTAATAATTGCCTTAATTTCCATTGGTGGTGAATTCACCCTTTTCATTTTTCATACTAGTAATTTGGTTTTCTTCTTTCATTCTTTTTTTAAATAAAATTAACCAATGGTGTATCTATTTTATGGGGTTTTCCCTATACAACCAGTTATAAATTTTATTAGTTCAATGGTTTTCTTAATTTCAATCTTATCAATCTCTCCTGTGATTTTTCAAGAAAGACTTCCAATATGATGTTTAATTGGAGATTTTTAATTTGTTCTTTTTCTAACTTTTTTAGTTGCATTCCCAATTCATCAATCTGATCTTTCTCTATTTTACTGCTGTAAGCATGTTGAGGGATATAAATTTTCTCCTAAGGACTGCTCTGGCTGTATCCTATAAATTTTGGTATGCTGTCTCATTGTTGTCATTCTCTTTAATTGTTACTGATTGTTTCTATGATTGATTCTATGATTTTTTAGGATTAGATTATTTAGTTTTCAATTAATTTTTAGTATGTTTCTACGGCTCTTTATTAAATGTATTTTTAAATTGCCCTGTGGTCTGAAAAGGATAGATTTAATATTACTGCATTTGGTTGTGAAGTTTTATGCCCTAATACATAGTCAATTTTTGTGAGGTGCCATATTCAGCTTAGAAAAAGGTATACTTCTTTCTATTCCCATTTAATTTTCTCCAGAGGTCTATTATATTTTACTTTTCTAAAGGTCTATTCATCTCTTTAAACTTCTTTCTTGTTTATTTTTTCGATAGACTTATCAATGATTAGATTTCTAATTCTCCAGTCAGCTGAAGAGCTGAATCCTCTCTTGAGACAAAGAAGCTTTCCAGGTCATTTAGTCTATGAAGCTTTCAGAGGCAGGAGGGCATTTATACTCAGGAAAGGAAGAGAACCTTTTCCCCCTAGGGACACAAAACTAGCTCAGCCAGGTTCTTCGAACCACCAACCTTCATGGTTCTGTTTCCACAGAATGAAGGAAATTTGCCTTTCAAAGATTACAGGGGATCATTAATTTAGAGTAGTAAAGGATATCAGAAACCATCTAGTTACTTCACTCTCTCAATTTTATAAGATGAAGAAACTGAGGCCCAGAATTTTTAAGTGATTTGCCCAAAGGCACCCAAAAAGGAAGTGATAAAAGCAGACCTGGAGTCGTGCTAAGGTCCAAAGACTCTAAATTCAGTGTTTTCTACATCCTGCACCACACTGCCTAGTTCCTATGGATTAAAAAGATACAGACTATAAAGCAGCTCAGGGAAGATAGAAAGCTCTCATGAAGAAATTCTAAAAACATAAGAAACATTTCCAAGGAAGGACATAAACATTTATTAAGGATCTACTGTATGCAAGGCATTGTCCTAAGCATTTAACAAATATCTGATTTGATCGACAGCCCTTCCAGGTAGGTGTATCATTATCCCCATTTTACAAGAGGGGGAAATGGAGACAAAGCTTAAGTAACTCTCCCAAGGTCACACAGATAGTAAGTGTCAGAGGCTGAATTTGAAGTCAGGCCTTCCAGATTCCAAGATCTATGCTCTCCCTTCCAGAGGAGGAAGAGGAATCCAGGCAGTTGTCTGAAGAATTCATGGAAAAAGCACTCCCTACTAAAAGCATAGGAAACTCCATAACACATAAATCTTTATTAAAAAAAGAATAAGAAGACAGGCTTGGAAGATGGAAGCCAGAGCAGGTAAAGGATAAATATACAGGCGTAGTACAATACTGGGCCCTGATATACCTCAGAATGAGCAAAAAATGGCTTAAAAGTTAAGGGTTGGGGGGCAGCTAGGTGGTGAAGTGGTTAGAGAACCAGCCCTAGATTCAGGAGGACCTGAGTTCAAATCAGGCCTCAGACACTTAACACTTACTAGCTGTGTGACCCTGGGCAAGTCACTTAACTCCAATTGCCTCACCAAAAAAAAAAGTTAAGGGGGGGAAGGGCTAGTTTTTCAAACTGTATTGGGGAACTGAGGAACACCAAAGAAGGGAAAAGGGCCAATACTTGGGGTGCTAAAATGGTGATTGATGACAACAGAAAAAATGCAAAGCTGCCCAATCTGTATTTTGCTTTTGTCTCTCTTGACAAGGACAATGACCTTTGAACTGGAAAGGACAGAACAAAAATGGCTAATGAATTGAGAGGAATCATAGGCAACTAGGAGCTTGCAAGTCATCAAAGCCATATAAACTGCAGCTTTAGATACTAAAGGAAGTGCTAGGTGATTGCTGAGCCTCTGGGGTTGCTAGTGGCTGGATTGTAAAGAATGAGAGAGACTGGCAAAGAGAAAATGAGTCCATTCTCAAAAAAGGGAAATAGCTAGCATTTCTAGGTCACTGAAGACAGAGGTGTCAAACATGCCAGCCGCACAGCAAAAATACACAAAAATACAGCATACTAATAAAAATTAAAAATACATCTCTAATGTGAATATGTACTTTTTCTAGGTCAATATGCTATCCACAAGGAGCCTTATAAATCATTTAATGGACCTTGCTTCTATTTAAGTTTGACACCACTGCTTTTTAAAGCACTTTAACACAAATATCTGTCTTTTGGGGGGAGGGGGCGGGGGCAATGAGGGTTAAGTGACTTGCCCAGGGTCACATAGCTAGTAAGTGTCAAGTGTCTGAGGCGGGATTTGAACTCAGGTCCTCCTGAATCCAGGGCCAGTGTTTTATCCACTGTGCCACTTAGCTGCTCCCTCAGTTTGTCTTTATAACAATCCTGGGAGGTACACTTTACAGATGAGAATACTAAGGCAGACAGAGGTTAAGTGAATTCTCTTGGAAAAGTCTACATCAGATTGCTAAATAATAAATGCATAGAAAAGAAGTGATGATCACAAAGAGCCAGATCATACCAGACTTAACTAATTTCCGTTTTTGACAAGATTACCAAATTGGTAGATTAGGGACATACCACAGATATATTTTATCTAGATTTTTAGCAAAGCATGTGAAAAATTCTGTCATGCTTTCTTACGGAAAAGACAGAATAATGTGGGTTAGAGGCAATATAATTAGAAAGACTCAAAACTGGTAGATTCAGGACTAGCTGAAGAGTCAGAAGCACAGTATAATAATTAATGGTGCAAGTCAGACAGAGGAAGTGCACACCTAAAGTCTGTTTCTGTGGATGCTGCTGAGGCTGCTGGATCACTTGAGTTCAGGTGTTTTGAGATATAACAGGGCCAAAGCTAATCAATGTCTTAAACCAGCATCAATATGGCAAGCCCCTTGGAAGGAGAGGGACACCAAGCTGCTAGCATAGGTTGGCAAAATGGGAGCAGGTCAAAGTTTACATGCTGCTAAGTAAAGAGGACAGGGCCTTGAATGGCCGCTGCACTTCCAGCCTGGGCAAGATAGGAAGACCAAGTCTCAAAAAAACACAACTAAATATTAAAGGTCCACTGTCTACTTGGAAGGTCTGTAGTAAGATGGATCTGCCTGGGGCTCTGTGCTACTCAACATTTTGATCAATGGCTTGGATAAAGGAAAAGCTACCATCCTTATTACACTTTGAGATGACACAAATATGGGAAGGATAGTCAATATGCTGGATAACAGATTTTGACAGGCTAAATCATTGGGCTAAATTAAATATGATGACATTTAATAGGGGTAAATACCAAGTCTTAAATTTGAGTTGGGGGAGAAAAAGAAACTTTATAAGTATAAGATGTAGTAGGCATGGTTAGAGATAGCAGGTTATTTGACGAAGATCTGAAAGCTTTGGGAGATTGTCGGCTTAATATGAATCAACAGTGTGGCAGCGCAGCTGAAAAAGCAAGCAGAATATTGAGCTTCATTAAGGAATAGCTTTCCAGGAAGGGGGGATAGTTCTACTGTAGTTGGCCTAGATCAGGCCACATCTGAAGTACTGTGTTTTAGGGAGGAGATCAGCCAGAGAAAAGTGACTGGGAGGGTAAAGGACCTTGAGTTCATGCCATATAACAATCAGCTGAAAGAACTGGGGATGGCTAGCCTAGAAAAGGGAAGACTTCTGGAGAGGACATGATAGCTGCGTTTAACTGAAGGGCTTCACCTGAACACAAATAAAAGGAACCAGATGTACTCTGCCTGGCCCAGAAAGAACTGGGCAACATGGGGGAAAGTTGCAAAGTAGTAAATTCAGGCTTGATGATGGTGGCATATTCTGCCTTGGAGGTTATTGGCTTTTTTTTTCTCATTGGGGAGGAAGGGGTCTTTAAACAAAGGCTAGCTGAGTTTGGGGGGTATGAATAGAGGGGATTCTCTTTCTTTTTTTTTTTTTGTGAGGCAATTGGGGTTAAGTGACTTTGCCCAGGGTCACACAGCTAGTAAGTGTCAAGTGTCTGAGGCCAGACTTGAACTCAAGTCCTCCTGACTCCAAGGCTGGTGCTCTATCCACTGCACCACCTAGCTGCCCCTGGGGATTCTCTTCCTGTCTCAGTTGGCCTAGAGAGCTGCTAGGTTCCTTTCAGCTCAAAAATTATGTGACTAATATTCTTCCATGAAGGGATGGAAGAGAAATGGGAAAGCAAGAAGGGGCTACTTTCTGTAATCTTCAGGTCCCAGTATCCATCTCTTACTTGACTGCCAACTGGCCCTGCCCTACCCCGCCCCCCCATATTCATTATAACGCAGGTTTTCTCTTGGAGTATAGTGATTAAAGATCTAAAAATCGCACAGAAGATTAAGAGGCAAAATCTTGAGCATTAATATCTGGCTTTCCTACCAATCTCTGAATTGGGAAGCATCATTCGTTGGCTGGAGGCTTGCCACACCTAGCTTTCAAAAAGTCATCTTAATTTCCTATTTACTGCCAATGCAACTGGTCAATATACTCAACTGCCTTGAACAGAGACAACAACATTAAATGGCCACATGCTGAGATTTTGTTAAGCAGGATCTAGAGATAGAAGATTCTATGAGTTTATAGAAGTTTAGATTAGGACCTGGAAGGGACTTTACAGATTATTTTGTTCAAGCCCCTCATTTTACTGATGAGGAAACTGAGGCATAGAGAAATGACATGCCTAGCCTAGATCCCAAGTGGCAGAGGCAGGATTCAAACTCTGATCCTCAGATTCCGGATCCAGCACTCTTTACACTCTACTACAGATTCTTCAAGAAGCCCAGGAGGAACGCACTTTGAATATGATATTGAGGAAAGGTCTTACTCTGGCCAGGTAGGTAAGGAAGGATATGGGAGAAATAAAAAGTTAATGGCCTTGATGAGTACATGTGACCAACTAAGTCCCTGGGAATCTGAACCCGACGAAAAAACCCTCACATTTCCATCTACACAATTACAATACCTACAACTCTTTAGAGATCTTAGGTGCTAGAAGGTCTTTTCTGTTGATATAGCTGCCCAGAAAGCTGCTTAAATCTCCCAAGTATGTGGCTCGTGGTAAACAGCTAAATAATAGGATTACAGAGAGGTTTAAAGTGGCTTTACCTTGTAGGAGTCAGCAAATAAAACTTTCTCCAACATGTCCTATAGGAGGAGCAAAATATCAAGCTACTATGCCCAAAAGATGGAGTAGATGTGATCTTCCATCAACAAATATTTATGCTACTATGTACAGGAGATAAAGATGAATAAGATATAGTTCCTGCCCTTCAGGTAGTTACAAATTTAGATGAGGCAAAAAGACATCTACACCTACATCTACATCTATAAACAAAACTGACAAAGAACCATATAACTAGTGCAGGTCAGTAAGCTCAGAGACTTTAGAAGATCAAGATAATTTCCAGACAGAGTGATTAGGAAGAGCTTCACAGAAAAGGCAGAATTCTAAACTGAGCTTTGAAGGTCGTCTAGAAGTTGTTTGTAGCATGTCAGTTAATAAACTAAGATGTTTCTACAAAATTTCTTTTTAGAATTGAAAGAGAATTTATGGACTATGCAAATGGAGAAATGGGAGGGTAAGATATTCTAAGTAAGTTAAAGTGCTCAGAAAACGCAAGAAATGTTTTTAAAGGCACATGTGTTAGTAGGGTAAGAAGCTCTCTAAAGCTCCATGAAGCAAGATCATGGAGGATCTTGGTCACTGGACTAAAGAGTTTTGATTGATTGTTTGGGGCAACAGAATGCCTAATGGGTGGCAATACTAACTCCTGATCCTTAACAGTTTGAAGGGTAATGATCTCCTGGGTCAAATGTCAAATGTAGTAATATTTTGCAGTCCCTGGGAACTACGGAATTCTAGAAGTCGTGGGGACTAGAGCGTCTCAATTCCAATCTGCAGTCTCCTGTCTTAAGATTCAGCTCTGCAGGGATTTCCCTTTAAGATGAGTTTCCAATAGAAACTCAAGTTCTAAAGACTAATTTCAACCAACACAACACCCTTTGGGGAAACAAAACTGCTTTTCTAAATTCCTTTATAGGAGGAAACCAGACACAAACAATTCTTTTGATAATTCTATCAGCCAAAAGCCCAGGGATATAGCCCCACAGTCTAATTTCTAGCACTGATAACTGTAGCAAAACCTCAAAAAAAAAAAATCCGGAAGCTTCATCATAGAACATTTCATCATTTACCCCGAATTAAGGAAATGAAGAAAATCGCTCACTATCACTTCATTCTAGACATGCTCCGTAGTTTAGGTCCCACTTTCCTGGGTCTATCTCCACCACCACTCCCCCCTACCCCCACCCCGGTATTTCCTAGCCTTTCTAGATTTAGGACCACAGTGGCACAGTGGGGCGCTCTTGATTTAGGTAACTCCCAGATCCTGACAAGGTAAACAAAGTTACAGATGTCAAAGCCAGTACCGAAAACTTAAAGCTAAATCTAGATCAGGCAGGCTGGTGAAGCCTAAGAGTTTCCCTTCGCTGAATAATGCTTTTAAATACACAAAACAGACAACATAGGATTACAAAGGAAATCAATTATGTTGAAATACAATGATTACAGCGTTCAAACAAACCAGTTCCCCTATGCCAGGTTAAGAACTCCTCCTCATCTGGATAAAATACAGCCACAGCATTTCCCGGATCGCCTAGTAATCTGCCTGGTCAGTTTCCCCAGTCCCTCGGGAGGCCAAACCCTGGAGGGGGGCACGGAGGGGGGCCCAGCACAGTCATCGAGGCGTGTTCTAGGACAAGGAAATGGGGGGGAAGCACTTCCAATGTCTCAACCTGAAACATCGGAAGGGAGAGATTTCCTCTCCACTGAAGACGTGTCCGTGCAATCGGGGCTTTAGGGCCAGGGTTTGCCTTCGCTCTCCGGGGCTGCCTTCCCCAAGGATGACGGCGTCCCGGGGACGGTCCCTGCAGCCCGGCCCGGAGAGGCGCAGGGGAGCCCCCCCCCAAGAGCGCCCCGGCTCCGGCCCACGCACAGCTAGCGGGGTTCAGTTGTCTCCCCGACCTCCCCAGCGCCGGTGTCCGCGGTTCCCCTCAGCTACCCCGGCTGACTGACCGGGACACCCCGGGGGGCTGAGGGAACCACAACGGCGGGGGCGGAGCGGTCGGGAGGGGAGGGGCCGGAAATGTTTACCCACAGAGGCCCCGGCGAACCCAGAGACCCCGGCCCGGGCACACTTACGGGCCGAGCTCCGGCGGCGGCGGCGGCGGCGGCAGCAGCGGCCGAGGGCTCTGACGGGGCCGCCTTCCCCGGAGCTACATCCCCGGCGCTGGCGCGGGCGGTGACGCCGGCCTCAGCCTCGGCCCCAGCGGCGGAGAAGCCTCCACCCCCCCGGGGACGCGGCGGCGCCGGCCCCGGAAGGAGCGCGAGAGGGAGCCGCGTCACCTCCGCCTGGCGGAGGCGAGAGACCAGGCGGCGGCGGCGGCGGCGGCTGCCGGGCGGCTTCTGTACGCGGCTCCTCGGCCTCCCTCCCTCTCTTCCCCTTCCCTCCCTCCTCCTCCTTTCTCCTCCCCCCTCCCTTCCCTCCTCCTTCCTTTTCCGCCCCCTCCCTCCTCTTCCCTCCTCCTCCCTCCTCCTCTCTCCTCCCCTCTCCTCCCCCTCCCTCTCTTCTCCTCCCCTTTCCTCCTCCTCCCCTCGCCTTCTCTCTTCCCCCTTCCTTCCTCCTTCCCCTTTTTCCTCCACCCCTTCCTCCTTTCTTCTCCTCTCCTCCCCCTTGCTTTCTTTCTTCTTCCTTCTTCCCTCTTTCTCTTTTCTGTTTCCTCTTTCTCTTCTCTTTCCTTCTCCCTTCTCCTTTCTTTTCCCCTTTCTCCTCTTTTCCCCTCCCTTCTTCTCCTTTCACCTTTTCCTCTCCATCCTCTTTCTTCCTCCTCTCCCCGTCTTTCTCCTCCCTTTCCTTCTTCCTTTCTCTTCTCATCCCATCTTCCCTCTTTTCCTCCCCTCCCTTCCTCTTCTCCTTTTTTCTCTTCCCCTCTTCCTTCTCCTCCCCTACCCTTTCTTCTTTCTTCCCTTTCTGTCTTTTCTTTCCTACTCCTTTCTTCCCCTTCCTTTTCTCCTCTCCCTCCTTCCTCTTTCCTTGTCTCCTCTCCAAAGAGGAAAGACTTCCTCTTCTTTTTCTTCTTCTAATTCCTTTCTTCTTCCTCTTCTCCTTTTCCCTTCTCCTCTTCTTGTTCCCTCCTCTTTTCCCCCTCCTATTCCCCCTCCCTCTTTCTTCTCCATCCTTTTTCCTCACAGACCCCAGCTTAAGCACCTGTGATCTAGTTCAACCTGTATGTGAACAAGAATCTCACCAGCCTTTGCTTTAAGACCTCCAAAAAAGGGAAACCTTCCTCAGGAGGAGGAGAAGGGGGAGGGGGAGGAGGTAGAATGTCAAGAATGTCTCCAAACATAGATAGCATTTAATGGCATATAATCTTTTCCTTGGGCTTCAGAAAAGGTCCCTTCACTTCAGCTACCCTACAACTCCTCCAGCTACTCCTCCCCATTTCCCTCCTCTTCCCCCTCTCCCAAGCTAGGAACCTGCTCCCTTCCTTGAGGCAGCTGCTTAAATTGAAAAACAGTGGGTGGTGTATGTGGCACTGCACATTACAACACATGCCCAGAGCTGTGCCAACAGGTGGCCACATTGAAGGTTGGGGAAGCCTACTATGTTGTGATGTAAGTACCCTCTGTTAGCTGAAGCCCTCAAAAGCCCCTCCCCATCGCCGTCCCCCCCCCCAAACACACAGACACACCAGCCACATGGGGGCCTTGGCCCGTTTATTTCCACATCCAGAGGCTCCTGACACAAAGATGATGTCTAAGAAGACCCTAGGCAGGCAATACCTTCCAGCGGACATGAGGAGAAGGAAAGAGGAGTGCTGGCATAGGAGATAGGCATGTGTATCCTAGACTCTTTACTAGGAGTACCAGGAGTCTGGAGAGACTCCATTCCCCCGGCCCCAGCATCTCCCCAGCAGTGCTGCTTTCTCCATGTTAATGCTCCCCTTCTACTGCACACACAAGAAATCTACCCTCATTTTTCAGAAGCAACAACTAAGCATCTTCAATAGTCAAACTGTGCCCCTCAGTGAAGATGAGGGTGTAAATCCCTGAGCCCTCTCTCCCAAAGTCAGATCCCTAGGCACCTCCTTCCTGACCTTATAGATTGAGGCTTCCAGCTCAGGAAGTGGGAGGGGGGCAGTGTCTATGTCTGCCCAGACCCCAGCCGAGTGCCTCCTCCCAGAGCCAGAGGGACACTGATCCCAGGAAAAGCACCCAGGTCTAAGGTTTGGCCAAGGTTGAAAAAGATAGGGCAGTGATAGATAGTAGGTCAGTAGCAGGGGGCTCCCAGTGTGAGCACTTGATAGGGATTGGATGAGGGTTGTTAGGCTGAGCAAAGCTAGAGGAGGGTAAGGGCCTCAGTAGGTAAAACGCATCTTCTGTGGATACCCCAGCTTGTCTAAGTTGGGGTGGCAGGCCAGCTGTACCATGGGAGGTGGCCCACACAGCAGCAGCAGCACATCATCCCCTGGGGCAGGCAGGTGTTCCCGAATCATGTCAGCTGTCACAAAGCCCCTGCCATAGGCCCAGTCTGCAGGGGTAGGAAGAGGAGAAACCCAAGTGAGATGCCCACTCTGACCCAGGCTGTGGCTGAGGGTGGTACATGTTACATACTAGCTATATTATTAAGTCCTCAATACCACCCTTGCCAAGGACTTGGGGAACAAGAACAGAAATCACATGGGTCTCTGGGTTGATCTCAAGCCATTCAGACACGGGAGGTGGGTACTCTGCCATAGACTTTTTCCATATGAATCAGAAACCAAGACAGAGGAAGCTAGGACACACGTGCCAAGGGAGGGGAAAGGAAGAGGAAAATGTCTGGGTGTGGCAAGGGACAGGGAAGTTGAGTTACCAGCTGGAGGTTGATCCAAGGTGAACCAGAGTTTAAAACGTTCAGGATATCGGGCCTGCAGTTCCTCCAGATCTTCTCGTAGAATTATGTCCTTCTCAGTCTGAAATGTCAGGGAAAGAGAAAGTAAATCAATCCCTTTAGAATTACCTAACAACCCCCCCCCCCCCCCCCCCCCCGCAAAGAAAACCCAAGCAAAAGTCTCATCTCTAAAGCCGCACCTCTATCTCCAGCCCTCATAATGCTCCCTTAGTAAGTGTGTGTGTATGTGTGTGTGGGGGAATTACTCTAAATTCTAGGAAATAATTTCAAAGAGTTGAAATGAAGGTAAAAGGAAAGATCGCAGGCTTATAGTTAGAAGGGACCCTTTAGTCCAACCCTCTCATCTGACAGATGAGGAAACAGGCAGAGGTGGTATTTGCCCACAGTCACATAGGAGGCATCAGATTTGGGATTTGAAACCTGGTCCTCCAACCCCCCTCCCCCACTTTCCACTCTCCTCTCCACTATCCCAAACCACAGACAGTTGCTGGCATGGGTTTTGAAACAGTCCCCAGCCCTAGCCTATGGCACTCTAGGCATCATGCCCCACAGTCAGCAGCCATTCTGCAAGTCCTGGTACATAGCAAATCCAACCAACCTGGTTGGCAAACAGCAGAAAGCACTGGGTTGGATCTTCAGGGTCCTTTAGGATGGCCCGGATGAGCTGCAGCATTGGGGTGATCCCTGAATAAAGAGCCCCCCCCACCTTGTTGTTGTATGTCAGGGGCAGCTCCTCCTGACAAAAACCTGGTTAACCTCTTTCTCCTCAGTGCTACCTATTAACCTGTTCCATATATTTACTCTATTTCCTAGTATCCTGGTTCTTTTTTCCCCCTCTGGTTTTCTAGGACTCCTCTATTTCCAGACAGGAATTATGATTCACCCCCAGAAAATCTGAAGTCTGAATTTAGTGCATGGTTTAGGGAGATCTTGTGACATCACACAGATTCATATAAACTCAGATGTTAAAATTCTTTTAAGGAAACAATTCTAAGACTTTCTTAAAAAAAAAAAATTTACAGTCTAGGACTAGCGTTGGAAGAAGCAGCTGTCAGCAAATGTCTAATGATTCAGTGAGAGGCTGCAGATCCATCCCCCTACATAGCCATTCTGATTCACTTCTTTCCATCCAATGCAAAAAGGTCTAGATTGGAGGTGTTTGGAGGAGATACCCCCTGATTTCAATACCCCTTTTTTTTGGTTGTTCACAGACCCAGGAACTCCAGCAGCCCATCATTACCAGTCCAGCTATGAGCATCTAACCCTTCCAAGTGTCACTTGCTACCAGCTCCATGCCAACGGCCAGCAGCACTGGGGGCAGACACAAGGGTGACACACACCCGTCCCTCCGGCAATCATTCCCAACTTCTTCGCCACTCGGAGTTCTGCTGGAGATTTCTTGCCGGGGTGAATGTCAAATTTCCCTGAAAAAAGTCAAGAGCAGAGAGGACAAACAGGAAGTCAGTGTAAGGAGCTGAAAAGGAAAATTAAACCCCGGGGGGCACTTTATCAAATGGTTATGAGCCTTAATCCTGGATCCCAATGCAGTGACAAATTTATTCACAGACTGGTTGGAAGATTCACACTGACCTGGCTATTGACAGTAATATATCCTGGGACTCTGGGTAGGGCTGGGCCACCTGTCTTTCATTACTGCCAGATCCCTGTACTCTTAGGGAAGAGAGCTGTTGTTCTAGGGCTACACCATGAGTCATGAGCAATCTTAGGCAGTGAGATGCCTCCTTGGTGAGACAGACAGGCACAGGGCCAGGTGTGACTCAACATTCCTTAGTGCCACCAGCAGGGCTCAGGGGGCTAGGCTAATGGGCCCAGCTGTTCCAGTGGGGGAAGAATAAGGAGGAACTGCTATGAAGTCTATCTCCAGCTCTCTCTGAAAACAAGGCTGAGAAAGCTCTTTTGGGGAGCAGAGAAAGAAGCCAAATATTTGCCCTGGTCATACCCGAGTCTGTTACAACTGCTGGATTCAGGACAGCGGCTGTTCCCTATGGCAGATGAGACCAAATAATATGTCTCATTATATCGTCAGAGCTATTGTTAGGTGGAGAAGGAGGCCTGGGTTTAGCTATGAACAAAGAATAAAGGTCATACAAAGAGGTGTGCATAACGCAGATACATTCATAATGCCGACAATGACTTGAAAGCCTCAGGACCTAAAAAAACCCGAGGGGTTTGATCAAGAAGCAATAGGGCTGATACCTTTCCCGTTATAAGTGAGCATCCCACTTGGCCCCCGAAATTCCACCACATCTCCAATCTTTAGGCTGTCTAGGTACTGAGACATCTTCCCACCTTCGGGGAACTTGGGGTGTACTCCTTTCAGGTAGACCTGAGGAGAGGAGAGAATAGTGTCTGACCAGTTTCACCAGTTGTAAAACCCCATCTCTCCCAATCCCACTTCTGGCCTTTTCCTCACAGATTGAACCCAAGCTTCAGAAACTCCAGATGTTACTGGTGGCTGCTTGACTGAGCTTGAGTTTAAGGCAAGGACTATACATACTTTTTTCCTCCTCCAACCCCCAAAGGCCACCAATCCTTAATAGACCCAGTGAGTTCCCAGAAATCCCAGGAAAATGTTGGAGAAGGGAGGAAAGGAAGAATATGTGTGGTTCTTTCTCGTACCTTGATGACAAGGTCCACGTAGCCCTTGTTCTCATCACTGGTGACAGGTGTGTATGGCCGGACAACCAAGTTGCCATCAATTCGGGCAGAGAGGTAGACATGCTTCCCTAGTGACCATGTAGGAAACAGGGTGTGAGGTTGAGCCAAGAAGGTCCCCCAACCCTTCCTGCTTTTTGATCCAGTTTGTTTGAATCTGAGCCCACTGATATTCATCTCTGTTCCATGTTGGAATGAATCATGGAGCAAGAGTGTGCTCAGTGGGCTCATTCTGGCCATAGCAGAGTTTTACATGGGGTACTTATGAAAAGAGGAGGCCCCTTCTTGCTCCTAGTCAGATCCCCAAATTCCAGCAGACAAAATTGGAAGAACCCTGATCAACTTGTCCTAGAGCCCCAGTAAGGGGCTGAGGGGAAGAGAGATGGTCCAAGTTAATGTCCCTTACCCTGGCAAAAGTCAGCAACAATGCTAGCAAGTCCTGGGGAATAGGAGGGGATCTTGGAGCCCACACCCTAGTAATGGGATATCAGAGCATTTGTCAGACTGGAAATCAAATCAGGAAGGGAAAGGAACGATGGGATCCAGGGAAAAGAAATGGAGGAATAGGAGATTGGAAGGGAGGAGGGAGAGAGGACTCCTAGTCTTTCCATGCAGTGATCAGACAGCAGCGTCCTTCCTAGTCCTCTGCCCACCAGACTCTCCTTACCTATAGGGAGTCCCAGGATGTGATGGGCTGAAGGCAGGGCAAAACGGAATTTCTTGGTGTTGTGGCTGACAGTCTAATAAGAGTTAAAAGCGAATCTCACTACACGGCCGCCACCCCCCTGTTCTCTCTTCTAACTTCCTCCCCCCCCCCCCCCCATGTAACTTGCCGTCTTATCCAGCAGCCTCAGCAAGTACTTCTCATTGGGGTCCCGGAGAGTGACAGGTGCTCTTCGAGACCTACGAACCAGGTAGGAGCCCAGGGCCACTCCTAGCAGAGACAGAAGTCCCACTCCCAGGGTGGCCAGTAGGGCAGTGCTCTGTCGGGGGGAGAAGTCAGTGAGGGAATGAATGGGTCAGCCCAGGAGCCTGTGAGCACTGGGATATACACTCCAGATGCCACGGAGCAGGGGGAAGGGCTGCTGGAGGTGGGGAAGATCCTAGGGTCTAGGGTCTCGGCGGTCTGAGACAAGTGACAGGGCCGTGTCCAAAGACGGGTATTGGACTGGGCAGGGGAACTTGCTCCAGGGAAGGGATCCAGGGTCTGGGCTAGGGTGCAGATGGAAAGAGGAACCGGATCCAGGTGGGATGCGGAGCAGGCTGCGGAATAGGGAAGGGAGGGGTTCTCGAGTGAGCCCCAGGTGGCGGAGCAGGGGTCTCGGAGTCCTGACAAGGGGAAGGGGAAGGGAAAGTCGGTGGGTGCAAAGCGGGGTGGGGGCAGACATGAGGAATCGGAGGTCCTCACCGGCTGGATCCCCATGGTCAAGTGCGGAGTCCGCTTCCAAAGGCTCCCAGGCCCGATCCCACAATGCGCCGCGGGGTGGGGCGGGGCGGGATAGGACAAGACGGGGATGGGAAGAAAAATAAAAGGAAAGGAGGGGAGAAGGGAGGGGAAAGAGCGAAGGGGAGGAGAAAGGAGGGAGGAAAGGAAAGATTAAAGGAAAGCAGGGGAAGGGAAGCAAAGTGAGAGGAGGGGAAGGAGAGGAGTGGAGGGAAGCTGAGGAAAAAGGGAGGAGAGGAGATAAGGGTAGGGGAAAGAAAAACAGGGACAGAGAAAGGAGAGAAGGATAATGGAAGATAAGGGGGAGGGAGGGAAGGAGGGAAAGGAAAGAAGGGAGAAGGATTCTGTAACTCTCGGGGCTGTCCTTGTAACTATCTGAACTTCCCCTAACATCGGAATCCTTGGTCCTATTACCACAACCTCTTAGTTCTGTGAAAGGGGTAGGGGGTGGGAGGAAGCGAATCGCCGACTTCCCCGGTTCTACTTAGAATCAGGAAGGGACCTCAGGGGCCATCTAATCCAAGCCGACCTGAAGGAAAATCTCTCCAACATAGTCAGGTGCTCATAAAATATTGTCTGTATTGTGGTTTGAAGGGAATACCAGGTGAAATAAGGAGTCATGAAAGTTATTTTTCATTCTTTTTTATTTTTCATTCTTTTCATTTTTTTAATAATAATAATAATAATAATAATAATAAATATTTTGATTTAAAGTTTTGAGTTCCAAATTCTATCCTTCCTCCCCTTCCTCCTCTTCCCTCAGGTGGTAAGCAATCAGATATAGGCTATACATGGGCAATTATGCCCTCATTGCCCTGAAAAAAAAAAGTAGCCTTTGGAGACTTGTACCTAAACTTTAGCAAATGAAAGGTAAAACACAGTAGCCCATTTAGTCTATCTATGATCCACAGACATGAAGTAGTCAATATATTCAGTAACACAACTTTTGTTTTTCTGACTCAATTCCATGCATCCTGGAGAAATGTTAAGTGATCATTTTTTTTTTTTTTTAGTGAGGCAATTGGGGTTAAGTGACTTGCCCAGGGTCACACAGCTAGTAAGTGTTAAGTGTCTGAGGCCGAATTTGAACTCAGGTACTCCTGACTCCAGGGCCGGTGCTCTATCCACTGCGCCACCTAGCTGCCCCTTAAGTGATGATTTAAGCCTGGTTTCTTTTTCTTTTCTTTCTTTCTTCCTTTTTCTTTTTCTTCCTTCCTTCCCTTTTTTTTTGTTGTTGTTGCCTGGTTTCTTTTCTTTTTTCCATAGCAATGAAAGTTAAGTGACTTGCTCAGGGTCGCACAGCTGGTAAGTTGTCAAGTCTCTGAGGTTGGATTTGAACTCAGGTTTTCCTGAATCCAGGGCCGAAGTGCCTGGTTTCTTTTAGGGATTGAAACTGCTAGCAGTGTGTGTGATATAATGATGAGATTGGGTTTGGGGCTATTGAAACAGTGGGCAAGATTGGCTAGGGGCTTTTTTCCATTTTTTTTTTTAGCTCAGTCTTGTAAGCCTGCTTTCTTTAGTCAAACGTCTATTCATCTCTTGTTGCCATTCTCTTGTTGCTACTCCCCTGTCACTGAGCTTCTCGCTTAGTAATTTTTAAAATGATGGACCCTCTATCTGTATTGATTCCCAGACCCTAGAGAAGTCTGAAGGGCGTGGTTTCCCTCAGCAATGGGTACTCAGTGGACAGATAGTAAGAGAACTGGGATTGTTCTCTTCATTTGGAAAGCCAGGAGAAAAGAAAGGCCAGAGAGGACCTTGGAAGATAAAAGGGGGGAAACTGTAGATAAGGTGGTTATCTGTGACATTGTAAAATGATATATGTCCACAATCATATTGGAGGAAAATACCTAGCTTGTGCACAGGCACTCTTGAATGGATGCTTTCCATGGTATGGGGGATCCAGAGAATGAAATCCTCTTCCATTCTGAGGCACATGAGGGAGAGTACATCCCCAGGGAACTTCCCTTTCTTGCTTAATGATTCCTTATAGATCCCCACTTCCCACTCACTCTTGCCTTCCACCTCCACCTCCCAATAGTGGCTCTCCGAGGTGAAGCTCTGAGCACCCAACACAGAAATAGCTTGTTCAGCGTGGGCACTGGCAAGCTTCACACTCTTCAGATCTTCAGAGAGGATAACATTGGACTTTGCTGTCTTGGGATCCAGAGTAATATCCCTTTGGAAGGTCAATAGTATTTCCCTCATTCCACAATCAGTCCAAGGTAGAGCAGCAGGCTCTGGACATTGAAACAACAGCACCTCACTCCTTTCCAATATGCTTCTTATGTCCAGGAGCATCTCCGTGACTGGCCTCTCAAAATTCTTCTCTAACTCATCAGTCATCTTTTGTAGGTTTTGGATATATTGGGAAAATCTGGCCTCTGTCTCCATTAATTTCTTCACATTCTTTCTTTTTTCCTTGTCCAGCTTTTGTACCTCTACTTGGTGATTCTTCGTCAAGAAAGGGTGCGTTTTGATGTATTCTGGTATGATGATCTGCTTCAGTATCTGTGCTTCCATGTTACACTGCACCACTCTCCTTCTCTCCTGGTCCAATAAAAATTGAGCCTCTTTCGCTTTCCCCAGCAAACTACTAAGGGCTTCACAGAGTTTCGCCTTGCAGTTCTCAGCATACTCCTCTATGAGATACACACTGTGAGCTTTGTGTTCTTGGGAGAGTAAGCAGGACACACAAAGCAGCTTCTGGTCATCCTCACAGAACAGCTTCTGAATTGCTAGGTGCTGATCACAGATGGTCTGGCAATTGATGTAATTTGATAAATGAGGTCTGAACTGTTTAGTAATGATCACTAGATCCTCTAGGCACTTACTGGTCTCTAAGTCTCTGGACTGAATGGTTCCCCTGCACATTGGACAGGCCCATGGTGCATGGGTTCCTTCCCAGCTCTGGAAGAGGCACTCTTTGCAAAAACTGTGCCCACAGTCAACAGTCACTGGCTTGGTGAAGTAATCCAAGCAAATGGAACAGGTGAGTTCCCTCTTGAGATTTGCAATCATATCATTGACATCCATGTTCCTAGGACTTTATTCCCTCTGATGTAGAAAGTTTCCTTCAGAGGTTATAGCTCCAGATCTGAGCTTCCAAAACTCAGCTCCAAAGCCTTTTTATAACCACCTGGGCCCCCAGGTTCCACCTCTCTGGATTCACACCAAGAAGGTGTTAACTTACCTGGTTCACACATTTGTTATTCTGGGCCTGCTTTGGAATTAGTTCCAGAGCTGTATTCATAGGAGACTGAGCTAGCCAGGCAAAAGCTTCACACCTCACTGATATTACTTCAACAAATACTCTTTTTTGTTTGTTTTGTTTTGTTTTTTGTTTTTTTAATTTTTGCAGGGCAATGAGAGTTAAGTGACTTGCCCAGGGTCACACAGCTAGTTAAGTGTCAAGTGTCTGAGGCTGGATTTGAACTTGGGTACTCCTGAATTCAAGGCCAGTGCTTTATCCACTGTGCCACCTAGCTGTCCCCTTCTTTTTTTTTAATGTAACAAATATTTTTATTTTTCAGTTTTGGGTTCTAATTTTTTATCCCTCCTTCCGTTCCTCCCCAGCACCCTCCCTGAAGTGGCAAGCAATCAGATATGGGTTATACATGTATGGTTATGTAAAACATTACCATATTTATCGTTTTGTACAAGAAAACTTGATTAAAAGAAAAAAATGGAAAAAAAAAGTGAAAAATAACATGCTTAAGTCTGTTCCATCAATATCAGTTCTTTCTTTGGAGGTGGATAGTATGTTTCATCAATAGTCCTTTGGGATTGTCTTGGATCATTGTATTGTTGAGAATAGTCAAGTCATTCACAGTTCTTCATCAAACAATATTGTTGTCTCTGTGCATAATGTTCTCTTGGTTCTGCTCACTTCACTATACATCATTTCATACCTATCTTTCCAAGCCTTTCTGAAGTCATCCTGCTTCAACAGACATTTCTTAAAAGCCTATTATATTCTAGGTAATAAAAAAACACCACTCGATATGATACTAGTTATTATGTGATGTGTTCAAACAATAATTCCTGATATTACGTAGTTGTTTAAAGTTCTGAATGTTATCATCATTATCTTGGGTTTTTTTTGTTTGTTTGTTTGTTTGTTTTTTTAGTGAGGCAATTGGGGTTAAGTGACTTGCCCAGGGTCACACAGCTAGTAAGTGTCAAGTGTCTGAGGCCGGATTTGAACTCAGGTCCTCCTGACTCCAGGGCCAGTGCTTTATCCACTGTGCCACCTAGCGACCCCCATTGTCTTGTTTTTTAATTCTTAAATTAATCCTGTTAGTTACTACATCTATAACTCTTTTCCTTTTAAACATCAAGATCTGAGACAGAGGTTCAGATTCAACAAGAGAGAAGTTAGGCACTAGGGCGAGGTTTTTTTTCATTTATTTAGATTTTTATTTTCCCAAATTACATGTAAAAACAATTTTTAACAGCCATTTTTAAAACTTTGTGCTCCAAATTCTCTCCCCCCACCCTTAAGAAGGCAAGCTATTCAATATGTTATACATGTGTAGTCATGTAAAACATTTCCATATTAGTCAGGTTATAAAAGAAAACAAACAAAAAACTCAAGAAAAATTTAAAAATTATGCTTCGGGGCGGCTAGGTGGCACAGTGGCACAGTGGATAAAGCACCGGCCCTGGATTCAGGAGTACCTGAGTTCAAATCCAGCCTCAGATACTTGACACTTAACTAGCTGTGTGACCCTGGGCAAGTCACTTAACCCCCATTGCCCTGAGGGGGGGAAAAAAGAGCTATAAAAAAATTATGCTTCAATCTGTGTTCAGACAATATCAGTTCTTCCTCTGGAGATGGACTGAATTTTTCATCATAAATCCTTCAGAGTTGTCTTGTATCATTGTGTTGCTGAGAATAGCAAGGTCATGCACAGCTGATCATCTTACAATATTACTGTTACTTTGTGTACAGTACATTTCACTTTTCATCAACTCACGTTAAGTCTTCCCACATTTTTCTGAGAGCATCGAGTTCATCATTTCTTAAGGCACAATAGTCTTCTATCATAATCCCATCCTACAATTTGTTCAGCCATTCCCCAATTGATGGGTATCCCCTCAGTTTTGAATTCTTTGTACCAGAAAAGGGCTGCCATAAGTATTTTTTGTGCATATATATGTCTTTTAACTTTTTGGTTTTTTATCTCTTTTTGGATATTGACCTAGTAGTGGTATTACTAGGTCAAAGAGTATGTATGGCTGTATAACCCTTTGGCCGTAGTTGCAAATTGTTCTACAGAATGCTTGAATCAGTTTATAAGTCCACCAACAGTACATTAATGTTTCATTTTCCCACTGGGGACAGTTTTTTGAGAAAAGAAGTTGAATTAAGATGGAAAGATGCTAAATTTAGATGTTGTCTTGTTGATTTTCAGTTACCATTGGTCTGTCCTTTAGAAATATTACAGGAGGGGCAGCTACATGGTGCAGTGGATAAAGCACTGGCCCTGGATTCAGGAGTACCTGAGTTCAAATCTAGCCTCAGACATTTGACACTAGCTGTGTGACCCTGGGCAAGTCACTTAACCCCCATTGCCCCACAAAAAAAATGTTTTTTAAAAGAAATATTACAGGAAATCAGGTGAGAGATAGAGTACTAATTCTTTTTAGCTTTTCCCTACAAACTACTCAGGATCTTCTGGAGAAGCTTAAAGAGATCTGGGTGGGGGGGAGTAGATGGTCTGTACACAAGTCAGTGAGAAAAGTCCCACAGTAGTGGAGCCAGGTTGAGTTTCAAACTTATTTCTTACTAGTCTTTGACACCCACACTCTGCTTTTCTGTAATTAATCTTATTACTTTCTGCTACACATGATGCCATGTTCTTCCTGTCTCCTACATAGCCTGTTTATGTTATGAATGAATGGATAGATGAAAAAGAACTTATTAAGTGCTTTCCATGGGCAAAGTCCTGTGCTAAGTGCTGGGGATACAAATAGAAAAGCAACAGGCTGCTCTGAATGTCCTGGCACATGCCGCCCCATCTGTCCCTCAGGACACCTTGTTGCTTTAGCTAGGTTTATTTTCCTAGCTGGTGGATGGCAGTTGCTCAGGATTTGGTATTGGTGTTGGTAGGAGAAGCAGGTCACTTCTCCAAAGGGAAAACCAAGTCCTGTTGAGTCTACCTTTAAAATCTCTCTCTCTCTCTCTCTCTCCCTCTCTCTCTCTCTCTCTCTCTCTCTCTCTCTCTCTCTCTCTCTCTCTCTTTTTGAGTGGGGCAATGAGGATTAAGTGACTTGCCCAGGGTCACACAGCTACTAAGTGTCAAGTGTCTGAAGCTGGATTTGAACTCAGGTTCTTCTGAATCCAGGGCTGGTGCTTTATCCACTGTGCCACCTCGCTGCCCCCCCCCCAATATCTCTTTTGAGTCTACCTTCAAAATATCTTTTGCATCCATCCCCTCCTCTCTATTCTCATTCCAGTATTATCTACCTGGTCTAACTGCAATATTTGCCTATCAGGTCTTTCATAGACCCTGCCATGAAGCCTTATGTGATTTCCCCAGTGCCTAATGACATTCTTCCCCAGCCCACCCTGGAATTTACACAGCATTTAATTTTGTCCCACTGTAGTGCCCTTATGCAGAATATCCCAAAAATGCATTAAGGAGTTGTGACTTTTGAGACACCCTGTATCCTATTGTGTGTTATAATCATCTGTGTTTGTGTCCCATCTTTTTAGCAGATTCCAAGTTTCCTGAGGGTAGAGACCATGTTTTAGCTAAACTTTCTGCACGCAGTATAGTGCTTTGCATACAATGACTACTTATTTGCTTTATTTTGAATTATGTTGTTTTGCCTCATCTGTGAGACCCACCCTCCTCCTCTCTGCCCATCCAAATCCATCTACCCTCCAACCACAAGAGCTTCCTGCTCCATAAATACTGCCCGGGATGTCTATAGGTTTTGTGCTGCTCGATTTCTTCTGAACTCCTACAGAACTTAGAGATAATACCACAGCACTTGGCATTGGTTATATTGTGTCTTTGGAGTTTCCACTCAAGAGAGACTTCTTGGCTCTGGCGCTCACCAGAATGAGGTCTTCAGCAGTAATGTTAGGATCTTTTAAGCTGGTTAAGGACCCTAGCCAGAGGTTAAGGACAGAGCCATCCAGTTAAGGATAGAGCCAATCAAGGCCAGTCTATAATAGCCCCTGGAACAATGTTGCATGGTGCCCAGAATGAGTGGGCAACTTTGTAGAGAAAAGTGAATAGAGTCCAAGATCCAGGAGGTTTACAGCCTAGCAGACCTATTTCCATCTAGGCGCAGAGCTTTGCATTTGTCCCTTGAAAGTTTCCCCATCTCGTTTCCATTCCTTCCTTCTGGATGCCATTTTCAATTCCTTCCCTGATCTGTATTGGCCACCCTAGAACACAGAGACTTGAATGATAATAAATCAAGCTGAGAAAGCCATAGTGATCTGAAGTTAAATAAGTTTGCCATGAGCTTTGCTAGAACTTGCTCTTAATCTATCTGAGCCAGGCAGGCTTCCTGAGGATGATTAAGGACAGAGTGGGATAGCAGAAGGAAGGCTGGGTTTGGAATTAGAGAAGAGCCGAACTGAAATTCCAGAATGTGACCATATACCTTCTCTGAGACTCATATTTCTCAACTGAAAAATGAAGGCATTAAAATAGATGGCCTCTGAGAAGATTATGTTCAGATCTCATAGTTCCCACTGACCCCCCCCCCCTCCTCCCTTGGCCCCTGTCTCTGAAGATGGTCAATTTAAATAACAGGAAGACTCATTCAGGTGTTTCAGCATTGTTTTGTGGCTGTGTTGATTTTAGAAGGATGACAGGCTTGAAATTTATCTTCGGCTGTGTTGAGAAATCAAGGAAGTCGGATAAAGAATGAAGGAATACCCCATTGTTGGGACCCTAGGGTCAAGGGGATTCTGCTCTGAGAGGGAAAGATGTGTGACAGACCATCTGGTCTCAGCTTCATTATCACATCCTGTGCTTGTTTGCAAAAAAAGTATAAAAATGGCTTGACTTATTGCTTTGGTGTGCCACATGTCTTGATAGCATGGGCACCTTCTTTCGAAAGAATAAATGAATTCTATATGCTTTGGCCTCCTTTCTTCCTGAGTCTCGAGTATTGAATTGGTGGGCGAATTCCCCGACCCACTCAGCCTCCAAGCTTCGAATGGAGTACCATTTCTGGGAACAAGCCATCTCAGAGATGATTTAGGGCCAAAGAGACAGAGATGAAGGTGACAAAATACCACTTTGTCTCTTTCCTGCCTCTTGTCCCAATCCTCCAAATGCCATCTTAAGCTCAATATTCCTTTTGGACTATCCTAATGTGTTTTCTCTTATTGAATGTCTTATCCTGTTTCTGGATCCCAACTTACCCCTTTCCTGGAAATGACTTAGGTTAGGTCATGTGTTCTTTAGTTCTTAGCCTTTTTTGTGTAGGAGGTTGAGGGATGGGATCCAGCTGTGGGGAGCAAGAAATAATTTCCCCCTCTCACTGATAACTAAATAAACCATTCATGCCACAGCCATAACTAGGGTTATTTTCCCATTCTCTCCACTAAGTCACCTCACCCTTCCCATCGTGAGGTGTTACTTTTCAACAGTACTCCATTAATCTTCTTGGGGTTTTGTTTGTTTGTTTGTTTTTGTTTTGGCTGTCTCTTTCCTTAGGGCATGGGGGAAGCTGTCACTGAAGAGTTTGGACAGAAAAAGTAAAACAAAATTCTAAGCAATTCAAGCCCCCTGCCACTTGTGAGGTGTATACCAAATTGCTGAGGCTGTCTATGGCTTCCAGTGGATACAGAAAACAACAGTTGAGACTTTCTGTAGGGGTCATTGTTCTTTATTGAAAGACTGGTAGATTTTTAATACCACAAGACAAGGGGCAGGACTGGACAGAACCAAATGATTCTAGAACATGATATTCCTGATCCCCAGAAAGTGACCCTCCTAGGTCACAATCCCCTGACAACCAATGTTCCTCCTGAATGGGACTCAGGTCACTTCCTTGCTCCTTGTTCTCTCTGTCCTGCTGAGAGGATTACAATCTCAGGGCACCTCCTTTCTCAAGGTCTGCAGCTGTCCCTTCAGAAGTCATTCAGCATTCCAACCAATGTTTATGAAGGGTAATTAACTCTTTTTAACACAGGAAATACAAAGCCCCTGCCCTCAAGGAAATTTTTTTTGGGGGTGAAGCAACTGGGGTTAAGTGACTCACCCAGGGTCACACAGCTAGTAAGTGTTAAGTGTCTGAGGCCAGCTTTGAACTCAGGTCCTCCTGACTCCAGGGCCAGAACTCTATCCACTGTGCCACCTAGCTGCCCCAAATGAGATTTTTGTTTGTTTGTTTGTTTTTGAGGGGCAATGAGGGTTAAGTGACTCACCCAGGGTCACACAGCTAGTAAGTGTCAAGTGTCTGAGGCCAGCTTTGAACTCAGGTCCTCCTGACTCCAGGGCCAGAGCTCTATCCACTGTGCCACCTAGCTGCCCCAAATGAGATTTTTGTTTGTTTGTTTTTGAGGGGCAATGAGGGTTAAGTGACTTGCCCAGGGTGACACAGCTAGTAAGTATCAAGTGTCTGAGGTCAGATTTGAACTCAGGTCCTCCTGAATCCAGGGCCAGTGCTTTATTATCCACTGCACCACCTAGCTGCCCTCCTCAAGGAAATTATAATAAGGATGGGAAGATAAGACAGGGACAAACATGAATTTAACACAGCGCAAATATATACAAGTGCCTAAGGGGAGCAAAGCACTATGAGGTGTTCAGGGAAGGAAAAATAACTACAGTTGGAGGGGATTAGGGAAGGCTTTCATGGAGAAGATGGCAATGGATATGAACCCTGAAAAAGTAGGAGAATTTTAATGAGCAAAGATAGGGGCCTGCTTGTTGTTTGTCCTTTGTTCTTGAAGAGGACCAATGACATGAAGAGGGTGATGTCTTGATTTAGGCGTGAATTGGATTTAAGTGAGGCAGGGCTGTGCTGTCTTAAAGACCCCAAAGGGTACTTTCTAGGCTCTCTTCAGAAGGGAGAAAAGGGATCATACAGAAACAGTAATAATATGATGCAAGTATTTGTGGTGGTAAACTAGCCATCTTCTGTCTCAGTTCTTACCTAGCCCTTAGTCATTGAATGGGTGTTGTGATTTTATTGGAATAGGGAATTTCTGATGAGGAAGCTCCCTTTACTGATGCCCACTGGCATCTGATTTGTAACTATAGTTTTAGAAAACCCTGACATGGAGAAGTTAAGTGACTTGTTTGTAGTCAGATAGGTAGTTAGTATTACCACTAGATTGGTTCTGAAAATATTCCTCTTTCAAAGAATTACCCACATGATCCAATCAGAATTTAAGTAAAAGTTTGGATTGCATAGGTAGACTTTCAGGAAGACTATGAACCTCCCATCCAATTGGAGAAAGGAGGGAAGGGACCTTAAGGGTTATAAACTTGTCTGTGGCTTTGTTCAAATGTACCCCTCTGGGGCAGCTAGGTGGCACAGTGGATAGAGCACCGGCCCTGAAATCAGGAGGACCTGAGTTCAAATCCGACCTCAGACACTTAACACTTACTAGCTGTGTGATCCTGGGCAAGTCACTTAACCCCCAACTGCCTCAGTAAAAAAAAAAAATGTACTCCTCTGAGCATAGGCAGGGGTGCCCATTCTCTCAAGAATTCAATAAAAAGCCTTCATCCATGCTCTGCTGCAAGTCTGATTATTTGTAAATACTTTACTTCCAACAATAATAAATGCATGGTTATTTCATTTGACTATCATCATCATTATTATTTTTATTGCTTATAATCAACAAATACTTGAAATGCTAGGAACATATTCTTTATACCAATTATTCATTTGTCACTGTGAAGATCTTGTCTGCTATAGGAAATTATCTGTGAAAACCTAGCAGTTCTCTTTTTACATTTTAATTAACTATCCTCATAAAAGTGTATATATATATATATCTGTGAATGGATGTATACATACATATCTATACACATATACAGCCATATGTGTATGTATGTACACACAGTGGCACAGTGAATAAAGCTCAGAGCCTGGAGTCAGGAAGATCTGAGTTCAAATCTAACCTCAGACACTTACTAGCTGTGTGACCCCGGGGCAAGTCACTTAATCCCCTGTGCCTCAGTTTCCTCATCTGTAAGATCACTCCAGTATGTTTGCCAAGAAAACCCCAAATGGGTCATGGAGAGCTCGGATATGACTGAAATGACTCAACAACAATAATATATGTGGAAAAGTAGGCACATGGATTGGTAGTTGTTGCTATTGTTTCAGTGCTGATGCTGACAATTATTGGTTTCTGGGTAAGCAAGTAATTTAACCTCTCTGGGGTTTATTATTTGCAAAATGTGCTTGCTTCTTCTGCCACCTAACTTACAGAATTGCTGTGAGGAAAGCCCTTTGGCACCTTGAAAGTGCATATAATGCACATAAATGTGAGTGATATATTGGTAATAACTGCCAAGTGTATTTTTAAAATTATTGTACTAAATTGTACTTTCTAAAATTATTGCTACTTATATATTCATGGCTATTGCACCTGTTTTGGCAGTAAGCATTTATTCATTAATATCATATATACCAGTAAAGAATTGACCTAGTATCTCTCTAATTTCCTCATAGCCTTAGGCCTTCAGGTCTAGGTACCTATATACCCCTAAGCCAGAGGGCAAGCAGAGAGGGCAAGAAGAAAGCAACAAAGAGACTGACCCAGGTGTAGCCAGTTTGATCCTCCTTAGATAGAGGTGGATCACCATACATTGATCTAAGCTAATTGGTTATAGCCTCATTCAGTTCCATTGATTGACTTGACTTGAGGGTGGTCCAGAGAGGGTAAATTCCAGTGTCTAGGTGTGCTTCCTCATCTAGCTAAACAAAAGCATCAATCTGCATTTCCTTTGTTCCCCTGGACTCATCTGGGGCAAGAATTAAACTTTCTGGGGTGAAGAGGAGAGAGCAACTGATGTCTGGATCTTTCCTAGAAATCCATTATGAGTCACTATTTTCTCACACTTCCATGATCTTAACTATCCTTTTGGGATCTTACATCCTTTGAGATATTAGAAAATCAATGTTTTAGTGCTTTTAAAATTGGGCTATCTTCAGCATGGCTTTCTTCTCCAAAGCTCCTTGAGATCAGAGGCTGTTCTTTACCTCTCTTTTTTATTCTCAACACTTGGTACAGCCTGGCACATGGTAGGTTATTAATAAATGTTTATCAACTGACTGACTGCATAGGTTCAATCAGATCCACCTGCACTTTTTGACTTCAGGACTCACAACAACCTTGAAAACCTGACTGCCACTTCCTCAAATAGTATATTGACTACTGAGGTGGTAGAGACCAATTATTGTGGCCCCACTGCCGTCACCAATGAGAATAGATTGCCATGGAAACACTGGCAGATCTGTTCCATTTCATGTCTTATCCACCCACATTCCTACGTCATCAACAAGTAAGCACTTCTCCTTCCTCCCAAGGGGGAAAGGGGAAAAAATTCATGAAAGCCAATATTACTGCTGTGTCCTTCACCCCCTGCAAAAAATAATGATTTGATCTGACAGTTCTCCCTCCAACTTCACAATGGACTTCAGAGATCAGGGCTTGTATTGATTCCCTTTCTTGTCTCTGATTCTGGAGGAAAGGGAAAGGGGATGACCACCTTTCAACAGAGTTGCCAGAAATAAAATTTAAAACATTTTAAGTCTTATTAACAGAAGGCACATCAGAGGTGGTCTTATCCAACCCCTCTACCTGTATGGGGTGTTCAGAGAGCACCAGCACCTCTGGTGTGAGGGCTGCTCATCCACCTTTGGTGTCCACCTGATTCACCCAACTCTCACCTGTGGTTCCAAGAAGCTGTAGCATGTTCAGAGGTCACACCAATAAAACCATTTTGGCAGAGAGGCCAAACCAGGTTGGGGGTAACCAATAGGCCTCAAATTTGTCGGTGAGTTAGTTAGAAGGATGTGTACTCCAACCACGTGAAGACTTCCCCTAGGGAAATGAGCAGATGAGAACAATTTGTTCCAATGCCCACGAAGCAGGTGCTGGGGAGTGCTTAGAGTTTGATCAGACATTGAAAATGCCAATGTCATCCATTGCATCTTGGACCATCAACAGTTATCCTGACTTTTGTGTTGCTACTGAACTTCTGGAGGCTGACAACTCTGCATAACTCTGCCTCACTTAAATGCAACTCACTCACAAGGCAAGATATCACCCATGATGCCATTGGTCCTATTCAAAAATGAAGGCCAAACAATAACACCCTGAAGCATGAATCTTTTTTTAAAAATAACCTTTCTGATGAGTCATCAGACTGTTTAAATATCTTTAAGATAAATTCTTTGCTCCACAAGGCAGTTCCATTCCTTTTTTTTGACCATTTATATAGGTATTGAATTTGTTTTTCTCTCCACTGATATCCTCATTAAGGCTGTCCTTAATGATGATTCTGATAACATTTTTATATAGATAGGAAAGTAGGTACATAAATCAGTAGTTCTCATGTTTGTCACTTTTTTTTCTAGTGCAAGACTTGTTCCACATTTGTGGTGTCTCCCCTTTCTTGCATCTCTATCTTTCAATATCCTCAAAACTCTGTTCCCATCAATCTCCTCTACATGTATTTGATCTAGTCTTGCTATTTTCTTTATCTTTATTTTCTTCAGGGCTATCTCTACCTTCTCCATAAGCACACCTGGGACTGTAATTTTAGAATCTAAGTGTGTTGGTTCTATAGTACTTGGTTGTGGAAAAAAGTTTGTTATAAAAATCTTTGTGGATCTTTTCAATTTTTCTCCTTTTTATTGACCTGTTTTCTGGTGTGTGTTTGTGGGGGGGGGGTTGGTGGGGCAATGGAGGTTAAGTGACTTGCCCAGGGTTACACAGCTAGTGTCAAGTGTCTGAGGTCGGATTTGAACTCAGGTCCTCCTGAATCCAGGGCCAGTGCTTTATCCACTGTGCCACACCTAGCTGCCCCCTATTGACCTATTTTCATCTTCAAATATTCTTGGGAAATGGTTTTGCTTTTTGGTTTTCTCACAAATGTTTCTTTAAATTAGTCTTATCTGCCTCTGCTTCTCTCTGTTTTATAAGGCAATACTGCTTACACTCTTCCATATTTTCCTTTGTATTTCCTGTAGTCCTCACCTATTCCTACCTTTGCATTAAAATCACGAATCTCAAAAGATCCTTAGGTTTTTTATTTTTCCACTATCCTTTTTTATTTGGAATTTAAATCCACATCTCCCCCAAGCAGTTTCATATATACAACTGAAGCAAAACAAGATTGTAGTATATGAAACCACAAGTCTCCATTTTATACCATTTGCTTTTTTCAAAAAGTAAAGAAGAAATTCCATCATTACTTTGAAAACGGTCCTGCTTGTCTGGACTTCTTCCTGATCTCTTCTGTGTATTAAAAAATATTTCAGTGGCTTTATTTTGTGGGTGCATCATTATAGCTATTTTCCCTCTGCTTTGTCTCCCCCTGTCCCCACACCACCACCAATAAAACCAGAAAAATCCTTATAACAAATAAGGGTAGTCAAGCACAACAAGGCAAGTATGTTAAGGATGATTCCTGTTCAGATATAGCCTGGACCAGATAGCCTCTGAAATTGTCATTGTCACTCAGGGTGTTAGCTAGCTAGCCTTCTACCGCTTGGGAGATAGCATAGGGGCCATATGATCACCGTATTTGGACTGGAGGCCACTTTAGGAAAGCTCTGATACAAAGCTCTCTCTCTCAAAGAGACAATGAAGCTTAGAGACCTAGAATGATTTGCTTGTATTGAAACACTCCTTTGTTTCTGGCATATTCTATCAGGACAGGGCCATTGGAAGGGACCAGGAATATGAGAAGTAGAGTTGATAGAATAATTGTTCTTAGAGTCTGGAAGGTCTGAGTTCACAGCCCACACAGACACTTACTGTGTCATCCGGGGCAAGTCATTTAAATTCTCTTGGCCCCAGTTTCCTCACTTGTAAAGTGAGGGTGGGGCAGCTAGATGGCGCAGTAGTTAAAGCACCGGCTCTGGATTCAGGAGTACCTGAGTTCAAATCCGGCCTCAGACACTTGACACTTACTAGCTGTGTGACCCTGGGCAAGTCACTTAACCCTCATTTGCCTGCAAAAAAAAAAAAAAAAGAGTAAAGTGAGGGGGTTGGGCTCATTAACTTTCAAGGTCCCTTTCCCGATTGAAATTTGTGATCTTGTGATTTCTCATGCTAAGTACAATAAATGTTTATTATACATATGGGGAGAGATGAAGTCTTTGACCAGGGACCATATCGTGTTCTCTTTGGAACAATATGAACTCAAATTTTATATGTGAGTTCAGCAGGTTATAGATAACATCAACCAGGAAGTTGCCTAGGAGACCAGAGATTTCAGAGAAAGCTGAGCAGGCATGAAATGAAAATAGAAAGAAGAGAAGAAATCATTTTGAAGCCAGGGGTTCTTATAGGGCTACATCTCTTCCTACCAGGGCTGGTAGACATTGAGGCATTCCCTCTCAGCCCTGTGCCTGCCTTTTGGGACTTTGAAACCATACTTCTATGTTGGGGACCTTGAGGGTAGAAACTGTTTTTGGTTTTGCTTGTATTTGTATTCCCATTCCTTAGCACAGGGCTTAGCATGTAGTACTTAATAAATTATTTCTTTCCTTCCTTCCTTCCTCATTATGGATAATAATGTAGTAACACTTTTGTACTGGGAATTAGTGGCTAGAGAATACAGAGGACTCACTGGTCCAGTGAAAGAGATGATACTGCCCCAAGCATTGAAATAGTGGCTTCAGTATTCATCCAATGGACAAGTCCTTACCAAATCTTTTTACTGTCCCCCTAGATTAAATACCATGTTGATTTAGTAGCAGAGGAAAGAAAGAACAACCTTGCTCCCCTGGTTCTCTGATGGTTGGAAGCAGTTTTTCCCTTCCCCTTTCCCTTCCCCTTCACACACTGGTAGATGGGTGGTATGAATGTGGCTGAGTTAGCTCCTTGGCATGTTACATCTAGGTAAGCCACCAGATACCAACTCACTAACTGTGCACGAACAGATAGTACCAGTCTGGCAGCCTTCTCAACTGTTATTCCTCCTAGTTGCCTTTCAGAGTTCTTGTCTGGGGTTGCAGATATTCTAATATGTGCTTCATTTTCTTACTGAGTTCCCCTATTACACTCCTCGATGTGGCTCCAAACAATTTACTAAATAGGCACTGAAATGAAACTGTATTACTCTGGAAAACAAAAATAAAATTTAAAGCCAGGACCAACACATTTGAGCATACCCACTCAGATTTTCCCACTTTCTTCTGTGCCATACCTCTGTTCTCAAAAGGGGGGGGACAGTAGACTGATGACCCCAAACACCTTGGAAGATGTGCCTTTTAAGGGCAATGGCAAAGTCAAGGGACAGGAAATCATCTCACTACATCCAGCTTCTCTTATCTCTTTGTATGACTTGTGATGGTCTCCTTATAACTGGAAAGCAAGGTGAGTCTATCACTTGATAACTTCCACGAGCTGAATTCTTAGGGGCAATTCCCCACCTCAGGCCTATGTACTCAGAGGTACATTTTGGTGTAATAACTAAGCACCATGAAAGTACAAATTCAGAAGAGCAGTGCTTAGCATCAGAGATAGAGAAATAGACATACACACAGAGAGAAAGATAGCTAGAGAAAATGAGAGACAGACATACACAGAGATAACAAGATGTAGAGAGACACAGAGAGAAAGAGAGATAGACAAAGAGTGACAGAATGAGGGAAAGAATGAGATAGACAGAGAATGAGAGAGAAGCAAAGCATTGTAATACCTTTATTTTATTTTATTTTATTTTTTTGTGGGGCAATGAGGGTTAAGTGACTTGCCCAAGGTCACATAGCTAGTGTCAAGTGTCTGAGGCTGGATTTGAACTCAGGTCCTCCTGAATCCAGGGCTGGTGCTTTATCCACTGTGCCACCTAGCTGCCCCCTGTAATGCCTTTATAAAAAAAATCCAGCTGATTAGGACAGCAAGCCTCTGACAATTGCTTTTATGG
The DNA here is from genome assembly GCF_019393635.1 of Dromiciops gliroides. Classification (NCBI taxonomy): domain Eukaryota; kingdom Metazoa; phylum Chordata; class Mammalia; order Microbiotheria; family Microbiotheriidae; genus Dromiciops; species Dromiciops gliroides. The sequence goes on from NC_057864.1 coordinate 101,115,908, forward strand.
TGACCCCAAATCTATTTTACTCCACACTTTTATGTTCATTTGGCATCTAAAGATATGGAAAATTAGAGGAGATCATGATAGCAAGTATTACAGAAGTAAATGCCCCTTTCCGTTGTATATTCTCAGCAACAGGCTATTGGTCTGCTTTCTGAGGATCAATGTACCTAAGCTCCGAGAGGCTAATCACCATTTTTTCTGGGCATTTGGTGATGAATTCTTCATCTGTGGTAAACAATGAAAAAATAAAAATAAATAAATAGCCCTCAATCCTGTGCAACACTCTCAACTTCAGCAGTGGTCATTGTAGAGTTGCCAGAAAATTCGAGCATAGCATAAAGACTAATACAATTTTTAGAACATCTAAAAACATGAGCTTAGCTGTTGGCAAGCGAAATGAGAGATTTTTGTTCAATGGCCAATATGTGCTCATGCTACTGGAAGAACTGAACCATATCAATCTTGACACTCTCAATATAAATGAAATCAGAGAATAAAAGAAAGTCATAGCTAAATGGAAGGCTGACTGACTCACAGGTTGTATTTGGAGAAGCAAATATAGGGGTTGGCTTCATCATGAGTCCAAAAGCAATAAGAAATATCATTTCATGGGACATTGGGTCATCTGGATTTGCTGTACTCATTGTTTTGTTTTGTTTTGTTTTGTTTTGTATGGGGCAATGGGGATTAAGTGACTTGCCCAGGGTCACACAGCTAGTAAGTGTTAAGTGTCTGAGGCCGGATTTGAACTCAGGTACTCCTGAATCCAGGGCTGGTACTTTATCCACTGCGCCACCTAGCTGCCCCTTGCTGTGCTCATTGTAAGTATTTGCAGAAAGGCCACATAAAGAGAATTATGCATCAATATCTACCACAAAAGAAGAAATAGAGAAATTCTATGAATAATTTGATAAGACATTCCAAATTAAATCAACATACACTTTGAGACAATATCTTCAATGCAAAGGTGGGAGTAGGCAAGAATGATGGAAAATTTGTTGGAAAATATGGTTCAGGGGTTAGGAATGAGAGAGTCCAAAAATCTTATAGACTACACAGAAGCTTCATGTTTATATATAATGAATATTTCCTTTGAGAAGAGAATTGGGAGGTGGTGGATACAGCATTCTTTCACAATAACTGAATAACATCAGCAAACATGATATTAATTCTATTTTAACAAACGGGAAATGGCTCATTATTGAGGTGGGAGTAATTTCTGAGTCAGCTGTCTGTGAGTAGCTAGCTGAATTGTTGAGCAAAAATAAAGGAGCTAAAAGGAAGAATAAGAACCAGAAAAATAATAGTGTCAAATTAAAATAACTTCATCCTGACCAATTTAGGTAAGTTACTGATTTATGCAAAAATAGGCTATGGATAGAAGAATGGACAGACACACATTCTAGCAGAATTTTATACAGAAATGTAACCAATTTAGCATTTGAAAATCAAATGCTAGAACAAAGAGACCAAAGGAACCTAAAGGCCACCTTAGTCAGAAAACATAACTTGTCAAGAGACAGCAGCTAAGGAAAAGTCTAGTTTAGAAAAGAAATTCATTTGTCAAATCTTCCAGAGGATGGTGGCAAATTATGAACAGTATTGTTTTATAAAATGGCAGCAATAAATGGAGGGAAAACCCAGTTTAAAGTCAGTCAGCAAGTATTTATTAAGCACTTTCCTACCTTTCCAGTTTTCTTACACTTCACTCCCCTCTGAGTACTTTGTGATTCATCAATACTGGCGTTCTTGCCTCATATAGGATATCTGACTGTCCCCCCCCTTCCCCCATGCCTGCCTGGAGTGTTCTCCCTCCTTAACTCCAGCTCATAGTTTCCCTGGTTTTCTTCAAGACTCAACTCAAATCCCACCTTCCGCAGATGGCTTTTCCTCGATCCCTCTCATCCCCTTTCCCTTAAAGATGACCATCCTGTGTATATCTTTATGTACGAAGAGGTTTGCTCACCGTCTTCCCCATTAGAACATAAATTCTGTGTTTTTGCCTTTTTTTTTTTTTGGTTGGGCAATGAGGGTTAAGTGACTTCCCCAGGGTCACACAGCTAGTGTCAAATGTCTGAGGCCGGATTTGAACTCAGGTCCTCCTGAATCCAGGGCCAGTGTCTTATCTACCGTGCCACCTAGCTGCCCCCTTGTTCTTTTTATCCCCAGTACTAAACAGTGCCTGGCACAAAGTAAATCTGGACCATCATTTCATGGGGATACCCAGGCCATCCACACTCTTGGATTCACTCCCAATTTATTAGACTTTTCCACCTACTCCTCTCTACCTTCCTCCAATCCCTTGCTCCATTAGAATGTAAGCTTCCTGAGGGCAGGCACTTTCTTACTGCTTATATTTGTATTCTCAATCTTAGCCCAGTGCTTGGCATATAGTAATCATTACCTATAGTAAGTTCTATCTATCTGTCTAAAAATTAATATGTACTTTTTGATTGACTAACATGTACCATGTGGCAGACAGTGCTAGATGCTGGAGATGCAAAGGCAAAAATAAAATAATCTCTGCCCTCAAGGAGTTTACATTCTATTGGTTGATACAATCTGTAGATGCATATGTAACAGTGGTTATTAGTGTTTGTTGCTTGAGCAAGTACATGATGACAAAAGCTACTATGAATTCAGTGACACTTTTGAATGAACCCAATATTTATTCAATACAATTATTAATATAATTATACTTAATTACAATTATATCTACCTAGGGGCAGCTAGGTGGCACAGTGGATAGAGCACCAGCCCTGGATTCCGGAGGAACTGAATTCAAATCCGGCCTCAGACACTTAACACTTACTAGCTGTGTGTGTGTGTGCCCCTGGGAAAGTCACTTAACCCCAATTGCCTCATCAAAACAAACAAAAATCAATTATATCTACCTAACATTTGGAAGATAGTAATATACACGTGAGACACTATAGGCTATAGAAGGAATATTTGCTTATTTATTAAACACTGCATGTTTTGATGGGGCTAAATAAAGATCAAAATTACAATGCTTGGCACCAATAAGGATTTGTGGAACCCCTATAATACTTCAGTAGCCTCCCTGAAGTGGGAACTTCTCCTAGTCTCAGTTTTCTCATCTTTTAAATAAAGATGACCATAGCACCTACTTCACAGGGTTGTTGTGAAGATCAAATGGATATCTATCTGTAAAGCATTTAGCACAGTGTTGGGCACACAGGAGCTGCTCAGTAATACTTGTTTCCCCTTCTCTCCTTTCCTCACCCCATCTAGCCAGTTGGTTGCCAAATCTTAGTTTTACCTTTAAAACCTCTCTTGCATCTGACACCTTCTCTCTAGTCACATAATTATTATGACCTCTCTCCTTGATTATTCCAACAATCTCCACCATGATTTCCAAGTCTCTTCCCACTCCAGGCTATCCATAACAGCTAGGAAAGTAATTGTCTTTAATTGCATATCTGACCATGTGATTTCCCTTCTCAATCAATTTCAGTGGCTTTCTATTGTCTCTAGGATAAACTAAAAACTCTTCTTTAGTTTCTAAAGCCTTTCACAACCTGGCCCCAACCTATCTTTCTAGCCTCATTGGACATCACTTCCTCTTCTACACTCTATCATCCAGTTCTCTCTGTTCCTCATACATAATGCCCCATCCCTAGTCTCAATGCCTTTGCATTGCTCCTACATGTCTTGGTATGTTCCCCCTTCTTCCTTCTACCTCACTGAATCAATTCCTTTAAGTCAAAGCTCAAGGACAAATAAACAACAATACTAGATAACAATTACATAGCATTTTAAGGTCTACAGAACACTTTAGACCCTAACAACGACTTTATGAGGTAAGAGTTATCATTATTCCCATTTTATAGATGAAAAAGCTGGGGCTGAGAAGAGTTAAATGACTTTCCTAGGGTCACACAGTAAGGGACAGAGGCAGGATATGGATTCAGGTCTTCCTGAATCCAAGTCTAACACTTTTATCTATACGTTGTGTCACCTAGCTGCTCATCTTCTACATAAAGCCCCCAAACTTTCATGTATTTAATTACCTTTCAGTTAGTCTTTTGAGACACTTTATTATCTCCCTGCTCAGAATGTAATCTCTTAAAAAAAAAACACAAACATTTTTATTTAAAGTTAAACAGTTTTATTTAAAGTTCCAAATTCTATCCCTTCATCCATCCCTCCCTCCCTCCCCTTTCCCCTCCCTGAAGCAGTAAACAATCAGATATAGGTTATACATGTGCAATTATGTAAAATATTACCATTAGTCATTTTTAAATTTTTAAATGTAATCTCTTTAGGAGTAGGGATTGTTATGTTCTTTATACTTACAGATCTGCACTCCAGCCACTGGACCTCTAATAAGCTAAAATATTTTTCATGCCACTTAAAACACAGTTTGATAAGCTTTCTTTTTTTCATGCCTGGCTGAATCAGTAGCTTATATGAATCTCATGCTGTGAGTATCCTTTCTAGGGGAGACCCCTGTATTATATAGTAGGGTTCGGCATTTTTAGTCCCCATATTATAATTCTGAATATGCCTTACTAAAATACAAAGATAAATAAAATTACAAAAAAAAGTAGAAAATAAAAAACCCCAATCCACATCTATAACATAAAGATAAATAGAATTAAAAATTAAAATAGAAAATCCACAAAAATGAAGCATTGACATGATCTTATCTCCTTGTTTTTCTGATTAACCAGACTAAAGTACTTAGGAGGTTGAAGAAATCCATTTGAAAATTTAAAGAGACAGGCACATGAAAATAGGAGAAAATTTCTTACTCAACTTCTTTTGCAATGAAGACCAGAAGATTGAGGGGTTCAGCACCCCCTTTCTTGGTTGCCAACTGTGACATTTAAAATTAAATGTGTGGTTGCCTTATTCCTGTCCCAAGTGTAGGGAAAACTAGCTAGGGTTTACTTATAAATTAGAAGTTTTAGCACTAAGTTTTGGCATTAAGCATTTATTAGTAAAAAGATAACACCTGGGTCAGAAAGCCGAGAAAAACCTATCTATCCCAGGTCCTCAATTCCTCCACCACCAGCCTATTTGAGCAATGAACTGCCCCAGGATCTTTCTTCTGCATCCCAAGGAGAGGCAGTCCTTCCACCCTGCTTCAAAGCTAATTGGCTAGCATCACCCAAATCCATTGGTTCACTGGACTTGAGGGTGGCCCCGTGTTGAGGTCAGAGTCCACAGCTTCAGAGAGCAATACCCTCTTGAGGGTCAGGCAGGTATGGTTTCAATTGAATTAACTTTCAGTACGTTAATCAGCTAAGTTAGTCAATCTAATCAATCCAATCAATCTGGGGCCTTTGGGCGCTGGTAAAGCCCATTATTTTCTTACAATTCCCAGCACCCTAGGACAGCTCCCACCTTGCTTGATTGGTCAACAATCTAGTCTAACCCCCCTCATTTTACACCTGAAACCTGAGGCTCAGAGAAATTAAATGGGGTTGCTCCTTGTTACGTAGGTAGTGGAGCTGAGATTCAAAACCAAGACCCCTGACTCCAAATCTAGCATTCTAGCACTCCACAGTGGAACCCCCAAAATTTATTCTACCTTAAGTTTCACTATTAGAAGTATAATACCATAAGTAAAGAAGGCCATTGAATAGTTGCTCTCTGTAAATCCAATTCTCACACCATGGTCAAATTGGATTGGCCTTATCAAGCCACAACTTGAATATTATGTCCAGTTCTAGATGCCATATTTTAGAAGGGATATTTCCAAAATGGAAGACAAAGGAGGGCAAACTAACATGGTGAAAAACATTATGATCCCTACTGTGTGATGATCAGGTGAAGGAACTAGGGATTTTCATCCTAGAGAAGACTAAATATGGTGGTATGGGTTATGTTACTAGGCTTCAACTATTTAAAGGGTTGTCATGTGGGAGGGAGATTAGAGTTGTTCTATCTCTAGGGCAGAACTAGGGCCAATGAATGAAAGCTTAGGAAGACAGATATTGACTCAATTTAAGAAAAAAATTTCCATTAGGATGTCACAAAACAGAATGGGTTGCCTTTGGGAATAGTTGGTCAAATCAAGTCAAACCAACTAGCATTTTTAAAAATGTACTTACTAGTGCTGGACATCTTGCTAAGCACTAGGGATACAAAGAGAGGCAAAACAATCCCTGCCCTCAAGGAGCTCACTCACAATCTATATAGTTAAGCTTCCTCTTACCAAAATATCTTCAATCAGAGATTAGATGAACACTTGTGTTAGGGATATTATGGAAGGGATTTCATGCTTTGAGATGCTTTTCATCTCTGGATTCAATAAACCCTGTGATGTTAGTGGGCAAGACAAAGATAGGTAACAAACAAACAGAAAAACAGAGAGAGGTCCTTTGTCTACAAGGGGCAGACAATCTCAATCAAATTGCATCCTTCCTGTTCAGTAGGGACAGGGCCCAAAGGAGACTTCAATAGTGATTTCAAGATTTTAATTTTATCCCTTGTTTCAGTTCAAGCTCCCACCCTGGGATCCCGCAAATCTTTCCATCATTCTCTCAATCTTTTTCTATTGTGCAGGCTTACTCCAAATGTTAATGTGCTTGATCATTACTTTGCCATGCTGAGAGGTACTCACTATTAGCTTTAGGCATCTCACATTCTTCCCTGTCTTTTTATTCAGCATCTTATAGTCCAGCTTCCCATTTACCAGTGACCCCAGCAGAATGTAGTGGGTACAGGCTTTTCCTTCTCCCTTGGAACCATAGCCTAATTCTACTCTTCCATCCTTCAGCTTCTCATTGTTTTCTTGGTCTCTACCTGTCAAGACCTGCACCCGACTTACCATGGCTGCCTTGGCCAAAATCACAGTTAAATGGTTGCCAACCTTAGGCTCCAGTGCCCAGAAGAACCCTTCCTCACCTAGGATGTAGGCCTTTTGGGGAGAAACATGATTTACAATCTGCAAATTACTGTAGACAGTTGCAGGTGGGTTGTTGGGTTCTTCCTCTGTGTCCATATTCCTGACCTCCCTGTATTCTGGCTTGTTGGAGCTGCTCTTATTGAAGGTGAAGCCCACCTGATGGAAGAGGGAGGGGCTGAATTGGATGGGATGGTCCTGATCGAGCAGCTTTCGGAAATGGTAGAGAAGAATTTCAGGGGGTATCTCCCTGTAGAGGAAGAAGAATTGAGCCAGCCGGGGGAGGTCACTGGAATGCAAGAGTTTGCCAACAAAGCCCCATGTTGAGAATTCCATTAGCACCCAGTCATCCGTCTCCCAGGTCACCATCTCTCTCCACATGCAGGTGATAAAGTTGGGCAAACAGTGGACGTTATCTTCAAGCATCAGGAAATAGTTAGAGAGGTTGGCAGCAAAGTTCATGAGTAAGGCATGGGCCACATTCTGATTAAATTGGACCATACTGGAGTAGGCCTCACTGAGGTTAGTTTTCAGTGCCCTCATGGGAGGATAGGGAGTAGATAAGGAACGGATCACCAGCAACTGCCCTTCCAGTGTTTGTGTACTGAAGGTCTTGACAATGTCAGTGATGGTCTCATTGAACCAAGTAGGATCAAGAACAGTCAAGTAGACTAGCACTAGGATATCCTTCAGCTCATCCTTAGAGGAAGCAAGGAACAGTGATTTTAAGGTACTCATGAGGTAGTTGCCCTGGGGATGCTGCATAGAGGACAGACCTACAGTCATCAGCTCTGAGAAGGAAACACCAGTAGTAGAGTTAGTAATAGAAAGAGATGAAAAATTACTTGTATCTTTATAAATTTGACTCAATTCTCTATATATTTGAGAAATGAGGCCTTTATCAGGTATACTTTTTTTTTTTGTGGGGCAATGAAGGTTAAGTGACTTGCCTAGAGTCACACAGCTAGTAAGTGTCAAGTGTCTGAAGTCAGATTTGAACTCAGGTACTCCTGAATCCAGGGTCGGTGCTTTATCCACCGTACCACCTAGCTGCCCCAGATATACTTTTTACAAAAATTTCCCTCAGTTTTCTGCTTTCCTTCTAATTTTGGTTACATTGGTTTTGTTTGTGCAAAAACCCTTTTTCATTATATATAATCAAAATTACCTATTTTACATTTGTAATACTCTCTGTATTTTCTTTGGTCCTACATCCTTCCATTATCCATAGATCTGACAAATAAACCATTCCATGCTCCTAATTTGCTTGTTGGTGAGTTTTTGCTGAACCCTAAGGTAGGGTTTGAGATACTTCCTAGGAATTTCACTTCTGTTCCCCTTTCTTCTCTTTCCACTTTCATGATTTCTTTCTCCCTACCCTGGGGGATGAACCAGATAAGTAAAGTAATGCTACTTACTTAGAGGTTTAAGTTAAATCTCCATTTATTTGCTCCTCATGGAGGGTGGTGGTAAGACTGTGTATCTGGCACCCAGGAATGGGGAGAATGAAAGGGAATATAAGAATACACCAGAAATAAGGCTTGCTTACTTCAAAATATGCCCAGAAATAGCTCTGACCCAGCTTCTCAGCATTGTCTCTGGTGCCACAGGGGATGGATGGCATTACCTCCCATTTGCCTTATTTCTACCTTGTATATATGTGGCTATTTGTATGTTGTCCTCCACTAGATGTATGATTCTTGAGAGAAGAGAAAGTGTTTTTTCCTTTCTTTGTATCCCCAGCACTCAGCACAGGGTAGGCTCTTTAAAAAATGTTTGTTGAGTAACTGACTGACATAGATGGATGAAACTTGGATTAGATAATTTATAGAGCCCTATAAGGACCCTAAAGTTCTGGGGTTCTTGTATACAATGAAAACACCCATTTACCCCCATGAACTCATTCCTTCTCTTAAAAGGTTTCATATCTGGGGCAGCTAGGTGGCGCAGTGGATAGAGCACTGGCCCTGGAGTCAGGAGTACCTGAGTTCAAATCCGGCCTCAGACACTTAACACTAACTAGCTGTGTGATCCTGGGCAAGTCACTTAACCCCAATTGCCTCACTTAAAAAAAAAAAAAAAAGGTTTCATATCACCTACATTTCCCAATGTAACCCTACCAGAGAGTCTCTATCCCTAGAATAAAGAATTGAAACAAGGAGGAAAAACAGTTCAGCAAAACTCACCAACAATGAAAAAGGTCCGACTTTTTATGCAGGATTCTACACACACCTTCCCTTCCCCCTACTCTACCTCTTCCAAGAAGAGCATGTTTGGGCTTTCTCACCTTTTCCTTCTCTTTTTATGCAGCTTCTCTGCCATAATTCTTGCTCTCCCCTTCTCTCCCCTCTCCCTCTTCCCAAAGTTCGGATAAGAATGCTTACTAAGCATGGAATTGACCCGAGGACGGTCTGGTTTGGTGGCAGATGGAAGGTCTTTATGCCGGTCTTTATGTTACTGGTCTTAGTGCAGACTGAGTTTGGGGAGAATAATGGACTCAGAATTCCAGGTTTCTACATTTAAAGTGTCATGGGCAACAGCCCTGCCTGCCAGTACTTTTCCCCCTAATCCCCCCCCCAATATCCTTCTTTTTTTCTTCTTCCTACTTACCATCTTCCTATCAGCTGTTATATTCTTTCCCCTCCTGAGGGCTCTAGGCTTCCTAACTGATGGAGTGAATAAAGTGTTGTGCTTGGAATCAGAACACTTCCATTAGAATCCTGCCTCAGACACTTGTGCAACCCTGGCAAAGTCACTTTTACCTGTCTCAGTGCCATTTGTTAAATGAGAGGGTTGGACTTGATGGCCTCTGAGATTCCTTCCATATTTACATCCATGACCCCATGTCTCCCCTGGTCCCCTTGATGCATCTTACTTTTCTTTATGGGCAGGGTTCCAGCCAGCTGTTGATAGGAGGCATTCCTAAGCTCTGAGGGGTTCTGGATTTCTTTGAAGTTCCTCAAGTGACTTTTGCTCATAGAGGTGATCTGCTCCTGGGCAATCATCCAAGCCAAGATCTTCTTTTCCTCCTGGGAATGGGAGTAGCTTCAGCCTTGCCAGACACCCCACTCAAAGCCTCCAGGGCTCTGGTCTCCAAAGTGGGGAGCTGGCCTGACCCCAAGGGGGCTATGTAATCATCCAACAAGCCACCTCTTAGTGGCTTTGGGGCATATCTCCAACACAATATGCCTACCTCCTTCCCCCCCAACACTTCCTTATTCTGACCTCCTTCCCCTCCACTGTGCAAGCTTGGAAGTTCTTCTGTTCTGTTCTGGGGACAGTTATTTACCTAGGTACCCACAGGAACAATGACACAGGTGCCAAGAAAGTTCTAACCCTGCTCCATGCTTACCAATTGTCTTTCTCTCTCAGTCCTCCCTCCCCCCCACCCCAAACAAAACAAAACAAAATAAAACAATCATCTAGTGGCTGCTTTGGAGAGTGAAGGCTTGAATAGTGAAGTAACTAAGTGTAACAGAGGATGTCTTCACTCAGAAGTTCAAAACCTTTCTGTTCTCACTCTCATTGTCCCCACATACCCACTTGGATACCAAATCTTTTTCTTGTTTTGTCTCACTGTCTCTTTCTGTCTGTGTCTCTGTCTCTTTTTGTGTGTCTCTGTCTCTCTTTTTCTGTCTTTATGTCTCTGTCTCTGTGTGTCTCTCTGTCTGCCTCTATCTCTTTCAAATCTCCCCCATCCAATCGATCCAATATAGTCTGATCATGTCACTCCTCTATACTAAGAACCCCTGTGCCATTGTTACCTTGAGGATGGCATGTAAACTTAGCTGACGTTCTCACATCACTTCTTCAGGACTAAGCTTGACCAGCCTCCACAGATTTGAGGATGTTCCCCACCCCAATTTACTTTGTTCAGATTCTACCAAGCCCCAGTGAAGGTCCTTCCTATTTCCAGTATGATATTGGCTCTCACTTTGTTATGAGAGTCAAATGAGATAACATTTGGGAAGCCCTTAAAGGTATAGTGCCTGGCATATAGCAGGCATTCCAGAGATGCTTGATTCCTTCCTTCATTAAATCCCCAACCCTCTCTTCTGAATTCTTATAGCCCAGGTGGTGTATATTACATCACACAATGTGGAGCTTGATAGGTGCTGCCTTCCATTGCCTCCCACTTGTTTTCATTTCACCTTTGGCTCTCTTACTCACCGGGACCTGATCTTCATCAATTTTTGTGGTAGCTCCCAGGCTGAGGAGGAACCCCAGGAGAATGGAGGCAGGAAGGATCAGGACACAGCATCGAGTGGAACAATGCATGGCATTGCAGGTGGGATTCAGCTCTGAAAAGAAAACCAAGTAGGGTCTGTGAGATCTGGGAAGTTTCTATTTCTGCAGAGATTTAGAGTATCTTTCTATCTCCTTTGGAGATCCCTCCTTCCTTCTAGCTGTTCATGATTGCTGTTTGATTTCCCGAGTCTTTAGCTCTTTCCCACCTGAAAAGATCCACTGTGGGGAACAGACAGCTGGGTGGCTCAGTGGATAGAGTACAAATCCACCTTTAGGCACTTACTAGCTGAGTGTGACCCTGGGCAAGTCACTTAACCCTGTTGGCCTCAGTTTCCTCATCTATAAAATGATCTGGAGAAGGAAATGGTAAACCTCAAATGGGGTCACAAAGAGCTGGTCATGACTGAACAACAACAGAACAGACACTTCTTTGCCATATAGTGGAAGAGATCAACTGTATATGGCAGTGATTCTCAGAACCTTTTGGATGATATGTCATATGCATCTAGAAGTCAACGTGTCAGTGAAAATAAGGCAGGCTTCCTGGGAGTGATGAGAGAGGAAGGGACCAGGGCATTCAAGGGATAGCATCCTTGGAGTTGGGAAATGCATTGGAAAGGTTATGGTTCCAAAAAAGAGAAAGGGGGAAGAAACAAGAAGGTTAAGAAGTTAGGTTTCTTTTCCAGCTCCTGACCATCAAGCTGATATTTATAACAGGGCTATATATAGCAATGTACAGTATTCCTCTAATTCCTCACCTGTTACCTGTTCAATTGTTGATCAACCTCCCCTTGACCTCTTGGCTAGGATTCTCTTGGAAGAGGATGGGAATGGAAGCAGTTAACCAGGGGTAAGATAAGGATGGAGCAGTTTGTAACCTGGGTTTTAGCTATCCTAGCTTTCTCTTTAAGTTAGACAACCCACAGGTCTTTCCCTTTTTTGGTATCTACCTTCTGCTCCCCTAGGGCTAAGGAGGAAGTGTTCAATAAGTGGATTGCAAAGAATTAAATAGGAAATCCCAGCCAATTCAAGCCCCTCAGAACCACTGCAGATGGTAAGCTCGTCTGTCATGTAAGTCAACCTGTTGCCTCTTAAGTGCAGGGTATTTCAGAGACCCCAGACTTCACCCAAAGATCCAGGGGAAACAACTTTAAAATCCCTACAGGCAATGGAGTTAGGTCTGGACTCCTAGGATCAGGGGACAGAGACTGACGGGGACAAAATTTGTCTCCTCTGATTTCTACAGTTACCAAATAAATTTGTTATGGCCCCTCCCAGGTGACAGTACCCTAACAACCATTGTTCCCTCTGAATAGGGACCAAGCCACCACTTCAACCTCAGGGGTCTGTGACAAGGAGGACCATATGGGCATCAGAAGATCATTGATTTAGGTCTCAAAGGCTGTCTAATTCAACCCCATCATTTTATAGCTGTGGAAAATGAAGTCCAGAGTAATTCAGCTGACTTGCCTACCCACTATAGTTAAAGCCATGCCAGCCAGAAGCAGGATGTGGCCCCAGGCCAGGAACCCAAAGCCAATACTCTTCCCACTGACTTGGGTGGTCTCCATCATGAGACTGTATGATATGATTATGGATTTGAGTCAGATTAAACTCTGAGGATGGGGTCTGGAAGGTACCCAGCCCTGCCCCAGTATAGTTCGTTTAGAAGTTTATTGCTTTGTCAAATTCTCACTGTCTCCTTTAAGTTTTATTGCCAATTAACGGTATTTTTACTTCTGCTCAGTCTCCCCACTTGTCAGCTACATATTAGTGTATGGAGCAAACTGCCTCAGTTTACCCAAATAACTCGAGGAGACCAACAAGTCAAGCAGAGACAGATTTATTACATCCTCATGAGGACGGGCAAAACCCAATTACACATTGAAGTCTTGCAAAAATATGCCCAATCCTCTAGGTTTTTATAGTAATCTTGAAAAGGACTGTCCCCACGTACACCTAGGGTGGATGAGCTCACAATCTAACATCCAATCTTGTCTCACCCAGGGTGCGTATGGAGACATGCATACGTGTTCCAGAGACAAGGGGGAAAAGGGGAGGGGGAACAAGGTCAAACCAAAGGAAAAGGAAACAGGGGAGTGAGAGTCAGATGTTTCACATCTCACAGTTCCCACTGACTCCCCTCTCCAGGCCCCTGTCTCTCAAAGATAAGGATGACAGGGTTAAAATTTACCTTCGGCTATGTTGGGAAGAAAAGAATAATCCATTGTTGGGACCCCAGGGCCAAGGGGATTCTGCTCTGAGAAAAAGAGACAATGTTACTTAACATCTGGTCTCAACTCAATGGCTGCATCCTGTGCCGAGTCCCGTCCTTTCTTCTTGAGTCCCGAGTATTGAATTGGTGGGCTAACTCCCTGACCCACTGACTGGGGTTCTGACACATGATAGATTGCAGACAAAACTAATATGTAGCTGACAAGTGGGGAGACTGAGCAGAAGTAAAAATACTGTTAATTGGCAATAAAACTTAAAGGAGACAGTGAGAATTTTGACAAGCAATAAACTTCTAACAAACTATACTGGGGCAGGTCTGGGTACCTTCCAGACCCCATGGTCAGAGTTTAATCTGACTCAAATCCATAATCATATCATACAATCCTCCATTTTTCTTTTATGCTCAGAGAGCATATTCTGGATTTGAGTCACTGTCATTGAGCCCTTCAGCCATGCAGGATTTCAGCCCATCAGTCCAAGTCCAACTCATCACCAGTCTCTCCTTCGTGAAGTTTCAGAATCAGGGTCTTTAATCTTTTCTCAGTGAACTCCTGAGTCACCATCAGCTGCATCTGTTGAACTGCACGTTGTATCAAACCTATAAAGCAAGGGACTAAACAGGGACAAGTATAAGGAGAACTCCAAAATTACAAATGAATACCTAATCCTGTCCCATAGGCATCTTTCAGGAGGTAAATTGGGGTCTAATTAATTATCCCAATATACCATATACATGTCAATAACTACCAATATTATAACAACAAATATGATTTAAAACCTCTTTATAATTTCAGTGATGTGCTCCCAGTGTCCATTCACTTAGCAATTTTCATCTTTGATCTCAGATGCCCCTATTAGAACCTTTTACAAAACAAATTTAAATAGCAAATACAACTGTTTTCCCAATTTTATCCAAGGAAAGAGTAATTTCTAATTGGCCCCTTCTAGGCCTGAGTATCCCCAACTAGACTCGAGCCCACCATGCTACCACTACATTTCCCCACCCCTCCTTCCAATAGCTAAGGGAAAAGAGGGCGAAGATCTCTTCTTTTGTAACTGCTTCAGCTGAATATGTGTGTAGAGCTGACAGTGGAAGGTGCAGAAATCCTTGCAGGCCTGGTCCAGATGATGAAGGGGGTATATAGTCTGGAATTGCTAACATAAAATTGAAAGCCTTGAGCCTAGATAAAACAATCAAGAGGTTAAAGAGACAAAGACAAAAAATTTTAAAAGACAACAATAGGGAAAAGGGGCAAACCAAAAGAGTGAATCCAGGAACCCCCAGATCCTGCATCAGGAGCGAAAAGCTGTTCACAAATGTCCTTCATCCAGTGAAAGGTGTCATGAATGCCCCGTGCTGTTCAAAGCTTTACCTAGTTCTGTATCTGACAGACATTATTAACAACAAATCAAAGGGTTACCACTATCTTGCTACATGCAAGCCATATAATCTAAATGTTTCAAAATGCCACTGATGGCAGAACCCTTAAATTTTTCCAAATTACATCTATATCCATTTCACTTTATTTCTCCAAAAGTTTTCACTCAATTGTTTAAGATGTAATCCTCACATAAAACTTAGGTTACAAAATACCTTTGTAAGAAGATGACCACAAATGAACTTACATAAGAGTTACCAAGTTAACTTCAATTCTAATAAAAGACTTAGGATGACATTTAACCAATTAATTTCAAAACAGTGCATGTCAAATAAGTTGTCCATAATAAACCATGTTTGTATTACAGGACATGCTCTATAGACAGATATTATTTCTACATTACACAATAAACTTATATAACAAAACATTCTATATTTTACTCTTCTCTGTTTTCTTGAAACAGACTTGAGATGTCTCTGGTTCAATTTCTAACATGCATAACTAATAACAGACAGATGACAAGGCTAAATGCTTATACATTCTAGTTGTTCAGATTCTGAAAGGGACTAGAATTTCTAAGGCAAATAGCTTAAATCTTTTTTTTTTTTTTAGTGAGGCAATTGGGGTTAAGTGACTTGCCCAGGGTCACACAGCTAGTGTTAAGTGTCTGAGGCCGGATTTGAACTCAGGTATCCTGACTCCAGGGCCGGTGCTTTATCCACTGCGCCACCTAGCTGCCCCCAAATAGCTTAAATCTTAAACCTGCATCTCACCCAGATATTACAGTATTAATCTAGGGATGAAGAGACAATATTGTGTTCGTGCTTATCAAGTGACATGATTATAGGAACTTGCCACAAAAGAAAAAGAACAAAGCTCTGGGGGAAAGGTACTTTCCCAACTCCCAGTAGAAGTTTTGTAGACAACCAATGCAATATGTCAGACTTAACATCAGCCAGATGGGAGAGCTTACATTCCATATGTAATATTTGGGGAAACCGAGTCAGGAGACACCTACCTCAGCCTTTGCCAAACAGTTGGTCTCCCATCCTTTCCCAAGAGAACTCCACCTGCAGTGCACACATGTAAAACCCCTATAGGGTTGCTGGTATCATGAATCATATGGCTCACCATTCCTTAATAGTAATAACTGGAGTCAAACTCAGAGCAATAATAATTAATAGTCCCATAACATCTTAAATAGCAAGTCCCAACAATCAGCACTAAAAGTGAATTCACTTCTCAAGGATCACATATCCTAGACAGCAAGTATTAACTATTCTTGTGCTTAAATAGGTTTTTCATCCCCAGATTAGCACTACACAAACGAATCTGCTTTGAGATGCTCAATAACAAGCAATGGTTGAAATAAGTGTAAGCAATCCCAAATTGCATACTGGGAACAAACTAGAAAATGCCCCACACAATTGCACATGGTAAAATGGGTTTAGATGTTAAACATAAGATACTGTCCTCAGAATTCCCCTAAACAATGGGAACATCTTTAAAGTGACAACTAGTTTGCATGTGTTTCTACACACATGTTCTAATTCCAATTAATTAAAAACATAAGTAAACTTCAGATTCCCTGTTAAGATGATATAAGATAGCTCATAAGTTACTTATTGTTCACTAACATGTCATACATGACAAGTTCAGGCACCAATTTAACTATTGCTTAGCACCAATAAATCCAGATCAAAACAGCAAGATCTTTCTCATAGTTTACAAATTATTTAGATGTTCTAGTATTAATTCAATAACCAATTAATTCAATGTTACAATAACAAACTTTCACTTTGTCCATTCTCATAATAGAAATATACACCAAACCTTAAGAATGAAACTCAAATATTCAGATATTCAGGATTCCAGAAAAGCTTTTTCCATTAATTAATACAATTTCACAAATCACAGTAGGTTTGAACATGATTGTTATCAATATCAAATCGCCATTGCAACAAATTAGCTTAACTTTATCTCTGCTCCCCTTCTCTCTCATCTAAAGTGTTTGCAGTGGGGAGGAATTTCAGCTTCTTCCAAACCAAAGAGGAAATATTCAAATAACCCATTCCAATTATAACAAATTTTACTAGGCCCCTTTTTAAATCCTCTCATTATCTCTTGTTGTAGTTGTAGTTGTTGTTCTTTCAAACTACAGTATACCAGATCACAATACAACTTAAAGTAATCCAGCAGTTTCTTTTTTTTTTTTAGCCAGTTTTTTTTTTTATCTCTAGATTTCATTTCTTTCTTTCCTTCAAGATAAGAGACTGCGCTAAGGATTTCAAGTCCCATCCCCCTGTAATACCAAATTACATTTCACAAAGAGATCCCATCAAACTTCTAACTTTTAGAAAAAAAGCAAATCACTATACTTTACTGAGGATCTGTTGGATCTTAAAGCCTTAATATACAGCTGATAATATTCTTACTATGCCCACTTCACAGAAAACCATTATCACATTCAATTAAATTCATAACCCAAAGTAATTTAGAGAGTCCAAATCTGACCATATCTCCAATACAATAAACTATTAAACTATTGGGCACTTTTCCTTTCCATATTACAAATCACCTTGAGGTAGTCAGCTTAAAGTTACACAAATAGAACAGTATATATTTCACTTAGAGTTAAATCAGAATTAATTCAATTAAACCTCAATTTGTTTTCTGAACGATATCGTATAGAACCTCATTGATAATTTCATATTAGTATTAATTCATCCCATAATCACTTAATCTAAACACTTCCTATTTTCTTGTTTTTGTTTCTCCTTAAACAGTTCCATTACAAAAGAAAATTTTTAAAGTGGCAGTATATAGTTTGTATGATTCCCAAAGTTTCTTAAATAGATAGCCCAATCAAATTCAATTACCCTTCTTGATTCCCTAATAACACAAACTTTTCTTTTGCTAGTTTAAAGGAATATTTTAATGCCACATTTAGTCCTCCAATTCAGTCTGAAAGACAATGCCAGAGCAGCAAGATTCCCTCTGCTCCTCCCCCACTTCCTTAACCTAGCCAGTTGTTTTTTTCTTTTTAAGGGTAGCTTCTTCAATTAAACAAAACTTTTCCTTCTAAATTCCAAGCACAGACTTTTGCTCTCTCCTCCCCCCACAGCAGAAAAAGGGGAAGGGGTGGCTTTCCTTTCTTTCTTTCTTTCTTTCTTTTTTTTTAATATTCCTAATTATTCATTCTCATGTTCCTAGTCACACTGTCAATGCAGACAGGGCACACTTTTCTTTTATCAATCATAAATACTTAAATCACAGCACTTCAGACCATGTAAGCCTGCAAACAGTTTCCTAACCAGTTTCCTAACCTCCTTACTTAGTCACTTAAACTTGCTCATACCTTCTCAACATACTTAAACCATCTGAAACTAGCAAAGTGGCAGTTTAGCCAATATCTCACCAAAGAACCCCATTTATCTATTTTAAGATAGACCTAGGGAATTCTCTTCTTTAATCTGCCTATTACAAACTTTAGGTGTTCCCTAAGAACAAACTTCACACTCACTCTTTCTCCTTTGTGGTCAGCAACCTTTTACCTAAGGCTGCAGACAGATCACATTCCAATGGCTCAATTCAAATTCTGAGTAATTTACAATTCTACAATCCCCTTCTCAGTCCCTTCTCTAACCCAGACTGCAAGGATCAATTTCCCTTTCTTCTTCTTTTGTCAATACAGTTATTTTGATGGAATTTTTACTCCTGGACCTCTACTTTTAATTTCAATTGAAAAGGTCTCCTTGCAATTATCTAACCCAGGATTTTTTTCCAGCCTCCTCTGGCTCTTTAAACTTGCCCTACTCTAGATGTTCTACCCGTATTTTGTTCAAGATCCTAGCCTGGTCTGGACTTTTTAACCCTGAACTCACCCGGCTCCTGTTTTTGCTCGGGATGTCTATTCAACCCTGGCTCAGCATGGACCTCCACCTTTAAAAGGTCTCTACCATCTAGCCGGTTTTTCAATCCTGCAAACAACAGGTACTAAACCCCCCCTAGGGGCATTCCTATATTTTGTTCGGGGTGTCTATTGTTGGTTGGGCGTCCCCAGACCTTTTCAACCCCGCAAACTCAATAGGACGTAGAGGGCACCCTAAGGTTAATTCTGTATCTCGTATCAGGGTGTCTATTCAGTCCTAGTGACCTGTTCAACCCTGCAAAACTTCAACAGACCTTAGGATGATAACTAGGGGTTCCCGATTTCTTCCTAGAAATCCCCCTGAATGGTCACCCAGTTACTCACCAGTCTGGGTCTGTGCACACGTTGTGACCGAACCAATCCGGATACTCCTCATTACTTTAGCCGGCACCCCTGTGTCTGGTTGGCTTTTAAGTCTCTCTCTCTCTCCGGGCATGGATGCTGAGAAGCCTCACCAAGAGCCAGACCCCTAAACCTGCTGAACTCAGCAGGGACGTCCTTGTTCAGAAGGACAGGCTCCTGGGAGTCTCCAAAGATCCCCAAAAAGGTCCCGGACGCGCCCCCATCTGTATGGAGCAAACTGCCTCAGTTTACCCAAATAACTCGAGGAGACCACCAAGTCAAGCAGAGACAGATTTATTACATCCTCATGAGGACGGGCAAAACCCAATTACACATTGAAGTCTTGCCCGTCCTCATGAGGATGTAATAAATCTGTCTCTGCTTGACTTGGTGGTCTCCTCGAGTTATTTGGGTAAACTGAGGCAGTTTGCTCCATACATTAGTTTTGTCTGCAATCCATCATGTGTCAGAACCCCAGTCAGTGGGTCAGGGAGTTTGCCCACCAATTCAATACTTGGGACTCAAGAAGAAAGGACGGGGCTTGGCACAGGATGCAGCAATTGAGTTGAGACCAGATGTTAAGTGACATGTCTCTTTTTCTCAGAGCAGAATCCCCTTGACCCTAGGGTCCCAACAATGTGTTATTCTTTTATTCTTTATTCTATTTCTTTGACTTCCCAACATAGCCGAAAATAAATTTTAACCCTGTCATCCTTCTAGAATTAACACAACTACAAAACAATGCTAAAACACCTGAGTGACTCTTCCTGTTATTCAGGTTGAATATCTTTAGAGACAGGGGCCTGGAGAGGGGAGTCAGTGGGAACTGTGAGATCTGAAACATCTGACTGTCACTCCCCTGTTTCCTCTTCCTTTGGTTTGACCTTGTTCCCCCTCCCCTTTTTCCCCTTGCTCCTGGAACACATATGCATGTCTCCATACATTGATCACGAGCTGAACACGCACCCTGGGTGAGACAGGATTGGATGTTAGATTGTGAGCTCGACCTAGTGTGTGTGGGGACTTCCCCTCTGACCAGCATTCCTATATAAGGTTAAGGAATGTATTGGCTGGCGCGGTTCATGCATTGAACTTGCCCATTCCTACGGGAATGTAATAAATCTGTCTCTGCTTGACTTGGTGGTCTCCTCAAGTTATTTGGGTAAACTGAGGCAGTTTGCTCCATACAAGACTAAGGAAAGTTTTAATATAGCTTTCTCACTTTTCCTCAGACTGGAAATGTTGGGGTAGCTGAAACTGCTTTCAACTCCTTTTTCTCCCAGGGGTGGCTGAGAACCTCCCTTAGGCAGGAGCCCAGCTTGGCCCTGGATAATCAGTTTGAGGACCATTGGAGAACCCATGAAATTCACCCTTGAAGAGCCACTCCGGATCAAGAAGAGGATATGCCCTGGTAACTGAAGCTTCAGTCAACACAGGAAGATCCAGGAAAGAGCAGTTTATATATAAACTTCCTAACGGGTCAGAAGAAACTGTGGGCAGGAGAGGCTTGTGAAGTCTACCCTCTCTGCTCCCTTCCCCACTGCCACATTATTTTGATAAGTATTATTTCAGGAGCTAGGAAGATACAGAGAAAGATAGGGTTTTCTAAAACCAGGGAGCTCTAGGTTCAAATATTCTATTAAGACTTTTATCAGCTATGTGACCTTGGTCAAATCAACAAACTTCAGCTTCAGTCTCTTTTCTGTAAATTGGGGATAACCGTACCTGCAAGTATCTACAGGAGAAGGGTTTTGTGAGGTTCAAATGAGATAATGACTTTTGTAAAGCACTTTGTAAATCTTAAAGAGCTATAGAAATGCCAGTTGTTGTTATTGTTGTTACATTTAGCCTGTCACCGGTCTAGTGATGATTTCATTGCCTGAGCTTCCATCACACCCCTTCCAAAACAATGTTTATGGAACAATCCAGATCCAGGGGTGTGTTACTAAATGTTTTACAAGTGGGAGGGGATGATCAGAAATACTTTTAAGTTCATTATGCATTAGTAACTCTTTCTTAAGTCTGGACAATCAACAAAACAATTAGAGTCCTGATTTGTAGCAATTGTCTAGTTCTTAGGTGCAAATAAATAGGGCAGTTATTATGAGAGCCAATCAAATAATCAGTCAACAAACATTTATTGTTTATCATATGTCTGGCCCTGTCATTAAACATTGGGGATACAAAGAAAGGCCAAAAAACCCCAAACAAAATCCAGTTCCTGCACTCACAGACCTTACTTTGTTTTTTTTTTCTTTTTTGATTATATAAAACATTACCATATTTGTCCTTTTGTACAAGAAAATTTGATTAAAAGAAAAAAAATGAAAGAAAGTAGAAAATAGCATGCTCCAGTCTGTTCCATCCATATCAGTTCTTTCTTTGGAGGTGGATAGTATGTTTCCTCAGTAGTCCTTTGGGATTATCTTGGATCATTGTATTGTTGAGAATAGGCAAGTCAGTCACAGTTCTTCATCAAACAATATTGCTGTCTCTGTGCACAATGTTCTCTTGGTTCTGGAGCTTACATTCTGACAGTGTTTTTGTTGTTGTTGTTGGTTTTTTTAGCAACAAACACTTATTTTATTTTTTCCAGTTAATGTAAGGGTAGTTTTCAACATTAATTTTCATAAGATTTAGAGTTCCAAATTTATATATATATATATATACACAATCCACAAGTGTTCTTTTTATCAGTTCTTTCTATGGAGGTGTATAGTAAGCTTCCTTATTAGTTCCTTGGGATTGTCCTGGATCATTGCATTGCTGAGAGTAGTTAACTGACAGTGGTTTTCAAAGTGTGGTCAGAGGACCTCTTGGAGTCCCCAGACCCTTTACAAAATAATATTAATATGTTTTTTGCTTATTAAAATAACTCCTCCCTTTTTCAACTACATGTCTATAAGAGGCTAGATTTCTTATGCTTCAACCAAAACACCATATAACAACACATTAAATGCAGAAGTAGATAGAATATAGCTGTCTTCTGTTCGTAGACATTAGAGATTTACAAAAATCTTTAAAATAATACCACTCTTCGTAGTAAATTTGTTCTGGAAAATATAGTTATTTTTCATAAAAATATGTTATTTATGTTACCCTGTAATAGAATTGTTATTTTAAAATGAATTCATAAACACTGTATTTTAAGTTTTTATTAGTTTTAATGTCTAAAACAGTAAATATCAATAAATAGAACTTAAATTTTAAAAGCTTTTTGGGGTCTTCCTTGTTAATAATTCCACCCCTAGTTGAAGTTACTTTGTACATGTTTCATTTTTATTTATTTGTAGGTTCATGTTGTTCCATCCCACCATCTCAAACCAATAGAATATAAGCCTCCCTGAGGTCAGGACCAGCTTTGGTTTGGTCTTTGTATCCCCAGCCCATAGTATAGTGTTTAGGACATATAGGGACTGAATAAATGTTTGTTTGTTGCTTGATTGAGTGAGAGGAATTCCTCCTCCCATCCCCCATTTACTCCAAGTCTACAGCTATTTTCTTGCTTCATCCCACATTGAAATGCAGTGGTCCTTATGCCCTCAGTGCCTACCACAATGACATTAATTGTTTAATTATATTCCCCTTTTCTCAAGGAAGTCTTTCCTCATTGCTTTTATCCACAGTGACCCCTTTTCTGAATCTCAGGCTTCCTTGGGGGACTCTGTGAAGCAGTGAAAATAGCTCTGAGCCTGGAGCCAGAGAACTTCAGTTTGAGTAACTGCTTCTGCTGCTGAAATTTGTGAGATTTGAGGAGAGTCTCCGCCCTGTTAGGGTTCAGTTTCCCCATCTGTAAAATGAAAGAGCTGTTCTAGATCAATCAGTACTCTGGACACATATACTTATTTAGAAGATAGATAAAGGATGATTTGGAGGGGAAGACAGGAGATTAAGAAAGGTCTCAGATAGAAGGTAGTATCTGAGCCAAGATTCAGGATCAGTCCCTCTCATTTTTACATACAAGGAATCCAAGGCCCAAAGAAGCTTTAAGGACTCCACCAAGGTCACACAGTAACAAGTAGCAAAGCCAGGATTCTAATCCAGCATTCTTTCCAATGTACCTCACAATGGTTCTTCCTTCCACTGAGCCTAAATCTGCCTTTTGGTAGCTTCTATCTGCTGGTCTTAGTTTTGTCCTCTGGGAATAAGCAAAATAAGTCTAACCTCTCTTCAACATGTCAGCTTTTCTAGCATGCTACTGTTCTAAAAGCAGAAGACATAGAGGGCTAAAAGTCAAAGCTCTGATTAAAGATAACAGAAAACCTCTGAAAGCAGTTCCCCAAACCATTTGCCAGAGAGCTTCTTGTTGTTTGTCCTTCCTTCTCGAAGAGAACCATGACTTAGCCTCACTCTCCTCTAGAGCCTTCTGGGTCCAGTGCTACAGTGAAAGAGAAGACTGCTGGTCTAGCCAGGACTTACATGGACCTGGGTTTTCCTAGGGAGAGTAATCTCAATGGGAGGATTTCTGTTTGTTTCCTCTTAAAATCAATATCCATGAGTGTTGAGGTGTTGAATTAAGCCATAGAGTCACATCATCACAAATTCATGCTGACGATACAGCTTTATGTCTTAACCCTCTAAGTGAGTTAGTAAACTATATTCCCATAAAGGTGGTGACATAGTGCATGGAGCACTAGACCTGAAATTATGAAGACCTGAGTTCAATCCAGCCTCAGATACTTTGTAGCTTTAAAATCTTGGGCAAGTGACTTAACCTCCATTTGCCTCAGTTTCATCATCTGTAAAAAGGGAATAAATAATAAGGGGGAGGGGCAGCTAGGTGGCTCAGTGGATAGAGTACCAGCCCTGGAGTCAGGAGGATCTGAGTTCAAATCCAGCCTCAGACACTTAATATTTACTAGCTGTGTGACCCTGGGCAAGTCACTTAACCCCAATTGCCTCACTAAAAAAAAACATAAATAAATAAGGGGGAAAAGAGGGATAATCTAGGTTAGTTGTGAAGATCAGATGAGATACTATTTGTAAAGTGCTCTATTCTACATAAGATGTCAGCAACTTTTAAATTCAATAGATTTTTGTTTTGTTTTGTTTTGTTTTGTTTTGTGGGGCAATGAGGGTTAAGTGACTTGCCCAGGGTCACACAGCTAGTTAAGTGTCAAGTGTCTGAGGCCAGATTTGAACTCAGGTACTCCTAACTCCAGGGCTGGTGCTCTATCCACTGTGCCACCCAGCTGCACCCCCCCCCCATAGATTTACAATTTAGCATAACAACTTGACAGAAGGTCAATATGTAGCTGGGCTCATTTGTGTACCTTAACAGCCCAGGATATGTTAAGCATTTGATATTCAAAAATTAATCAGCACTATAAAGTATGCTATGATATTCTTTATTCAAGGGTTGTTATGCAATAAAACCACAAAATATCCCTCAATAATGGAAATGCAATGTTTTAACCAAATCATTGTAATTAGGCTGCTTACTATACAGAAAATTAAAGAATTTAAGCTGGAAATGCCTGCTTTTCTTTCAGTGGACCAGTTTCAGCCCTTGCCTTTGGATGGCCTGAAGCACAATGGTTAACCAAATGGATTTTCCACGCTAGTGAGCATTCTTTTTTCCAAGACATGCCACAGGTTAAAGTCTTATACAATTATAATTAGGTTTTCACTATTATTTAATAAATTAATGAAGCTAGATTAAATCTAAAAAAAACCCCAAACATTCCAGCATGTTGAGGTGGATAGGATTGACTTTGTTAAAAGAAAAAGAAAGTTGAATTTGACCAGCTCAATTGACTGTCAAGCCTAATCAGATCATTTAAAAGAACAAGAAAAATGTGATAATGTAGTGGTGGCCAGAATTATGACTCAAATACAGAAAACATAATCATATTCATTTAAACATAAGCCTATCTAATACTTAAGGGCAGCTAGGTAGCACAGGAGATAGGGTGTTGGGCCTAGAGTCAGGAAGACCTGAGTTCAAATGTTACCTTACACACTTACTAGCTGTGTGATCCTGGGCAAGTCATTTAATCCTGCTTGTCTCAGTTCCTCATCCCTCAAATGAACTAGAGAAGGAAATGGCAAACCCTAAATGGAGTCACGAAGAGTCAGATATGACTGTAAACAACTAAATGACAACCTAACCCCTAATTTAAAACAGTCATTCATGAAAAGTTCTATGGTAGATGAAACTAATTCAAATAGGGTAGAGTTATTGTACATTAAAAAGGGGTGGGGAAATCTTATTATTAGCAAATCTTATTTATGAAACAAATGACTGCAGACAATGATTACTCATTGGTAGCTTTCTTGAGATATGCTATTTAAATCTACCCTTTCTCCTTTCTTCTTCTTTTATTTTGGTGAGGCAATTGGGGTTAAGTGACTTGCCCAGGGTCACACACCTAGTAAGTGTCAAGTGTCTGGGGCCGGATTTGAACTCAGGTACTCCTGAATCCAGGGCCGGTGCTTTATCCACTGTGCCACCTAGCCGCCCCCTTCTCCTTTCTTCTTAATGCCAGTGAAGATCATTTTTGTCTTAGTGACTTACTTCTTGGAGTTTTCCAAGTATTTCATCAGTGTATCCTTTCCTTAGATGATGCCTTTGTACTTGGCAGTTTGCAAATGGTCACTTGTATAAGAGAATCCTGGAATCTGACTGCTCTTTGGGCCAGAGTCCATTTAGATTAGGTCTAGTCTTGTGCTTGATTCCCTTTTCAACTTTGTGGTTCTGTATACACTTCTGAACAAAAGTCTTTCAGCCCTTCTCAACATTACCCACTGTGTATTCTGCTTGGCTACAAGAGTTAGTTCAGTCCAAGTCCTTTTGATTTGTGTTTGTTTCCCAAGGGTTCTGTAGTTTCCCCTACATTTAAAGAAAGCTATGACCAGGTGTGGCTGTGCTCAGGTGTGTAGCACTCAGCTGTCCACTTGTTTTCTGGTATTAAGACAAAAAAAGGTTTATCAGAGAAAAGATTTCTCTTTTAAAAAGTTTTAAAGTTATGAATTTAATAATATTCAACCAATACACTCATTAATATACAAAGTATAACAAAAGAAGATTTTATGTGAAACAGTGAGCTTCTACTTTACATTTTAAAAGTGCATGTAGGGGGTGGCTAGGTGGTGCAGGGGATAAAGCACTGGCCCTGGATTCAGGAGTTCCTGAGTTCAAATCCAGCCTCAGACACTTGAGAGTTACTAGCTGTATGACCTTGGGCAAGTCACTTAACCCCCATTGCCCTGCAAAAAAAAAAAAGTGTATGTATATTGGGGGGGGGGCAGCTAGGTGGCACAGTGGATAAGGCACCAGCCTTGGATTCAGGAGGACCTGAGTTCAAACCCAGCCTCAGACACTTACTAGTTGTGTGACCCTGGGCAAGTCACTTAACCCCCATTACCCTGGGAAAAAAAAGTGTATGTATATTAAAGCAAAGATTTATCTTTAATTACCATGGTCTTTCCCACCAAGGGGAAAAACCTGAAGAGTTTTCCATGTCTGGCCCTATGTCTAGCCCAAGACGTAGCTAACTGATTTGCTGGATTCTCTTAAAATAATTAGAAAGAAAAGGCCAGAATCCAAAAGTGAAGGTTATACCCAAATATTGAGAGAGAGTGCTACATTGGGGATTTGCTCTCATTGCAAGTGAGGTATTTTTCAATGTTTTAAATTCAACCTATTTCACTTTTCCATTTCTTCAACTTTGCTTGCAGCCAGTCAATTACCAAGTTTCCCCTAAGTCCCAGACAGGGGAGACATGGCAAGCTGAGCTCTTCACAGCATTCTTGCTTCTCAGGATTCTCCATGGAATCTGCTGCTTTAAGATTTTCAGATCTCTGTCCTTCCCCCATCATATTCTATGTTGCTATTATATTTAACCACTTACATGTCATGTTCCCCCTAGTGGATTGTAATCTACATGAGAACAGGAATTGTGTGATTTTTTAAAATTAAAATTAAAAATTTTTTTGGGGGGGCAATGAGGGTTAAGTGACTTGCCCAGGATCACACAGCTAGTAAGTGTCAAGTGTCTGAGGTCGGATTTGAACTCAGGTCCTTCTGAATCCAGCGCTGGTGTTTTATCCATTGTGCCACCTAGCTGCCCCCAGGAACAGTGTGATTAAAAAAAATCTTTGTAACTGCGGCATCTAGCAAGATGCCCTGTGGACACTTAATAAATATTTAATTAAATTGATAAAGATGTTGAATAGACCAGACCCAAGGAGAGGTATCTGACTAGAAACCTCACTCCAGGTTTACATCTGTTACCGCAATGAGGGAAGCAGGATACACAAGGCAGCATTCAGTAAGGTAGCAGCTACTGCAAATAGCCCTAATGGGTGTACTGATCTCTCTTCTACTGGAGATTGTGCCCTAGACCATAGAAAAAAATCAAGAAGAAGAAGAATATCTGGACCGGTAGTTGTTATAGGTTGGCCCATTATGCTATAGTTGTTTTTTTGTTTGTTTGTTTTTTTGTGAGACAATTGGGGTTAAGTGACTTGCCCAGGGTCACACAGCCAGTAAGTGTTAAGTGTCTGAAGCCAGATTTGAACTCAGGTACTCCTGACTCCAGGATCGGTGCTCTATCCACTATGGCATCTAGCTGCCCCCCATTATGCTATAGTTGTACAGCCAACTGGAAAAAGCGGGGACAGAGGGAGATTCAGAAGAAATCTCTGCCAGAGAAAGATATTGGGGGGGCGGCAGTCTGTTGTTTCAGGGTAGTGCTGTTCTTGCATGTGTGTCTCAGGTCACCGTGTCCCTGGGGAATTCTTGTGCTTTGGGCTGTGTTGAAAGCTGTCCTCTATGCATTCAGGCCTAAAGGACACTAAAATGTGTTTGTCACAAGATCAGCACTATAGCTGTGGCCTTGACAGCACCTCTTCTCAAGCATGCTGGTAGTACAGGGCATAGTATCCCAAATGTCAAAGTTTACAGCTCTGACAACATTTAATCCACATTCTCCAGGTTAGCCAGCTGTGAACACTCTCCCCCTCCCCACCCCCAAACATCAGTAGTATCATCTGGCTCATGAAATTGTTTTTTTTTTATTATTTTTTAAATTAAAAAAAATTTAAGTGAGGTAATTGGGGTTAAGTGACTTGCCCAGGGTCACACAGCTAGTAAATGTTAAGTGTCTGAGGCTGAATTTGAACTCAGGTACTCCTGACTCCAGGGCCGGTGCTCTATCCACTGCGCCACCTAGCTGCCCCTGGCTCACGGAATTATTCAATTTTAGAATTTGAAGGGACTTCAGCAGCCGGAGTATAATCCATACCCTCAAATAACTCTAACTTTCCTGACAAATGATTATCCAGCTATTGCTTGAATATCTTATAAGTAAATACAAAATATTTACAGTTTTGTGGAATGGGCTGAGAAACCCCAGTACCTGGGGCAAGGAGTATGGCAGAATATGGAAGGGCCTTGTATGAGGATTCTCCAGTGAGGAAGCGGTACCTGAGCTGAGCTTGGAAGGAAACTATGGACTCTAAGGGGCAGAGGTGAGAAGGGAGTGCATTCTAGACCTAGGGGACAGCAGTGCAAAGGACACAGATGAGAGGGGGAATGTCGGGTATGAGAAAAAGCAGACTGGCTGGAATGTAGAACTCATGAAAGGGAGTAACATGAAATGTTTGGAAAACTTAAGTCAGATTGTGAAGGAATTTAAGTGTCAAACCAAGGATTTTGAATTTTATCCTAGATAATACAGGGGGCTACTGGAGTTTTTGGAGTAGGAGAGTGACATAATCAGATAAGTGCTTTAGAAACATCACTCTAGCAGCTGTATGGAGAATGGATTGGAGAGGGGAAAGACTTGAGGCAGGAAGTCCAATTAAGAGACTACAGACAGTTCTCACTTTATTTAAGTGGACCATTCTATGGATCTCTACTTAAAGGAATTTTTATGTTACTTAGGTTTGGGAGGGAGGCCAAGCAAGGGGCAGGAATGGGGAGAGGGAGAGGGAGAGGGAGAGGGAGAGGGAGAGGGAGAGGGAGAGGGAGAGAGAGAGAGAGAGAGAGAGAGAGAGAGAGAGAGAGAGAGAGAGAGAGAGAGAGAGAGAGAGATTGAGGGGTGAAGGGAGAGAGGGGGAAGAGAGAAAGGAAGAGAAAGAGGGAGAGAGAGGGAGAAAGGGAAAGAGAGAGAAAGAGGGAGAGGGGGGGAGAGAAAGAAAGAGGGAGGGAGGGAAAAAGATGGAGAGAGAGAGAGAATACAGTACTGTACAGTAAAATTAGCATAGGTTTGGGGTTTTTTTGGGAATATAGATCTCTTTAGAATTCTTTATGTAAAGTTGAAATTTTTGTGCAGCGAGAATTATCTTATTACTTCCAGATGAGAAGTAATGACTATGAACTAGAATGGTGGACATGTGAGGGGAGAAAAGAGGCCAGATCTGCTTTTTTGGTTGTTGTTTTGTTTTTTTGCAGAAAGAGGACAGATCTGAAAGATTTTGTGGTGGTAGAGTTGGCAAGACTTGGCAACTGAATGGATATGGTGGTTCAGTGAGGGTGAGGAGTTGAGGATGACTCTGAAATTGCTAACCTAGTTGACTGAAAGGATGGTGATGCCCTCAACAGGAAAAGGGAAGTTAGAAAGAAGGGTGGATTTGGCTGGGGTGGGGTTGGGGGGAGAGAATGAGTTTCAGGCACACTGAATGTGAGATTCTATTTGTACATGCATTTAGAAATGTCTAAAAGGCAGTTGTTAATGGGACTAGGGCGAAGCAGAGAGGTTAGGGTTGTGTCCACAAACATACAATTGGTTCAGAAGAAGGATGAGTTTTGTAGGAAAAGATAAATGAGTTGTTTTGAATATGTTGAGTTTGAGATGCCCATGGAATATTCAGTTTGAAATGTCCAACAATAAGTTAGAGATGCCTAATTGGAACTCTAGAGGGAGACTCCAGCTAGAGATAAAATAGCATAGAGATAATAGCTGAAACCATTGGAGATGATGAGGTAACTAAGGGAGAGAGTGAAGAGTAGAGAAGAGGGAGTAGGACAAAACCTTGGACAGTGTGGCCAGACAGGTAGGAGGAGAATCAACAGAGTTGTTCCTTAATTCTACTCCTGCCTCAAAAATGCCCAAGATGATGTGATTGTATCTAACAATCTATAAAACATCTTTCCCTGATTGTTTCTCTCTGCTCTGAAGAAATATTTTGACTAGCTTGCCTAATTTGTGGGGCTAAATTGACTGGGGTACTTAATCTGGGATTTTTGACTGACTTGCTATCTGACTGCTATTAATTTAGTATGGGCCGTTTAAAAAGTTCCACCACACTGCTCCACTCCTCAAATTGATAAACAAAGGATTAAGAAGCCTCGTAACTAAATAATCAAAGCAGCTTTATTTATAAAAATAAATGTAAGAGATAAGGGTTAAGAAATGCAAATTATATAACCTGTCTGCTTTTAATACAATTAGGGCCCTTGCAGCCTGCCTCTTACCTTAGGGTATGTTCCACTTTCACTGCTCAGTCCCTTTCTTCTAACTCAGATCCCCTTTCACTTAGTCTATCCCCCTGCATCTAACTTTCCTTTCCTTACTGCCACCGCTGAACCCCTGTGTTTCTCTCTCACCAACCTCTCCTTCCATTCTCCTAGTGCTCCCGTGGCCTTCTGTTCTCTTAATCTTCTCTTTCTCCAAGCTGTACCCTTTGCTGACCACTTCTGTGCTCTCTGCTGCCTCCTGTTCTGTCTGTCTGTCTGCTCCGTCAGTCTGCCCTCTGTCGCAGCCTCTCTAATCTTGTCAGCCCCCTCTCTGTTCTTTTTTTTCCTACTAATGTTTTTTAATTAATAAAGTATTTTATTTTTTCCCCGTTACATGTAAAGATAGTTCTCAACTTTTGTCTATACAAGCTTTCCAATTTCAGATTTTTCTCCCTCCCTCGCCTCTCCCCTAGATAGCAGGCAATCTGACATAGGTTTATATATATATACATAACATTAAACATATTTCTGCATTAGTCATGCTATAAGAGAAAAATCAGAGCAATGATGAAAAACCTCAAAATAGAAAAACATCAGCACCAAAAACAAAAGAAGTAGTATGGTTCATTCAGCATCTATACTCCACAGTTCTTTTTTTTTTTCCTGTATTTGGAGATCCTCTTCTATCATGAGTTCCCTGGAACTCTTCTGTACCATTGCATTGGTGAGAAGAATATAGTCCATCACAGTAGATCAACATTCAATGTTGATGATACTGTGTACAATCTCTCCTTTCTAATCTTGTTGGTCTCTCTTTCTCAATCTTGTCCGCCAGCCTCTCTTTTCTTGCTCTTAGCCTTTTCTCCTTCCCCCATCTCTTAGTGCTCCAGCCTTTCTGCTCTCTTAATCTCTTCAGCCCCCTCTCGGTTCTTCTAATCTTGTCAGTCCCTCAATCTTGTCCTTCGGCCTCCCCTGCCATCTAACTCCCAGGTCTATATATATCTTCTTGCCACACCCACCAAGCTAATCTGACAGCTGTGGCTGTGGCTGGGGGATGCACTTGAGCCTCCCTTGCATGCCACACCCAGGACTCCAGGGGGCCATGCCCCCTGCTGTGTGCCTGTGACCACAGTGGGCTACGTCAGAGCCTGGCCTGGACGAGCCCAGGATCTCTTGGATAGATCCTCTCAGGGTGGAGGGAGCTGGGGCTCTCTCCCCCAGCTGTCTGACCTGGTGTCTTGTACAGTCCACAGGGCTTTTTGGCTCAGCTGAAGCAGAGGGGGAGGGGCACCAGCACCTCCCACACAGAAGAGACCCTGAGGGCCTAAGGCTTTCTAATCTCAGCCCAAAGGTAGGGTCCCCAAATCAAAATAAATTCCCACAACTCTGTGAAGACAGAGTCATTATGTTTCATTACCTGTTCATTCCCTAGGACCATTGATTTTTTTGTTTTGTTTTGGGTTTTTTTTGGTTTTTTTTTTTTTTTGGTTTTGGTTTTGTAGGCAATGGGGGTTAAGTGACTTGCCCAAGGTCACACAGCTAGTAAGTGTCTGAGGCCGGATTTGAACTCAGGTACTCCTGAATTCAGGGCCAGTGCCTTAACCACTGTGCCATCTAGCTGCCCCGACCATTGATTTTTAGTGACATTTTCATTTACATGATTGTAGTCACAGAGCATATCGTTCTTTTGGTTCTGTTCACTTTGGATCAGTTCATACTTTGGTGTGTAGCTTCTTAGTGTATGATGTTATCTTGCTGGCACTTCAATCAAATTTCTTTCTTTTAAACAGGTCCTCTTTTATTACTTCATTCTGGTCATAGGTCTTATTCTACATAAACCTCAAACAAAAGTAAAGCTCCTTTCTTGGCCTGACATTCCCAAGGGTCAGGACTTTGGTTCCTTCTCCCTAATCAAAGATCAATGGTGCTGTGACATCTGGATTTGTGGCTTAAGAATAGAAAGCCAGAGACTATACTGAGAACTCCTCCCCCACCTAGAGAATTCCCAGAAGTGGAGGGAGTCAGGGTCGGTCATGGAGAACTGGAATTGCAATATGGTTAATAAGGAATCCTGTTCTGGTATTCAGGACATCCGGGTTCCAACTTTCTTCTCTCATTGCTCTCCCATGACTTGGGGCAAGTCACTGAGATTCCCTAGGTAGAATGAAGAAAAGTAATCTTTGCTTTTCCCTACTCAAAAAAATAGTGTAAGGATCAATATTCCAACACAAAGAAGACATCCTGAGCTCTTTTGGAGGAAAGGGACCATCACTGCTCTTCCAAAAGTGATCAGTGTTTATTAAGATTCCACCCATGATGGGTCTCCTTGGGAAACAGGACTTTGGGGTTGGGCCTCTTGGTGGGGAAGGAGGGTTATGTGGAAGAGATAAATGACAGTAGATGACTGCTAATGGCATCAGGTCCAAAGCGGTCTATTTCCTCTTATCAAGGCTCTTTTATGTGGGGTTGCCCCCTTTTAGTTGTTCAGTTGTTTTTCAGACTTGGTTCTATCCACTGCTGCGCCCCTACTAGCTACCGAAGCCAAATACCACATTCTTAGGTTACTGGTCTGCTACTCCCACCCTATAGGGAGCCCTGGAAGGTCTCAACTAGTGAAATTACTCCCTTGTCATTAAAAAATCACTATTGTATACATTTAACAAACATTAATTTCCAAGATATCTAGATCTCCTGAGGTGTCTCATTATGAAACATATTCTTGGCAATACGGCTAGAAGGTAATTCTATCCCTAAATTCACTTGGCTTCAAGGATAGAGAGACAGAGAAATGTCTTGGAGTTTTCAGGGTCATTTGCTCATGCAGGGCTGGGGAAGGTAATTTAGGAGGTCGGGAGGTTTGAAGAAAAAAGTGAGGGGAGGGATCTCCTCGATATGTAGAGTAGAAAGAGGCCTCTGCCCTTTATCAACTTGTATAACACATTCAAATGAGAGTGATAAGTAGTAAAGTGCTCTGCAAACCTTAAAGTGTGACCTAAATATGAAATATTATTATCGTTATTTGGCTATTTTTTCAGTGTTTTAATGTTCTGTCACCTCTGTCATTTCAGTCCCCAGAGCGGATCCTTCTCTATCTCTTCATTGCATCCTCCCTCTCCCACTGTTCCTCAGGCTGTCCAGATCTTTATATGTTTGATCACGATCCAGTCGTCCTGGGTGCTTGTCACCACTAGCCTCAGGCAGCTCGCTCTGTTCTCCATCTCTTTGTGCAGCATTTTATGATCCAATTTCCCATTCTGTTCCAAGTGGGGTGTAGTAGAGACAGTCTTTGTCATTTTCACTCAGCTCATAGCCCAGCTCTACCTTTCCCCCAAGCAGGAACACTAGCTCATCTTCTGTGCCTGTCAAAACTTGCACCCATCTTATCTTGGCTGGCTCCTCCAAAATCACGGTCAAGTGATTGCCTGCCATGGGCTCCAAAGCCCAGAAGAAATCCTCTTTTAGGCTGTAGGCTTTCTCAGGAAGATAGTCTTTAAAAATCTGCATGTCAGTGTAGACGAATGCTGGTGGGTTGTTGGGTTTCCCAAAGTCCTCTTCTTGGGATTTGTCCTCTGGTTTTAAGGCACCGACTTCAGGAACGGGGGTGTCGCCTTCGTAGATGGAGAAGTCAATGGGCTGGAAGAGGGAAGGGTTCGGTTGGAT
Source organism: Dromiciops gliroides (assembly GCF_019393635.1). Taxonomy (NCBI): domain Eukaryota; kingdom Metazoa; phylum Chordata; class Mammalia; order Microbiotheria; family Microbiotheriidae; genus Dromiciops; species Dromiciops gliroides. Next base: position 101,149,981 of record NC_057864.1, read on the forward strand.
GGGTTTTTTCTGTGCCAGCATCTTGTAGAAGGTAGAGAAGAGCTTCTCGGGGGGCTCTCTCTGATAGTAGAGGAAGAAAGAGGCCAGAAGGGGAAGGTCGCTGGAGCGGCAGAGCTTACCTGTGAGGGCCAGCTCAGAGAATTCCATTATCCTCCAGGGTCTGCCCTGCCAGATCGCCAGCACCCCTCAGATGGCGCTCATAAAGTTGGGAGAGCAGCGGGTATTGTCCTCAACCATCAGAAAGTAATTGGAGCAAAGTTCATGAGGAAGGCATAGTCTGCAATCTGCTGAAATGCAAGGGGGTTGAGCGGAGACTCACTAATGTGGGTCCTCAGGTTCTCCAAGGAAGGATAAGCAGCAGGCAGAGTGTGGATCACCAGCAGCTGCCCTGCAAGGATCTGGGGGGCAAAGATTCTGCTCATGTGGATGCTCGTCTGTCTGAGTGAGTCAGGGTCAGGATCAGAGAGCTGGACCACCACTGTGAAGTATCTCAGGTCAGCCTCAGAGGAAGCATTGAACACAGACTGCAGAGTGGTCAGGAGGTATGGCCCCTTCTTGGAGGACAGTCCTATAGTCAACAACTCTGGGGAAGAAGTTTGGGAAGTAGTTAGAACAGAAGGGAGTTGGGGCAGCTAGGTGGCACAGTGGATAGAGCACCGGCCCTGGATTCAGGAGGACCTGAGTTCAAATCTGGCCTCAGACACTTGATACTTGCTAGCTGTGTGACCCTGGGCAAGTCCCTTAACCCCAATTGCCTCACAAAAATCACCCAAAACAAAAAAGAACAGAAGGGAGTGGAGAGGGCAGTTTGTATGACTTGGGGTTGGGCCATTCCCTTAGCCCTCCCCTACTGCCCCTATTTCCTGTCTTTCCTTTTTTTTATTGTATCTTTCCTCTTCCCCTTTGCAGACTAGATACTCTAGATTAGGGCTTGGGAACTTATTCAGAGGTTAAGTACAAATTTTCATTTTAGAGAATCACAGGCCTTTAAGGCTGCCTATGAGCTTAGAGATCACGTATTCCAACTCCCTTCATTTTATAGATAAAGAAAGAGGCATAAATGTCTTGTCCATGGTCATTTTTCCACTTAGGACCAAAGGTCAGAGACATACAGGCAGAAGGGGCTTTAGTGTTCATCTAATCCAAACCCTTCATTTTAGGGATTTAGAAAATGAGAGGAAAAAAAAAGAGAAATCACTTGCCCATGGTCACATTGCCAATAAATGGCAGAAGCTGTACTGTAACTTAGCATTCCTAACCCAATGTCCTTCCTAGTATCCTAGGCTCTCTCCTACCTCTTTTTCAACATGTCTTTCCTATAAACTTCAGCCCATAAGCTCAGAGTTGATTTCCCCTCCTTTAGAATTTCCTCTGACAATTCCTCTAGTATACTTCTTCTTCTTCTTCTTTTGGTGAGGCAATTGGGGTTAAGTGACTTGCCCAGGGTCACACAGCTAGTAAGTATCAAGTGTCTAAGGCCAGATTTGAACTTAGGTCCTCCTAAATCCAGGGCCGTGCTTTATCCACTGCACCATCTAGCTGCCCCCTCTAGTATGCTTCTACTCTTTCCCTCTAGTAGTCCCAAATTGCCCTAATGAATGGCACTAATCACATCATTCCCTGTTATAAGACATTAATGGCTCCCTACTGCCTAAAGGTTAAAGTCTAAACTACTTAGCCTGACATTCATGATCTAGACCCAAACTTATTTTTCTAGACGTATGTCCTCCTTCTCCCACTCTTGAACCCTCTGTTCTAGTCAAGCTGTCACCACCTTTCCTTTTTTCTTTACTTTTTTTTTTCAGGGCAATGAGGGTTGAGTGATTTGCCCAAGGTCACACAGCTAGTAAGTGTCATGTGTCTGAGGCTGGATTTCAACTCAGGTCCTCCTGAATCCAGGGCCAGTGCTTTATCCACCTTGCTGCCCCTGATATACACCACCTTTTCACCTTCATTCATGGGATTAGCCTGCTTGGAATGACTTCTTCCCTCCAATCTAAATCTGATTTGTCTTTCAACCCAGCTCAAGTCCCATCTTTTCAGTGGGCTTTTTGTCCCCTTTGGAATGGCTCTAGATTAGCTGAGGGCAAAGTATTAGAAGTAAGAGAATGCAGTGGGGGAAACAAGTACTGGATTTGGTGTGAGAGAATCTGGGTTTGAATACCAGCTCCTCCACTTAGTGCCCAGTGACCTTTGAGCAAGCCTTCATCTCAACAAGATTCAGTTTTGTTAAGGGCTAAAATTCTAGCTAAACTGTCTAAAATATCTAATGAGTGGTCGCCAATAAATTATAAGCTTTAGCAAGAGTTAGACTTTTAAGCATTTATTAAGGAGAATAAGAATTTGGTAAAGAGAGAGAGAAAGGCCTAGATTCCTATCTATTAAAGGGAGAGCGCATTTCTAGCTCCCTTCTCCGCCAGAGTCCAGAGGAAAGAAGCCCCAGAGTCAGCGCCAGTCTCTTCCTTCCTCCTCCCACTAGTCCGCGTCACTTCCTCCCAAAGAAAAGACTCCTGGTCTTGCCCTCAAAGACCTTCGCTTCATGGGCAGAACTCTTCTACAGTAAGTATCCAGCAGGTGCCGTCATTCCAATCGTTACAGTCCCCCCTGTTGTTCCTCAAGAAACAAAATGTTTCCTTGATGGAACAGTAAAAACAATATAATAACTATTGCTAACTAATAATATGTGAACAACAATATAGAAAAGGAAGAGAGGAAAGTTTTGTCCAGAGGGGCGATTTTTTTTTTGTCCTCATGAACCGACGCTTTGACATTAGTCTTGCAAAGGGAGGGCCTCTGCAGAGAATACATGTTACAGATGGTGTATATTATAACAGAAAGAGAAAAAAACAACAAATCAAAACTGTTCATTTAAAGTCTCTGAAAGTCTTTTCTCAGATGTCCTCTAGGTGTAGTCGTGGAATGGAAGTCTTTTCAGGGGTTGATGTGTGGATGCTGGTAATCAGCCAGGAAATTTCCTACAAAATTGAGCTTAACACAACTTTAAAATAGCTTTGTCAATAATCAAATCAAACAATGAAAGTTTTCAAAAACATGTCTAAGGGAATTCAGAATCTTAGTTGTTACACATGAAACATATAATAAAACAAAAATTGAACCATTCTTTAAAATTATAATATTACTATAGTCCCCCCCTTATGGAGGGTAATTGAGAAGACAATTGCTGTGATATTAATTTTTTAAAATAATTTTTATCTTTGTTTCATCATTTTTTGCATCATCTGCCTAATTATCCTCATGCCATTATGAGAAATTTAAAAATCTAATATAATTGGTAACAGGTGTCAAGGCCAAATTCAACACTGTATTTATCATGACACCTGAGATAATTATGGGGGTTACCATAAAAGAACAGAGAAATGATGGGATATGAGCATTCCCACACTTGAGCAATATGTACTGCCCATACAGTATGCCAGGCTTAAAATAGGTGGATGGAATATATGTCCATGCCACCGAACATATTGGAAGAAACTGAGTCAGACTTAATCAGATGCATGGGATTGAGATGTCCATGGCATCAGGCATATAGGAGGGAGCATAGAAGCCAGGTGTAGAAGTGAGATGGGTGGGATGAATACTTCCAGCCATCTGTACAATATTGTGGGGAAAAAGAGAATAAAATATTAAACCAAGAGAATCCAACCTCAACATTTGTCAAAAGCCGTTCCCTCGGCCATACCTTGACTTCATGCATGTCTCCCCTCATGTGACAGTTCAGTGTCTGCTCTTGCATGTATTCCTCTTGTGATTGGATGGCATCTTGGCCAACTGGCATCTGATAACTCAGAATAAAGGCAATTAATGTCTTAAATGATAAGTTCCCATAATCCAAGTCTCATATGGATTTAAAATTGAGGATAATAAATGATTGCAAAAAATGTGAATACATCTTGACTCAAAATATAATATATAATTATGCAACAATTTCAAATAATACCCTTTTTTTACTTAGTATACAATTACTTTTGTGAAAAATCAGAACATACTTAAATACAAGTTAAAGCACAACAGAATCTCAAAGAACTTTTTTTTTTTTTGAAAATAGAAAACTTTTACAAATGTTCCTCTCTTTTTTTTTGGAATATGCTTATCAAAAATAATACTTCTAGAATCAATTTACACTTGCCATGGCAAACAATTTGCCAGGGAAATGCTTTAAAGAGTTTGATCAAATAATCAGTTGAGAAAAAATAACAAAAACAAACAACTCAGAATATGGGAGCACAATACTCCTAGAATTAACATTGTATTATGAAATCAAAACCATGTTTCAAAATTAGATAGATGAATGAATAGAAGAAAATACACGTGGAACAATAAAAGACAGTGAAATCCAAACTAAGGAAGTCTAAATGAATGTGAACTTAATATTAATAAGAGTATTATAAAATATAAACTTGATCACATGACTATAAAAAGCTTTTACAAATATTCTCCTTGTTTTAAAAACTAAATATAAAACACAATCTCAAAAGCATGAAAATCTCTATGAAAATAAACCCATACCATTAATTTCAAAATGTATATGTAATAGCATAGAAATCCTATGTAACCTCTGAACTGATATTAATACTCTGAGTGAATTCAGAACACCTTTGATTCCGATATCTAAAATCCCCAATACTCATATCAATACCTTGCTGCTTACTTCTACATTTCTGTAAAATATATACCCTTCCATGGCAAAAGAGGCAGAGTCTTGAACTATGTTGATTGTCATTCTTATTCAGCTTAAGTTTTTCTTCTTTAACCCCTCTATATTGTCTGTCAGTCTTTTCACCATACAAATGCTTTATAAGATTACTAATTAAAGACAAAAGCAGGTTAGCAAAATTATGAACAAAACGAGCATATCTGGAATTTAAAGAGTTTTCTAAGATTGTCTCAAAAGCACAGCCAGGCCGGGGAAGGGCTGAGCCTGAAGCTGCAAATGCAGGTAGAAAAAGTTGAGCATGCGCATCAGATCTCTGGACTTCCCAGGCAGGGGAAGCAATGGGCTTGGCCATAGGAGGAGTAGAGGGTGGGGTCTGGAGAGGAGGGGAGGGACCAGAGCAATTTGAATCAGACTTGATTTTGAACTCAGGCCTGGATTCCTCTTCCCCCACTTTGCCTCCAAGTGCTAGGGGATTAAAAGCTTCAAGAGGGTGGGTCATTGCCTCTAGGCATGCAAAATTAGAGCAACAATTAGTGTTGGAACTGGGAAAAGCTGCAGGAATCTCTTCAGGTTTCTCTGAAAAAGCATGGTTGGGAGAGGGAGAGATATTTCCTTGTGTGAGTAAGTTGCTGGCTCTTTTAACAAAAATAAAAAGAAAAATAGAAAATCCACAAAAACAAAGCATTAACATGATCTTATCTCCCATTTGTCTGGTTAAACAGACTAAAATCAAAAATAGGGTAATTAGGGAGTTTAAAAGGTCCATTCGAAAAAATTTAAAGGGAAAACACAGCCAGTGCGCCAGTACTTAGCAGTTTAAAGGGTGGGGGAAATTTCTTACCCAACCGGAAGATCAGAAGTGAGGTTCAGCTTTCCTCTTCGTGGTCAGCCATCTGTTAAGGGCTAAAATTCTAGCTAGTCTGTCTAAAATATCCAATGAGTGGTTGCCAATAAATTATAAGCTTTAGCAAGAGTTAGACTTTTAAGCATTTATTAAGGAGAATAAGAATTTGGTAAAGAGAGAGAGAAAGGCCTAGATTCCTATCTATTAAAGGGAGAGCACATTTCTAGCTCCCTTCTCCGCCAGAGTCCAGAGGAAAAGAGCCCCAGAGTCAGCGCCAGTCTCTTCCTTCCTCCTCCCACTAGTCCGCATCACTTCCTCCCAAAGAAAAGACTCCTGGTCTTGCCCTCAAAGACCTTCGCTTCATGGGCAGAACTCTTCTACAGTAAGTATCCAGCAGGTGCCGTCATTCCAATCGTTACAGTTTCCTAACTTGTAAAGTGAAGGTTATCAGACTAGATGATCTTCTAAAGTCTTTTCTGGTCCTACCTAAATCTATGATTCTGTCACCATCCAAAATTGGCATCCTTCACCTTTTGTTGTAGAGACTATCCTGGTTTAGCTAGTTAGCATCATTCCGGGGCCAAGGACTGATAACCTTTGGGGTATAGGATCTCCTGAGTCACATGTTGGTTCTGAGAGCTTGGAGAACAGTGTAAAGCATTCCCAAGAAGCCCATTCATTCTCCTTTTATTCACCTTTCTTCTTCACAGTTTTCTTTCCTTCTCCCCTCCTAACCCATCATTCCCTCCTTCCTTCTCTTTCTTTGGAATCCTGCTAAGATTGTGATTAATGAACTTTGTCAAGGAGGGATGTGACCTTAGTCAGGGTGGAAGCTGGGCTATAATGGCCCAGGGATTACAATTGTCTATGATCACAATTTCTTAGGTACAGCCCTTCATTTCCTTTTCTCCCCTCTCCCCCATATTCCTCCTCCTTCCTTCCCAATCACCTTACCACTCAGCAATCATTCTTTCTTTCTCTCCTCCTAAGAGAGCTTAAAATTTCCACAAGCTCCCCTCCCAGGTACTTACTCTTTTTTGGGGACAGGGTTCCAGCCAGGAGTTGGTAGGAGACATTATGAAAGAGGTCTGAGCTGTTCTGCCATTCCTTAAAATTTTTCAAGAGGCTCTTTTCCCCAGATGTGACCTGTTCCTGGGCTATTAGCCAAGTCAAGTTCTTTGCTTCCTGGGAATAGGAGAAACATCAGCTTTTCAGGAATACCTCCCAAACTCTAACTGAAAGAGGCAGGTGTGATCCCTTTCATAGAGCCTCAGCTCCATTCCATGTGGAGATTGAGAAATCAACTAATATATTGTATGCACCTATTGTGTATTTAGAACTGTGCTAGGGAACCAGAACATTGTGCACAGTGACGGCAATATTGTTTGATGAAGAACTGTGAATGACTTGATTATTCTTAGCAATACAATGATCCAAGACTATCCCAAAGGCCTAATGATGAAGCATGCTATCCACCTCCAAAGAAAGAACTGATATGGATTGAACACAGACTGAAGCATGCTATTTTTCACTTTCTTTCATTTTTTTCTTTTATTCAAATTTTCTTTTACAAAATGACTAATATGATAATGTTTTACATAATTGCACACATATAACCTATTTCTGATTGCTTATCTCCTCAGGGAAGGGAGAGGGGAGGGAGGGAAGAGGATTAGAATTCGGAACTCAAAACTTTAGAGAAAAATGTTTATTGTTTAAAAAAAAAGAGAGTGAGAACTGTGCTAGGCACCACAAAGGATGCAGAAGAGATTTTTAAGGCATACTCCCCAACTTTATGGAGTTTACAACATAATGAACACAGTATAAATTCCTCTACTTAGATTTTCAAAATATCCCTATCACCTGGGCCCACTCAATTAATACAAAGTAATTAATCCCCAGTATTTCTTAAATTGTCTGACAATCAGTGCCAGATAAATATTTGTTGAATATGATGGTGATGCTATAACTCAGACTGGGTTCATCCTCAAGACAGATTCACACAGCTAACACTGGGGCAGGGGGGGCAGCTAGGTGGTGCAGTGGATAGAGCACTGGCCCTGGATTCAGGAGTACCTGAGTTCAAATCTGGCCTCAGACACTTGACACTTAACTAGCTGTGTGACCCTGGGCAAGTCACTTAACCCTAATTGCCTCACCAAAAACCAAAAACCAAAAACACTAGGGCAGGGAAAGTAGGGTTTTGTCCCAGAGTGCCAACATTTTGAGGTTTCCAAAAAAGTTACCCATGTATTCCAGTTGTGTAGTAACCATTGTGATAGCTAATTCCTACTACTCAGATGATTTTGTCATAATTACTCTTTTTTTCTTTCTTTCTTTTTTTCTTTTTTTGGCAGGGCAATGAGGGTTAAGTGACTTGCCCAGGGTCACACAGCTAGTTAAGTGTCAAGTGTCTGAGGCTGGATTTGAACTCAGGTCCTCCTGAATCCAAGGCCAGTGCTTTATCCACTGCGCCATCTAGCTGCCCCCCCATAATTACTCTTTACATTATTTTCATATGAATTACAAAGCTGATTCTTTTTTGTCTGCTCCAGGCACAATTCATGCTGTTTGTTTCTTGCTACTTGTCCTGAGCACAGTGATTACTAGTAACAGCTTTATGTATAACATGTGTATCCTCTGTGCCTAAAGTCTCATGTTATTTTCCTCCCTGGAATGACCTTCTCTCTCTTTTCTGTCTATTGTGAGTGAGATTTTCCCCATCCCTTAGATATATATGATTTACTTCTCTACAGATATAGATTGTAAAGGCTTGAATCAGTCTTTCCTCTCATACAGGATATACTAACTGCTTTGTCTTCCCATACATTAAGCATTCTCCTTTAAACTTTTAAAGGTTTGTAGTTAGGATGGACCAATCAGGGTAAAGGTTAGAACTCCCAAAATAGCTACTCTGGAGTTGCTCTGGACCAATCAGTACTGATAGAATAAGGAGTAAGGCAAAACCCTGATAACAACACTCAAAGTTGATCAAATAACTTAAGAGTGGCATATTGTGTAATAGGCAGGCCCAAGATGACCACTTCTAAATTTTTTGATGGGTCTTCTACTGTCACAATATGAAGTCATGAGCTACTTAACTTAGCAATGATGATATGGAGAACCAATAGATGAGAAGACAACACTATATATTTATTTATTGCAGAAATAACTAATAGCATTTATACTGCTTTAATTTTGGGGACTCTATGGGTATAAATATCCCTCTTCCCTGTGGTTTGAGGTCTTTGTGTCCTAGACCTGAGACCAGCTTTATTGTGACACAGAATCCCTCTCTCAATAAACCTATTTTCTTTGACTTGGAGACTGATTTTTCTTCCTCTAACCCTTTGACTTAGAAATTTCCGCAACATTATTCAGATCCTATTCATTTTTTGAGGCTCACATTTCTCATTATTCTCCTTTAACCTATCCCTCATTACTCCAAATTCTTATCAGTTTTTCTTTCCTTGATGAAATAGAGATACTATACCCCACACTATAACACTTAATCCATTATTTTTGGTCTTGTATTCCCAGTGACTAGCATAGTGATTGGCACATAGTAGTTGCTTAATCAAGGTACTTTTTGATTGGTTGATTTCATCTCAGAGGTTACTGCCACTTGGTTCTGTTACTTACCTGGACTTGATCTTTATCAACAATGAGATTGGCTTCCAAACTGCTGAAGATACTGAGAAGCACTGAGCCAGTTAGCATGAAGACACACAGCTGAGTAGAAAGACACATGGTGCTTAGGAGGTACAGCTATGTAGGGAAAAGTGGGAACAAATTTCATGGTGCAATTTATTATTTATTTAAATTTTTTTTTTTTGTGAGGCAATTGGGGTTAAGTGACTTGCCCAGGGTCACACAGCTAGTAAGTATCAAGTGTCTGAGGCCGGATTTGAACTCAGGTACTCCTGACTCCAGGGCTGGTGCTCTATCCACTGTACCACCTAGCTGCCCCATCATGGTACAATTTAAAAAGTGAAAAGATGAGATTCTGTAGAAGTGAGTTCTAGTCCTGGCTCCCAAACTAACTAGTTATAGGACCTTGGGCAAGTTATTTATTTTCTCTGAATCACAGTTTCTCATTAGTAACATGAGAAGGATGGATTAGATAATACACAATCCTTTTGGGTTTTGATATTCTGTAGTTTTATGAGGAGGGGCTAAGATTCAGAATTTGGAACAAGAAAGACTTTTATTTCTCCCACACCTAGAGCTGTTCATATCTCCCTTGGAAAACTCTCTTCCTCTCTCTTTGTTCTAGGCACAGGAAACCTTTCCCCTTCCCCCTTTAATTATTTGGGGGGGGCGGGGCAATGAGGGTTAAGTGACTTGCCCAGGGTCACACAGCTAGTACATGTCAAGTGGCTGAGGCTGGATTTGAACTCAGGCCCTCCTGAATCCAGGGCAGGTGCTTTATCTACTGCGCCACCTAGCTGCTCCCCCTTTAATTTTAATCCCTTTCCTCTGTTGATTATTTCCAATTCTGTGTATAGATTGTTGTAGTTGTTTGCATGTCCTGTCCCTTTGTGAGCTCCTTGAGACCAGAGGGTATCTTTTGCCTTTCTTTGTATCCCCAGCACTTAACACAGTGTCCAGCATAGAGTAAGTGCTTAAAATAAATGTCGATTGAATGATTGGTCACCAATTGTATTTTTTCTTCCCCTGAGCCATTAGCTCTTGCCAGTTTGAACAGAGACACAGTCCTCCTATAGTAATGAATGGAGACTGCCAAGTATGCCTTTATCCTTCTGCCTTTTGCATGTTGCAGATGGTTTGCCAGTTAAAGGAGGCTTGCTTTCCTCTAAGTAGGCCCCGGAGAAGAAGTAGGTGAGACATAAGCATCGTGGATAGATAGGCATGAAAGGTGGGAGGGGAAGAGAATGAGGAAGGCTCAATGCTGGTTTGGTCCCCTTCTCCTCTCTGGACCTGATCTTATCTTCCCTGTGCTTAGATCCCTGCCCCACCTTTTTCTTTTAAATCTCTTTTCAACTTATAGTTGAAAATTTAAACCTTTTAGCAGAGCCCTCCATGGATGTTCCTTCCTGCTCTGGAGGAGGCAGTGTGAGCCAAGGGGTAGGAAAGAAATCAGTAGAAGGTTCTAACCACTTCAAACCCCTCACCACTGTTGAAGTTTCAGGCCCATCTGAGTTATTATTTTTCCCATTTCTTGCTTCCAGGGTGAGCAGAAGACACGACTCAGATGCTCCTTCAGGTATCAGAGCTCTCTCCAGTGTTTCATAGAGTCAACTTTTTAACCCTTTGGGGCAGGGTTTGGGATTGGGCCCAGCTGGATGGGACCAGAACTTGCCTCTTCTGAGTTTGGTCAAAGCTGGGTCCTCCTAGGTGACAGCCCCCCGGACAACCACTGTTTCTCCTGAATGGTGGGGCCTGCCCACCACCCCCTCCCTAGGTCCCTGTTTGGATGTATCTGTGGGATAAGGGTGCATGGGATAGGGTTGTGGGGCATTATAGGAATAAAGCCTTGAGGTGTTGCCCTTAGAATAACAGAAAAAAAATTCATAGAATTTCAGAGATGGATGGGGCCTTAAATACCACTTAGTCCAAACCCCTATTTTGATCTTAAATGATGGAAACTCGATTCTAGAGAGAAGTGACTTTCCTGATGGCGTACTGGCAAATTAATGGTCAAGCCAGGACTAGAAAGGGCTCAGGCTTTTTACAGCTAGGTTTTGTTTTGACCTCTCTCTCATTTCAGCCCCCCTATCCAGGGAGCCAGACTTTATTTTTGTTGTGGTTGTTCAGTTGTTTTTCAGTTGTGTCTGACTCTGTGTGACCCCATTTGGGGTTTTCTTGGCAAAGATAATGGCGTCAGTGGTTTGCCAGATGAGGAAACTGAGGCAAGCAGGGTTAAGTGACTTGCCCAGAGTCACAGCGCTGTGTGTCTGAGGCCAGATTTGAACTCAGGAAGATAAGTCTTCCTGACTCCAGGCCTGGTGTTCTATCCACTGCGCCACCCAGCTGCCCGACCATTCCTTATAGTAAAGATTAAAAAAGAAAGAGAAAAATGCAATTCAGCAAAACCATTCAATATACCAACCAAGTCTGACAGTATTCTGCAACATTCCACACAACCCCAGCCATCTCCTCAGTCCCCACCTCTGAAAAGAAAGGAGAGAGGCATTTTTCTGTTTTGTTTCTGGCAGCCCAGGTTTCCTTTTATTCCATACCATATGATCTCCTTCTGCAGCTTGATTCTGTGCTAAATCAATAAATGGGCTCATATGACTTCATTTTTTATCAAGCTGGTAGTATTAGGGCAGCAATAAAGTTGTTGGCTTCTTTCTTCCTTCCTTTCTTTCTTTTCTTTTTTTTTTTTTTTTTTTAGGCAATGGGGGTTAAGTGACTTGCCCACAGTCACACAGCTAGTAAGTGTCAGGTGTCTGAGGTCAGACTTGAACTCAGGTCTTCCTGAATCCAGGGCTGGTGCTTTAATCCACTGTGCCACCTAGCTGCCCCCATTGGACCCTTTCCTCTTCCTTGCACACAACACTGCATCCCCCAGTTCTGGGTATTTACACTGGCTGCCCTCCATACCTGGAACCCTCTCCCGCTTCATCTTAGCCTTCTCCTGGCTTCCCTGGATTCCTTCAAGACACAGCTAAAATCCTGCCTATCACAGGAAGCCTTTCCTGATTCCCCTTCATTCTAGTGCCTTTCTTCTTTTGATAATTTCCGATTTATCTTGTGTGTAGCTGCTTTGGACGTAATTGCTTGCATGCATGCTGTCTCCACCATTAGACTGTGAGCTCTTTGGCTGCAGGGGCTCTCTTTTATCTTTCTTTGTATTCCCAGCCCTTAGCACACAGTTCCTGACACATAGTAGATGCTAGTTGACTGACTGAACTCACCTCCATCTCACCTTTTTTTTCCCCTTGGTGACCTTGGAATCTCATTCACATCAGCTTTTGTACTAAATGTACCAAAGCACAATTCACTCCTTCATACAAACTCCCTAAAGGGACACATGGATAATACATTGAGAACCACTCAAGAGCAATCATCCAATTTGCCAATTTGCTTGGGTGTGGATCTAATCCAACCAGTGGATGGTTCATATCCTGCCTCAGACATTAATTAGAGGTGTGACCTGGGCCAAGTCATTTAATCAGAGCCAGAATTTGAACTCCAACACTCTACCCACAATGCCACCTAGCTGCTCCTCCCCATCTTTTATGCACTGCCCCAGTTTCTTCATCTGTAAACTGGGGATAATAATAGCACCTGCCTGAGAGGATTGTTGTGCAGATCAAATGAGTTAATAGCTAGGTAAAGCGCTTTACAAACCTTAATGCATTTTATAAGCATTAGCTATCATTGTTTTTTGTGGAAGGAGAAGGAGTTTTATTATTGGAAATTTGCCAATTGCAATTTGAAAGCATCGGGTATGGTTAATGTGCTTTTGCAGCTCTGACTACCTCTGATAAAATGTGATCCAGTTGCCTCCTACCAACCATGTCTTGGCTCCAGATAAAGTTGAGGAAGTCTGACTATAGAACTCCCACCTAGCAGAGAAAATCAGGAGAGAAAAAACTGTGATGATGGGATATGAATTTTTAAAATTTATTTAGAATTTTATTTTCCCAAATTACACATAAATACAAATTTTGACATCAATTTAAAAAAAAAACTTTGTGTCCAAATTCTCTTCATCCCCCCCCCCCCCAAGAACTCAAGTAATTCAATACAAGCTATACATGAACAGTCATGCAAAACATTTCCACATTAGCCAGGTTGGGATATGAATTTGATATTCAGTTATTCTTTCATCACTGCACCCTCCTTAACCGATTACAGTTTTCTATCTGAAACACAGTCTGTGTTGATTGTGTAGATTTAGAGCTGAAGAGAACTTTGGAGGCAATTTAGTCCAACTCTTTCATTTTACAAATGAGGAAACTGAGGCTAGGAGAGGTTGATTTCCTTGCCCGGGATCACACAACTAAGTCTGGGTTTGGATTTGCATTTGACTTTGGCGCTCTACCCACAGTGAGCCATACGCGATCCTCCTCCCCCCTTCTTTGAACTGGTAAAAGAGGAGGTGCTGTAAATGATCCCCGGTGTCTTTGGCTCTCCCCAAAGCACCTGAAAAATTTGGGTGCTCTTACTCTACATTATCCTTTCAGTCAAAACACTCTGCCTAACTGCTTGGTTCTTCAGATGCTATAAAGCAGGTGGAATATCTGTGAGCTGCAGTCTTAGGCGATCAGTCTCCTGAAAAGAGAAAGTACATTCTTAATCCCCTACACCTGTCAGGACCGTTGAACTCCTGGCTGGTTTACCTATAGACATCATAGACAGAGAAGCAGGTTTCTGTAAGGAACAAGAAGGGGTTTACTCTGCTACGGGCAAGTAGAAGGACCAATCTTATTGGATATATGAAGGATAATAACAGCATTTCAGTGGCTTTAAGGTTTGCAAAGCACTTTACAAATATTTTGCCACTTTATCTTAACAACTCTGGGTGGTAGGTGATATTATTATCTCCATTTTTCTGATGGTGAACCCTGAAGCAGACTGAGGTTAAGTGACATGCTCAGGGTCACACATAGCTAGTAAGATCTGAGGCTGAATTTGAATTTATATTCCTGACTCTGTGTCCTGTGCTTTATCTACTGCATCACTTAGCTGTCTTAGTAATAGTTAATATTATTTAATATTTTGCTCAAACAGTTTTACTTATCTATTTGATTGAGGTAATGAGAAGGGTAGATGGTATGCAGGCTAGTATGCCAGTAAAAGTTGAAGAAACCCAACACTTTCTTCTGGCTGTCAAAAGAAAAGATTTAATCTTAGACTGGGGGCACTCTGACTGGCTCTTGTTGGTTTCTTAGATGGATGTGGTGGCTAAACCTCAGTTATGTACTAATTACCCCAATTTACTGTAGTCAGAAAAGTTTTTCTGGCTATCATCTCTTCTTCTAGTTACCTTAGTAGAAGGAAGCAGAGAGCCAGCAGCCACCTTGAAAATTTGAATCCCAAGTAGATGCTGGTACAGAGCATCAGCATAGTCAGAAATACCCAGCAGAGATGTGATGCCCAGAACAGAGATGTCACTCCCAGAAGAGAATGTTTCCAGGTCATGTGTATCCTGTATCCTGTATTCATTCTCTGTGTGTGTATACTCCTTCGATAGTTGGGTGGTCACTTGTGGTAGCCTGTATGGACATTAGAAGGTCTTTTTCTTGTCATAATTATGCAAAATGGCTTTTGTTCTCAGCTAATGTGCCCTCTGGCAGACTCTTAAACACATTGGAGAGGTTTGGAGAGCCATGATTTTAAATGGGTACTTGCCTTCAATTTCTTGAAACTGAGGTAGTTTTTCAAGGGTTGGACTCTCCAATAGGAATTGGTTCTTTCTCCTGCCTTGCAGCAGGAGCTCTTGATCATCAACAAATTTTCAGAATAGTTCTCCAGTTACTCTCCTTTACATTTTCTCTTTGTTCCTCCAGGCAGATAAATTCCTATCTTTCCTTCTATTATCAGTAGTCTTCAGACCGTAGGAGATCATAAGGGGTATACCATAGTTTCAGTAACATAAAGGTTACTGAATATGCTAGAGTAAGTAAGGTTCAGTTTGCATTATATAGGTCAGAGCAGGAAGTCTGGCTTCCTTAATCATCTTTTATTTTCTTATATGGGTGGATTTTATATATATTGTAATGATTAGAATGACGCCACCTGCTGGAGACTTACTGTAGAAGAGCTCCACCCATGAGGTGAAGGTTTTTGAGGGCAAGACCAGGAGTCTTTTCTTTGGCGTCAGGAAGTGACGTTTGCTAGTGGGAGGAAGAAGGAAGAGCCTGGCACTCTGACTGGGGCTTTTTTTCCCCTGGGGACGCTGGTGGAGAAGGGACCTAGAAATGTGCTCTCCCTTTAATAGATAGGAATCTAGGTCTTTTCTTCTCTCTTTACCAAATTCTTATTCTCCTTAATAAATGCTTAAGGGTCTAACTCTTGCTAAAGCTTATAATTTATTGGCGACCACTCATTAGCTATTTTAGACAGTTTAGCTAGAATTTTACCCTTAACTATATATATATATATATATATATATATATATACACACACACACATACACACACATATATAAAATGTATATATTTGTATTATGTAAGTGAACCACATCTATACTTATGTACCTGCATAAGTCAAGTAGAATCACTAAATCACAGTGTCAGAAGTGACATTAGAGCTTGTTTAGTCCAAACCTTCTTAAACTGTGGGATGCAACCCGATATACAGTCTCATAAATGAATGTGGGGGTCATGAAAAATTTGGCAGTAAATGTTTGATTTGTATACCTATTTTATATTCCTATTTACCTGGGGTTGTGAGTGGAAAAAGTTTAAGAAGCCCTGGTCTACTGGCCATAAAAATTGTTTCCCAGCTTTCTGCCTCCCTTCTAATTTTGGATGCATTGCTTCTGTTTGTACAAAAATTTTTTAATTTAATGTAATCAAAATCATTCATTTTGCATTTTATAATATTCTCTATCTTTTGTTTGGTCATAAACTGTTTTCCTTTCCAAAGATCTGAAAGGTAGACTATTCCTTTCTCTCCTAATTTACCTATGCTATCACCTCTTATATCTAAATCATGTATCCATTTTGACCTTATTTTAGTAAAAGGTGTAAGATGTTGGTCTATGCCTAATTTCTGCCATAATATCTTCCAGTTTTCCCCACAGTTTTTGTCAAATACTGAGTTCCTATCCCAGAAGCTGGAATTTTTGGGTTTATCAAACACTACATTACTAGTGTCATTTACTACTGTGTTTCCTGTGCCCAGCCTATTCCATTAATCCTCCACTCTATTTCTTAGCCAGTACCAGATAATTTTGATGACTGCCACTTTATAGTAAGGCTCCAGGTTTGGTAGCGCTAACCCACCTTCCTGTGCATTTTTTTTCATTATTTCCCTGCATATTCTTGATTTTTTGTTTTTCCAGATGAATTTTGTTATTATTTTTTCTAGCTCTATAAAATATTTTTTAGGTAGTCTGATTGGTATGGCACTGAATAAGTAAATTAATTTAGGTAGTATTGTTATTTTTACTATATTAGCGCTGCCTATCCATGAGCAATTGATATCTTTCCAATTATTTAGATCTGATTTGATTTGTGTGAAGAGTGTTTGGTAGTTGTGTTCATAGAGTTCCTGGGTTTCTCTTGGCAAGTAGACTTCCAAGTATTTTATATTATCTACCGTTTCTTTAAATGGAATTTCTCTTTCTATCTCTTGCTGCTGGACTTTGATAAAGGCCTCATTTCTAAAATATATAGGGAACTAAATCAAATTTATAAGAATCCAAGTCATTCCCCAACTGAGAAATGGTCAAAGGATATGAACAGGCAGTTTTCTGATGAAAGCTATCTATTCCCATATGAACAAATGCTCTAAATCTCTAATGATTAGAGAGATGCAAATTAAACCAACTCTGAGGTACCACCTGACACCTATCAGATTGGCCAAAATTGCAAAAAAGGAAAATAATAAATGTTGGAGAAGCTGTGGAAAAATTGGAACACTAATGCACTGTTGGTGGAGCTATGAACTGATCCAACCATTCTGGAGAGCAATTTGGAATTATGCCCAAAGAGCTATAAAGCTGTGCATACCCTTTGACCCAGAAATACCACTTTTGGGTCTTTTTCCCAAAGAGATCATGGAAGGGGGAAAGGGACCCACATGTACAAAAATGTTTATAGCTGCTCTTTCCGTGGTGGCAAGGAATTGGAAGTTGAGGGGATGCCCATCAATTGGGGAATGGCTGGATAAGTTGTGGTATATGAATGTAATGGATTGTGCTGTAAGAAACGATGAGCAGGAGGAGTTCAGAGAAACCTGGAGGGTCTTGCAAGGGCTGATGATTAGTGAGATGAGCAGAACCAGAAGACCATTGTACACAGTATCATCAACATTGTGTGTTGATCTACTGTGATGGACTATATTCTTCTCACCAATGCAATGGCACAAGAAGAGTTCCAGGGAACTCATGATAGAAGAGGATCTCCAAATCCAGGACAAAAAAAAAAAAAAAGAACTGTGGAGTATGGATGCTGAATGAACCATACTATTTCTTTTGTTTTTGGTGCTGTTGTTTTTCTATTTTGAGGTTTTTCATGATTTCTCTGATTTTTCTCTTTTAACATGACTAATGCAGAAATATGTTTAATGTTATTATGTGTGTGTATGTATGTGTATATATATAAAACCTATATCAGATTACCTGCTGTCTAGGGGTGGGGCGAGGGAGGGGAGGGAGGGAGAAAAATCTGAAATTGGAAAGCTTGTATAAACAAAAGTTGAGAACTATCTTTACATGTAACAGGAAAAAATTAAAATACTTTATTAAAAAAAAAAAAAAAGAAGCCCTGGTCTAGTCCAACCTGCAATTCATTTAAAATATCATTTCCCTGTTAGCCTTTCTTTCTTTCTTTCTTTCTTTCTTTCTTTCTTTCTTTCTTTCTTTCTTTCTTTCTTTCTTTCTTTCTTTTCTTTTTTTTTTTTTTTGGTGGGGCAATGGGGGTTAAGTGACTTACCCAGGGTCACACAGCTAGTAAGTGTCAAGTATCTGAGGCTGGATTTGAACTCAGGTACTCCTGACTCCAGGGCCAGTGCCTTATCCACTGTGTCACCTAGCTGCCCCCACCCCTGATAGCCTTTCAACCAGCCTCTTCTCATAAGGGGAAGCATTACTTACCATTGTTAGAAAGTTCTTACATTGTGCCAAATCAATATCCCTGCAATTTCTGCTGATTATTCTTAGTTCTGCTCTAAGAGGCCCAATGATTGGAATGGCTAAGCAAATTGTGGTAAATTAATACAATGGACTATCACTATGCTGTGAGAAACAATGCATATGATAAATATAGAAGAATATAGAAGGACTTATAAGAACTGAATTAAGGCAGAACCAGAAAAAACACCTAGGCAGTAGAGTGGATAGAGTGCTGGGTTTGGAGTCAGGAAGACTTGCTTCAAATCCTGTTTCATTTGTTATGTTTGACCCTGAGCAAGTTGCTTAACTTCTCTTAGCTTCCATTTTCTCATTTGTAACATGAGATGGTTGGACTTGGTGGCCTCTGAGGTCCCTTTCAGTTCTAAATCTATGATTCTTTGAAAATATACAATGACCGGGGGAATCTAAGTGGGGCAGTAGATAAAGGATTGGCCCTGGATTCAGGAGGACCTGAGTTCAAATCCAGTCTCAGGGGCAGCTAGGTGGCGCAGTGGATAAAGTGCTGGCCCTGGATTCAGGAGTACCTGAGTTCAAATCTGGCCTCAGACACTTGACACTTACTAGCTGTGTGACCCTGGGCAAGTCACTTAACCCCCATTGCCCCACCAAAAAAAAAAAAAGTCAAATCCAGTCTCAGACACTTGACACTTACTATGTGACCCTGAGCAAATGACTTAACCCTCATTGCCCAGCAAAAAAAACCCCCAAAACCCAAAAAACCAAAAAAAGAAAGAAAGAAAGAAAATACACGACTACAACAATGTGAGTGGAAAGAACAATAAAACAATAAAAAATGAACGTTGTGAAATCTTGAGGCAGCATGTCATAGCTGGAATCAGGAAGACCTGGATTAATTTCCCACCATGTGACCCCTAGGCAAGTCATTTAACATCTCTGTGGTTGGTTGGACTCAATGGCCCTGAGGACCGATTTAGTTCTAAATTGATGATGCACATGTACATGCCTTTTCTTCCATGTGTTCCTTAAACATGGAGAAAAAAAATCCAAAATGTCCTCTACTTCTCTAGGATAAATATCACATGTACCCTTAATTTTTTCCCATGGTTTTCAAGACTCTCACTACCTGCATCACCATCCCCTCAATCCCCCGTTCAGAGTTTAGAAGTTCAGGTTTGAAAAATACTGGGATTATTTTAAAACAAATTGACACCCAACAAGGATAGATAGATAGACAGATAGATAGATAAATAGATAGATAGATAAATAGATAGATAATTAGTATAACTCAGGTTTCAAGCCTGGAGCATTTTATATAACTCTCCTAAATGATAGGGAAAATGATGACTTGATGCTTCATGCATATGTAAAGGGAATGAAGTTCATATGAGATTTTTGGAGAGGAGAGACATTCTTTCTTCCTTCTGTGAGAGACACATGAAATTTTTATACTCTCTGGACAAGTTGCACTTAAGTGTGTGTGTCTATGTGGACGTAGACAATATGATCAACACACACACACACACACACACCCTTACATAAGAGATTTTTTTTTTTTTTGGTGGCCATGTTTCTCAGTGCTGTAGGTGGTTCCATAAGAAAAAAATCACTGGGATATGAGGCAAAATTAAAGTTCAGGTCTTTCTGACTCTAAATCCAGTACTGTACGACACTTGATGTTATCTAATATAATCTCTGAATGATGAATAAGAATCTCTTTTACAATAACCCCACAAGTGGTCATCCAGTCTTCGCCTGAAGACCTCTGGAGATAGGGAACTCACTACCTTTTGAGGTACCACATGCCACTTTGGGACAACTATGTTAGGATGATTTTGTGTTGAACCCAAATTTGCCTCTCTACAACTTCCAGCTATTATTCCTCAAATTCTGCCCTCTGGAACCAAGAAAAAAAGTTCTTTTCTAATGACAACCTTTTATGCATTTGAATACAGCTATTATGTTCTTCTCAAGTCTTCCCTTCTCCAGTTTGAACATCTTCTTTTAATTCTTAGGTAACCTGGTATTCAGACTTTCCCAGCAGCCCCCTGTCTTAAGGGGGTAGAATCAGAAGATGCCGTGGGAGGATACCAAGCTTAAGCAACTGAACTCAGATTTCAGTTTGGTTTTGGAGAGGTATAAAGGAGGGAAGGGGTGGATTTCGAGATGGCTGGCTGTGGTCAGGCTGTCAGTGAGATAGATGCTCCAGCAGGGGCTCTGAATGGAGATTGAGACTGGAAGTAGTGATGCAGCTAGAGCTCTCCCCTGCTTGCTGTTCCACTTATTCGGATTTCTGAGAAAGGTTGTTTGTATGTGGTTTGACTGTATAGGAATAAACAAGACAGAGGTTTGCACCTTAGTCTAAAATAGCTAGAGTTTTGTTTTGGCTTTGGGGACTTGAGATGCAATCATGAAAGACTCATATGGTTTAAAAAAAAAATTTTTTTTTAAGTGAGGCAATTGGGGTTAAGTGACTTGCCCAGGGTCACACAGCTAGTAAGTATTAAGTGGCTGAGGCCGGATTTGAACTCAGGTCCTCCTGAATCCAGGGCCGGTGCTCTGTCCACTGCACCACCTAGCTGCCTCGACTCATGTGGTTTTTGATCTTTTTCCTAATAATTCTTATAAATTCTTAAATAGCAGAGATAATAAACATGTGAATCAAGACCATTGGATGCATAAACAAATGGCATCGAATATGGTAAGTACCTCAGTGAAGCGTCCAGCCTCAGAGAAAGGGCAGGGGCAGAGGAAAGTTATGCTTCTGGGGCCAAAAGATGACAGAAGGGCCTGATTTTGAAGGAGTGGTTGAACCTAAAATTTTAAAGGTTGGCTCACTTATAGAGCCAACCTTGCTAGACAGTGCCACCTGCTGGTTACATTAATATGGCATGTTCTTCAATTCCCTTACCTTAACTAGCTTGGACATGGTTGCAGTTTTTCCATGTCTTTCTTTCTTTTTTTTTCCCCAAATTTTTTTTGGTGAGGCAATTGGGGTTAAGTGACTTGCCCAGGGTCACACAGCCAGTAAGTGTTAAGTGTCTGAGGCCGGATTTGAATTCAGGTCCTCCTGACTCCAGGGCCAGTGCTCTAGCTACTACGCCACCTAGCTGCCCCCATGTCTTTCATAAAACATTGTGTCTGGAACTGAATACAAAGCAACAAATATAGTCTGACCAGGGCTGGGAGAAATTATCACCTTCCTTGTTCTGTATACTATTAATCTCTATTAACATACTCTATGATTGAGTTTGTTGTATTTTTCTTTTTACTATTTTGTTACATTGTTGAAGTACATGAAAATTCCCAGGCCCTTTTTACGAGACATTGTCCAAGAAAAAAAGTACTGCCTATCCATGTCCCCCTATCCTATAAATGGCAGTTGATTCATTGAACCAAAACAACAGACTTTACATTTATACCTTTGACATTTCTTCTTATAAGATTTAGCCGCATCATTCTAGCCTACAGGCTAGCCTTTTGGTTCCCTAGTCATCCAACATACTAGCTTTCCCTGCCAGCTCCATTTGATTAACAAATTTCATAAGTATGCTATCTAGGTTGTCATGCAAGCCATTTAAAAGATGTTGAATCGGGGGCAGCTAGATGGCGCGGGGGCAGCTAGATGGCGCGGTGGCTAAAGCGCCGGCCCTGGATTCAGGAGTTCCTGCATTCAAATCCAGCCTCAGACACTTGGCACTTACTAGCTGTGTGACCCTGGGCAAGTCACTTAACCCTCACTGCCCTGCAAAAAAACCCCACAAACAAACAAAAAAACACAACACACACACACACACACACACACACACACACACACACACAAAGATGTTGAATTGCCTTGCAGCACTCCACTAGACAAAGACTTCCCTCCTTCTTGACATTGATCCATTAATCACCTCTTTGGGGAGTTTAGAGATTCAACCATTTATTTTTTTAATCAGCAAAAATCTACTTTTTCTCCCTCCACCTTCCCCAATTGAGAAAGAAAGATAAACAAAACTCCCATTACAAACATGTATAATCAAGCAAAATAAATTTCTGCATTGGCCATGTTTAAAAAAATATCTGTACTCCTGAGTCCTTCACTTCTCTATCAGGAGAGGGAGTAGTGTATTTTATCAGGAGTCCTCTGGAACTGTGATTGGTTATTGCACTGATCAGAGTTCCCAAGTTTTGTTTTTTTTTTCTGGGGCAATGGGGGTTAAGTGACTTGCCCAGGGTCACACAGCTAGTAAGTGTCAAGTGTCTGAGACCGAATTTGAACTCAGGTACTCCTGAATCCAGGGCCGGTGCTTTATCCACTGCACCACCTAGCCGCCCCCAGTTCCCAAGTTTTTTAAAGTTGTTTGGCTTTACAATATTGTATAAATTTGTTCTCCTGGTTTTGCTCACTTCACTGTGCATCAATTTGTACAAATCTTCCTAGGTTTCTGTGAAATCATCTCCATCATTTCTTACAGAATAAAAGTATTCCATCTAAGTTATATACTATAACTTGTTCAGCAGTTCTCCAGTTGATGGGCATACCTTCAGTTTCCAATTCTTTGACACCATAAAAAAGGTGCTATCAATATTTTTGTATATACTTAGTTAAAGTTTGTTTTGCTTAGACTCTCTTAATTTATGTTGGCTTTTATTTCTCCTTCTACCTTCTCCTGTTTTCAAGTTGAGTGAAATGTATTTCTGTTTCCAGTTGCATGCATGTGTATTTTATTCCCTCCTTTGACCAATTCAGATGAGAGTGAGACTCAAGTGTTACCTACTTCTCTACTTCTTCTTTGTGTAGACTTCTACTTGCTTACCTTAAATGAGCTAATTTTCCCCATAGTTCCTTTCTTTTCCCCTCTTCCTCCCCAGTGTATGTCTCTTTCCCTCTCTTTCCATGAAGATCATCAAGACACAACTGAAGCACTCTCAGGTTCTCTGAGTCATAAGACTCCCTCTATGACCCGAGATATAGTTCTGTCTTATCTCCCCAAATTAAAATGTTAACAGTTTATTCTTGTTCAATTGCTTACGATTATTTGCTTAGCTTTACATTTTTTTTTGGTATTTGTTTTATTTGTTTTTGCGGTGCAGTGAGGGTTAAGTGATTTGCCCAGGGTCACACAGCTAGTGTCAAATGTCTGAAGCCTGATTTGAACTCAGGTCCTCCTGACTCCAGGGCTGGTGCTCTATCCATGGTGCCACCTAGCTGCCCCGAAATACAATTATTTTATTTTTGTTCATCTTTTGATTTTGTTTTAATCTTTCTTGTTGTTTCATAAAGCCATTATTTTTTATTTGGTTCATTCTAATTTTGAGGAAGTTTGCTGCTTGGGTAAGGTTTTGTACTTTTCATGCCAAGCTATTAATTCCTTTTCCAATTCTTTTTTCTATAAGTCTAATTTCTTTTCTTTTCTTTTCCTTTTTAGCACTCATTTTATTTATCACAAAAAAAAAATGTAAGCACCTTTTTAAACGTTTTTATTCTCTTCCAGGAATTCTAGTTGAACTTGTGCTTAAGCTATATTTTACTTTTGAGGCTTTACTTGTTGCTGTTTTGGAGTCATTCTCTCCTGGGGTTGTGTGTTGAGCATTCCTGTAATCATAATAACTTTTTAAGTTAGAATTTTTTCTCCTCATTTTTTTCTATCTTACATCCTGATTCAGATGATGTTAACGTTCAGGCATGCCCATTTCTAGAGAGAATGTCTGAGTTGATCTTGCTGCTTTCCTGGGTTATTGCATACTATGTTATTCAAGGGTGTCAAGAACAGTTTAGGCTGGGAACCTGCAAGCTCTCAATACTACCAAGGTGGTTTCATCTATCCTTGGAACTCTGCAAGTTCCTGACCAGGCTCTGAATCTGAGTAATATGTCTGTGGGTTTTTAATTCTTTTTTTTTTTGGTGAGGCAATTGGGGTTAAGTGACCTGCCCAGGGTCACACAGCTATTAAGTGTCAAGTGTCTGAGGCCGGATTTGAACTCAGGTACTCCTGAATCCAGGGCCAGTGCTCTATCCACTGTGCCACCTAGCTGCCCCATGTCTGTGGGTTTTTTGTTGTTGTTGTTGTTTGTTGTTTGTTTTTAGTTCCAGTGGACTGTGGCTAGACTCAGCCACTATCAGCCAGATGGAAAGCTTTGCTGGTCAAAAGGTAAAAGAACTGGAAGATTCCCTTTGGTTTTGGATTCCTGCCCTGGTTCTTATTCTGCAGGCTTCAAACCAGAATGGAAGCTGGAACTGAGACCTTGTTCTGTTTTTGGGGTCCAAGACATACAGCTATTACTTGCTTCTGAACTTTCACCTAGCTTGGTACATAGCCTAGGTCCTGCAAGAACCCTTCACTCTGGAATATTACTCAAGAGACAGATCTCTTCCTTGGTCTTCTCTGGAGCTGTGACCTAGACCTGAGTAGTGAGGAATAGAGCTGCCCGTTTACACTTATTCCTTCACTCTGCTAAAGTGTAGGCCCCTTTGTGCCATCTTTGTGACTTCTTGTCTTGGTTCAACCTCTCCCTATACATTCCTATCTAGACCCACCTCTAATGTCCATAGACATGTCTTTCTGTCTCTCTATGCTAACCTAGGTGGGGGAAATGGCTCACTGTGATTTTTTTTTCTTGGATTTTCCATCAGGACTTAGTCCGGTGCTTTTTTTTTTGGGGGGGGGGTGGGTCAATGAGGGTTAAGTGACTTGTCCAGGGTCATGCAGCTAGTAAGTCTCAAGTGTCTAAGGCTGGCTTTGAACTCAGGTCCTCCTGAATCCCAGGCTGGTGCTTTATCCACTGAGCCACCTAGCTGCCCCCTACAAGGCTCTTTCAAAAATATTCAGCACCTTTACCTTACTTAGGACCAGTGGGAAACCTCTCCAGTTCTGCTCCTTGGGAATGTTGGCTCTGTATCTTGCCAACTCTTAGACAGCAGGCTCCCCACTCCCGGCACTAAGTACTGGTTCTTTGAATTTCTCTTTCTATAGAAATCTGAGATTAAGGAAGTAATTATCCTCTAATTCACTTCTTAGGCTGCTTGCAGGCACATCTTCCATGGACATTTGCTTCTGTTACAAGATACCATAGCTGTGGGAGAAGAGGAAGAGGGAGAAATCTCTCACTGCTAGAATGTCCCTAAGAGCTGACTCTTTGTATTTAAGTATCTCAGAATGGGTTCAGCTTTCTTTTTTATCTAAACCACAAAGCACACGGTGAATATTTTCAACCAATCATCAGAAGTTCGATGTGCTAAAAAAAGTTGTTGAGCAAAAGATAAAATGGAAAATTTTGATAAATGATGTTGAAAAGTTTTTGCACAAAGGCAGTATATTTATAATTAGAAGGGAAACCTAATAAAATCTTTGCAGAAAAAGTTTTGAGTTTAATACCTTCATTTTATTTATTTAAAACTTTTATTTTTTCTATTAGTAAAATTGTTTTCCTTTCCCTTTTCTTCCCCTGAAAAAGAAAAATCTAACCCCGCCCCTTTTTTAAACAAATATGCTAATCAAGCAAAACAAATTCTCTAACTGTCCATGTCAAAAAAAAAAAGTTTCAATATGTACCCAGAATCTACCACCTCTATGTCAGGAGTTGAATAGCATGGACCATCTAAAATAGTGGTCACTCTATTGATCAGAGTTCTTAAGTTTTTTAAAAAAGTTGTTTTGTCTTTACAATGTTGTTGTTACTGTATAAATTGTTTTCCTGGTTCTGCTCATGTCAGTCTTCATTAGTTCATGCAAATCTTCCCAGGTTTCTCTGAAACCATCTCCTTTATAATTTCTTACAGCAAAACAGTATTCCATTAATTCATACACTATAATTTGTTCATCTATTCTCCAATTTATAAATACACACTTGGTTTCTAGTTCTTTGACACCACAAAAGAGCCACCACAAATATTTTTGCACAAATTTATAATGGTCTGTTCTTTACACCACTGTGATTTTGTGTTTTGTGTATCCTTTTTGATTTGAAGTCAATATCCTGTTATCATGTGAGTGTTTGTTGTTTTTTCCCTGAGTGACACACCTGAATGCTTTATAAAAAGTACATAACTAGACTTTATTTGGAAAGATCATTGGTGCTCTAATTTTTTGATAATAAATATGTGAGGTTTCCTGTTAAGGCTTTAGGCTTGCATTAGAGAAGAAGCTTGTCAAGTACTTTACTAATAATTCATTCACTACTGTGAAGCATTTGAGGCAGTAATGATGGGGCTTGTTTGGAGCTGCAACTTAAAAGTTTTGCAGGGAAGTGATAGTTTCCATCATTTCCCTTGATATAACTGTTATTGTTATAATAACTATTTTGTTATTATAATTATTATTACTGCTCTTTTTGGGAAATTATTTCATGTGAATTATGGGACTCTCCGCCCTATTCTCTCATGGTTGTACCTACTACTTTCTAGTATCTAGCATAGTGATAAATATGTTTCCTCCTGGTGCTTCACTCTTTCCCTTTTCAGTCTAGGGATTTTTCAATGTGATCTGAAAGTCTTCAGTCAAACATACTTTTCCTGACCTTGTCAGATAAAGTGGAGATGCCAAAGAAAGATTATTACATTTAGAATCAGAGACCTGGGTTCTGATCCTGGCCTTTGAACCAATCACTTAACTTCCCCAACCTTTTTTCCTCCTCTATAAAATGCCATATTTTGGACTAGATGACACACATTAGATAAGATAACTTTCAAAGTCCCTTCCAACTCTAAATTTATGAGTACTGGAAAAACCAATTCTTCTTTTATAATAAGCCTTATTTGAGAAATTAAAATAATCAATTATGTGACCATCTCCAGGAAGCCTTTTTTTCCAGTAAACTTAATCCATCTACATCTCAGGCATTAGGGGTGAGGTACCTTCTCCTCCCCAATCTGGAAAATTGCATACAATTTTTTGGCCTTCCCTTCATACCAGAGAAGAAGTCTGAATTTTAAAATTTTCTTTTATGGGATGTTTACAGTACCTTATTGTAAAATTCAGGTTAGGTGTTTGCTTATAGGCTCTGTGTCATCTTCTGGCCTGCTCCTGTTGTCTGCAGCTTCTGCAAAACTCCTTCAAAATTCTCATTTTTTTTTTTTAATGCTGATCCTCTGTTAGGGAAAGTCTTCATCTGGAAGGGATAAGTGTACATGGAATTATGCTGGATTACTGTCTAGTTACACAGATCCACTGTCTAATCTCAGGGCACATATGTAGAGTGCATTCAGAAAATGAAATAATGAACCAATATCTGAGTATATAAGATTAATCTCATTCTGAGGCTCTTTTTGATTATGCCAATATGAGAATCAAATGAGTATCTCATTGGTCAATACATTTCAAAATTTTTTTTTTGTCAGCCTTTTGAGTGGAAGACAGGTATTAGGTGCTGAAGGGAATACGAAGGTGAATAAGGGTCTGCTGTAGTCTAAGACAGCAAGGACATGAAGTTAAATAATTGCAATGCATGATAAATTTCCCAAGAGATGTGCAAAGAAAGTGTTTCAGTGTTTAGAAGAGAGATCACATCCAAAGCTTCCTAGAAGAATATTAAAGTTGTCAATTGCTAATTAAACATTTATTAAGTGCCTACCATGGGTCAGGTAATGTGCTAATGGTGGGGTTACAAAAAAAGAGTCAAGCACATTGTCTCTGTCCTTAGGGAGTTGATAATCTAATGAGATAAGCAAACAAATGTGTATAAACAAGTTATATACAGGATGAATAGGAAATAATTAAAAGAGGGAAGGTGCTAGAATTAAGACGGTTTGGGAAAGGCTTGCTGGAAGAGATGGGATTTAGTTGGGACTTAAAGAAAGCCAGGGAAGCCAGAAAATAGAGCTGAGGAGGGAGAGCCAGAGAAAATCCGTAGATCCAGAGATGGGATGTCTTGGTCATGGAACACCGTAGAGCATGTTCAGGGTAGTAAGGTGCAAGAAGGGCAGCTAGGTGCCTCAGTGGATGGAGTGGAGGTTCTGAAGTCAGGAATACTCCTCTTCCTGAGTTCGAATCTAGCCTCACTTTACTAGCTGTGTGACCCTGGGCAAATTATTTAACGATGTTTGCCTTCGTTTCCTCATCTGGAAAATGAGCTGGAGAAGGAAATCACAAACCACTCCAGTATCTTTGCTAAGAAAATGCCAAATGGAGTCAGGAAGAGTTGGGCAAGATTAAAAAAGGATCCCAAACAAGGCGTGAGAAGGTGTGGAAAGGTAGGAGGGGGTTAGGTTATAAAGAGCTTTTAATAACAAATAGAGGATTTTGTACAGCCAATGGAGTTTGAGTAGGGAGGTGACGTGATGGGATCTGTGTTTTAGTAAAACCACTTTTAGCAGCTGAATGGGGAATGGATTGGGAGTGAGAGAGATTAGAGATAGGCAGCCACAAGGGCAGGTTATCACACTAGTCCAGGTGTGAAATAGTGAGGGCCTGCACTAGTGGCATATGTGTCAGGGGAGGGTGGTGGTGGTGTGTGTGACATTTGAGAGATGTATGTTGCAAAGGTGAAATCGACATGCCTTGGCTACAGCTTGGGCTTGGGGGGGTGGGGTGAGCGATAGTGAGGAATCCAGGCCCACTCCTAGGTTTCCAATCTGAGGCCCTGACAGGATGGTGCTAACATCGGGGTTCAGTGGAAAAGATACTGGATTTTTATTGAGATGACCTACTACGTATTGCCGTTGTGACCTTAGGCTAGTTACTTCCTCTCCCAAGGTATCTCAAATAAGGAGGCTGACCTAAATGCTCCCTACTACCTCTAAATGTTATCATCTTGTGAATTTGGGGATGGGGGTGGTTACTGATGAGCCGACAGGAGCCCTGAAGCAGGTACCAACACCCTCGTGGTCCAGCTCGGGCAAAGAAAGGCTGTAAATGTAGCCGGGGGCTAGATGGGCAACCTGCCGGTAAAGCTACCTTCTTCTTACTGGGCTCTCCGGGTGCAGTGAAAAAGCCCTAGGGCGCGGAGTCGGCTTTGAAGCGACTCCGGGCCATGTGGCTTCCCGGAGGTCCGGCTTACTTAAGAGGGTCTCTGGTCCAAACCTGCAGGTGGAGAAGCTGGGCTTGGGGGTGGGGGCTGTGTTCGTCTGAGGTCACCCCGGGGCCAGCTGCGGCAGGGTCAGGGCTCCACGAGGCCTTTAGACTATTCGGCCTCGCCGCAGTGACCCCTGGTGTCAATGGAGCGCTTTCCGGGTTTAAAGCGTTTTATGTGCCCTGCTCGGGAGAGGGAGGCAGCGGGAGGGCCACCGTCCGTCCAGCCCCAGGCCTCCGTTTCCTTATCTATAAAAGGGCCGTAATAATGCTGCCCGCCCGGGGGTTATGAGGAAAGCGCTCGGTAAGCAGTAAAGCGCAACGTAGATGTCGGCTCTTTTTTTATGGCCCCCGCACCCGAGGCCAGCACCAGGAGAACCGGGGACGTTGCGAAGTACCGAAGCCGGTTCCTAGAATCCCGGCGCCTCTGGGTGCAAATATATGATAGAATGGACGCCAGGCCCGCCGCAGGCCCGGGAGGCGCGGCTCGGAAAGAGGGAACAAACCACGCCCCGAGGGGGGGGGAAGTTCGGTCCCCCTCCTCCTCCTCTTGGTCTCGCCCGTTCGCCTGGAGCTAGGGGATGACGTCATCGCCCTCGGACCCTGTCGGGATTGGTTCGGCTAGAGGGGCGCCGGCGGCGAACGCGACAGGACGTGGAGCGACGCAGGACTGGGAGGCAGAGGTCTCGCGAGAACTGCGGGCTCTGGGTGTGGGATGGACGCGGAGCCGGGAGGAACTGGTCCTCTGCTCCTCGGGCCTTCCTGCCGGCCCGAGACATGGCCCGGGGCCCCGGCCCGCTAGGCCGAGGCTGTCCCCGCCCCGAGCCCGCCGCCATGCCCAAGAGAGGGAAACGGCTCAAGTTCCGGGCCCACGACGCCTGTTCCGGCCGAGGTGAGAGCGAGGGAGAGGGGAGGGGACGGCGGGGAGGCTGGGAGGCTGAGATGGAGCCAAGGCGCGGGGAAGGGGCGAGCCGCACCGGAAGGACGGAGGAGGGAGAGACACCTGCCGGGAGGGCCGCCGTGGTGAGAGCCGGTCTTGTTTTTCAGTGACGGTGGCAGATTATGCCAACTCGGATCCGGCGGTCGTGAAGTCTGGACGAGTCAAAAAAGCTGTTGCCAATGCTATTCAGCAGGAAGGTAGGTTTTGGGGGTGCTGCGGCCGCCAGGGGCCCCAACCAGTGAGCCCCGGCCTTCGTACTGCAGCGCGGCTGCTTTGAAGTTCCTCTTCTCCCTGGAGAATGTTGTCATAAAGTTGTTTGTTCCCCTCGTATCATCCTCGAAGAAGGGCCTTCCCCGGGGAGCCGAGAGTGGAGGGAATAGCCAGAAACAGCGTTTTACGTAGGAGGGATTTTTCTCCTGTCCTTATTGGTACCTTTATTGCTTTCTGAGTTTTCTCCCTCGGTCTTCGTTTACTTGCCTTCCAATTTATCCCTTTTGGTTTCTGGTTATTTCCCCTCACATATTTTCCCTGAGTTTTCTTTTCTTATTTGCCTTTGTCTTTTTGTCCTTTAGTTCCCGGAACTTCTGTAATATGCAGTCCCTTTCAGGTTGAAGATATGCTGCTCCCTGGGTGCTGTATACTGAGTGTTCCAAAAGTCTTTAAACTTTAACAGCTTAAAACTTAACGAAGACTTTTGGAATATCGTGTATGATAATAATAAAGAAGAGGTTTAGACTAGCGATTTCACTGCAGTTGGGAACTCCAGGAGGAGGAAACTCCTTATACAAATATAGGTTGGCACCTTCTTTGCAATTCATGACTTTAGAGAAGTTGCCTAGAGGACTGAGAACTTGAGTAAGTTTCTTTCTTTGCCAGGGTCACAATGTATCAGAGGTGGGACTGAAATCCAGGCTTTACTGACTTTGTGGCAGGTTCTCTGTGTTTTCCCACACTTTCTCCACTACAGTAGATGAGGTGAATCACATGAGAATTTGTCCCGTTTGACCCCATTTGGAGTTTCTTGGCAAAGGTACTGAAGTGGTTTGCCATTTCCTTATTCAGCTTATTTTCTAGATGAAGAAACTGAGGCAAAAAGAGTTAAGTGACTTGCCCCAGGGTCACACAAATAGTGTCTGGGGCCAGATTTGAAATCAGAAAGAAAGATGAATCTTCCTGAGTCCAGGGGTGGCATTCTATCTACTTCACCACCTAGCTGCTCCAGAATTTGTCATCCATTTTACTAAATGAATTAAATCATGGGGTAGCATGAAAGTAATATGTTCCCTTTGCTTCAGGTTCAAGAAACAATTGAGCACCCACTGTGCTAGGTGCTGCAGATGCAGGTACAGAAACGAATTGGTCCTAGTCCTTACTGAGCATGCCTCTTACTGGCAGTATATATAGCAGGCACACATTACCTAAATACAGGGCAGTTTAAAAAGGGAAAGGGAGAGCAAGTAACTCTGTAGGAAGGATAGATCATTAATGGGGTTGATCGGAGCAAATGTCATAGAAGAAACTGAGCCTTGAAAAGCTTCTGAATAGCGAATGTGATGGAAAATGAGGCTCGGTTATTCGAATGCCTCAGAATTGAGAGATGGAATCTTGAGTCCCAGGAACAGCTGTTGGTCTGGTTGGGCTATTGAGTAGAATGTGTGAAGGGGGTAATGTGTAATAAGGCTAGAAAAAGGGGTTATCAAAGGTAGTTAGTATCAAAGTGCCAGGCTAAGGAGGTTGTTGTATATTGAACAGTGAGGGGAGCTTTTGAGCAGGGAAATGAATGGTGAGTTTGTGTTTTAGTAATAGAAATAATAATGATAACTACCACTATAGAGCACTTTAAGGTTGGCAAAGCACTTTACAAATATTTTCTCATTTTATTTTCACAACAACCATGGGAGGTAGGTGCTGTTATTATTTCTATTTTACAGATGATGAAACTAAGGCAGACAGGTCTTGAATTCAGCTCTTCCTGATCCCAGGTCCAGCACTCTATTCATTGTCTAAAAAAATTATTTTGGCCACTGTGTGGAGTGATTGGAGAGGGGAGTGACTAGAACAAGTATGATCAGTTTGGAGGCAATTGAAACAGTGCAGGTCCTGAAGGTGATGACTTTGAGAGAGAAGATAAAAAAGACCTAAGTTGTGGAGGCAGAATCAACAGGATTGGGAAATGATTGATAGATGGATGATGATAAATAAGGAAAAATCAAGGAATGATTAAGAGTTTGTTACAGATCTAGGTAATTTGGAGAAAGTGGGGGTGGTGTGAAACTGAATTTAGTTTTGGACATGTTGAGCCTGAGATGCCATTTGGGGCATCCAGGTAGATGGTGGTTCTGCTAGACATCCAGCAATCAAAGCTGCATGAATGGAGTTTAGGAGAGAAATTAGTGTTGGGTTTATAGATATGGGAGTGGAAGATCATCATAAGAAAGGAAGGAACAGGCCCTGGAACTGAGCTTTATTAATCACCCTGGCGGATAAGGGATGAAGGATGATCCAGTAAATGTAACTTGAGGAGAAATTGGAAAGAGGAGGAAAGAACAGTATTCCCAGAAGCACCAGGAATAAGAACTAATATCAAAGTTGCAGAGAGGAAACAGGGAAAGGAGCACAAAGAGATTTGAGAAAAGGACATAAAATTTAGCATTTAAGAGCAATTTCTTTTGGGTGGTGGAGTCAGAGGGCAAATTACTAGAGGTGGAGAAGGGAGTGGTTTGTGAAGTGAAGAGGTTGGTTTATAGACTTCTTCCTATGAATCTGTCAGTTAATGATAGGAGCAGTATAGGCAAATAAGCTTGAGGGCACAAGTGAAGATTTCATAACGAATATGTAAAACCTGAGCTTGTTTCCAGGTACTAGGGAATGTTAGTAAATAAAGCTTGAAGACAGAAGAAATTTCAGGGGGATAGTATCAAAGGCATAAGTCTTAGTCTTGTCAAGGAAGAGGGTCACCTTTTCTAGGTTGTTTCAAGTTGGGACTTTTTAAGAGACTATTCATTGTTTTGTGGATTAAAAAATATTTGTGGAAAAAACATCATCTAGTTTTCTGGAGTTAAATTGCCAGCTTTAAGAAGTACAGCCATTCTTTTCCACATCATATTGGCTCATGCTGCTGAGTCTTTTTTTCTTTTACTTTTAAACATCAGTTGTTACTTTGTTAGCATATTTTTCTGCCTTGGCCTTATGTTTGTTACTCCTTGTTGCCTTTTGCATAGTCATAGTCAGTGTACATATTGTCTTTTAAGTTCTGTTTTCTTTATATTGTATGTTTCCATGTATTATTCATATTTGTCATGAATTGCATTATAATATTCCATACATAGCCATTTTTCTACTGTTGTTTAAGGTTTTTTGGTGTTGCAAATGACAACCCCTAAATACAGATTTTTTTGGTTTGTTTGACAATGCTCTGAAGGTATATTCTTTTTTTTTTTTTTAAGTGAGGCAATTGGGGTTAAGTGACTTGCCCAGGGTCACACAGCTAGTAAGTGTTAAGTGTCTGAGGTCGGATTTGAACTCAGGTACTCCTGAATCCAGGGCCGGTGCTCTATTCACTGCACCACCTAGCTGCCCCTGAAGGTATATTCTTAATAATGGGATTACTGAGTATATTGTTAGCGTGCTCTCTAAAAATGATTCTCTTAATTTCCCGTGCCATGTTCTGCATGTCTTAGGTTATGGCAGCTTGACTGGATTGTTTTGTGCTCCTGGGTGGGATTTTGTTTCATCTTGCTCTCCTGTCTCCTAGTGAAATCTTTGTGTGGCTTGGAAGCCTCCCAGGTCCCCACAGAAGAAGTTTTCTCTGGAGCTGGGGAGCCCTGTGACAGCAGTGATGAGATGGATGCCCAAGAGGAGAGCATCCATGAGCAGACTGTCTCCAGAAAAAAGAAAAGCAAGAGGCACAAAGGTATGGGGCACACTTTGCACTGGTCTCGATCATTTCTTTCTATGACCCATGGTAGCTGCCTTATCAGCAGTTTTAAGGAAAGTACCAGGAGAGGTTTCTAGAATCAAAAATCATTGAGGAAGCTATGTAGGTGCTTATGAAAGTAGGGATGTAAATCATTTATTCTTGTTGTGTTTAACTTTTTCCAAACGTGTAAGGTGATGTATGACCATTAGAGCAGTCACTACTAATACCCTGCATAAT
Organism: Dromiciops gliroides; assembly: GCF_019393635.1. Classification (NCBI taxonomy): domain Eukaryota; kingdom Metazoa; phylum Chordata; class Mammalia; order Microbiotheria; family Microbiotheriidae; genus Dromiciops; species Dromiciops gliroides. The sequence goes on from NC_057864.1 coordinate 101,184,323, forward strand.
TGTTCTGGAACACAACCCTGCTGGTTATCCAGGGTGTAAGGCAGGAGAGATATAGCAGAAACTTGGTTTTCTCAAATAAGTGTACATCAGTCTGTCAAGTGCCTGTGATTGAGCTGGCTTGTGAACGCCTTCCAGGGATGCAGACTCTACATTTCATTTTAGAAAGTTGCCTGAGGCTCAGAGTGGTTAGGTGACTTGCTCATGGTCACATACCTAGTCAGTGTCAGAGGTAGGCGTCTGAGGGGGCTGGGTCTTCCTGGCCCTCAGTGCTCTTAGTATCATTTGCCACTCCAAAGAAGTATGTATATCAACTGATTTTGTTATCAGACAAAATTACAAGTCTTTAGTTTTATTCAGTATTACATGTCTGCTTTTTGATTAATAGGTGCTGTAGGTTTATATAAATATATGACAGTTCTTTTCCTCAGGGAGCTTACAATTTAGTTGAGGCTATATTTTAAACAAATGAAACAATTAGAGAACAATATAATAATAATAAAATAAAATAAAATGCTAAATTGAATGTTCCTAGATTATAACCTCTTTGAGGTAAGGAACATTTCATTTTGTATTTGTGGCTCCTGCACCTAGCATAGTGCCTGGCATAGAATATAAGTGCTTGTTTATTGATAAAGTGCCAAAATTTGTTATGTTACACACAGAAATAATGTGGGTACACTTCTAGTTTAATCTGTCTGCTTATGTTATCAGTTAGATATTCCATTATTATCCTAAACTAAGCTTGTCAAATACTGAACTCATTTCTTTTCCCTTCCTCATGTCACACATCCAAATCCAGTTACCAAATCCTCATTCTTTCTCCACAATATCTCAGGTTTGATCATTACTGTCTGTTTCCATAACCACTGTAATCTAAACATACTTCATCACCAGCTTGGGTTTCTGTCATAGGTACTTAACCTTCAGTTTGATCTATAGCTGCCAGATTACTTTTCCCAACATATTATATTTTCATAACTCACTTCTGACTGTGGTATGGTGGAAAGGGTCCTGGATTGGAACCAGAAACCCTAAATTATTTTAGGAATGTGTCTTATTGGTAAAATAGCACTGTTATTTTCAATGATTTAACCCTCCCTTGTAACAGAAATACAGTTGAGCAGAACAAATCAAGACATTAACCATATTTGAGGTTGGTAGGCCTCATTCCACCCCTGTAGTCCACCACCTCTCTGCTGGGAGGAGGAAGCCATGCTTTGCTTTAAGTCTTCTGAAGTATGATTAATTAGAGTTTTGATGTCTTTCAGTAATGTTTTCCGTTGTGTTTTTTTTGCATTGTGAATTGTTGGTTTTGCTTGGCTTTATTCATCAGTTCATACTAATCTTCTAAATTGTTTGTATTTTTCATTTCTTATAATTATTTCATTACATCTGTATACTGGATTTTATTGATCTATTCTTGTTTCCAGCTCTTTGCTATCACAAGAAGTGCTATTATAAATATTTTTGTTTATATAGGACCTTTTTTCCAGGAGACCTGATTTTCAATCCTGGCTCAGACAATAGTTGTAAGACCACAGATAAAAGTCACTCAACCTCTCTGAGCTTTAGTTTCCCTACCTATAAAATAGTCATTGATATTTGCATAATCTACCTCCCAGAATGGTTATTGGGAGAGCCTTGTTAACCTTAAAATGGTACATAATCTGTTATAATGAAATGTGTAATTCCACAATTCTTGAAATTGTTGCTTACTGGGTCAGATTTGATATTTGTGCTCTTCTGTTTATTGTCTCCACTTTTATCTATTCAAACACACCTCTGCCTATTCTCCAACATGAGACTTCCATTTCAGTTAAGTGCATTTCTTTACTGTCCCCCCAAACATGCTTTACTTGTTCCTTCCACCTTGGTTTTACTCAGACTGTTCTCATACCATCTGGAATGTCTTCCTATTGACTTTTGCTTGTCCAAGTCCTTTATCTTTAAGGTCCAGTTCAAGACACTTTCCTGATAAATACTCTGATGTTGGGTGGGTTGTTTGTTTTTTGTCATGTTAAAGGCAGTGTTAAATGTCTTCAGCTAAGTTCTAGTTCAAAGTTTTTCAACAATTTCCAGTTCATTGCATGCTAATGCATTTGTGAAATTAACAGGACTTTGAGATAGTTTCCTATTCCCAACCTAACCATCTGTGGTCTGTTCAAAAAGCATTTTCCCCTCACCTGTTTCAGCCACCCTCCTGCTTCTCTTCACCATGGTTATAGCCAGTCCTACTTTCCTCAGTTGCACATTAGCAAGAGGAAAAAAGCACATTTTTGAGGTGAATAATAAAAACATGTGTTAATTAGTTGAATGTAAAGTTATTTATTACTTGTGAGAGCCCTGTGCACACTTGGCACATAGCACTTGAGTCTTTGGTTCATTTGTAATAAGAACTAATTGATGCTTGAGGTCAGTACTCCTTAAATTGAATTATCCTTTTAGCTTTATTGCAGAAAAAAGCAATGCACAGTTGTAATACTGGACATAGGTTTACTGCACAGTCAGGGCACATTGAAGTTTTATATGGTACAAAAATTAATCCTGTACCATTTTGCTAAAAACAAATGAGAAATCATTCTCTGTGAGAAATCCTTGTCCAGCTGCCCTCATTCTGTCAAAGAAGACAGTGAACCCAGATAGTGTTGGGCACCAGGGAATCTGAAGTAGTGTTGAAATTTGTCCTAAGGGATATCCAGATGTTTTGTGATTGCCTCCAGTCACTTGGACTCTAGTCTAGTTCCATCTTGTTATGGCACACTTGTAGTTTGTATATGCATTCAGTTAGTGTTTCTCTGCAGCTAAGTCCATTTTCATTCAGTTCTTACACTTTTCCAGTTAACAACATTAAGATGTTAGAATGTCATACAGCTTTACCAATTTAACCAGTTCTTCTCCTTCAAAAGAAGTTATGTTATTGATGCTCACCCCTGACATTCAGGCATTGCTGTACTTTGTCTTTTAAATAAGAAAGTTCTTGTTAGCCCCATGCCATATGAAAGTCAATATACTTATATGGGGAAAAGAGTCTGATCTCATTCTCCTGTCTTTCATGAACACATGGGAATTGAATGGGCTAACATTGGTTCTGAACAGTCATGATGCTAGGAAATATATACATGGAACACTAACTTCTGGGATTAGGCGACAGAAGAGAGTGGTGACCTCCTGGAAGAGGGAGTCAGAGCTGTCTGTGGTGACTGAAGGTTAAAAGTGTTGGTGACTAGAGATGGGGAGAGAAAAGAAGACATGCTTAGAGAAATGAAACTTTTAAAGGATAAAGAAACTAGAGAGGAATGTCATGAAGCAGCCAGTTAGAAAAACTTACAGAAGGAACAAACAAGAATAGGTTAGGGGACCAGTTAAGTAAGGCTGGAAAGGAGGAGCAGCTCACCAGAATTGACATTGGGGTTGCATACTTGGAAAGGAGTTTTGAGGGATATTCTTGGAACAGAAATGGAGCGCAGAAAATTTGCCAGATCCAGTGAGGTGATTTGAAGGAGAGGAATTTTTCCCAACAACAGTAAATCAATCAGTATCTGCTATTTGCCAGGCACTGTGCTAGGCACGGAGGGTACAAAGAAAGGCAAAACCCAATTCCTGCCCTTGAGTAGCTTAGTCTGATGGGAGAGACATGAAAACCAGGAGGCAGGTCTCTGGGTAAGGTAACATTCATTAGCAGGGGCAGGTTACCTGTCAATAAATGGGTTCATGACACTTTCATTAATGCCAAAGGCCCCAAGCAAGAGGACAGTTCCCCTTATATAGTTCAGAACAAAGAACAGAGCAGAGTAGATAGCATCATGGAATTAAGGGCAGCAGGATTGGTTACAGAGCAGAGGGACAGGGAACATCATGATTGACTGGAAGTTTTGTTATGAAGCCTAATCTCTCACAAGACTAAGAAGTACTCATTGTCTGAGTGCAGGTGTGAGAATAGCAGCCTGGGCTTTTGGACAGCAGACCAGACATCCTTTAAGGGTAGTTTGGAGGGATAAAGATGTCAGACCCAAACTTCCTTGCTTTCTCACACATTTTCCAAGGTCACTTAAATTTCCTTGATGCAGGAGAGCTGAATTTTTTAACTTAACCTATTACAAGCCAGTTGAACTCTGAACTAAGTTCAGAGACAAAGAACCATGTCTTAAGCAGGTACAAGGCAAAACGAATTATTTCTAAATAGGGTCAATAAGAAAATGGCAGAGGATCCATTTTAATTTTCATCTTCTCAATAGATGTGATAAATTGGAAATAACACAGGGAAAACACTAGAATTTAAGGGGATGGGAAAAGGCTTCCTGTAGAAGGTGGACTTTTAGCTAGGACTCAGAAAGCCAGGAGGCAGAGATGATGAGGAACATTGCAAGTATGTGGGCTGATCATTGACATTTCCTGGAATTGGGAGGTAATGTGTCTTGTTTGAGGCTAGTTGTTAGTGGATCGAAGAGTGTGTAGAAGGGGGTTGTTAAAAGGTGTAAGAAAGGTAGAGTGGGATACAGGTTATGAAGAGCTTGGAATGCTGAACAGAAAATTTTATATTTGATCCTGGAGGTACTAGGGAGCCACTGGAGTTAATTGAGGCAGGGGAGACAGGATGGGATAACGTTGGCCATGGTGGGGAGGATCCATTTTATAGATGAGGAAACCCAAGTTACCCCAGAGGATACCTTGCCTAACCTTCTCATTTTACAGATAAAGGAACTGAGTCCCATAGAGGTTAAGTGAATCACTTGTGCCCACACAGGTGTTTTCAGAGATGTAATTTGAACCTAGGCTCCTTTACTCTAGAGCCAGTCTAAAGTCAGTTGGTCTCCTAGAATCTTAGTTCCTTGAGAGTGGGAACTGTTACGTTAAACTTTGTGTCCCTAGCACTTTGCCTGCTACATTGTAAACCTTTGATAGGGCTATCATGTTGTAGAGGAGAGAGCACTGGACTTGGAGACTGGAGGACCTGGGTTTAGATTCCCCTTCTGACATTAGCAGGTGTAACGATTGGAGTGACACCACCTAAAGCTCCACCATGAGGAGAAGGAGTCTGAGGGCAAGCCATGCGGCTCTTCCTTGGCATCAGGAAGTGATGTTTGCTCGTGGGTACTGTCTATCAAAGCTACCAGCCAATTAGCTTTGAGGGGTGTGTGTGTGTGTGTGTGTGTGTACAGGATGTTCCCAGTTTCACAGGAGGCTTCTGGGAGGAAGAAGGAAACATTGGGTCTTTTTGGTTCCTGACCTTGCCATGGCAGGTTGGATGATGGAGTCTCTTATAAATAGTTAGATTTTTACCTTTCTCTCTGATCATTAGGTCCTAATGTTCTTTAATAAATACTTAAACACTCTTGCTAAAGCTTATAATTTATTGGCGACCACTCATTAGATATTTTAGACAGTATAGCTAGGATTTTAGCCCCTTACACTTGGGCAATCAATGAACCCCCTGAGGTTTAGTTTCCTCATTTGTAAAATGGGAATAAGGATAGCATGCACTTTATAGGGTTGTTGTGACCATCAGAGAAGTGCTTTGTAAAACATAAAGCACCATAATATGGTAAGTTTTGTTATGAGTACTTTGGGTCTGTGATTTTTATTGGCTCTTCCCAGTGAGAAACCTTCTAGGAAAACATCAGCAACTGTTCTATAATTTATAATCTCAGAGAGTTGCTTGCGGTACTAAATATTTAAGTGATTTCCTGAGGGTTACCCAGCTGCTGGTAATATGTCAGAGGCAAAACTTGAATCCATGGCTCCTTATCTGAGGATGACTTTCTTAGCTTTTTTTATGATTAACAGTAATAATAATAATGATAAATGCTTATTGAATTGAAAGAGAGTTAGATGAATGGTGGCAGAATTGACACTTAGAAGAACGTCATTTGAATCCTAATTAAGTCTTCTGGAAGCAGCTGTGATATAATAAATGTTTGTTGAAATAGAAAGGAATAGGGCAGCTAGCTGGCACAGTGGGTAAAGCATTGGCCCTGGATTCAGGAGGACCTGAGTTCAAATTCGGCCTCAGATACTTGACACTTAACTAGCTGTGTGACCATGGGCAAGTCATTTAACCCTCATTCCCCCCCCCCAAATAAATAAATAAGAAAAAAGAGAAAGGAATATTAGATTTGCTTGGGCAACCTAACACCTATTGGCTGTTCCATGTTGGCCCATAATGTAACCTCTAGAATAGTCTTCTCAAATGTAAAATAAAGATAATACAGTAGTACTTGACCTTGCTCCCTTAGTTGTGTTGGGGGGGGTAAGGGGGGGAGGGAGGGAGGAAGAGCATAGAGAAGAGAGAGAAAAGGAGAAAGGGGTTTGATTCTGAGGTGCACTGACAAAAATGAAAGTATCTGTCTTCACAGCTTACATTCTGGTGGGGGACACCTCGTCCTTGTACATGCAGAGGTACAGACAGAATAGATAAGGTCATTTAGGTGTTGGGGGTAGGGCTTCAAGGCTGGTAGCTAAGAGAATTAGGAAAGACTTAAAAAGTGTAGTTTGTCATTCTTTGCAGATGATATGATGGTCTACTTAGAGAATCCTAAAGAATCAACTAAAGAACTACTTGAAACAATTAACTTTAGCAAAGTAGCAGGATATAAAATAAACCCACATAAATCATCAGCATTTCTATACATGACCAACAAAGCTTAGCAGCAAGAGATAGAAAGAGAAATTCCATTTAAAGTAACTGTAGACAATATAAAATACTTGGGAGTCTACCTCCCAAGACAAACCTAGGAACTCTGTGAACACAATTATGAAACACTTTCCACACAAATAAAATCAGATCTATATAATTGGAAAAATATCAAATTTATAAGAATGTAAGTCATTCCCCAATTGAGAAATGGTCAAAGCATATGAATAGACAGTTTTCAGATGTAGAAATCAAAGCTGTCTATTGCCATATGAAAAAATGCTCTAAATCACTATTGATTAGAGAAATGCAAATTAAAACAACTCTGAGGTACTACCTCACACCTATCAGATTGGCTAATATGACAGAAAAGGAAAATAATAAATGTTGGAGAAGCTGTGGAAAAATTGGAACACTTAATGCATTGTTGGTGGAGCTGTGAACTGATCCAGCCATTCTGGAGAGCAGTTTGGAACTATGGCCAAAGGGCTATGGTACTTTGACCCATTGGTACCACTGCTAGGTCTGTATCCCAAAGAGATCATAGAAGAGGGAAAAGGACCCACATGTACAAAAATATTTATAGCAGCTCTCCTTGTGGTGGCAAAGAATTGAAAATCGAGCAAATGCCCATCAATTGGGGAATGGCTAAACAAATTGTGGTATATGAATGCAATGGAATACTATTGTGCTCTAAGAAATGATGAGCAGGAGGATTTCAGAGAAATCTGGAAGGACTTATATGAACTGATGTTGACTGAGATGAGCAGAACCAGGAGAACATTGTACACAGTAACAGCAACATTGTGTGATGAACTACCTTGATAGACTTGGCTCTTATCAGCAGTGCGATGATCCAAAACAGTTTCAAAGAACTCATGATAGAAAATGTTCTTAACATCCCAAAAAAAAGAACTGTGGATTATGAATGCAGATCGAACCATACTGTTTTTACTTTTGGGCTGGTTTTTTCCCCTTCTTTTTCAAGGTTTTTCCATTTTGCTTCTTTCACAATATGACGAATGCAGAAATATGTTTAATGTGATTGTACATATATAACCTATATCAGATTGCTTTCCATCTTGGGGAGGAGGGTGGGAGAAAAATTTGGAATTAAAAATCCTATGAAAACAAATGTTGAAAACTGTCCTTACATGTAACTGGAAAATAATAAAAAACTTTTATTAAATTTAGGGAAAAAAAGTGTAGCTTGTGCTGGCCCTAGAAGGAACCTTAGGCTTCTAAGAGTTAAAATTTAGGAGGGCATGTGTTCTATGAATGAGGGATGGTTTGTACAAAGGCTTGGTGAGCGGAGATGGCATGAGTGATGTGTATGAACACTAAGAAGATGAGTGTGGACTGTAATAGGCTGAAGGGGGAATCATGTGGAATAAAGGGAGGAGGTAGGTTAGGACTACTAGTCTGTGGAAATGTTAAAAGGACTTACCTTTGTCCCTGGAGCTAATAGCTCTTCTCTATCCTAGGAAAATACTAGCTTCTAAAAGGCAGAAGGTAGTTAGAAAGCCTCCACTACAAATTTGCATTACAGAAGGAAAAAGGCTGAGATTCTGACTCTATTTCATTCTTTTTCAGAAGACCCTGAGGGGGCTGTTGGAGAAGAGTATCCCATGGATATTTGGCTTTTATTGGCCTCCTACATTCGTCCTGAGGACATAGTGAAATTTTCTCTGATTTGTAAGGACGCCTGGACCGTCACTTGCACTGCCGCCTTCTGGACCAGATTGTATAGAAGGTGCGACTGAAGTGAGCTTAATATATGGTTTGTATGGCTGACTTCAGTGCTGCCCATGGCTGGAACTGCTCCTGGATGAGGATCCTTTCTTTCCCCTGGTGTTTTATCCCATGTAGTGTGCATTTTCCTGCCTCTTGGATGCCTTTCTAATTTCTGTTGACCATTTCTAACTCTGAGCTGTTATCTTTCTGTGCCTGTTCACCATGGCAGCTTCCTCTGCAGAGTGATGCCCTAAGCTCCCCCCAAAGACCTTTCTGTGGCCTTTCAAATGAGGCCTTTCCTAGTCAAACTTGTTAAGTTCTGGAGACACCTGTTTTCTTAGACTCTCAAGTTGATGTATTGAATTAGCGGTGCCTCTTTTCTTTCTGAGAAGTTTAACTCCTATAGTCCATTTTCAGGTTTCACCACTGTGCCATCCTTTTGCTTGTGTTGCTCTGTATCTGTATCAGTAGGAGTTGTGAGCTGCAAAGGAGAGATCAGAATCCCAGCCCTGACTACTGGGAATATGGGTACAATAGAAAAAGGGAAGGTGAGGATGCAGTGGGCTTAGAAAGGTCTATAGGCAGTTTCCCAGGAGGGTAGAGAGCTAGGATAAGATGATAGTTCTCTCTTCCCTGTTTGTTCTTCTTTCTTCACTTTTTCTGGCAAATGACTTAAGCTCATTCTCAGAAAGGTACCTGTAGACATTCAGATTTTTGTTATGCCACGGTCCTTCTGGCTCTTGTGTTCCACCTCACTCATCTTCTTTTTCTGTTTCTACAAGTTTAAAGGGAGTCTTCTAAGTGTTTCCAATTCCAGTAGTGAAGAGGGAGCCAGAGTGGTAACAAGGATGACTTAAAAGTGCATAACAGATGGATACCTGGAGATTATCCATCTGTATTTTGTATGGGAATAAGCAGAATGGCTGAGAGGTATAGGACACGCCAGCTCTTGGGTGTGAACATTGTGGGTTGGCTGAGAACACCTTAATGGGATAGTATAGCCAAGTTCTGGCTCCTGTGGTTTCAGCCGTGTAGTGGTCCTGGTCTGGCATGCTGTTGTGGGATCGTTCACATGTCGGTATGGGTAACGTGTCCTGTTTCAGGCACTACACGCTGGACGCCTACCTGCCCCTCCGCCTGCGGCCGGAGTCTATGGAGAAGCTGCGCTGTCTCCGGGCATGTGTGATCCGGTCTCTGTACCACATGTATGAGCCGTTTGCTGCTCGAATCTCCAAGAATCCGGCCATTCCAGAGACCACTCCCAGCACTTTAAAGAATTCCAAAGTAAGTAAGAGGGAAATGGGGAGCTTGTTGATGGGGCTCGGGACTAATGGTCTCATGTGCCTTTGGGGGCACATTTTATACCAATTTTCCATTAAGATTTTTGTCCCCAGCCAGAGTTCCGGAGCGGGAGGGAGTAAGGTTGTGGCCTGCTGGGGACCGACACTGGCTGTCTTAGTTTAGAAGTGTCTGTTCTATTGAAATATTTCTTTCTTGTTGGGATGGCTTTTCGCAACCTTCACTTTTAAAGCCTTGCTGTGCTTTTTTAGTGGAGTTCCCTGTTTTCTTGGTAGCTATTTATTTGTTGAATATTGGGACACTCTAGGTGGTAATTTTGTTTGGGGTTGGCCTAGGAAGAAGACAACACAATTTATTTTCCAAAAGAGAATTGAAGGAATAGATTTCTTTATGTGGATAAATACATATTTTGAGAAAGGGATAGCATAAAATGCTTTTTGTCACAAAACAAGATGAAAACTTGGACAGATAAGAAAGGGCAAGCTTTTTGTAGCTCTAAGGTCTAGGGTTTCCTTGTTTTGTTCTACCTATGTTGGAACACTGGATTTTTAATTGTTTGAAACCTCCTGTCTTTGAGAAGTCTGCCAATTATTTTACTTTTATGCCCTATATGTCTAGTCAAGTATCTGATTGGACACAGGTCTCTCAGTAACAAATATCTCTCCTCTGGTCACCTTGAAATCTCTCTAAATGGTTACTTTACTTCTATCCGAGCAGTTTGGCATCTCTGATCCTTTGGGGAATTAGTCTCTTAGGTTGTTCCCTAGTTACTCATACCCACCTGCTCGCTAGATGTGTATTTCTTGAGTTTTGGAAGGCAGGAGCCATATCTTAATTATCTTTATATCTCTAGTGCTCTGTACATAGTAGGCAGCCAGTAGATGTTGAATTGAATTGCAGGCCACTTTGATTACTCTGCCCCTCATTCTACAACCTAACATTCTTCTAAGCCTTCTCAAGTCTTATACTGATTCTTTAATGAACATGAAAGTTACACAATCTTTCTTGCCCCTTCATTTCAGATCTTGGGTGACGGTTTGGCATTATGTGCATTATATACTGTAGTAGTTTGAAGTTCCCTTCCTTCCCTTTGGCATCTGAAACCTGAGAGTCAGGATTCTATAGAAGTGCTGTCAGCAAAGCTCTCAGCTTAGCATCATGTTACCTGGTGGCTTCAGGGCAGGAACAGGATGCATGGCGAATAGAATTCTTACTCAGCAGCTGCTTATGCTTCTAATGTGGATGGATGGAGTACCACTTGTAGTGTTTACATAATAAGCTTCCCAGATGTTTACCATAGAGTTATGCTGGTGGTGGACTTGGGGCTCATCCCGTAAATTTACAAGCCTAGTTTTGTTGGTTAAAGGGAGTTAGAGTGACGTTGGGCGAATTCCTAGAGACACATCCTAGCGGCTCCAGTGCAGAATGCAAATGCTATGGCTAAGTTGATCTTAAATGCCCTTCTCCTATTTGTACTGCTGCTTGTTACATTGGAGTAAATGAAATATAAAAAGCCGGAGTGGAACAACAGTGAGGGTTTTACCCAAACCCGGGCAGTGGCCAGTAAGCTCAGGCCGCCATGGCTTCTTCTATGCCTTTGTGTTAGATGTTTCTGAGATGCAAGAGGGTTTGGGGACCGAAGTGGCAGGTGACCCCTGCATGGTGGCATGGCATTCAGGGAGCTGCTGGCATGCCTGTAGAACTGTCCCCTGGCCCTCGACTCCAGCTTTTCGTATTTGATTCTCCCCTCTCTCTCTTTTCAATAGCGTAGCTTGTGTGGGACACTGGAGCCGTTGTGATGGCAGCAGAAGTATTTACCCCCTAAAGCCAAGCCCATTATTTTTGATGGAACAGCAGGACGTACAGGGCATGTCTGAAGGGCAGGACAGCCAGCACGGCGGACGACCCACCCCCTGCCCCCTGGGAGGTACTTCACTTCTTGTGCTTAACCCTAGCTGTACCTTGGCTGCCCCCAAGGGCTGCTTACCAACAACCAGTGCAGCCTGACGGTATTTTTCAGACGGGCCCTCTGCTCTGAGCAGCTCCTGAGCTGTTTCCCTTTGTCACGGGCGGGATTTTCTCTGCCTGGCTTTACAGCCTGGCTGGCACCTTGCCTGGTGGCTGCTGGCTAGCTTCACTTTCAATATGGAGATGTGGCCTCCTGGAGCAGGGTGAACGCACCAGTCTCTGTAGCCCACATCTCTGTATTTTAAAAATGAGAGCAGCAGGGGGTAACTGTGACAGATTCTAAAGTTAACACTATTGGTCCCTCTTCTTGGTGCTGGGCAGCCCTGGGATTGTCTAGTTTTATGTGGAAAATAGAGATGAGCTGGGCGGCTCTCCCTCAGGGCCTTGCAGTGCCACTGTAGATGATGCTCACTGTAGGTGGTACCAGATCTGTTAAGCAGGGAGGTTGCTGTTGCTGATTTTATTTCACTTTACAGTCTCTTGTGATGTTTTTTATTTCCTTATAACAGTGTCTGCTTTTCTGGTACAGAAAGATTGTTGGGAACAGACAAGAACCAATGTGGGAATTTAACTTCAAGTTCAAAAAACAGGTATGAGCTCTTCTGATATCTCGTTTGGGTTTGGTGAGCACTGTCCTTGCTCGGCGTTTCTGGGGGGGATGTGTAATTGGGCTGGGGTTGGGTGGTGGGGTCTAGGACTTCAGGGGGACCCAGAGAGCAGTACTTTCTTCTTTTTTTTTTCTGGTGGGGCAATGAGGATTAAGTGACTTGCCCAGGGTCACACAGCTAGTAAGTGTCAAGTGTCTGAGGCCGGATTTGAACTCAGGTCTTCCTGAATCTAAGGCTGGTGCTTTATCCACTGTGCCACCTAGCAACCCTGAGAGCAGTACTTTCTTGAGAATTTTGTCATACTCTGGGGGATTTCCTGTTAGCTGACATTTTCCTTTTCTTTAAGTCTTTTAAGAATTTAATTGAAGCAGCCAGTCCTTTGGATGGAATAATCTGACCGCTTACGCTGGTTCTAATTGAGGATTTTCTCCTTGGCTATATTAGGCATCCCCTGTTGGTTTTGTTTTAACAATCCTTTTAGGTCCTTCTTCCTTTTAAAAATATATCCTGACATTACAAATGGGTTCTCCCATAGGAGTTGAATGGCATATATCTTAGGGTCCCACAATGTAGGGTGTGGCTTTTGCCAAAAAGGCTTCTGTACCAAATGGGAACTTTCAGAAAGATAAGGTTACCCCACAGCCTACCAAAATGATGGTCTGAGATTTTTAGGTCAAGCCCCCTTTGAAAATTTGTCTGAGGGACCTAGAATTTAAACTTAAACCACTACTGTGCTGCTAGCTCTGCTTCCATTTTGTTCTAGGGGTACATGGCATAGAAAGATTGCATAAGTGAAATTACATGTATAATTTACTGCTATAATAGCTAGCATTTGTATAGCACTTAAGGTTTACAAAAAAATTTGCTTTACAGATATCTCATTTTAGCTTCACAAGAATCCTGGGTGCTTTTATTATCCCCATTGTACAGAGGAGGAAACTGAGGCAGACAGAGGTTAGTGACTTGCCCAGAGTCACATAGCTTGTAAGTGTCTTAGGTTGGTTTTGAACTTAGGTCTTCTTGACTCCAGGCACACCACTGTGCCACCTACCTTCTCTATAATATAAAGAGGAACTAGTTACATTTTTTTTTTTTTGGTAAGGCAATTGGGGTTAAGTGACTTGCCCAGGGTCACACAGCTAGGAAGTGTTAAGTGTCTGAGGCTAGCTTTGAACTCAGGTACTCCTGAATCCAGGGCCAGTGCTTTATCCACTGCGCCACCTAGCTGCCCCTACATTTTTTAATAATTCAAATAAAGCAAATGTTTTGGTGCTGGTTTGCAGATATTCACGGTATCTAGTATCACAGTATCTTTTGTGCCTATATTTTGTGGGTTCTTTAGGATTTGGAGTGCAGAAGAGCTGGTACATTTCAGGTTTAACTTAAAGTCATGGTGTCCAAGAGGGCAAATGCTTTGTGTTGGAATTGTCATTAAGGCCCAGCCTCTTTAATTGACTTTTCCCTCTGACCACTCTGCCTGCTTTGCGTGCCTGCCCCCCCCATCTCCCAAGATTCTACTGAGTTGCTTTGCAAATAAGGTTTGCCCCGTTTAATATGACATTTGGGGGTGGTTCATTTTACAAAAGTACTGCACTTTTTGATTGATTTTTAGGTAATTTCTGGAAAGGAGTGTGCTTATGTAAATATATTTGGTTTGAAGGGTATTTATCATATTTCTAGGGCAAATTTTTCATCCTGATATATAGCTATTAAGATATCTTTAGTCCCATAACTTCTTGCCAAATGTCAGATGTTGCGGAAACATCTTTGGCAGAATCATGCTAAGATGGGATGTTGGGTCAGGATGGACATCACAAATTCCTAACAAATAAGGAACAAGAACTTAGTGACTATGACAAGGCAACCTTGAGAATCGTTTACTCAAAAAATGTCTAATTTCTCCAAGGAATAGTGACCAGAGTTTGAGTATCTTCCTCTGCTCCATCTCTGTACACAGCAGATCTCTCCACTAATAGCTGACAGAGCAGCAGGAAGCATGCACTTGTTCCAATGGTTGGCATCTTACTAGAGGTTCCAAGTTTGCTTATTTAGATATCCAGGAATACTGATTAACTAAATGGAGTACAACCCCCTACCACAGATTTAGGAGTTCTATTATTATTTCAGTTACTAGTAATCCTTCTTTTTTTAATGATTTCAATTTTTCAAAGCCCTGTCATGTTCATAGGATTGTAGATTTAGGAGAATTTAGAGGCTCTCCAGTCCAACTTCTCATTTTACAGACGTGGAAACGGGGGTCCAGAAACGTTATGCGGACTGCCCAGAGTCACAGAGGCAAGATAAATCCATGAAGTTCTTATGAATCTGCTTCTCAGAATGGCTTTGTGAATTAAAGCCGGATATCAATCCTCATTTTAGAGGTGAATAAATTTAGGTTCAGAAATTAAGTGATTTCCCCATAGCCACAACAATAGTACCTGCCTGGGATTGGAACAGGGGTTCTTCACCCTGGGATCCGTGAACCTTTAAAAAATTGATAATTGATAATTGTATTTTAATATAATTGTTTTCTTTTATATTCTTATAGATTTTATTTTATGCATTTAAAATCATCATTCTGAGGTTTCTATAGGCTTTGTCAGAATGCCAAAGGAGTTCATGACATAAAAAAGGTTTAGAATTCCTGGGCTAGGACCAAGGTCTTTTGTAAGGGGCCTAAAATTCTAGCTATGATGTCTAAAATCTGATGAGTGGTTGCCTTAAATTAGAAGCTTTAGCAAGAGTTCAGACTTTTAAGTATTTATTAAAGTGCATCAGAAGTTGGTGAGGAGAGAGAGAGGGGTAAAAGGCAAACTTCCTGTAACTATCTAATAGACCCCAGCATCCAACCCGCCAAGCTGAGGTCAGGAACCCAGAAGACCCCTCCTCCAGGGCTTCTTCCAGAATCCCCCTTGTGAAACCAGAAACAGGGCCATACACTGCCCCCCCCCTCTCCAAGCTAATTGGTTGGTAGCTCTGATTGACAGGTCCCATGGGTGGTTCTATAGATGTAACTTCTGGACTCTGGGTAACTTCTGGATGCTAAAGTCACATGGTTTCCAAGTCACATGCTTTCTCCTCATGGCGGAACTTCCCTGCAATCTCTCTCCCAGCAGGGGGTGTTTCACACTTTATCATCTAGTATTTCATACTGATTCTTGGGGAGGGGCGAGTCTTTTTTTTTTTGGGCAGGGCAGTGAGGGTTAAGTGATTTATTTGCTCGGGGTCACACAGCTAGTAAGTGTCAAGTGTCTGAGGCTGGATCTGAACTCAGGTCCTCCTGAATTCAAGGCCAGTGCTTTCTTTATCCATTGTGCTTCTTAGTTACCCCATGGCGAGTCTTATAACAAGTTGAATTAATTTAAATAAAATCTACCCTTCCAATAAAATAGTTTATTGCAGATTTTAATAAATCATCTATTATTGGTCATTTGGCAGAACAGAAATAATTTGCACCATTAATAATTTTTAAGTATTTTACATATAACATATTTATAATATTGTTTTTGTTTTTTGTTTTTTTGTTTTTTGCAGGGCAATGGGGGTTAAGTGACTTGCCCAGGGTCACACAGCCAGTAAGTGTCAAGTGTTTGAGGCCGGATTTGAACTCAGGTACTCCTGAATCCAGGGCCGGCGCTTTATCCACTGCGCCACCTAGCCGCTCCCTATAATATTCATTGTAACAGGTTTTTTCTTGTATCAGCTCTGGTTAGAAGTTTGTTGAGGGGCAGCTAGGTGGCGCAGTGGATAGAGCACCAGCCCTGGATTCAGTAGTACCTGAGTTCAAATCCAGCCTCAAACACTTGACACTTACTGGCTGTGTGACCCTGGGCAAGTCACTTAACCCCAATTGCCTCACTTAAAAAAAAAAAAAGTTTGTTGAGAAATGAGGCTATTAATTCAACTAAAATAAAATTTTGATATATATGTATGTGTATATATACACATGTATACATACATACACATATATATGTGCATATACCTGTGTGTGTGTGTATCTGTTTTCATATCCCAAACAAGCAGGCTGCTTCTGTCCTCCATCATAGATGCCACAGTAGAAGGAGTAAGAAGACTTGCGTTCTGGTCTCTATTGTTGCTCACTAGCTGTGTGATCTTGGGAAGTTGTTTAGTTTTATAGCTGACTCTCAGTTTCCTCATCTGTAAAATGTTGGCCTTTTAAGTTCCCTCCCACCTCTGACACTGATTCTAAGTTGAATGTAACTGTACTTTTTGTAAGATTGATTGTTGTCCTTTTTAGTGAATCTTAGGATATCATGTGTCCTGCTTTCTTAGGATCATGCTTAAGGATAGATTCTTTGAAAGTGTTTGATAAATTAGAAAGTGCTACATGAATATATAAGCTGCTGTTGGTTTTGTCTTTGTTTACTTTATAGTCTAGTCCTCTGCCATACAGAGTAAGAAGCCACGTGAAGCAAAAGACAACAGGTGTCATTAGGTTAGGCATAGTTTGCTCACTGATGTCCACTGAGTTCATTTTCTTTTCTCTTTAGTCCCCCAGGTTAAAGAGTAAGTGTGTGGGAGGACTGCAGCCTCCTGTTCAGTATGAAGATGTTCACACCAACCCGGACCAGGACTGCTGCCTCCTACAAGTTACCACTCTCAATTTCATCTTTATCCCCATTGTCATGGGCATGATTTTTACCCTGGTAAGTTTAGACAGGCAGGATAGTCATTAACTAAATAACCCTATTCGTTTGTACTAGCTGCCTGTCCATCTAAAAGAAACCAGACTATGTGTAGTAGGATAAGAAAGAAGGCCTGACAGTGATGTAGTCTTTGGCTGAACTTGTAGGTGAGGACTCTGCAGTTCTCTTCTCATGTCTCTTGAGGGACTGACTGTGGCTAGGATTTGAGAGACGAGAAAGTAATGAGAGCATAAAGGGGGCAAAGACCGTCCTAATTGTTCTGGCGGTTCACTAGCCTCCAAATCAGATACCCCATGGCTTGTAAACAGATGGATTTTTGGAGAGCATAGTCAGTTGAGATCCATTTCTCCTGTCTGGATGTTGAAGGTTAATGGTCTACAACGTTTATTAAAGGCTCTAGTTTTGAAAGATAATAATAAATGTTAGACATAGGATGGGCCTCAGTGCATATGGAATGGCATCTCTAACCTGGGATGCAAGTTGACATCTCTTGTGCAAAGTCTAGACTGTTTGAGTCAGCTTCCCATGAAGCTATTTCTATACCTTTGGCACATTGTCCCATTTCTTATAATGTGGTTGGCAGCTAGAGGAAGAAAAATTATGACATTTAGTCTTTTGTGCCATCTAGGTTTATATTCAAGGATCGTTGTCTTTATTTTTAGCCTAAAGATCTTAAACTGGGATGAGTTTATAAAATTAACCTTAAATGATATTTCTTTATGAGCCAGTTTTAGTAATTTAATTTTATGGAATAATGATGCTGCCTTGTTGGAGTTGAACAGCATCTGAATTCTCTTTAGATTGTTTTTTTGGAGAGTATAATCTGTAGCAAATCAAGCTTGTTCCATTTGAGGGATTGCTTCATAGGACTACTCATTGTGCTTTTTCCTTTCAGTTTACCATCAATGTGAGTACTGACATGAGGCACCATCGAGTGAGGCTGGTGTTCCAGGACACTCCTGTCCAGAATGGTCGGAAACTGCGAAGTGAACAGGGTGTACAAGTCATTTTGGACCCCGTGCACAGTGTTCGTCTCTTTGACTGGTGGCATCCTCAGTATCCCTTCTCCTTGAGAGCTTAGTCACTGCCTCCTGCCTTTGGGGGCAGCCCTGAGCCAGTTGGATAATCCGTTAGTCATCAGAATACAACTAGGAAGGGGGCAGCTGGATTGCCTTTCCTGTTAGTAACTCAGATGCTGCTCAATTTCTGGGGGCTCTCACTTGGGGCAACAGAAGAATCAAGGGGGGAAACAATCAATGATTTGTAAACCTATTTTAATGTAAAGTCTGCATTTGAAAGGAGAAACTTGGCCCTGTTCTTTGCTTTAAAAGCCCTTTTTGGTGCTATTGAGTTTGGTGTCCTTTATTTTATTAACCCCAATGAAAATGGATGATCTTGATTTGAGAAGAGCTCAGCATTTTTGAATCCCCAATCTGGAAAGCTTCTGCATTCCTTTGTGGAGTAGCATCTTGTATTGGCCCATCAGCATATAAGTGAATTTTCTTTCCTCCAGGAAATAAAACAGGTAGTAGGGTTCTCAGAATCTAATCATAATGTTTTTTTTTCCTCTGTGTGTGTGTGTGTGTGTGTGTGTGTGTGTGTGTGTGTAAATGGAGATATTTGTTGTTTTAAATCTCCTTTGACCATTTAAAAATCTCAGACGCTTTCTGTATAAAGCTGGAACTTGAGATTTCCTGGGATGTATTAAAAGGTAGCAAGTTGTATATATGGATGAAAAGTGAGCATTTGAAATTTGTCGTCTTGTTAGATTGTAGTAAAATTTTAAAATGAAAAAACCACAGGTACTACAGGGAAAACACTTAATCTTCTAGAAATAAGTAGGAGGTATTTATATCATTAAAAGAATAAAACTGATTCATCAGTTTGTAAAATTGGCTTCCTGGGCTAAGGAGGAGGTCCTGAGGACCTTTCACTCATCTGCCTTTGACGCCAGCCTGGGTGCCTCCTGAAGCCTGATCTGCTTGCAGCCTTGCAGATAGGTTTATTCCCTGTAGTAGAAAGGGGTGGAGTGTCTATATCTGGTAATCTGAAAAAAAGAGAACAACTGTTTTATGTAAAGTTACCTTCCTGTTTTTTAATGATCTTAAGATCTCATTGGTGGTGGTGATGGTGATTAGCTAGACAGTTGGATCTCACCAGAACCTAGAACCAAAGTGGAACCTTCTGTGTGGAAACCCTGTGTACCAGGTAGCTGATAACATAGGCCAAGCCTCTAAATGAACATTTGCCTTCCTGCCTTTTCTGCCGAAGAGGTTCTGGAAATTTTGAGAAATCACTGCCTAATAATGCAACTTTGTTTGTTATTAGGCCTGCCCGACCTCATTCCATACCTTGCGTGGCACTGAGTTGTTAACAGGATGGAAGCCTGGGATGGCAACAGCAGCATTTGGGGTTGTCATCAAGAAACAGGGTGTTTCCTTGTAAACTCCCATATTTAAAAACAGTTCCTTTTTTTTAAACATTGGAAGACACTTGTAATAGTCTCCCTAAAATGAAATTACCAGAAATAGGATGGCTTTGAAAGAAGATTGAAATGAAATGATTTGTTCTGAAGGTGTTTTGTTTTGACTTCTCTCTTGTTCATCTCCTTTCTCTTTGCAAAATCAAACTGGAGTTGTATTGTACAAAAACAGTGCCAACAGTGGGATATTGGCTCCGTTGTCCTGTTGGCATGATTACTCACCTCAAATTTAGTGATGATTAATCAAAAGTGAATGCTAACTTTGCTGTTTAGTAACTAGGTAATGTTGAACAAGTTACCCCTCCAAGTTCCAGTTTCCTCATCTGTAAAATGGGAAAAACAGTACCTACCTCACAGTTTGGTTGTGAGGCAAATGCTTTCTAAACCTTTCAGACACGGTGTGTGAGCTGTGTCATTGACTCATGTGGCCTTAGAATGTGCCATTTGCCCAGATACTGTCTCTATACTTTCTCTATCTCATGGAGAAGACTTGCATGTCCCAAAGCCTTTACCTTCGAGGAAGCCTCTTCTTTCCCCCTCCCAGGTGTCTGTGGTGGTTGTTGGTGATGGAATGTTTTGGCCTGCAAGTTGAACACTTGTCCTCTTCAGTTTTTTTCTGTGAATTGCCCTGAGAGAGCCAGCCTAGGCAAAAGGGCCTGTCATTTTCCCACTAGAAATGGGCATGTCTTCTGACTCATTGGCTTTTGAATCACACTTGTCTCCCCCCACTATCTTCCTAAAAGAGGAAAATGAAATGACATAGGAAATATTTTTGGAGAAGGAAAAAGGAGAGCAAGGCTCTGTGTGCCATCCTGCTGCTGCATCAACTAGTATTTGCTACTGAAATAGAACATGTTATGTATATATTTATAAATACATATGTACACAGTGCTGCACGGATATAAAAACCCTTCACACTTGGAGCGGTGCTCACTGGGTATTCTTAATGGGTTCTCTGTAGGTGCCCAGCAGCTTACAGCCCTGAGTGGGGAGGAGTGGTGGCCCCGAGGGGAGCCCGAGGAAGGAGGGCACCAGGGGGTCCGGGGCGTTACAGGGAATGGAGCGGTGTGCCCAGCCTGAGCCTGCCCCCCCCCCCCCGCCCCCCGGCCTAGTACGGAGTCGGCGCAGTCCCCAGGGGAATGGGCGCAGGAAGAGTTGGGGCAGTGCCCCTGTTCCCTCCAGCATGGAGCCTGGCAGTGCCTACTGGGATTTGCAGATCTCAAGTTTTCCCACCTGGAAGGTGGCCTCCTCGCGCTGGGGCGTAGTGACCGTGCAGGGCTGGGGTGCAGGTCTGAAAAACCAAGACTACAAGACCTAGGGTTTGGCTGCGGCATCGGGGTGGGGGACTGGGAAGAGCCGCTCACCCCCCGGCCCCTTTGGAGCATATTCACACCTGACCGGGGGTCCCGCTAAGATGGCGCCAGGAGCGCCGCGACCCTCATCACGTGCTGGGGCCGCTAGTCGCCGGCGGCGGGGCGGGGCGCCTCCGCCTCGGAGGCGGGGACATGCTAATGTGCGCGGCCGGGGGCGGGGCCTCGGGCCGGGCACCGGCTGAGGCTGCAGCCAGTTCAGCTCCGGCTCTGCTCCTTCGGACGTGCTGGGCTCCGGCGGGCGGGGGCGGCTCCCTGCTGCCCGTGAGCGGCGGCGGCGGCAGGTGAGGGCCGGGCGGGGGGCGGGGGGCAGGGTTCCTCCTTTTCCCCCTCCCCTCCTCCTGACCCCCGCCCCCCAGCCAGGCCTAACCCCTGCCCGGCTCCCGCCTGGTCTGGTGGTGACTGCCCGCGGTATCCTAGCAGACAGCTCTAGCCCCTGGATACGTCCTGGCCGGCAGGTGCAGACGCGGTCCCTCCGGCCGCCCCTCCGGCCCCACAGCCCTTGCCCTTGAATGTGTGGGGGTAGGGGATGATGCATCGTCTGCAAGGGGGAGCAGGGTGCCCTCGGTCCCTCCTTACCCCAGCCCAGACTGAACCCCCCCCCCCCAGCCCGATCAGCCTTCAGGAAGGGGCTGAGTTGGTCAGTGCGAGGGGATAGGGTGAGAGGCGTTGTGGACAGCCCCCCCCCCCCCCCCCCCCCCGCCTTCCAGGAAGCTCACCTAACCCCTTCATCAGCTCCGATGTCTAGGCTGGCAAGGCCCTGGGGGGAGGGGGAGGAATTGGAAGGGAGGAGTGTTTGGGGTGGGGTCTCAGCCCGAGGCTTTTTCCTTCACACCACCTCCCTGCAATGTCTAACCCATCACTTTTCTGGGGAGTGATACCTTTCCTCTCTGCAATGCTAAGAATGGGGGTTGGGGGCATGCTGGCCAATCTTGAACAGGGGGTCCTGGACCCAAAACGGGTCTCTGAACATGTAGGGAAAGTGAAAATCCTCCGTGATCTGGGTGTAAGTGTGTGTTTTGTGGAGGGTTCCTCTCCAGATTGTGGGAGGAAGGGGGAGGAAAAAAAGGAGGTGATGAAAAGATTGTAAATGTGATTTATGGTTTTCTTGGGGGTGGGGGCAGGAGAAAAGCAGGGATCATGGGAGAGGAGGGAAGGAAGTGCCACTAGAAGGTGATGTCACTCTCCTGGGAAAGACATGTGGTGGACTCCTAGGTATGGGGCTGTCTCCCCACCCCCAGCTTCCCTTCCCAATGTCTAGTGTTTAATGGGGTGGAGGAGGAAAGAGGGATGATGAGGGAAGTATTGCTCAGGTTTTATATCCCTCCCACTCAGTGAGCTTAAAGGGCTTCTGGCTTGGACTTGAAAGTGTCCCTTGGGGTTGCCTTGAAGTCACCTCTGAGGACACCTGGGCTGGAAGCACCCTTTTATGTGTATATGTATGAGAGTGGGTTTGAACAGCAAGATGTACTTTCATCCAGTCACCCTTTCCCTCCATTTGGATGTAACAGACCAAAGCAGAGAGAGCGAGGACCACATCCTTTTAGCAGGGTTTTTGGATACTCCCACAGTATAGCGGGCCAGGCATTCCTGGGGAAGCTGTTCTGGCTGGAAGGACAGGCCTGTATTATTTTTCCCCCTCATTGTTTTCCAGGGCTTTGTCCTGCAGCTCCTTGATGCCTGAATTTCATGGCATCTGGAAGTAAGTAGATGATGAATGGTGCAAAGGTTATTAAAGGCCAAGAATGAATGTACTAGGCACTGGGCACAGATGACATCTCTGGAAGGAGGAAAAGTGTGGGGGAGGAAACGGGGTGGGGGTGGGGGGCAGAAAGGGAATTGTACTTGTTGGCATCAAGGATACTGCTGTGAAACAGAATATCATGATGTCATAACCGTGGGGGTGGCATCGAATCTGGGGCTTGAGGGTGGGTGGAATGCCAGGCTCCGATCTGATTACTGTGGTCCAGCTGTAGGAAATCGTAGCTGGGGACCATTTGCAGTATTTTTTTCTAGGACTTCAGAGGACAATGGATGTGGGGGAGGGAACAAGATGCCCCTGATAGTGACGATAAGATAAGCCCCCTATAAATGAGGACCTTTACAGATGATGAGGTACAGGTGCCCACTAGGGCTAGGACCCTGAGGGTGAATTGTTTGGGCTCTGTGTGCTTGGAGTTAGAGAAAGCTGGCTGAGGTCTTCTTTAGCCAAGGGCTCTATCCCTAGAAGCTTTTGGCCCTCTCATGTTGAATTGGCAGATAGCTTGCTCTGGAAATGAGGTGTGGTAGGGTCTGAATGGTGGCAATGGGATTGGCATTTAGAGGCAGGAATGGGAGGAATAAGGCTGGGTGGAGAAAGCTGTTGTCAAGTTCTTGTCTCAGGAAAATGGGAGAGATGGGCAAAAAGGAGTGTGTGTGTGTGTGTATCAGGGCCACAGGAAGTTACCATCTGTCCCTTTCTCTGTCCTGAGAGCTCACTGACCTATAATTAGCTACAGAGGACATGTGTGGTGCTGGTTTTGGACAGACTGTGGTGCTGTGGGTAGCAGGGGACAGCAAGCTCCTGGTTCTAAGGGGAGTCCTGCCTTCACTGCTAGGCTAGGATCATATGAAGCAGTGGGTACCATCAAAGGACTTAGAGCTGGGAGGTACCCTAAAGATAATTTGGTTTGAGTGCCTTGAGGATTTTATGAATGAGGAAACCAAAGCCCTGAAAAAGAGGAAGTAATTTGCCCAAGGTCACACAGGAGCAATAAGTAGCAATGCCAGAATTCAAACCCAGATCATCCAACTCTGCCACTTTCATGAGTGAGTCACTTCCCCAAACATTTATTGAATACCTGGGGAGGTTTACAGAGGATGTAGGAGCTGAGTTGGGCCTTCAAGAAAGGTTAAGATCCTGGCCTGCTGCCATGAAGAGGAAGTGTATCCCAGGCATTAAAAACTGCTTGAAGATGATGATGCATGGAAGAAGAAACTTGGGTATAGATTTTGGGGAGCACCCCAGGAATAGAAAAGGAAAGGTAGAGTTTGGGGACCAGTTTGGCTGGGAAGAAGAGTATCAAGAGGAGTAAAATTATAACTGGCCATGCAGGTGGGAGCGAAATAGTGGAGGACTTCAAATGCTTTGTGGAGGAGCTTATATTTTATCATAGACAACAAGATCTAGAGCCAGTAGAAAGCCACTTAAGATTATAGATCAGGGGCATGGAACACAGTCAGCCCTGTGCCTAAGGTTTTTGGCAGTTGTATGGAGGATGGTTTGGAGAGGGGAGAGATTAGAAATGGGAAACCCTTGGGACAGCTAGGTGGTGAAGTGGATAAAGCACCAGCTCTGGATTCAGGAGAACCTGAGTTCAAATCTAGCCTCCGACATTTACTAGCTGTGTGACCCTGGGCAAGTCACTTAGCCCTCATTGCCCCACAAAAAAAATAAAAAATGAAAAAGAAATGGGGAACCCATTTAGGAGACTCTTGCAGTAGTCCATGGAAGAGGTGATTAGGGGTTTGAGCAGGTTGGTGGCCACATGAGTAAAAAGGGGAGAGAGGAATTTTTGGAGGTGCTTTAAAAAGTAGAGTCAACAGCAGCCAGCAACTGATTAGATCTGAAGAGTGAGGGAGAGAGAAAAGTCCAGGGTGACTCAGAGCTCATGGATCCTAGTAATCGGAAGGATGGTGGTACTCTCAACAGAAAGAGGAAATTTTAGAGGAAGGGTGAATTGGGAGAGATATCAGTTCTTATAGAAAAATTAATGAGGATGTGATGCAAAGAAAAATGGGAAAGGGGTTAGAAGGAAGAAGCTGTCTAGTTTAAGGGTAGGAGAGGTGGCAGGGTTTGCTGCCCTGTATAGGAAGGACCTATTATTTATAGTGGAAACCCAGGGTGCCATGGTTGGGGGAGGGAGTCAAAGAAGGTTCACCAAATGTCAGAGGCAACAAAAGCTGTAGATGGAAGGGTTAGGACTTCATAGGTAGAGAGTTGGAAGAGATCTTCGACATTATCTAATCCAACCTCTTCATTTTATAGATGGGAAAACTAAGGCATAGGCAAGTTTTTAAGTAGCTTGCCCAAGCAAGGTCTTGCAGCTCTTAAGCTGCAGAGCTGGGTTTTGAACCCAGGCTGTCTGGGAGATATGGTGTGTGTGTGGTGCATAGGGAGAGAAGGGAAGGTCAAGCACTAGCCAGGGGTCCCTTCTCTTACTTGATTCCAAGAATCTCCATTCCCAGAACCATGAAGCTGGGTTGGTCAATCAAGAATGTCCTTGGAAATGAAAGAACCTTTATTTCCTATGATCTCCCTGGGCTTGCTGAAGGTATCTGCTCCCTTCTCCTAGCCACAGTAGGCTTCTGACATTTTAAATTATATATATGCATATATTTAGGCAATTGGGGTTAAATGACTTGCCCAAGGTCACACAGCTAGTAAGTATCAAGTGTCTGAGGCTGGATTTGAACTCAGTTCTTCCTTATTCCAGGGCCAGTGAGCTATCCACTTGCTCTACCTAGCTGCCCCCTTGAATGATATTTTAATGGCGATTGTTTTTTTTTTTTCCTATCACTGTCATTCCCCCATTTCCACGGAAAACTTTGTTTTCTTATAACCAAGAAATACATTTAAGCAGGAATAGACACATCAGCTTGCGTGTGCCTCGTTTTTCATTTCCTGTCCACCACCTCTCTCCAGAAAGGCACAGCTCCTAGGGAGACACCCATGTCTAGCTATGAGTTCTCTGATGACACTGTTATCCCAGAGGCTTCACCAGCCCAGAACGACCAAGAGTAGATGTTTCTCTCATTTCACTGGATGAGCTTTGACTGGGTGACTTCTTTGTGTGTGGCCCTGGGCTAGGCACTCATGTAAAGATGTAAAGAAGATCAAGACACCATCCTTACCCTGCAGAAGAGTGTATAAACGATTTTTTTTTTTTGGTGGGGCAACAGGGGTTAAGTGACTTGTCCAGGGTCACACAGCTAGTGTCAAGTGTCTGAGGTCAGATTCGAACTCAGGTCTTCCTGACTCCAGGGCTGGTGCTCTATCCACTGTGCCGCCTAGCTGCCTCCAGAGTATACAAACTATTAAGAACAAATTGAGGAGAGAGCATCCAAACAAAGAATGCCTGGTGCTTGCTCCCTCTGGCTCTGGTGTGCCCATTGCCTTTGCTTCTTCCCATGGTGCAACCGGTGTCCTTTTTGGTCTGCTTGCAGGTTTTTCTTTTGTAAAATGTTAACTCCTTGAGGGCAGGAACTTGTTTGCTTTCATTTTTATATTTCCAGCACCAAGCATAGATCCTGCCACTTAGTAGGTGCTTAAATGCTTATGGGCTTGGATTGGATTGACACTTTGAGCCTGACCTTGCCTTGCGGTTTTGGTCTTCTTGGTCTTTTTTTCCATCATTTTGTTAACAGTTTGCTGACCCTTCTCAGTGTTGTGGGGGAAGTGACCCTAAGCTATGTCTGTATGGAGCAACTATAATTATTAGGAAGTCCTTACTTATTTTGAGCTAAAATCTGCCTCCCTATAACTTCTACATCTAGTCCAGGTTTGTTCTCGTGGAGGAAGCAACACAGAATCCATTTATTCCTTTTTGAATTCGACATTCATTAAGCACCTACTATGTGTAAGGCACTTTGTGTGAGAAGCAGTATTTTAGTGGATAGAGAGTCAGCAAAACCTGAGCCTGTCACCTCTGACACATATAGCCCGTGTGACCCCGGGCAAGTCACTTAACCTGTTACCACCCTAGGTAACTCTGAGGTCCATGAACTTGTTTTAAAAAAATGTTTAATAATTATTCAATTATAATTGGTTTTCTGTATTATCCTATGTGTTTTATTTTCATGCATTTAAAATAATTATTCTGAGAAGCACTATATAGGCTTCACCTTACAAAAAAGCAGGGGCCTGTCAGCATCAGTGAGGGAGGTTTCCTCTCCAGGAATTACCTGCACCAATCAAATCAAAGGTTCAGTCTGAAAAAAAAAATGCCAGTTGCTCTGTTAGGTGTTGGAGATATACAAAGAAAAAGAAAATAGACAGTGCCTGCCCTGAAGGGGAATGAGCCATGCACACAAATGTGCAAGATACCAGGGCGATTGACTTATGCAGGAAGAAGTCTGTGAAAAGGATTTTTTTTTTAAAACAGTTTTAAAAATAAAATTTTATTGATATCTTTTTTTTTTTCATCACCAGAATTTCTCCCAGGATCCCTTTCACATTCACTCCCAGAAAGCCACCTGATATAACAAAGAATGTTTTTAGTGAAAAAGAGGAAGGAGAGGGAAAAAAAAGCTAAATTGAACAAATACATTGAAAAAATGTCTGCAAATATAGGCACTGTTCCACCCAGTGGCCCTCTCCCACTTCTGCTGAAGAGTGGGGTGAGTTTTTTTCCCCATATCCCTTCTTTGGGGCCATATTTTTTTTCACCGAGTTCACTTTTGACTGTTTTGGGGTAGTGAGTCTTTCCATTCACACAGCTGTAGTCATCATATGCATTTTTTTCTTGACTTCTATGCTTCACCATATTCATCATATTAATTATTTCTTTGTTGTTTTTTTTTTGCAGGGCAATGGGGGTTAAGTGACTTGCCCAGGGTCACACAGCTAGTAAGTGTCAAGTGTCTGAGGCCGGATTTGAACCCAGGTACTCCTGAATCCAAGACCGGTGCTTTATCCACTTCGACACCTAGCTGCCCCCATATTCATTGTTTCTTAAAGTCAATATTCTATTTCACTCATGTATCACAACTTATTCCCTAATCATTCTCTGACACCATAAATAGTGCAGCTATAACTATTTTGATATGTGTGATGACTTTCTTCTTATCAGTAGCCTCTTTGGACAGTACTGCAATCTCTGGGTTAAGGGGTATGGGCATTTTAGTCACTTTATTTGCATAAATTTCAAATTGCTTTTGAAAATGTTTGTACTGATTCACAGCTCCACCAACAATGCACTAGCCTTTCTATCTACTCACAACTCCATCCAACATTGACTATTCCCATCTTTTTTTGGATATGAGGTAAAACCTCAGGGTTTTGTTTTTTTGTTTTTGCTTGCATTTCTCTTGTTAGTGATTTAGAGCGGAGCTTCTTAAGCTTTTCCCACTCTTGATCCCTTTTTACCTGAGAAATTTTTATGCGACCCCAGGTATGGGTATATATAAAATTAGCTATACATAACCTTTTACTGTTGCCAAATTTTTCATGACCCTCACATCCAGTTACATGACCCCATATAGGGTTGAGACCCCCAGTTTAAGAAGCTTTGATATAGGGGGCAGCTAGGTGGCGCAGTGGATAGAGCACCGGCCCTGGATTCAGGAGGACCTGAGTTCGAATCCAGCCTCAGACATTTAACACTTACTAGCTGTGTGACCCTGGGCAAGTCACTTAACCCCAATTGCCTCACAAAAAACCAAACAAGCTTTGATATAGAGTATTCTTTCACATTGTTGTTAGTAGTTTGAATTCTTCTTTTTAGAAATGTTCTTTATATCCAAACAAAGTATTTGAAGAGATTTGAAGAGGGAAGGATTCTTTCAAGTTTAGGTGTGCAGGGTCAATATAAGGGAGGTGTTCTTGGAAAAAATTCCCTAGGAACTAGGCCTAGAAGGAAGAAATGGATTTTTCCTGTTGATGTGGGGCAAGTGCAGATGTGAGGGTTGGCCTGTGGGAGCACACAGATGAGAAGGGGAGAATAGGTTGAGATCCAGGAGCATTGGGTTGCATAATTTGGTTGGAACAGAGAGTGTGTGCTGGAGACTCATATGAAATATGGCTGGAGGGTGGTACGGCCTTCAGTGCTAAGCATTTGTGGTATAGTGGAGTCAGAAAGACCCGTGTTTGAATTCTGCCTCAATGCTTGCTAGCTTGATGGCTCTGTGCAAATCACTTCATCCTTTTGAGTCTCAGTTCCTTCACCTGTAAATTGGAGCTAATATCCCATTTACTTCATAAGGTGGTTGTATGGATCAGATGAAATAATGTCTGTAATTTGCTTTGCTAACCTGAAAGCCTATACAAATGTGAGCTGTTTATTTTATCCTGTAGTCATTGAGGAGTGACTGAAGGTTTTGCAGCAGGGGTCAGTCTTTAAGGAAGATACTTGGGGAATGGATTAGAGAGGGGTGAAATGGAGGCAGAAAGATCATTAAGGCATGTTCATCTAGTCAAGAGATTGTTGTTCAATCCCTTTTCAGTTGTGTCTGACTCTCTGTGGCCCCATTCAGGGTTTTCTTGGCAGAGATACTGCAGTGGTTTTCATTTCCTTCTCTGGTTCATTTTACAGATAAGGAAACTGAGGCCAGCAGGGTCAAATGATGTGCCCAGGGTCACAAAGCTAGTAAGTGTCTGAGGCCGGATTGTAACTTAGTAAGATGAGTCTTCCTGACTCCAGGTCCAGCACTCTATCCACTGAGCTACCTAGCTGCCCCTAGACATAGAGGGTCTTTAAAAAGTATACAGATAGGCACTTAATAAATGCTTTCTGAATTGGATTGGGATCAGCGGGGCTGGGCAACCGATTAGATGTGAGGATGAAAGAGGGAGAAGACGTGACACAAGGGTTTTTGAGTTTGGACGACTTCTTTCACATAGCAGTCCTTCAGTTATTTGGAAGTAGGTATTATTACGCCCTTCCCCTGAATCTTCTTTTTTCTTCTCCAGGCTAAACACGCCCAATTTCTTCAGCTGATCCTCCTGTGACAATCCTATCAACTAGACAAGACACCTGAGGCCTAGAGAGTTGGTCATGGGGATGTGTATCAATACTACTACTAACAATAGTAATCTAATCGATCTCCCTGGTTCAGGTTTCTCCTTGTTCCCTCTGCCCTCCAAATAGCTGACAAACTGATATTCCTAAGCAGAGATCTAAAAGAGGTAACTCCCCTACTGGTTCCCTCTAGAAACATCTATGTTTGGCATTTAAAGCCCCTTATAATACTCATCTTTGCACATTGGTTTTGCTTTACTTCCCCTCTCAAACTCCTGTGTTCTAGCCAAACAGGCCTTACGCATTATCCCTGTATGTGATATTCCACCTTCTCCCTCTGCGCCTTAGCATCAGAGGCTATCCCTCCTCACCTTTGTCTTTCAGAAAAACAGCCCCATTCAAGGCTCAGCTCCAGGGCCACCTACTGGAAGAGGCCATTCCAGCCTCCCAGCCCACTGTGCTTCCTCCTGTTTCCACAATGACTTTGTTATTACTTCTATTCTGTATTTGTTTATCTGGGAATGTAACTTAGAAGATAAGATCGTTGAAGGCAGGGGGTGGTTCCTTTTTTGTTTTTTGTACCCCTTGAACCTCTTCTAGGGCCTGGCATACATTCAGATACTCAACTAGATTTGGGATCTTATCGATCTTATTGCATTGGCTGTCCTCTCCAGTGATGCAGTTTATAATCCATTTGTGCCTGACCACATCTTCCCACCAC
Organism: Dromiciops gliroides; assembly: GCF_019393635.1. Taxonomy (NCBI): domain Eukaryota; kingdom Metazoa; phylum Chordata; class Mammalia; order Microbiotheria; family Microbiotheriidae; genus Dromiciops; species Dromiciops gliroides. The sequence goes on from NC_057864.1 coordinate 101,214,520, forward strand.
AGGGGCTCCCCATAACGTGCTGAAGACCTTCGCCCCTTTCTCCTGACATTATAAGGATACTACAGAGGCTGCCCAGCTGTTACTGCTTGTCCATGAATAGCTCATCTTCTCTTTTGATCATGCATTTCTTTGATGGCATCCTTTACACTGGTTCTCTTTTGGGGTTCCTTATTTGACATAGTCCTCTGACTGCTTGCTCCCACCATATGCCTCTGTGGTGTTCATTTTTAGTTTTGGTTGTATCTCATGTTTTTCAGTTACACGGCCAAAATATATTGGGATTAGAAATCTGGGTCTTTATTTTGGGAGAAATTTGGAGTCACGAAAAGAGTTTTTGTGATTTTTTGATGATGGTCCAGCCCAGTTTAACTCTAGGCCCAGTTCATTGTGTGTGTGCATGCACATACATCACTGATACACATATGGTCCAGTGCCATTGGTTGTCCACCTGCATGTCATATTCTGGGTAATAGGCATTCTTTACCCAGTCGTTTTTTCCCATGTGGATAGTCCAGCCAAACTCTTTTGAGTGGTCATGGATCCTTTCCAGGAGCCTCTGCAGTGTTATATGGCTTGTTATAACCAATGTGATGTTGTTTGCCAACAGAAAATCGGGAGGACCTCGCCATCCTTAAAGAATCCCTCTTCACTGGATGTCTTCCATCACTGTGGCAAACACTTTTGGAAAAACCCTACTCTTTGTTCAATATCTCACCTAATGTTTGGGATCAGAAGGCTGCTGAGCAAGGTTATCTCTGCAGTATATCTTTTTTTTTTTTTTTTAGGCAGGGCAGTGAGGGTTAAGTGACTTGCCCAAAGTCACACAGCTAGTAAGTGCCAAATGTCAGAGGTCAGATTTGAACTCAGGTCCTCCTGAATCCAGGGCTGGTGCTTTATCCACTGTGCCACCTAGATGCCCCCTGCAGTATATCTTTTAAGAGATCTTGAAAGATTTTTCTGTATAGATGGGAGGTACCTTGTGGAAAGAAAGCCTTTAAGAGAGCATTTTCCTCTACCAAATAAAATGCTAATTTTTAGAATATCAACAAACAACAAGCATAATGAGATCTTGTATCCTTTGAGTTCTATGATGGCAAAGATGTAGTCCACTATGGAAGATCACTTGCAAAAGCCTGCCTGTTCCCTTCTCATATTCTCATCAAGGATGCCCTTGATGCGAGGAGATGGTTCTCATAAAAATTTAATGTCGATGGGAAATGGGCATATAGGTTGGTAGTTCTTGACGTTTTCTCTTTTTTTCAGTATTAATGAGGTCTGAGATTTTTTTCCCCATGCATTTAGCATCTTCTCCTTCAGATATGTTGTGAATCAATTCCTCAATGCCTCATAATTGAGTCCCCTCCATCATGGATCGCCTCTATGTATACTTGGTTAATGCTGCTCCTTTTCTTCACTTTGTTCTCTTCAGTGCTATTTATATTTCCTCTATAAGCACATCTGGGATTATTATGTTAGAATCCAAGTGCGGTAGCTCTATTGTTCTTGTTGGAGGAGACAGTTTCTTATAAAGGGATAGTTTGTTTATCTTTTCCATTTTTCTTCTGCTTGTTCATTTCTTTCCATTTTTATCCTTATGTAGCACCTCTTCTGGGCTCACCCCCCCTAAACTTGGCTAGCAGGGGAGGCCCTCAGAGAATGGTTGACTCCTTCTTTTCTTAGGATTCTTTGAATAACCCTGAGGGACCAGAGTTCCTCTTATCCAGGAGCTCCCATCAGCTTCTCTCTTAATATTGATCAACTAGTTGATATCAGTGTTTACAAAGGGATATTTACTAAGAAGGTATAACAAGGAGAGAAGTACACAAATATCTTCTCCAAACTCAGGGGTACACTCTTTTTAGGATAGTGGGCTTAAGCTTAAAGTGATTGATAACAAAGCATTCCCTCCCAACCCAGGACTCTCTCCACCCCCCTTTCTCTCTGTTTCTGTCTCTTTCTCTGTGTCTCTGTCTCACACACACACACACACACACACACACACACAGTCCTGGGGAGAGGGGCCTCAAATTTGAAGCACAAAAGGTAACAAGGAGCCCACATAGGGAACCTCTGCGGCAGATTAGTACCTTTCAACTTCTGGCCCTGGGAATCCTTTTCTCTCTTCTGTGAATCCCTACTAGCTTTGCTTGGGGGCGGGTGATGTCCCCTTGCTCAGCTGGCTTCTTCCAGGACTCGGTGTCTTGACTGATCAGCACACTACCAGGCTGTACTCAGTTGCTGTGCTAATCCTTCCCTGTTGCTGTTGGCTCCAGTCACCTCTGCTACCAGCTCTGGTTGCTGGTGGGACCTCTGATGGTCCTTCCAGCGTTTCAGAAGTCACAAGGCCAGAACCCAGTCCCTTCTTTTCCTAGATGCTCATTCATCTGAGATCAAGAAGGAAGAAACACAGCAGAAACAGAGGTGCCATGTACTCCGGGTGAGAGATAGGGCACTCTGCCCTTCTCTCGTGTGGTGGCGGCGGCTCCCAGAGATTCTTCTCCCTGGGAAGCTGCCAGGGAAGAGAGGGAGAGATCTTCTGCCTGTACCTTCTGTGTACTCCTTCGGTTCTGGATCCACAGCCAGTTAGAACGCCAGCGTGCTGCTAGTCACTCGCAGCCAGTAGTAGGCTCACTAAGCTTCCATGGGCTGGATCAAAGCCAGGCAGCAGAAACGGCAAATGTTCTCTGTAACCCACGAGGAATGGCTGATCAGTGCATGCTCGATGGACCGGCCCTCACTGACTATTCTCACATTCCACTGAAGTGTCCTTGGGATAGAATTGCTTAGTTGGGTCTCCCATTAAGCATCTTTTAAATGGGTTTTTACCTTTCCCTGCTTCTCTCTGCTTCATGAGGTGCTATTACTTACAAAATCCCTTCATCATGAGGCCTTTTCTAATTTTCTCAGCTACTGGTGTCTGCCCCCTTCCAAATTACCTCATATATAGATCATATAGATTTTGTTTATATGTAAATATTAATATGTAATATCTCCCCTGGTAGAATGTTAGTTCCTTGAGGGTAGGGACTGTTATGTCTTTTTTTTTTTTTGGCAGGGCAATGGGGCTTAAGTGACTTGCCCAAGGTCACACAGCTAGTAAGTGTCAAGTATCTGAGGCCAGATTTGAACTCAGGAACTCCTGAATCCAGGGCTGGTGCTTTATCCACTGCGCCACCTAGCTGCCCTTCTGTTATGTCTTTATATGCCAAGCATCTGGCATATAGTTGGCACTTAATAAATGCTTGATTGATAGACTATGCTTCTCCATAAAAATTTACAATAGGTATTTTTAACATAATTGATTTAGGAAACTCCTTGGATGAAAAGACTCCATGATGAATTCAGATCAATACCTTATCTTTTTCTTTTCTTTTTTTTTGCTGGGCAATGAGGGTTAAGTAACTTGCTCAGGGTCACAAGTGTTTTGAGGCCAGATTTGAACTCAGGTCCTCCTGAATCCAGGGCCAGTGCTTTATCCATTGTGCCACCTAGCTGCCCCTCAATACCTTATCTTAAAACAAAGTTGCTATGGTATGGCCAAGTTAAGTGATTTGTCTAAGATTATGTGCTTAATATGTGTCAGAAGTGGGACTTGATCCCAAGTCTGACTGGTCCTGAGACTGGCTCTCCATTATGTCTTGTTGACTCTTCAAAATCTTACCATTAAGTTTGTAGTCTATACAGGTATTGACTTTGGCTGCCCTCTCATTCTGATGGTCAAGTATTTGTTGATTACTTTGTGTTTTAGGCTCTTTGGGTTTGTTAAATGTCTTTTTTATACTGTCAATATCTTTTTTTACTGTCCATTGTCTATTTTTCATCATCAGTGATTTGTTTGAATCAGTCAGGGCCGAGTTGCTTCAATGGCATGCAGTCTCATTTTTTTCTTTCGATTTCTTCTAGTTTTGCACCCATTTTTTTGGGGGGGGGGTGAGGCAGTTAGGGTTAAGTGACTTGCCTAGGGTCACACAACTAGTAAGTGTTAATTGTCTGAGGTCAAATTTGAACTCAGGTCCTCCTGAGCCCAGGGCTGGTGCTCTATCCACTGCGCCACCTAGCTGCCCCCACCCATTTTGATCTTTGCTAGAGCAATTGTCTGATTGCCCATAGACAGCAGATTCAGGAATGACTTCCATATCAGTAACAAGCCTTTTCCTGTCTATTTAAACATAATAAATTTTCAGTTTTGGGGTGATCTTCCCAGGGGTGTCTTCGGAAGGCCTGGCTAGTAATCTGCTCTACAACGCCCATGATTCCTGTGCCTAGCCTTTCATGCTGTAGAAGCATAAAGTTTCTGTGTAGTCTACAAGTCTTTGATTTCTTTCATTCTTTATTCCTGATTGTGGTTTTCTAACGTCCATATCTATTCAGGGACTTAATAAATGCTTGTTGAATTACAGTGCATGGAACCCTAGTAAATGGGAGCATTTATTAACCATTTAGCCAATTTCCATGGGAAACTGAAACCAAAACCTGTGTTGGGGGCCAACGTGGTCTATGTGCCTCAATTTTCTAGGTTCCTTAGCTGTGCAAATGTTGCTTTGGGGTGTTCTGAAGAACTCAGGCAAGGCCCCTTCTCTACCTTCATCCTAATAGGAGATTGGCCGGTCTATGACGAGGTACTGAGTTATATTTTCCTTATTTTGTACCTCCCCATAACTACCTCCCACTCCTCATAGGTAGCTGGGGAAGAACTGGTCTAGGAGGAAGATTAGACCTAGAATTAGAATCTTGGCTCTCACCAAGCAAGACTCTTGCTGCATGGCCTTAAGAAAGTCACTTCATCTTATCTCATCTATAAAATGGGGATAATAACACTTAGATTGTCTTCCTTACCAGCTTGCTAAAGGAAAAGTACTTTGTAAGCCTCAAAATGCTCAATGACTGTGAGCCTGGAGAAATGAGCTTAAATGAGAGACTTTAGGGGCCGCTAGGTGGCGCAGTGGATAGAGTACTGGCCTTGGAGTCAGGAGGACCTGAGTTCAAATCCGGCCTCAGACACTTAACACTTACTAGCTGTGTGACCCTGGGCAAGTCACTTAACCCCAATTGCCTCACTAAAACACAAAACAAAAAAAAAAAGAAAAAAAATAAAAATAAAAAAAAAGAGAGACTTTAAGGAGAGTGGGCAGATGTGACTGATGGGTTACTGTGGGTGAAGGGCTGTCAGGGTCAGAAAGGCAAAGGAAATGGTTAAATCAGATTGGGGAAGTTAAGGGGCACAAAAGCAAGGATGCCTAGTATAGCACGGAGTAGGTATGATAGAGTGAGTTGAAAAGGATGATTGAAGTAGTGGCCTTTGAAATTTTATTTATTTATTTTTTTGTGGGGCAATGAGGGTTAAGTGACTTGCCCAGGATCACACAGCTAGTAAGTGTTAAGTGTCTGAGGCCAAATTTGAACTCAGGTCCTCCTGAATCCAGGGCCAGTGCTTAATCCACTGTGCCTCCTAGCTGTCCCTCTGTGGCCTTTGAAATATAAGGAAGGTGGGGAGCCCAGAGAGCAGGACAGTTCAGCTGAGGGGATGGCTGATGGATGGTGATCTTCCCAGGGGCGTCTTTGGAAGGCCTGGCTAGTAATCTGCTCTACAACGCTCTTCACACCTTAGTGTCCCTTCCTGGCTTGCCTGGTTTCCTTCAGTTCCAGCTAAAATGTCATCCTTTATAGGAAGCCTTCCCCAATCCCCCTTAATGCTAGTGCCTTCACTCTCGTGACTGTTTCCAGCTTTTTCTATGTACACCTTGTTTGTACATAATTGTTTGTGTGTTGCTCCCTTGTTAGATTGTGAGCTCCTTGAGGGCAGGGCCTGTCTTGCCTTACTTTGGCTATGCTCAGCACATAGGATGGTGCCTGTTACAGACTATGGCTTCATTAATGCCTATTGACCGAGTGTTCACATGCACAGGACTTCACGTTTTTTTCAAAGCACTTTCATATCTGTGCTTTCCTTTGATGCTCACAGTGACCATGTGAAGCAGGCATATTGTTATTTCCACCTCACTGATGGAAAGGTTGAGGCACTGAAGTGGCAGCTGGTGTCTCAGTGGAGAGGGCTAGGCCCAGAGTCCAGAAGTCTCAAGTTCAAATCTAACCTCAGACATTTACTAGTGTGATCCTAGGCAAGTCCCTTGACCTCTGTCTGCCTCAGTTTCCCTCACATGTAAGAAGTGGATTGGTTCAGGGTCACACCGCTAGTTTGTGTGTCTGGATGAATGCTGCCCTCTCAGAGAGTGTGTGTGTCTTTATGGCTTTGGGAGGACCAAGGGATGAGGGTACAAGTTAGGGTCATCCACTTAGAACTCATTGTTGAGGTCTGTTTCAAATCAACTGAGCTAATATTTGAAAAGCACTTAGCATGGTACCTAGAATATGTTAGATGCCATATAAATGTGTATTTCCCCCCCTGCTTCTTCCCATCTTGGGCAGACTCTAGATTGGAGGAAGAGAGGGATGCTGAAGAGGAATAGGGAAGAAGAGATCTTATTCTGGGAAGGGTCCTGACTCTTGGCTAGTCCACAGTGGCTTTTTCTGGAGGTTGGAGGAGTTGAAAGAGGGTGGGGCCTGAGTTTTCTTGGGCTCCTCCTGCCAACTTCGTAGAAGGGTACAGCTGATTTCTTGGGAGTGGGCTGGTAGTGGAGGACAGAGCATTTTAATTCAATTGTGGGCATTGCCCTCTGTCTCTGGTCACCCAGGGGCTCAGCAGAAAAATGTGGATGTTCCATTTTGTCCTGGTGGGACCTACCTAGCCATCTGGTGTCCTGACAAGGAGCTGGGCCCTTTGTGTGACCGAGGCCTGGGTTACCCTCCCACTTGTTTGGCAGGAGAAGAGAGGAATTCCTTTGGGAAGGCAGGAGAGATGCCACAGCCTTGGCCTCTCGTACTGAGTCAAGAACCTGATTTGTCCCCGCCCCCTCTGCCCGTCTTTCCCCACCCTGCACTGCTGTCTCACTGTTTCCCTTCCTTGCTTTCACAGCCTACCCACACTCCTCACAGGCAAAGCCCATTGCAAATTGCCTGCTTTAAGAAGCTGGCATCTTTCGCCCCTGAATTAGGGCCCTGTAAGTGTTACTTAGAAGCCACACTGGAGTTGGGGAGGCTTCTGTGAGGCTGAGATGATAATTGTGCTATTTAAAGCCAACGCCAGAGCCAGCAGCCTGATGTGGCCTCTGGGGAGTTGCCTTTGTCCCCCCTTGGATGGGAGAAGGGTAAAGGGGGGGACAGATTCTTGTCTGTTTTGTGTGTGTGGGGGGGTGGTGATCATTACACCCTCCTCCAGAACACACCAGGCCAGTGGAAATATTGACATGCTGATCTGGCTCCAGCGGAGCGTTACAGAGCCAGCAAGGGGTCTGGATACTGAGCTGGGTAAGAAGCTGCTGAAAGAACCAGGGATGTTTGCCCTGGAAAAGAGGACTGAAGAAAGGCAGCAGGGACAAGGGGGCTCTCTGAGCTGGCTTGTAGAAGTGGGGTTAGAGTGATTCCCTTTGGCCCAGAGAGCAGACCTAGGAGGAGTGGGAGAGGAATTGGGGAGACAGATTTAAGCTTGATATAAGGGGAAGAATTCCTAACAATTAGAGCTGTCCCAATACTGATTGCCCAAACTGCCCAAGGAATTAGTGGGTTGCCCATTTTTGAGTCAAGTGAGAGGCAATGTGGTGGCAGCTGGTGACTCAGGGGAGAGAGGCTAGGCCTGGAGTTCAGAAGTCCTGAGTTCAAATCCAATCTTAGACACTTACTGGCTATGTGACCCTAGGCAAGTCATTTAACCTCTGTCTGCCTCAGTTTCCTCACATGTAAAATAGGGATAACCATACCTACTTCCTGGGTTCTTGTGAGGATAAAGTAAGATGATGATTGTAAAGTGCTTTGCAAACCTTAAGATGCTATCTAAATGCTAGCTATTATTGTTATTAAAATGAAGTAGCTAGATTCATTGGTCTCTAAAGTCCCCTCTCGCTCTAAATCTGTATTCTGGATGGACATTTGTTTTGTCAGGCATGTTGTATGGAGGGGATTCCTCAGGTGACTTCTGATTCCCTCTTAGCTCTGTGATTCTCATCAAGCCTGCCTTCCGTATTGTCTGGACACTGCCTTGTGGGCCTTGGAAGGGGATATCAGGGTAGTGAGGGGACGGGAGTACAAGTCCCCAGGACCAGACAGCATGGCCAGCAACATTTTAGAGGGTGGTGTGGTTTCCTATGAGGCTAATGCCTCAGTGTGGCAAGCTTGGTTTCTTACTGGTTGCCTTTTCTTCTACCCCATGAGATTTTCCTTCTCTTTCCTCCTGGGAATCATCAGACATTCCCATCCATGAATGGTCTTTGCCTTTGAGAACATGTATCTTTGTGGGTTTTTCTTTCTCCAACATAGATTGCAAACTCTCCATGCCTTGTTGGACAGTGATATGACTTGACATGGCAGAAAAAAACTCATCCTCTCCATCTCAAGCTCCTAGCAATGACCTCTGCACTTAGGCTGGTTTTGGTACCACAGATAGGGAGGCCTTCAGGTCAATCTCAGTCCCCTTTCCCAGTGGACCTTGCTGGCAGATCCCAAGGTCCTCTCCCTACCTTGATGATGCGTGGAAGGACTAGTGCATATAATCCCTTAAAAGAATTAATGCTGATGGGGGCGGCTAGGTCGCGCAGTGGATAAAGCACCGGCCCTGGATTCAGGAGTACCTGAGTTCAAATTCGGTCTCAGACACTTGACACTTACTAGCTGTGTGACCCTGGGCAAGTCACTTAACCCCCATTGCCCCGCAAAAAAAAAAAAAAAGAATTAATGCTTACCTACATTTCTATAGTGCTTTGTTTTCTTGTACTATCTCTGCCTTTCTATATTTGACTATGAGGGTTTTGTGCCCTAATACATGGTCAGTTTTTGAGTATGTGCCGTGTACCTGCTGAGAAAAAGGTATATTCCTTTCTATCTCCATTCACTTTTCTCCAATCCTGACTGTGGCTCCATGATATGTAAATGGTTTCTTTCTGGCAGCTTGGAGTCTTTTCTCCTGAATCATCTGATAATTCTGGAGTTTGGTTACAATACTTTTCCTTTGGGAATCTCTTTCGGGAGGTGATTGGTGGATTTTTTCAATGATGATTTTATCCTCCGATTCTACAATTTTAGGGCAGTTCTCCTTTCCTGGAATACAGTGTCTAAAATTCTTTTGTTGATCATGGCTTTCAGGTAGTCCAATAATTCTCAGATTCTCTCTCCTGGGTCTATTTTCCAGGTCAATTGTTTTTCCAATGAGGTATTTCACATTTTCTTCTATTTTTTCAGTCTTTTGATTCTGCTTGACAGATTCTTGGTGTCTCATGGAGTTATTAGCTTCCATCTGCCCAATTTTAATTTTTAAGGCATTATTTTCCTCAGCAAGCTTTTGTACCTCTTTTTACATTTGGCCAGTTTTTTCTCCCATTTGGCCAATTTTTTTCTCCCATTTGGCCATTTTTCCCTCTCATTTGGCCAGTTGTGTTTTTTAAGAAATTGTTTTCCTCAGTCAATTTTTGTGCTTCTTTTTGCAGTGTATCTCTCATTTGTCTTTCCACTTTTTCTTCTACATCTCTCATTTGTTTTTTTTTGTTTTTGTTTTTTTTTTTTTGTGGGGCAATGGGGGTGAAGTGACTTGCCCAGGGTCACACAGCTAGTAAGTGTCAAGTGTCTGAGGCCAGATTTGAACTCAGGTACTCCTGAATCCAGGGCCAGCATTTTAACCACTGCGCCATCTAGCTGCCCCCTCTCATTTGGTTTTTAAAAGCCTTTTTGAGCTCTTCAAGAGAGCTTTTTGGTCTTGAGATAAGATTATCTTCCCACTTGAGTCTTCACTTGTAGGCATTTTGACAAACTCATCTGAGTTTGAGTTTTGGTCTTCCCTTTCACCATAGAAGCTGTCAATGGTAGGGGTCCTTTTTTGTTTCTTGCTCATGTTGTAGCCTATTTTTAAACTTATAAAGTTGAAGTCTGCTCCTAGGGCACAGGGTTCAGTGTTGCAAGCTTTTTACTGCTCTCATCTGCCCCACTCTCAGCTGTGTCGAGTTGCAGCAGTGTTCAGCTGCCCACTGAGCCTACCTGTGCTGAGCTGCCCTCCCCTTTCACCCAGGTGAGACAGAGCTTTCCTGAAGTCTCCTAAATTATCTCAAGTAGGATGGTGTCTCTCTTTTTGTAGCTTCTCTAGTTCCAGAATCTGTCTAGAGGCTTGATTTAATGTTGTTTTTGAGGGAAACACGGCAAAGCTCAGGCAACATCCTGGCTTCTCTCTGCCATTTTGGCTCCGCCCCCTAAGCTTATCGATTTATTTATTTTCTTTCTTTCTTTTTTTAAAAAATTATTGATGTATTTTGTTTTTAACTTCACTTTTATTTTCCCATATATCCTTTATTCTACCTAGAGAACCACCCCTTTAATAAGAAGGGGGAAAGCAGTTTAGTAAAGCTTACTAACACAGCAACTAAATACATTATATGCAATGTTCCACTCCTGTAGTTCCCCACTTCTACACAAAAGGAAGTACACTCATATCTCTTTTTCACTCTGAAAATTGCCCATTCATATTTCTTGACCATTTATATCAATTGAAGTATGGCTCCTGTTCTTACAAATCTGACTGAGTTCTTTATATGTCTTAGAAATAGACTGTTATCAGGGAAACCTGCTGGAATGATATTTTCTCCAATCTGCTCCTCTTCTAATTTTAGCTGCATTGGTTTTGTTTGTACCAACCCTTTTTATTTTTATATGATTAAAGTTGTCCATTTTACCTCCTGTGAACCGCTCTTGTTTGTATCTCTTGTTTGGTCATGAATTCTCCCCCTATGCATAGATCTGATGGTTTCTTCCATGCTCCCCTAATTTGCTTATGGTGTTCTCCTTCATGTCTAAATCATATACTCATTATGAGCTTATTTTAGCAGTGTGAGATGTTGATCTATGCCTAGCTTCTGTCAGACTACTTCCCAGTTTTTCCAGTTGTTTTTGTCAAATAGTGAGTTCTTGCCCCCAATAGCTGGGATCTTTGGGTTTACCAAAAATGAGTTTACTGTCATAATTTTCTTCTGTTTCATGCCTCTTTAGGGCCAAACTCGTCTATTACAATTGCACATGCTTCATAATTTTCACATCCATTACCTCTGACACTATATGCCTGTGTGATAGAGAGGGTTAGGGTTGTGATCTTCCTATTCCAAAGGTGGCAGCTGAAGTACAGAAGTGCCCAGTGACTTGTCCAAGGTGTGGAAGAACTAGGACCAGAACCCAGTTGTATTTATTATACCATGCTTCCAGAGGGCCTGAGTCTTTACAGGGTACCCACAGTCTCAGCTCCCTTGCTCCCACAAGGGACAGACTCTGGAATGTGTTTAAAATCACCCTCTGGGTATAGGACAGCTAGGGTAGAATAATGGCTAGAGTGCCTTAGACGCTTACTACCTGTGTGACCCTGAGCAAGTCACTTAACCTCTTGGGGCCTCAGTTTCCTCATCTGTAAAATGGGGATAATAGTGCTTACCTCCCAGGATTATTGTAAGGATCAAGTGAGGTGATATATGTAAAGAGCTCTGTAAATTTTAAAGCATATGGATTGTTAGCTATTATTATTGTTGCCTTCCATTGCTTCTTTTCTCTCAAAAAAAAAGAGTTTTATTGATACCTTGGGGTTTTTTTTGTTTGTTTGTTTTGTTTTTAATGAGGCAATTGGGGTTAAGTGACTTGCCCAGGGCCACACAGGTAGTAAGTGTCAAGTGTCTGAGGCCGGATTTGAACTCAGGTACTCCTGACTCCAGGGCCGGGGCTCTATCCACTGCGCCACCAGCTGCCCCGATACCTTGGTTTTTATATCACCATTATTTCTCAGTATGCTCTCCTCCTCTCCCAGTCTCTCCCACCCCTGCCCTTTCCTGTATCCCACCCAACAGTAGGCCTTCCTGTCTAACAAAGAGAAACAGTAAAGCAGAACCAGTGGACACAGCAACCACATTTGACAGTGTATGCAACATTCCGCATCCATAGCCCCCTACTTTACCATCAGCACATTTCCTCGTCCTTTTCCTAAGGTTGAGATCGGTCATCAGTTACACAATGTCTAGCTTCAGCTTATTTATGTATTTGCATTAGTGTAGTCATTGTGGAATATCTTCCTATAGTGCTTGTTTGGGTCACGTAAGTCTTCCTGCTTGTTTCTTCCAATCCCTCATTGTTTCTTAGAGTACAGTCACATTCCATCCCATTCACCGGCCACAGTAAGGTCAGATATTCCTCAGTGGTGGGCCCCAACTCGGTCTCCATGTCTTTGCTGGGAGAAAGAGTGGTGTGGCTAATGTTTGGGTACACGTGGGACTTTTCTTCTTGTCTTTGATCTTGGGGCTATGTGCCCAGCTCCAGTTTAAAGTTATTGCTTTGCTGGGGAGTTGGGGTGCTTGTCGGGGCTACAGCCCCTACCCTGATGGTCTGGGGAGCCAATGATGAATTTCAGGATGAAGTGTGATAGCCACAGGGGCTGTTAACGTCTGGGTTTGCAAGATGGCAGCTCCGGCCTTCTGCAGGCTCTCTGTCCAGAGTGCTGGGGCTGGAGCAGGAGAGGCAGCCCTCCTCTCTGCCACTGTCGATCCATTGGCGAGGGAGGAGGAGAGCTCGTGGGGATTCCCATCTGCCTGCCCTATCAGGGTAGACGGGCGGGCACGGGCAGGACATCCATAGTGGATAGCACCACACGGCTGCTGGTCCTGTCATTGCCGGGCAGCTACAATGATCTCACTCAGCTCTGTGCCTGACCCACCTCTGATCCTGTGGGAGCTGCGTCTGTTAGAGGAGTGTAACCACTGGAAAGAGCACTGAATTTGGAACTTTCCTAACTTGTTAGAAGCTAGGCTCTTCTGCCCCGGGCAAGCCACTCGCTGCCGTCTCTGGTCTTGGTGTTTTATCGGCCCTCCTGCTTCTCCTCATCCATCAAGGGAGGGGTTTAGACCAGGCGATTGAGAAGACCCCATCTTGTAAGGGCCTGGAGCCCTAGCATTTTATGTGTGTGTGTGTGTGTGTGTGTGTGTGTGTGTGTGTGTGTGTGTGTGTTCCCCCCTTTTGCCTTTTTTCTCATGGTCAGACTCTGTTGTCCCTTTCCATCCACTACAGGAGATCTTTCCAGGGCCTAAAGGGGGTTGGCCACCTAGGATTGTCCCCTTTAGCCTCTCCATCCTTCCGGCAAACGTGTGTGCATTAACAATATCACAAAGAAACACATACACACACAGGTAGGAAATGGTCACAGATATAATGTATCTGTGTGTAATGGGCTTACATTCATAAGTGTGCATACATATACACAATATAGAAACATGCCAACACACCTCCATACGTTTCATATACGAAAGAAAGAATGAAAAAACAAAGCATTTATTAAGTGCTTGCTGTGTGTAAAGCACGGGGCTGAGTGCTGGAACTGGTGTTCTGATGGGGGAGACAACACCTCAGGAAGGTTAGCCTATACGCAGGCATCTGTGCCGGCACACATTTATAGGTACAGGCACAGATGGATGAGGGCATGCACATGAATGTATACACATGTGCACACATATGTGGGGTAGGAAGAGAAGGCATCATGGGATAGAGGAAAAGCCATGGGCTATAGAGTTAGAAAGCTCACTTCTGCTGATGAGCCTGTGTGACCCTCGGGCATAAGTCATTTCACTTCTCTTATGCCCCCTCTCTGAACGAGGGGTTGGACTGGAGGACCCCAAAGTACCCCCTGGCTCTAAATCCTAAAACAAATGCCAAGTGGACGGCACAGCTGATGCTGCTCCAGCCGGGGCCCGACCCCTCTTCTCTGGCCCAGGCCCCAGGCCCCAGGCCCCAGGCCCCAGGCCCCAGGTGTTAACTGTGCTAGAGACCAAGGGACCCTCGTTGGCTCTGTGCTGCCCAGGTACCAGCCACCTGCCAGTATGGAGCAGGTGACACAAAAGGAAATCCTTAGTATAGAGCCTAAGCTGAGAGTAGGGTGCCTTCCCTCCCCCCCCCCTGCAGGGAGAGCTCTCCCCCAATTAGGTGAGTGTTCTCTGCCCTCCCCATCCCTTTGGCTCAGTTCCTTCCCAAAGCCAGAGCAGGGAGGGGGAGGGCTGGGATCTGCCACTTGCTGACCTCCCCTGACCCCCCCCCCAACCCCCAGGCCACGGCGCTCCATGTCTTGGCAGGTTCCACAAGCACCGATCAACTTGGGCCAGAGCCAGCTAAGTAGATTAAGGACACCTTGGCAGGTCAGGGCTCTGCCTGCCCCAGTGCCCATCCTGTGCCCCTCCAGCAGACCAGTGCCTGATCTCAGCCGTGTATGACCCTTTAGCCCCTTTCTTGCTAGCTGGGAAGAGATTGGGTGGAGGTGGAGGGCTTGTGGGAGGCTGCCATCTTCTCTCTTCCTCCCTCCTGCATGGGCTCCCCCTCCTCATCTCTAGCCAAGACGCTGGGCAGTGGGCCGCGGCTGCTGTGCCGCTGACTAAATCATTTCTATATTTGGCCAGTGAGCCACGTGGGTGGGGGAACCACTGCGGCTGCCCTTCTGACAGCTGCGGGGGGAGGGTGTGGGAAGGTGGGGGTGAGCAGGAGAGATCGGGGCTGCGGGCAGCAGGCAAGCGTCTGCATCTCTCCAGAGAGCCGAGCGAGCGTGGCTGCTGCGTTTGAGCAGTCCTGGAGAAGGGGCAGGCCCTGCCCTCTCCCTTCCTCCCCTCCCTCCCCACAGCCTCCAGCCTGTTCCTGGCCCCTGCATCTTTGTCTCCCGCCGTGACTCCTAGATATCCCCCTTCCTCCTGGCAGCGGATCCTCACCTCTCCTTCTTCTCCCGCAGACCTGGTCCAATTCAGTGCACTCTCCTTCGGAAATGATGGGCGTCCCCGGGTCCAGCTGGAATTCTGCCAGGCTCCAGTGCTGGGTGTGAGAGGAAGGCATCCTTTCCAGCCCTGGCATCTCTGCTCATCATGGCCCCGCTCAGTTGCTGCCCATTTGCCTGGGGACCCAGAGGGCCCAGCTTCAGCCCTGGGAAGTCCCATCAGGCAGCTTGGCATCGCCCCTCAGAGGCCTCCCGGGTGCTGTGCTCCTCATGGGGCAAGAGCCGTTGATGGCCTCAGCATGGGAGAGCCCCCTGCCTGCATACCCACCTGCCTGGCACTGCCCACTCTGAGGCCTGTGAACTGGGTCGATCTGGAGGTGCCAACCCTGTGAACCCATTCCCCACCCCTAGGGATCCCTGCCCATCCCCAACCATGTGTGAAGTAATGCCCACCATCAATGAGGGGGACCCCCTTGGCCCCCCCCATGGTGCCGATGCTGACGCCAACTTTGAGCAGCTCATGGTGAACATGTTGGATGAGCGGGAAAAGCTGCTGGAATCATTGCGGGAGAGTCAGGAGACCCTGGTGGCCACTCAGAGCCGACTCCAAGATGCTTTGCACGAACGGGACCAGCTTCAGCGCCACCTCAACTCCGCCCTTCCCCAGGTAAGCTGCTCACCGACTGTCCGTGCCTCCGCCTCTACCCAGAGCTGAGGAGCTGGTGAGCAGGCATGGCCCCTGCCTTGGCCGGGCCCTGGAAACCCTGGGTTTGGAGTTAAAGGCCTGGGTTCAAATCCCAGGTATGGCTCCTAGCACCTGCGTGACATGACAAAGCACTTTTTTCTGGGCCTCAGTTTCTCATAAAATGAAGCTGTTGGACCAGGTCACACCCTGCCAGGTCTAAATCCTCCACTCTAGGCAACCACTTTGGATCATCGGCCTTGAAAATAGATTTCACTTGCTTCTGCCCTCTTTCGGTCCCTTTCCCTGATCACTTTTAAGCCTTGGCAGCCAGTCTGGCCTGGCTAAGCCTGGAAAAATCAAAGGTTGGGGGCTTCCTCAGCTGACCTAGCCACAGCCCTAGATGCAGTGAGCCAAGTCTGCCAGCAGGTGGCACCCCAGGCTGGGAAGAAATTTGCCAGGTAGCCCAATGACCTGTGACTCACCCAAGCCGAGATGGGGTGGATGGTTTTCTGAGCAAGGGGCTGGGTGCAGGAATCCTTGGTCATCGGACACCTGGGCTTCCTGGATTTTCAGGGGAGTAGGGTGTGGGCAGCAAACCCTGTGTGAAGGGGTTACTTTGTGCCCTGAGCTACCACATTCTCTATGTGCCCGAGTGGTGTGTTAGGGTGTCTTCTGTGTACCCCCGCCCCCAGCTTTCTCCTCCCCAATCTAGGAATGGAACCAGCTTTCAGAACTAATCACCAGACACCCAGGAGCACTGAGCAGACAAAGGAGCCCCAGGGTTGGGAGAGGAGCTGATGGATTTGGGGAGGGGGTGCCTGGGCCAAGGGCCGCCTGTGTTGGCTCTCTGGGGGTGGGTTACAGCTTGCTCGGTCTCTCAGCGTGGTGACCACTAAGGGACCCCATGTGGGCTGTAGCTTCTCAGGGGAGTCAGATGGGGGAATTCTTGCTTCGGGTGGGGATTCTTTTGCATGGAGCAACTCCAAGCTAGGCCAGTGAGGGCCCCGTTCTCTCGTTGGGTGACTGAGGTGAGAGGAGGCTGATGCCCAGAGAGCCAAGGAGGGGATACTTCTAGCCTCTTTATGCCCTGCCTGGGTAGTGATCATTGCCAGACTCTGAGGCAGCCTGCCTGCCTGTATTTGATTCAGCTGATACTTGTTTAGGACCTACTGTGGCCTGAGCACAAAACTAGTTACCCGGAGCTAGGGAGTTTAGAGATGACAAGGACCCTTGTCCTTGTGGAACTAATAGTTTAGTAATTGGATAGGAAACCCACAAAGGCAACCATAATAACAATCATTACAATGGCAATAATAATTATAGCCAGTATTCACATAGCACATTAGGGTTTGCAAAGCACTTTACAAATAATCTCATTTTCTATCCCTAACAACATGGTGAGGTAGGTGCTATTATCATTCCCATTTTATAGATAAGGAAACTGAGGCACAGAGACATTAAGTGATTTGCCCAGGGTCACATAGCTGGTAACTATTTAATGCAGGATTTGAATTTGGGTTTTCATGACTCCAAGTCTAGGACTGAGTCCACACTACCACCCAGTTTGCCTTTATTACAGAACAAGTGCATCCGAGATAAGGGCGTCTGAAAAGTACAAAATAGTGTTTTGCAAGGTCATCAACTGGCAGGAGGAGAAGCTATTCTAGAAGAGGTGACATTGGAGTTGGCCTTTGAAGGTTATAGAGGAATTCAACAGAATAATACCAACAACTTGAATTTTTTAAGGCTTTCAGAATGTTTTCTCCATGACAAACCAGTGAGGAGCCAATGTTCAAGGCACAGGGAACAAACTCCAGGCGAGACCCTTGGTTGGGCAGCATCTCCTTTGGCTAGAGAGCTCCTCCCATCAGCTCTGTGACCAGGCTCACCATTGCCAGCCTATAAGAGCATTTTATTTTTCTTTCTTTTCAAAATAAAGTATGGAGGCATCTAGGTGGCACAGAGGGTAAAGCACCAGCCCTAGATTTAGGAGGACCCGAGTTCAAATCCAGCCTCAGATACTTGACACTTACTAGCTGTGTGACCCTGGGCAAGCCATTTGACTCCCATTGCCCTGCAAAAAAAAAAAAAGTATGACTACTTTTTGTATCATCTGCATTTCCCAATATATCCCTTTCTCCCTCTTCCCAGGGATCAATTCTTTATAACAATAAAAGGGGGGAAAACCCTGTTAAACAAAAACTGATAGACTTTTTTTTTTTGGCGAGGCAGTTGGGGTTAAGTGACTTGCCCAGGGTCACACAGCTAGTAAGTGTCAAGTTTCTGAGGTCACATTTGAACTCAGGTCCTCCTGAATCCAGGGCTGGTGCTCTATCTACTGCGCCATCTAGCTGCCCCGAAGCTAATAGCTTCTTATGGCAGTGCTCCAGCACTGGACACCATCAGTGCATGGACCACTGGGTCCTCTGCTGAGGTTCAGAGAAGGGAGAAGACTCACTCCTGGCCATGCAGTGTGTATGTGTGTGGGGAGTTCTTGACGACTTTTTACCCTCATGACCCATTCCCACCTATGAGGGTGAGGTCAGTTGGCCCTGCCACCTGACTTTGTGATGTGGGGCAAGTCCTTGAAGCTCCCTGAGGGAGTTTGGCCTCTCCCAGTTCCCCATCCTGTGATACTCTAATAAGACTGGGGCTGTGCCCATCACCCCTGGGAGCAGCTCACTCCCTGGCGAGGCTGCCCAGCCATGAAAATGGAGAGTGGATGCCTGGGTGCAGGGGCGGGTGGTGGAAGGCCAACTGAGGAGGGTGGGCCAATGCTTCCGCTGCCTTGGGGAGGGCAGGGTCCCTGAGCTCATGGGCGTCTTGGGGGGTTTTCAGGAGTTTGCCACATTAACCCGGGAGCTGAGTGTGTGTCGGGAGCAGCTTCTGGAACGGGAGGAGGAGATCTCAGAGCTGAAAGCTGAACGGAATAACACGAGGGTGAGTGGGAAGTGCTGGGTGTGTGAGGAGGAGCCAAGCCCTCGGCCCGGGCAGGCCCATGCTGTTGGGGCCGGGGTGGGCCTCGTGCCCCGGACAGCATCTAACCCCCCCCCACTCCCCCCACCCCCTTTGCTCTCCAGCTGCTACTGGAACATCTGGAGTGCCTTGTGTCCCGTCACGAGCGATCCCTTCGCATGACAGTAGTGAAGCGCCAGGCTCAGTCTCCCTCCGGTGTCTCCAGTGAGGTGGAAGTGCTCAAGGCCCTCAAGTCTCTATTTGAGCATCACAAGGCACTGGATGAGAAGGTGAGGGGGAAGGGGGGGGCTTTCCCACTCCAGCTCCCCAGGTCCCTGTGATGGCAGCTTAGTGGCCAGCAGCCTCGCCTTTCACCACTGCCCCCATCTCTGCTGGTCTTGTCACCCTTTACCTAGGGAACCCTGCCGGAGGAACCTTGTGCTGCCTTCTGGTTTCAGAGCTGAAGTCTGCCTATCGTTCTCCCTACCCCAGCCCCTTCCTGTGCCAGCTCCTCTAAGTGCCTCACCCCCTGGGATAGTCCCCTGCGCCCCTGGCCTCACACGTTCAGTCTGAGCAAGGCGACACCCTCACTCTTTCCTCCTGCCTTCTGACCTGGTCAGGTTCGGGAGAGGCTGCGGGCAGCGCTGGAACGCGTCAGCACCTTGGAGGAGCAGCTGGCAGGTGCTCACCAGCAGGTAGGCGCCCCGCGTCTCTTCACTGGCAGTGTCCTCTCAGGAGCCTGAATGGCAGGCCCTGCCTTATTTTTTTTTTGTGTGTGTGTGGGGCAATGGGGGTTAAGTGACTTGGCCAGGGTCACACAGCTAGTAAGTGTCAAGTGTCTGAATCAGGATTTGAACTCAGGTACTCCTGCCTTGTTCTTTGAACCCTGCTTTGTTCCTCTAATGTCCCCTTTGCCTTAGGCCTCTCTGGCCTTTGGGCGGGACTCGTCCTCATCTCCAAAGCAGCACCTTTTATGTCCTGTTCACCTGTGCCCCTTCCCCTGCAGGTATCTGTTCTACAGCAGGGAGCAGGGCCCCGCGATGGAGCTTCAGGAGAAGACGGGGCCCTGGAGTTGGGACCAAGACTCTTATGGAAGGTGGGTCTTTGGGAACCTGGCAGGGGGAGGGGTTTGCCCTCCCTCACAGGGGGCCACGTACTCCTTTATCTTAGCACTTAATTCATTCCCATGAGGGAAGGTGGGGCCCAGCCCTGCTTTAGAGAGGTCCAGGTTGGTGGGTCCAATTGGATTGGCATTTGAGGCTCTCACCTTCACTGGGTACAGCTCTCCTTGCCCTTTCCCCCTTTCCATTGACTTGATTCCATTGCTTACCGCGATGCTGATCACAAAATAGTTCCTAAATAAAGTACTGAGCTGAATTTAATGCCAGTGTATTGAGCTGAGTCACTCACCTCTGATTCCCTTGCTATTAGATCAGGAGGGCCCAGTCCTGGGTCTTAGTTCCCCCTGCCATAGCCCCGCTCCTCCCCAAGACTGGCAAATTGCTGAGATACCAGTTGAGGACCTAGAGGAGCTGCCTGAGGCCGTTGTCCAGAGTGGGCTCCTGAGGCCTGTGGGGAAGAAGGGGCTTAGCCGGAAGTGTACAGGGGTGCTGGACGCAGATCTCTGAATGGAGATAGAGAAGACTCGCTGGCTCCTCAGGATGAAGGGAGGGGGTGGGGGGCACCCCGAGGGAGGACGCCCAGAGACTGACCGATGACTCGGTGCCCCTGGAGGATGAAGCAGGCCGGGCGGGAGAGCTGCAGGAACGCCTGGAGAAGCAGACCTTTGAGCTGAACCAGGCCCGAGAGCGCCTGGTGGCCTTGGCTGGCACGGTGGCTGAGCTAGAGGAGGATTTGAGCACTGCCCGCAGGGACCTCATCAAGTCGGAGGAGCTGAGCAGCAGGCATCAGCGGGACCTCCGAGAGGTGAGAGGCCACCCACCACTCGTCCCAGACTCTCCCTGGACCGGGCTCAGGAGAGCACTGCGCTAAAACTGCCAGGAGGAGGTGGGACGTCCTGGGGAAGGCCAGTCAGAGGATGGGAAAGGGGGCCGTGCTCGTTATCCCTGGGGAGGGAAAGGGGATGGTGGGCTGTGGTCAGATGCTGGAGGGGTGGTGCAGGGAGGCTAGGGTTGGGAAAGGAGAGCCCCGGTGCCGTCCCAGTGTCAGAAGGAGGGCTCGGTGTAGTCTGGGACGCAGTGGGCTCAGCCTTTCTCCTTGTGCCCAGGCTTTGGCGCAGAAGGATGACATGGAAGAGAGAATCACCACGCTGGAGAAGCGCTACTTGGCAGCCCAGCGTGAAGCTACATCCATCCATGACCTCAATGACAAGCTGGAGAATGAACTGGCCAATAAGGAGTCCTTGCATCGCCAGGTGCGCCACCTGGGGGGCCGAGGAGTGGCGGGTGGAGAGGGGGCACACGTGCCAATGGCACCTCACTTGGCCTCTCAGGTCACCCGGCTCTGGCTCTGGCTCCTCTGGCCTCAGCTCATTTCACTTGGTCCCTCCTGGGATGTCTGCTCCCTCCACCTAGCTTCTGCCTCTCTTAACAACCCCGATGACTTGATGTCCCACCACACTTTCCTCCTTACGTGCTCAGAGATTTCCTCCACAGCCACTAATGCCCCCTAGGCTGTGCTCCTCTTTTAGGCGCAAACCCCGTCTGTGTTTCACAAGGGGCCGGATTTATCTGGAAGAAACGAAATGACCGACCTAGACAAAGGCGATGAGGAATCCTTCTGGTCCCTGGGCTGTGGAGAAACTTCCTCATCTCAGCTAGGCTCCTCCCACTTCTGCCTGAGATTTTAGCTTCCTTTGCTGGGAGAAAGGCCGTGTCTTTGTCTCCCAAGCCTCTCAAAGCTCCCCTCTCTCTCTAAAATGAATCCGGGGAATAGCTAATGACTGTGACTACGCTCTGTCAAGGACAGCGAGGTGGTGCAGTGGATAGAGCACCAGACCTAGAGTCAGAAAGACTCACCTTCCTGAATTCAAATCTGGCCTCAGACATTTGCTAGTTGTGTGACCCTGGGCAAGTCACTTAACCCTGTCTGCCACAGTTCCCTCATCTGTAAAATGAGCTGGAAGAGGAAATAGCAAACAGCTCCAGTATCTTTGCCAAGAAAACCCCAAATGGGGTCACAGAGAGTCAAACATGACTGAATAACAACACCCCCTTGGCATGCTTTGCCCCATTCATGACATAGCAAGAGATCCCTGGCTGGGGGATAAAAGCCATGCCCCTTGATTAGCTAGAATTATGCAATTCCTGCACCCAGACTTCACAAGGAATATACCTTTTTATCCCAAAAGGTTGAGAGGCTGGCTGCTAGGGCTGGGTAGGAAACCTGAGGCTGCTCTAATCTGTGCTGTGGTCCTTCCGCCCCAGCCCCCTACTCCCAGGAGCCAAAGGAGAGAGCGTAGCCTTCACTTCCCTTTCTTGTGTCCAATCTCTCTGCAGTGTGAGGAGAAGGCCCGACACCTGCAAGAGCTCCTGGAGCTGGCTGAGCAGAAGCTACAGCAGACAATGCGCAAGGCTGAGACCCTGCCCGAGGTCGAGGCCGAGCTGGCTCAGAGAATCGCTGCCCTCACCAAGGCAAGTGCCCGTAGAGCAAGGCCCAAGCTCTCTCCACCCTCCTATGGAGCGAGGCAGATGGCAGAAAATGTGGGGTGGTGGAGAGAGCCCTTGGCCGGGAGGGAGGAGCTTTGGCAAGAGGCTTTCCTGCTGGGTCTGCTAGCCCATCTGTCAGGTGGGCAGGCTTATGCCTGCACTCTGTACTTTGCACGGTTGTTGGGAGACTAATGAAATAGCGTCTGTGATATGCTTTGAAATGTCTAAAGTGCGACACAGATACAAGGTGCTATGGTTATTGAACGTCAGCATCTTCTCTGTGAGGCCAGACCCAAAAGAATGGCCAGGAGTTCTTAACATTTTGGGTGTCCTGGATGCTGTCAGCCATGTAGTGAAGCCTGTGGCCTGCTCCTCAGAATAATATATTCAAATGTGCAAAATAAAATTCATCATAAAGGGCCGCAAAGAGGAACAGTTATATCAAAATACAGTTAGCAAAAGCATTCTCAGATTCCCTGAAATCTGTCCATAGGCCCCAGGTTAGACCCATGATCTAGGAAGATTCTGACAGAGAGGGGATGGGGAGGAAGGAAGACATGGTCCATCAAATTATCCTTATTTCCACTAATGGTTATTGAGCACCTGCTGTGTTGGGAGACAAGACAGGCATAGGGTGAACAGATTGTTCCCCGGTGCTGGGTTGGGAGACACCCCTGGGAGCTTGAAGGAGGGAGTTCTAGGGCAAGTAAAGTGACTTGTCTGGAGAAGCTTGTCTCCAGGTTGGCCATCAGGTGATGGCGGGGCTTCTGTGAAACTGGCAGAACCAGAGATGCCTCAGTCCTGTGTGACTGACTCCCATTTCTGCAGTGACTGTATAGGAATGACAAGGGACCAGAGGGTGCTAAAAAGCATATAGTTCGGGGCAGCTAGGTGGCACAGTGGATAAAGCACTGGCCTTGGATTCAGGAGGACCTGAGTTCAAATCTGGCCTCAGACACTTGACACTTACTAGCTGTGTGACCCTGGGCAAGTCACTTAACCCCAATTGCCTCACAAAAACCCAAAACCAAAAAAAAACCCCAAAAGCATATAGTTCTCAGGCCATCTAGAGGCATCGGTTTTCCTGGTGATGCTCATAGTGTGTGATCTTTGGTCCATACCCGTGTGGTAATTCATTACTGCTCTAGGAGCTGAACCACACCTACACTGACATTCGCACTCAACAGTCCAGTGGTTCTTACTCTTTTTTGGTCTCAGGACCCCTTTATACTCTCACTTGCTATCGAGGACCCTAAAGAGCTTTTGTTTATGAGGGCTTTACCTATTGATACATTCTGTATTGGAAATTAAAACACCTTAGCATCATTATGAAAACAGTTTTGGCCTCACAAATGCCAGGGTTTCAGGGATCTTTGGGGGTTCTGAATCACACTTTGAGAACCACTGATCTACATGAAACTGGAGAAGCCACAAGCTAAGTGGAAGGTCAGCTCACTGGTTCTCCCTAGAGACAAATAAAGGATTCAGCAAAGTTGGAGTCATAACGTATTCAAAGGTAATGAGAAGAACCATTTCATAGGATGCTTGATCATCTGGCTCACCACTGGGCATGGTGAGGACCAGCATACAAGATGCCACAAAGACAATTGTGGCTTATGTGCCAACATCTGTTGCAAAAAATGAAGGAATAGAGAAATTCTATAAAGAACCTGACAACATCCTCTAGCTGACATTGACATATACATTGATAGGCAGTGGTCTCCATGGGGGCCACATAAATGCCAAGAAATGGAAGAGGTTGTGGTCTTGTGCAGCCTCATGCTAGGATATCATTCATATAGTGGTTAGTGAGTGCTGAGTGACATTATACAGATGATAGGAAGCAGCCACGCACAGACAGTAGTAGTCATTTCAGATTCAAATGTTTGTGCAATCCGACGTATAGAGCAAAGGTCAACGTTAACATCACATTAGAGAAAAGAATCAAGAGGAGAAGACAGCTTCAGAGGGGACAACATCTCCAGTCTTACCTGTCTAATCACTGTGAATACCAAAAAAGGGCTACTCAGGTTTAAAATGATTTAAAGCTCTTAGAGGTTGAAATTGCACCAAGACTTTTAGGACACCTTTTTTTGTTTGTTTTTTTGGTGAGGCAATTGGGGTTAAGTGACTTGCCCAGGGTCACGTAGCTAGTAAGTGTCAAGTGTCTGAGGCTGCATTTGAATTCAGGTCCTCCTGAATCCAGGGCTGGTGCTTTATCCACTCTGCCACTAGCTGCCTGACAAATGCATGAATATAAAAGGGAGCTTAGGAAATCCACCTGATCCTCAGGGGAGGTCAGCTGTGCCTTTCTTCCTACACCTCCTCTGAGGGCCTCTCAAAGTAGAAGCTTGGTTTGTTCTACTATTTTTGGGTTAGAACCTGGGAGTACCAACCCTTGGGTTCAATATCTTCTCCTTGGTGACCCCTCTTCAAGGGCATTTCCAAAACTGTGTCTTTGTGCATTCTTTTTTTTTTTTTTCCGTTTGGTGAGGCGATTGGGGTTAAATGACTTGCCCAGGGTCACACAGCTAGTAAGTGTTAAGTGTCTGGATTTGAACTCAGGTCCTCCTGAATCCAGGGCCAGTGCTCTATCCACTGCGCCACTTAGCTGCCCCTGTCTTTGTGCATTCTTGACTTCTTCTGCAGGTCTCAGATTCTTGTCCAGAGAGCCCAGGGTGGGATTAGAATATGACATTGGGACTGGAAGGCCTCAATTAGGTGCCTTGGCCTGAGTGTGGGCCCAGAAACTGAAAGCTTCAGATTGTGAAGGGAACTTAGACGTCATCTGGTCCATCTGGGTCATTTTACTGATGGCCAAAGTGAGGCCTAGAGCTGTGGGGGTCTACAAAGGGAGTGAGTGACAGAACTGGGGCCAGCTCTGCCGAGACCGGGTTTGGGATGTGGAAGGGAGGGAGCATGCTGGTTAAGCACAGCCTTGACGTCCCCAGGCTGAAGAGCGGCACGGCAACATTGAGGAGCACCTTCGGCAGCTGGAGGCCCAGCTGGAAGAGAAGAACCAGGAGCTGGCCAGGGTGAGGGCAGCCACTTGGGCAGGGGCGGCTTCAGGAGGGATGAGAAGATGGGATCGCAGAGTCAGGCTTTCAGCGTGGGGAGGTCCTCAGGGTCCTGGAGTCTGGGTCTGTACATATGGGGAGTGGGAGGGAGCAGAGGGTGTTTAGAGGGTGTGGCCAGATGATAAGGATGGCTGTCTATGGAGGGAGTGCCCCAAATGTTGGAGCAGAAGGTGTGGTTCTTGGAGCCATGACATTGTTATAGAGAGAGATAAAGCCTTTGGGAAACACTGACCATGTGCCAGGAATTATGCTGAATGCTTGGGATACTAGTACAATCCCTGCCCTCAAAAATGGTTATTTTATAATGGGAGCTAGAAAGTGGGAGTGGGGAGAATGGGGAGGGAAACCGAGGACACTGAGAGAAGTTAAATGGATGCCTGGCCCTTTGGCAGAAAGGTCACCCAACAGAGCCAGGGAGCTAGGAGTGGAATACAGTTTTCTTTTTTTTTTTTCTTTTCCTTGAGGGGCAATGAGGATCAAGTGACTTGCCCAGGGTCACACAGCTAGTAAATGTCAAGTGTCTGAGGCCGGATTTGAACTCAGTTACTCCTGAATCCAGGGCCAGTGCTTTATCCACTGTGCCACCTAGCTGCCCCCAGAATACAATTTTCTATTGGGCTACAGACAGAGAGGAGCAGCACGACAAGGGAGCTTCAGGAATAGGGGCCTGGGTAAGATAAGACCAAAGAGGAGAGCCCAGGAGCAGAGTGCTAGGAATGACACCATCAGCAAGGGACTGAAGCAGAGGGAGGGAGGAAGAAGCCAAGCTGAGGCTCCTTGTCCCAGGCTTTCTGGGAGCCATGAGGCTTGTCTCCTGGCAGGTACGCCAACGGGAAAAGATGAATGAAGACCACAATAAGCGTCTCTCAGACACCGTAGACCGGCTGCTGAGTGAGTCCAATGAACGGCTTCAGCTGCACCTTAAGGAACGGATGGCTGCTCTGGAGGAGAAGGTGTGTCTGAGGGCCGGGGCTGCAGCTGCAAGGGGGGAGTGTCACCTAGGTGCATGCAGGGAAGGAGGGGGGCATGGGACCCTGAGGGCCACACTTTCTTCTCTGGGTGGGAGTCTGTGTGTGTGAGCCTCTGTGTGTGTGTGCATGTGTGCCTCTGTGTGCATATGCACATGCGAGTGTGTGTGTATGCGTGCTTGGGAGAGGGGTGTGTGAGAGCCGGGTTTCCAGCACCTGATCCCTGGCACCCTGGGGTTCTCATTCTTCCCTAGAACACACTCATCCAGGAGCTGGAGAGCTCCCAGAGGCAGATTGAGGAGCAGCACCATCACAAGGTACCTGCTAGCCATCACCGCCTTCCAAAATGGCCTGTCAGAGCCGCTGGAGGTGGCCCAGGGCTCAGGGGGCTGGCAAGCTTTTCTGGGGGAGAGACCAGTTTGGTGGTAGTAGACAGTGGAGAGTCAGACAACTCAGGAGGGCCGGGCAGGCGGCATTCCACTGATTTGGCCTTCTTCCCCAAATTCCCCTGAGAGATGTTCTCCAGGGTCCTTATTTAGGGGTACAGCATCCTAGCATTTAAATCCGCTTGCTCTGCCCCCTTGTTTTATGGATGAGGACGGTGAAGCCCAGAGAGGAAGGAAGCTTACTCCAGGTCACACATACCTCCCCGGGATGGTGCTTGGCCCCAAATCTTTTGAGGCCAAATTCAGCATTCTCTCTACTCTTCTGGGCTGGGACCCCAGCAGGCATTACCGGCTGGCAGGGATTATCTGATCTCATCATATTCACACCAGTGAGTGCCAGGTATGCCTATAGGGCAAAGGCACTTGTGCCAGACCCTGTCTGTTGGAGATTCTGAAACAGGGAGATTGTGGAGCCGACTCTCTGCCCACGAGCCAGCCCTATTTCCTGTGTCTGTGAGTGACGATAGGTAGTGTGTGGCAGCGGAGATTCAGCAGAGAGTAGCAGGAGGGGTGACTGGCTGGGGTCCAGTTGCTGTGATCTGCTCCTCCGGCTCTCCCCTGAAAGGTGTTCTCAGGGATTCTTTTGGAGATCTGCCTCCATCCCTAGCAGATCCCACTATGCAACATGTTGTCATCATTAGTGACCTCCCCCTCCAGATCTCACGCGGGACTTGTACTTCTTTGATGTTGTGTAGGCTAGTGATGGTTAAAGTGCATCACCTCTTGACTAGACTGTAAGCTCTTTGAGGGCAGAGACTGTTTCTTATCTAAGCTGTATCTCTCCCAGCTCCTAGACAGTGTGTGGCACTGGTTGTGGAGGGCACGGTGAATCACTGTAAGCAGGGCCATGGGGCTTGTGCCCTTACCGGAGGAATAGTCTCTCAGGCTGAATTCCTGACAGATGCCACCTCATTCCCCAAGCCCTTGGGCCAGCCCTGTTTCCTCTATGTGTGACGGAGAGCACGTGTGCTGGGCAGTTTTCTGTTAGCTGCTAGCCTCCCTCTTTAACCAGATCCCTCTCTTAGCCTTAATATTCTTGGCTCATCCCTTTGCTGGGACCCTTGATAGATGCTCTGGTTCCTCCTTTAATCATACGGTGTCAGGAGTGGGCCTAGATGGGGGCTTCTGGGGTGTGGCCTGTGCTGAGTTCTTCTTTACCCTTCCCTGACCTCCGCTCTCCCCTCTCTGCTGCCCTCTCTTTGTCCCAACCCACCCCCCACCGTCCCCTCTGTGACCCCTCCCTCCTTGGGTTGGCCTGGCACAGGGCCGCCTTTCAGAAGAGATTGAGAAGCTGCGCCTGGAGGTGGACCAGCTGAAGGGTCGAGGGGGGCCATCTGCGGATGGCGTCCATTCCAGGTACTAGAGTTGAGGTGTCTGGGTGCACTTGGAGGGGTCCCTAGAGACACTTCCATCTTATGGTTCCGGGGATGATCCCCTTCCAAAACCTCTGCCCTAGAAAAGCAGCCAGAGCCTCAGCTGACCCAACATAAAGTCACCAAGGCTCCCAGAGAGGTTGAGAGAGAAAGGGGGCATTTAAACAGCCCTGGATGGTCCAGAGAATACCATCTCCTCCCTCCAGCCCTGGAGTGGGGTTATCCCTTTGTCACAGCTGAGGAAAGCAAGGCTTAGGCAAGTGACTTGCCCAAGGTCACACAGGTAGAAATGTGTCTGGATTGGGGCTTGAAACCCAGGTCTTCTGACTCCTAGGCCAATGTTCTTCTCCCCCACAGCACATCAGGGCAGAGTTGGCACCAGGGTCTGGCCCTTCTGCCTGGTCGGTCAGTTCATTCTGTCTTTTGGGGAGTGGGGGGGCACATCCATGCTCTGCTTTGAAAGCCCTGGATTCCTGGGGTCAGAGAGAGCAGCAGTAGCCCTACAGACCTAGTGTGGAAGAGACCTTAGTCAAACCTCCTCATTTTATAGATGAGGAAACTGGACCCCAGAGGGGAGAAGCGACTGAGCCCCAGATTCTCCTGAAGGAGGTTGAGCGGTCAATGGTACAAATAAAGGAGCCGATGGCTCAGCCTCTTGCCTCTCGGCCCTGCAGAGCTCTTGTTCCTCACCCCCCTCCCCACCATCCCAAACACTGGTTCTTATTTTCCTTCTTTGGGGAGTGGGTGGGAAGAGCAGCGTGCCCCAGGGCACGATGCTTTGCCACTTTTTCTTTGTTCTGTCTTTGGTGTCCTCTGGCCTGTGCCCCAAACCTCTGGGCCTGGGGCGGGGGGACTGTGGGGAAAGAGAAACTGGAATCTCCCACCTCCCCTAAGCACTCTGGGTGGTTTAATAGTGGTCCCTGCCACCTCCGAGGCTGCATCCCCCTCGGGGCCCTGAGCAGCTTGGGAGGGCTGCTGAGGAGTTAGTAGGGACACCAGAGGATGTTTCTGGGCCAGAGAAGCATCCTTAGCCCGCCCTTCTGTTGTGCTCTCTGGGCTTGAAGCCTCCGGGTTTGCTGTGGGCCCAGGTGCTAATCCAGCTCCGGGTAGGCTGCCCAGGGTGGGGAGGTCAGAGTGGATCTTCTCTGATGGTTCTGTCTGGTCCACAAGGCATGACAGCCGGGGGTGCCGGTGCTCAAGGCATGTTCTCCCCTTTTTCCTCAGGTCCCACATGGGCAGTGCTGTGGACCTTCGGTTCTCTATGAGTGCCGGAGCCCACGCTCCCCCTGGTCCTACCCCCAGCCTTCACCGCAGGTTTTCTGCCCTTCGAGAGGAGCCCACCAAGGTAAGGAGCAGAGGAGGGGGGAAGCTCCCTCGGGGCCTTTGGGGTCCAACCCGCCGCGTGCCTGGCTCCAGTTACGCTGGCGGCTGGCGTGTGGTGCAAATCCTCACCCCTCAGCCCTCCCCTCAACCACTGACAGCTGCAGCAGCGGGGGGCTCAAGGCCGTCTGTCAGTGGTAACAGCTGTGGGGCCCCCTGGACGGCCCCCCCCTCCCTTGCCTCCCTCGTCCCTGAGGTGGGGAGGAGGGGGGTAGGACTGGCAGGTGGCCAGTCAGAGGGGGTATGTGTATGTGCATGTATGTTTGAGGATTTGTGTGTATCTTGTATGTGTGTGTACACATGCATGTCCATGGTAATGGGTAAGGAAGGCGTTTGGCAGGGATATCCAGAAAGAGGCTGACGTTCACAGGGGAAAGAGGAAAGCCGAGGAGCTGAGAGGCCCTGGAAGTGGCATCCTGAGTCTGCTGGGAAGTCCCTGGGAGCCCAGGTCTCTGTTCCCTGCAGCGTGCTCCCTGCGGTTTCCATTGCCTCCCCTAAGGACTGCTCCTTCCCCTCCCCTCCACCTCACAGGGCTCACACCAAGCAAAGGCTGCGAGTGCCGGCCGAGAGAACCTTGGAGCCTCACAGGCCAGCAGCTCCTCTCCGCTCCAGGGCCGGCTTGGGACCATGGCCCTTTGCCTCTTGCCTCTTTCTTCTTCCCTCCCAAGTTACTTCCTTTTTTTTTTTTTTTTAAGTGAGGCAATTGGGGTTAAGTGACTTGCCCAGGGTCTCACAGCTAGTAAGTGTTAAGTGTCTGAGGCCGGATTTGAACTCAGGTCCTCCTGACTCCAAGGTGCTCTATCTACTACGCCACCTAGCTGCCCCAAGGAGGAGACTTTTTTTTTTTTTTAGTGAGGCAATGGGGGTTAAGTGACTTGCCCAGGGTCTCACAGCTAGTAAGTGTTAAGTGTCTGAGGTCGGATTTGAACTCAGGTCCTCCTGACTCCAGGGCTGGTGCTCTATCCACTGCGCCATCGAGCTGCCCCCAAGTTGCTTCCTTTTCCACATCCACCTCTCCTCTGGTTTGGATGTCTGGGAAAGAGTCATCGAAGGGAATAGGGGACTCCCAGCCCAAAGTGACCCGCAGGGTGCCGTCCCCACCAGCGGCGCTGCTGCACCCACCCCAATGAGCTAAACACAGTACTACTGGAGGCAGGGGCTGAACCCAAAGCCTTCTAGGGTCCATCTATGGATTCAGTGTAACAGCTTTGGGCAAATGAGGCCAGCAGGGTTGTGTGTGTGTGTGTGTGTGTGTGTGTGTGTGTGTACGCACGTGTGTCTGTGTGTGTATATGCATGCATGTGGTGGGGGTAGAGGATGAGGAGCAGGGGCAAGGGCCTGCAGGGGATTCTGCACTCCCCCCCCCCCATGGGTGTCTAATGGTCCCTCCTTCCTTCTTCCACTCCCCAAACCCTGTGAAGGACTGGGAACCCTCGGCACTCCCCGGGCTGCTGGCTTCCACGGCCGTCCCCGCCTTTGACAGCGATCCCGAGATCTCCGATGTGGACGAGGAGGTGCCCGAAGGGCCGACAGGCTCTGTGGGTGTCACCTCTCCCAGCGGCCCCTCAGATGCTCAGACGTTGGCCGCGATGCTTCAGGAACAGCTGGATGCCATCAATGAGGAGATCAGGTTTGAGGCGAGGCCTGATTAGGGGCCGGGGGCACTGATGGGGGGCTGAGGTGGGGGACTCTTCTGGACTCGAGGGTTGGGAGTAATGTGAATTATGTCCAGTATATAATTGCATGGACTCTGGGGATGGAGACCTGGAGTCAGCTGCAGAACTCCCTTCTGTAACCTGGGTAGGCAAGGCTCCGTCTTGGTGCAGAGCTGGTGTTCATCTTAGCTGGGAGCCCCAGACACCTTCATTTGGATTCCTAGTACCCCACTGGGCCGCTCTGGCCAGACTGATTTTCAAAGAGGGTGGAGGAATTGAGGAAGAGGAAAGAGTTCCGGGGCCCACCTTTGCCGCTCCTGGACGGCTCCCAGACTCCTCTGCTCCTTCCATGGGCCACTAAGGAGGCGTTGCAGAGAAACCATTAGCCAGGAGGTTTGTCATGACCCCTGGCACTGGTTGCTGGCAATGCCAAAGCCTGTGAGATCATGGATCTAAAGTGGGAAGGGATCCAAGAGCCATTTAACTTGGTCTGAATGAGGAAACTGAGGCTGAGAGTCATGGGGCAGCTTGTCTCAGGCTGCCCTGTGAGTTAGGACGAGAGCTGCCAGGCCTCTGGGCCCAGCCCAGCCCAGCCGTCACACCTTCCTGCTGTACGCCTTTCTGGGGGCTGCTTCTGTGAAGCCGGCAGTCCTGGAGTTGGGGGGAGGGAGGAGAGGCCTCTGACCAGCAATCTGGGAACGCTCCTTCCCTGCCAGGCGCTGCTGAGGCTGGAGAGTGTTCGGTGACTTTTTACAATGTGAAGGGGGTTGGCTTGGCCGCTTTCCTCCGGCCACTGTGCAGATGTCCGAGGGTCCCCTGTGTAGACCCTCAGTCCCTTTGGGCTGGAGATCCTAATGGCTGAGTCTGGTTTCCTTACCTGCCAGGATGATCCAGGAAGAGAAGGAGTCAACGGAGCTACGAGCGGAAGAGATCGAGACACGGGTAACCAGTGGCAGCATGGAAGCGCTGAACCTCACCCAGCTGCGCAAACGCAGCTCAATCCCCACCTCGCTGACTGCCCTGTCTCTGGCCAGTGCTTCTCCACCCCTCAGTGGCCGCTCCACACCCAAACTCACCTCCCGCAGTGCCGCCCAGGACCTGGACCGAATGGGTGTCATGACCTTGGTGAGACCTGCTTCCTGGGTCTCCTGGAGTCTTCCTAGGAGCCCGGGATGTCACGAGTCTCTGCTTTTGGAACTGGTTGAGGGAGTCTAGGGGGTCTGGGGGCTGAGGTTGCCTTTGGCAGGGAGAGTCTTATTTCCTGGGATTAGGCTACTTTCTACCCAGTTAGCCGATCCTCACAGGTCTGGCTGCTGACTTGGGGTTCTTGGCCATGGGCATGGTCCTGTGCTACCTATTGCTGGGGATGGAGAGAATTAGCCAGTCTCCCCAGTCCTTTGCCCTGGAAAAGTCCATTGCCCCCAAGAGCAGTTACTATGTCTGGGCCTAGCACCTTCCTGCTATTGCAGGGAGAGTTCTCTCTGCTGTCAGTGTCTGCATCAGATCCCCTCTCGCTTGGTCTTCCCACCTTCAGACCAAGGATCTGCATCTACTGGGGAAGACCGTTAAATGCCAGGCTCTTCCTGGGCACCCCAACATCCTAAGGGAAGTTTACCTATGGGGATTATAGAATCATAGGCTTTTGGAAAGACCCTTGACTATCATCTGATCCAACCTCTGCTTTCCACAGGGAGCTCTGGAGAGGCTAAGTGACTTGCCTTCTAAGGTCCTGCATAGTGGAAGTCGGCAGAGCTAGACTTCAAGCCCAGCTCTTCCGACACCCACTCTAGTCTCTTCCCACTAGGCTGTGCTGCCTCACCCTGTTGTCCTCTCTCATGCATGGGCCTGACCGCCAGCTTTGGGGCACCTGGCGAGGAATTTGTATGTCCCACTTTTCTTCTCTTTCTCTTACAGCCGAGTGACTTGAGGAAGCACAGGAGGAAGTTGATGGTGAGTGCTCATGAGTGCCCAGGGTGCCAAGGGGTTCCCTCTCAGATTCCCGGGATACCCTGCCTCACCTCATTCCCCAACCCCAGATAGAGGGAATGGTCTGGGTAGCCAGCGCAGGTTGTGTGAGTCTGCCCTGAGTCTTTTCCTGACTCCATAAAACTGCTTGTGCCCAGGTGGCTATCAAGAAATGGGTACTCAGAGCAGCTAGGTGGCGCAGTGGATAAAGCACTGGCCCTGGACCTAAATTCAAATCTGGCCTCAGACACTTGACACTTAGTAGCTGTGTGACCCTGGGCAAATCACTTAACCCTCATTGCCCTGCAAAAAAAAAAAAAGAAAAAAAAGAAAAAAAGAAAAAAAAAAGAAATGGCTACTCCCCTCTCTTGACCTCTCCCACTTCCTGGCTTCATGATGGTCCAGTTCCCTGAGCCCCCAGGGGAGTTCTCCCCTCATGCCCAACAGTGGGCCCTCCAGGCTCTGCCTTCTTGGAGGAGCTACCCGTTCGGGTCAGTGGATGGGCACTGACTGGTTGGCAGGCACCAACATCTCTGCCCCGTTCCCCTCATGGTTTCACTGTCTGTTCAGTCACCAGTGGCTCGGGAAGAGAACCGAGAAGATAAAACCACCATAAAATGTGAGACTTCTCCTCCTTCCTCACCCAGGACTTTGCGGTTAGAGAAGCTTGGCCATCCGGCCCTGAGCCAGGATGAAGGCAAAAGGTAAGTGGGGTGGGGGGGCCTCTGTTTTTCCCCTTCCCCCTCCCCCCATCAATCTGTCAGCAGATCTTTACTGCGCACCTTCTACGTGCAGGGCCCTGTGCCAGGCCAAGTCCCTGTCCTCATAGAGTTTACACTCTAGTAGGGGACCTCACCCATGCCCTGCCCACAGACAGGCTGGCATCTCGCCTATCCTGGGCACACAGAGCTAACTCCGAGCCTCTGCTTGAATGTCTCCAAAGAAGGAGATGGCCCCACACCTCCCCTGCTCTCCTGCTCCAGGCCCCTTTTTGAAGGTCTTTTGGAGGTCTAACCTTCATCTCCCCTGCTCCAAATGGGCCAGTTTCCTCAGCTCCTCTCCCCCTCTTGGCTCCTGTCCTTCAGTTCTTTGGACGACCAAGGCAGTAACCCCAGCAGCAGCAACAGCAGCCAGGACTCCCTGCACAAGGGCACCAAACGCAAGGGCATCAAGTCATCCATTGGTCGACTCTTTGGGAAGAAAGAGAAGGGCAGACTGATCCAGCTGAGCCGAGAAGGAGCCACGGGCCACGGTCTCTGACCTGCCTTAGGAGAGTTTTGGATGGGCTCTGGGAGTGGGATAAGGCATGGGGGACTGGGAGCGAGGAGAGGTGGTTAAGCCCTCTCAGCCTAGTTCTTGGGAAACACCAGAATGCTTGGGACTACTAGAGAGAACTAGGGGAGAGAGGGAGGGAGGGAAGGAGGAAGGGGGAGACAGAGACAGACAGACAGAGGATAGTATCTGATTACAGTTTATCCCCCTCATATATTGGTCTCAAGTTGTTGGCACTACCCACTGTGATGCTTGATGCCTTTTTGGAATTCACTTCAGTGAGGATTTATTAAGTACCTATGGTATGTCCAGCGATTGGCTGTGGCATTAGTGCCCGCTCTGTATATTTTGGCTCCTGAGCTCAGCCTGCAACCCTGCAGGAGCTGGAAGGGAAGAACTTTTAAGCTAGAACACCCAATTGTCATGCCCCCGCCCCCGCACTCCCCCACCCCAGGAAGGGCTAACTCTAGATCTGGGGCTGGGCTCAGCTTAGTTCTTTGCATAAGTCCCAGATGTAGAGTTAGCCATCCCCCAGCATGCCAGGGGGAAGCAGGAAGCTGTGGGTCAAGGGGAAGGGTTTCTAGAAGCCAAATAGCTTGTTAGCTTTTCCCCAGAGTCCTGTCTCCCCAGTATAACTGCTAGTTTATGTTTAATGATAGGGATTTCCCCAATGTTGCCCACACCTGGACTTGTCTCTAAGGACAACACCATATTCCCAAAGCAGATGGAATACAATGGGATTGCCTTACTTACCATTTTGTATTATCCATTTCACTGTCCTTCATCCATTGGTGTGGATTATGGAGATCATCCTTTATAAGATGTCGCCTCTTTCAATGGCTTGACCATGGATTGGCTCTGGGACCGATCCAGGAATGGAGGAAACGTGTTATTCAGTGAATGAGCGGAGCCCAGATGGATCTTTATCTTATGCCAGTGAGCATCCCTGGAAGGAGGCAAGGAGACATCCCATGAATAAAGGGAGGTGTTTGTAAGCTCCGTTAATAGCTTGTGCCTCTCACTACCAGCGTCTGATGGTGGATTTTATTCACTCCCATCTCTCCTACCTTGTGAGAAGGGCTGGGGCTTCTTTCTTCTCCTAGATTAGATATGTTCAGGGCTCTGTATAACAGTAGGCACTTAATAAATGTTGGATTTATTGACTGAAGGACAGATTCTACCCTGGGTAAGAGAAGTCAGGAGTGTGTTTGTGTGGGCTCCAGGGAGGTGGGACACTGACACTCACTCTCATTACTTCCCTTCTAGTCATACTGTCAGAGTCTGAGCTCAATCTGCAGGAGCCCCTGGTGCCCGCCAAGCTGGGAACCCAGGCCGAGAAGGACCGGCGCTTGAGAAAGAAGTAAGGTTTGGGGTGTGGGGCAGCTCCTCCTCTCCAATGCCAGCCACTCCCAAGTGCCACCCCAACCCCACTGAGGCTAGTGGGGTTGAGCACAATGATACCTTTTTCCAGGGCAGCCCTGAATTACAAATCAGGGACTGATGTAGGGGAGAGGCAGGGATTCAGGGCAAGCTGTAGAAAGAAGGGTCCAGAGACATGCCTTTGTTTTATTATGAAGTGCTCAGCATGTCGGTTCCAGAACCTTTTGGGAATGAGGCCCTGTTCTCTATTCCCACTCGTTCATTCTGAACAGGGAGGAGTTGGCATTTAGGGGGCTAATGTAGTTGTTTCTGGGCTCGGGCCTGGGGAGAACTTATGTTTCAGGAGCCCCCAGGGTCAGTGGGTGGTGGGCACAAAAGAGGCCAGGCTGGATCCCCTCTGAGTCTGCTTGGCCTTCTTCCTGGCAGACACCAGCTTCTCGAGGATGCGCGCCGGAAGGGAATGCCTTTTGCCCACTGGGACGGCCCCACTGTGGTCTCATGGCTGGAGGTAAGGCAGGGCAGCTGGCCAGACACTGGGCTATGGCTGGCAAGGGTGTCCCTACTGGGGGAGGAGAGATTAGGGGTGTGATGGCCCCTGGAGTCTGTATGGTTGGCACAGTTCTTGGCTATACTGGGCACCCTGTTCCTCCAAGTTATTTTATTTATTTATTTTTTGTTTTGTTTTGTTTTGTTTTTTTAGTGAGGCAATTGGGGTTAAGTGACTTGCCCAGGGTCACACAGCTAGTAAGTGTTAAGTGTCTGAGGCCAGATTTGAACTCAGGTACTCCTGACTCCAGGGCCGGTGCTCTATCCACTGCGCCACCTAGCTGCTCCGCCTCCAATTTATTTTGAAGCACCAAATTGGTGTTGCTAATGACGTTCAATTTCCTTTCAACCCGCCCATTTGGGGGTAAGTCTGCTCTTCCCCGACAGTCCCAAGCCCATTGCTCTGGATCTTTTCGATTCTCAGCAGCAGCTGTGATCCCTGGTCGGGCCTTTCCTACAAGGACTGACTAGGTGTATGAGCACAGTCCACTCACTTAGTGTCACTGGGGCTCCTGTTGCTCACGTCGAATACTGGGGAGAGAAGATTCGGACTAAATGGGTTCCAGGGACCCTTCTTGCTCTCAGACTCCCTGACCTCCAGGTTGCCTCTGTTCACATGGTGGGGGAGAGGAAGACAGGAAGCCTGATGGTTAGGTCCCTCGTGGTGATTCGTGGTTTTGGGGAAAGGAAGGAAAATGGAGTGCCTGGGAGTTGACCCATCCACCCTCTTTTCTGTTGGCAGCTGTGGGTGGGCATGCCAGCCTGGTACGTGGCCGCCTGCCGAGCCAACGTCAAGAGTGGCGCCATCATGTCAGCTCTCTCAGACACGGAGATCCAGCGGGAGATTGGCATCAGCAACGCCCTGCACCGGCTCAAGCTCCGGCTGGCCATCCAGGAGATGGTGTCGCTGACCAGTCCTTCAGCCCCACCCACCTCCAGGACGGTGAGCGGGCATCCCTGCCACCCCAGGGGCTTGTAGGGTGGTTCTTCCAAGGCTGTTCCTGGTCTTTGTCACTGGCTTTGGCACCAGCAAGATCCTGCCAGGCTGGAATCTCTCACGGGCCTTGCTTGCCTTATTTTGGCTTCCTTGGATAGTACGTTGAACTGGTCTCCTTGGTGCCCCTTGCAGCCTATGACCTTGAGCAAGTCACGGCCACTCAGGGCCTCAGTTTCCTCATCTGTAAAAATGAAGTTTTTGGACTAGAGGACCTTTGAGGTTTCTTCTAGCCCTAAATCTAGGATCTCAGGGTCTTTTTTTTTACAGATGGCATGGTTTAGATTAGTCTAGGATGGGGAAGGGAGAAGGAACAAAGGAAAGGATTTATTTCATCTCTGTGGTCCAAGAAAAGTCCATGCCCTCAGGGGCGTTTGCTAGGAAACTGGATGGTTACCCTTGGGTGATTCAGGCTTTTGAGGAAAGGGAGGAAAATGGAGACTTTTCTTAGAGCTCAAGCGTGTGGGGTGGTCTGACCATTAGCAAATCTCTTTTTTTTTCCTTATCATAAAAGTATTTTATTATTTTCTAGTTACATGTAGAGATAGTTTTCAACATTTGTTTTTATAAGATTATCAGTTCCAAATTTTTCTTCCCTCCCTTCCCTCCTTCTTCCCCAAGACAGCAAGCAATCTTTTATAGGTTATATATGTACAGTCCCATTAAATGTATTTTTGCATTAGTCATGCTGTGAAAGAAGAATCAGAACAAAAGGGAAAAACCTCAAAAAAAAAAAGTAGAAACAGTATGGTTCAATCTGCATCCAGATTCCACAGTTCTTTTTTCTGGATGCGGAGAGCATTTTCCATTATGAATCTTTTGGAATTATCTTGAATCATAGAAGAGTTGAGTCTATCACAATTTATTATCACACAATGTTGTTGATATCGTGTACAATATTCTCCTGGTTCTGCTTATCTCACTCAGCATCAGTTCATGTAAGTCTTTCCAGGTTTTTCTGAAATCTGCCTAGCAAAGCTCTTTTTGCTGTAGTTCTCTTTTCCCACCTTCGTTGGTCCTTGTACAAGACTCTGGCTTCTGTTTTGCTTTTCTGTTTGAGGAGACAAAACCTGTAAGCATTCTGGCCCACATCTGGGAATCCTTTGGGGGAATCACTGTGCCCTCCCTCAAGGGAAGCTCAAGCTAGGCATTGGTCTCTCTTTTTCCCCTCTGATGCTCTGCAGTGAATAAGAGTTTATACTGAGCATTTTGAAAAATCCAAGTGTTTTTCTCTTTCAGTGTCCAATGTCCAGGAGGCCTGGAAATTTGTGGTTTGGGCTGGTTGGTTCCGGACGGCCTCTTGACAGGGCAGCACGGGGTGCAGGGTGAAGAGAGGCAGCATTGGCTTCTCTGTGCTTTAGGCTCTGCTTCCTGGGGCCTAATTGTCTGACTCTGGTTCCCTTTTCCTTCCCAACTATTTTCCTTCCACTATTTTCAGTCTTCTGGGAATGTCTGGGTCACCCATGAGGAGATGGAGACGCTGGCAACATCCACAAAAACAGTGAGTTTACCCCTGCACCTTATAGCTTAGGAGTTAGAGCCAGGGAGGTAGTTTCTAGGGATCTAGGGGCTCAAAGGGCACTGAAGCTGGTAAAGCTTAGGTCTGGCAGAACCTGAAAACCCTTCTGTCTTTGAAGTAGAGAGGAGTGCAATGAGGGCTAGGACTCTCTTCTCCATCAGTGCCCTTATAGGGAGAGCTCATGAATGCTATCCTGGACTGCATGTGTCCCAAAAGAGAGACCCATGTCAAGCTAGGCCTGGAGTGGAGATAGGAAAGGGCTCACCTCAGGCTCTTCTGGGCTCTGAGGCCAAAGGGGCCCCTCGACCACTGGCGCAGCTCCTCACATTGGATCATAGACCATGAGCAAGGCCATGACAAAGAGAGGGTCTGGGGGCATCTTTACTGTCTTCTTACTGTCACAGGGGCAGCTAGGTGGTGCAGTGGACAAAGCACTAGCCCTGGATTCAGGAGGACCTAAATTCAAATCTGGCCTCAGACACTTGACACTTACTAGCTGTGTGACCCTGGGCAAGTAACTTAACCCTCATTGCCCTGAAAACAAAACGAAACAAAACATTCTTACTGTCACTTTTCAGGACAAACCCTAGCACAAGGGTGTGTGTGTGTGTGTGTGTGTGAGTGTGCGTGTGTAGTGTTTCTGTGTGATTGCATGCATGTGACAGACAGAGATACACACATACAACTTTTCTAGACAAATACACCCACCCAATTTCTTGCTTACTGTTTTTATCTGAGAGCCCCAAATCCCATTAGTCTCCCTTTAGTCCCAGTTCAGCTGCCCCTTCAGCAGAGGTGGTATATGCAAGTAAAGGTTGAGCATTAATTGATTCAGTCTGTTTCTCCTGACATGCTGCACTTGCTCCTGCTAGGACAGTGAGGAGGGCAGTTGGGCTCAGGTAAGATCCCCTGCATGGCTTCCTTTCAGAATTGACATGCAGGCTCCGAAGCTCCCAGGAATTCTCTCTCCAACCCTTCTAGTTGGGGTCCACTCCCCTCATACTTAACTTTTCATTTCTGGTTTGGTTCCCCAGAAGGACCATAGCTAGGCATTTATGTATCCAAGGAAAGGTTTCAAAATTGTTCACTGCCTTTTACCATTCATCAGAAGCATTGAACCCTCACTATATACACTATTAACTTATCATAAAATAAATGCCCTAAAGGCCCTGGGGAGAATAATTTTCTGGCATTAAAAAGGTACGTTAAAAAAAAGTGGCATTAAAGTCTCCCTCTGAGTTCCCTGCTATGTGTGACATTCTAGATGTCTGCCTCTTCCACTCCTCTTGGTCTTGCCTCCTAGAGAAAGAATATGGAGACCCGGAGGCCTGGCTCCAGGATGCCAGGACACCTGGCAAGGGGATGGTGGAGCTAGCTGGCTCTGGCTCCTCTTCTGAGCTCTGGTCACATCAGCCCTAGAGTCGAATCTGCTTCCCAGACAGGAGAAATAATACGAAGACTGAGTAATGTCAGTCTCTCCTGTCCCTCACCCTGCCTGGGGAAAATACTGATCAACCAAGAAATGGTCTTGTAGTTAGAGAGAAAAGGCCTGAGGGTAACCCACACACTAAATGACCAGTCCCTAGACAATGGAGAGTTGACTCTGCTTGGGATTATATACCATCAGCTCTCAATGATTCACAGTAAGTGACTTAAAAACTTTTGAGGATTCTTCGAGGGCCATATTGCATTTTCTGTTAGAACATCTGTTGAGCATCATCAGCCTGAGCCAAAGAGAAGGGAGGGAGGTGAATGACAAATGGCCATCGGCTCCGGTCACTGGAAATAGATCCAGTTTTCAATCACCCTTCCCACCTCCTCACCTCTACTCCAACCATAAACGATGGCACCTCTTTACTCCTTCCTGGGTAGAAGCTGGCTGAGCAGTTCTCCCAATCCATTGTGAATGCTGAAAACCACTCCATCCCTCACCCTTTTGCTCCGGCAGACCCTGGCCTACGGGGACATGAACCACGAGTGGATTGGGAACGAGTGGCTCCCCAGCCTGGGGCTCCCCCAGTACCGCAGCTACTTCATGGAGTGCTTGGTGGATGCTCGCATGCTGGATCACCTCACCAAGAAGGACCTTCGAGTCCATCTGAAGATGGTGGACAGCTTCCATCGGTGAGCGGGGGCCAGGAACCCAGGGCCATTTTGCCAGCGCCTTGTCTCTGGCTAGGACAGTGCCTCCCCCAGATCTGGTCACTGGCCGCCTTGCTGTAGGAAACAAGATGTCACTCCCTTTCTCAGTATCCATCCCACTGAAGTGTCTCCAAGCCTTCACCCCAAGAAAGTCCTTTTTTTATGTCAACCTTTAGTTCCTCTTATCGTAGTTTTAAGGTCATGACCACCCCTTATCTCTAGGAGTATTCTGGGGAAGAGGCTGCTTAGCTCCTTGACAAGGATGCCATAGAGGGCAGTCATCTTTTGTCTGAGAAGCTGGGTTTAATGATTTCTGAGTTCAATGAATTCATCAACAAGCATTTATTAAATGGGCCAGGCACTGGGCTAGCTGCTGGGGACGGAAAGAAAGACAGAAGTGCAGTCCCTGTCCTCAGAGAGCTCCCATCCTAATGGGGGGGACAACACACCAACAAATATATACATGCAAGACATACAGTATAAATGGAAGGTACTAGTAGTGGGGGTGGGGTGGGGCTGGGAAGGGCCTTCTGCCAAGGGTGGGATTCAAGTTGAGTCTTAAAGGAAGCCAGAGTAACTGAGAGTCAGAGGTGAGGAGGGGACACAGCCAGTACAAAGGTGTGGAATCAGGAGAGGGGCCCTCATCTCTGGATCCCAGAGAATCCAGAGGGGACAGAAGTCTAAGAGGACTGGAATTGTAGGGAAGACCAGGTTGTGAAGGATGTTAGAAGCTAAACTGGATTTGGTATTTTTGTTTTGTTTTGTTTTTGTGGGGCAATGAGGGTTTTAAGTGAAGGGTTTGGTATTTGATCCTAGAGCTTTGGTAAGAGTTTCCTTCAAACTTTGAGATTCCATGGTTTTAAGTCCAGTTTCCTTTGATCCTTAAATGTTTAAGGAATTTCAGAATCATTTCCCTTAAATAATTCTTTCTCCAGCTCTTTTTTCAGCCGGTTCATTTAGGGCTCAGTCTCATTACATTTCTCCTGCATCTGTATCTTTGCTTGAATTGAGTACCCACAAACTGAATTCACTGTCCAAATCAAGACCAAGTAAAGGAAAAATGTTATTAATTAATCAATATGACCCTCTAGGGGAGGTTCCCCCAGACCTTTTCTAGACTTAGAACCCCCTGAGAGGAGGAAATTATTGAATCCATCAACATTTTTATTCCCAGATTTTTTCCTATGGGTTTATGGCATATTGCAGCAATAGTGTGTTACAGGGAACTTGTGGGTTCTTGTCTGAACCCAGGACCTGAGTGGATGGAGGGCACAGGGATGTTTCTCTAACACTCATCTCTCTCTTTGCCTCTTTATCTTGAAAGGTTTTCTTGATTCCTGGAGGATATCGGGTTAGAGCTAGGCCCTAGAGATCATCTCTTCTGGCCCTCTTATTTTATAAGTGAGGAAATGAGGCCCAGAGGGGAAGTGAGACATCCAGGGTCACACAGCCAGCTGGTGGCACTATCCCTGGTCCAGGCCTAAGGTCTCCATTTCTATTCCCCTGGGCCCTGCTGCCCACTCTTCGGGGGGGACTAGGATGTAGGCCATCGCAGGAGCAGAGGCTTCCTTCCGACTCTGTCAAGGCTGTAGAGAGCACCCTTTGTCTCCTGCAGGGAGTCTGCCAGGCCCCAGGCATCTGTTCGCTTCACTCTCCAGCTCAGTAATTGATGGGGTAGGGGGAGCTGGACAGTTCCCCTTTCCTGTTCTGCTGACTGGACACATTTACCTTCTGCCCACACAACTGCAAGTGGGAGATGGAGTCTATTAGTCCAACCACAAGGTCTTTTCTGAGGCCCTTCCTTCTGCCCGGGGCAAAGAACCTTGGAGTAGACTCTGCAAGTATTAATTCAGTAACACTCTCACAACCCTATGGGGCTTTGGGCTTTCCAAAGTGCTTTCACCTCCATTGCTTTCTTCTCATACCACCCCTTGGGGAATGGTACAGGCAGGGATTCTTATCCCCATTTAGCAAATCACTGAGTGAGGCCCTAAGAGCTGAAGTGGTTTATTCCAAAGCACACAGTGAGTGAGTTAGAGAATCAGGCCCAGAACTCAGGGGTCCTGCCTTCCCTCCAACTCCCTGGCCCAGGCTCCTCCTCACTCTCTTGTGCTGCTCACCCTTTTCCGTAACAAGCTTGTGGGGAGGGGTAGAGAAAAGGCAGACCCAACTTGTAAATGCACTGGCCCCCAGAGCACATGTGTGCTTGTGTGTGTGTAACTCGTGGGTTTTGTGTGTGTATGTGTGTGTGTGTGTGTGTGTGTGTGTGTGTTGTGATGGGGCTGGGGAAAGGATTCATCATAAACATTGAGCATCATAAGATTGAGGGCCAAGCTGCAAAAGCCTTGTTCTTTCTATCATGCCCATTCCCCCTCTCAATTGTATTAATTTATCAAGTTTCTACTGGGTGCATTTGAGAATTAGCTTGGTCTGTTGGATAAAATGCTGGACTTGGAGTAAGAAGACCTGGGTTCAAATCCCACCCCATATATTTATTAGCTGGAGGGTGACTCTGGGCAAGCTTAAAAAGTCCTTTGTCTGTAAAACTGGACAATAATAACTGTAATTCTGACCTAACAAGGTTGGTGAGAGAAGTAAATGAGATGAGTTTGTACTTTGCAAACTTTAATAATAATAATTGTAAGAACAGTTAGCATTTATATAGCACATGAAGGTTTACAAAGTACTTTACAAATATTATCTCATTTGATCCTCACAAAAACTCTGGGAGGTAGATGCAACTAGTATCCCCATTTCATACATAAGGAAATGAAAGAAAGCTGAAGTTAACTGACATATCCTGGATCACATTGCTAGTAACTATATGAGGCTGGATTTGAACTCCAGATCCAGCGATCTACACACGGCGCCGCCTAGCTGCTGAAAACACTAAATATCAGCTATTGTCATTACAAGGTGCTGGGAATACAAAGATAAAAACAACCTGACCCTTGCCCTAAATGAGCACTTGGCCCAATCGATGAGATGACATGTAAACACAAATGTAACACAAGTTCTGCCAGGGTTAAGGATGGAGGATTCCAACAAAGGCATGTGATGAGATTGTAGGAGAGCAGGCTGCATCTGAGCTGGTCATGGACAAGGTCAGAGGTAAGTTCTACTGAGGATGGAAGAGGACGTTGTATTGAAATAATTGCTTTGGGGACATAGTAGGGGTGATTACTGGATTTCTGAATAGCAGGGGTGATCAGGCTGAAGTTAGGTGATGTTTATGTGGGGCTCAGTCAGCACAATTTTATGATTTGTTCTGGTCGTATTCTACTTTTCTCGAGTGCGATCAGCGATGGCAGATAGTAGGGGTTGTGCAGACTGGGGATTACCAGCAGGGGAACATGAGAAAGCCAGAGAAGGCCAGATACTCATAGGTGACGGAGAGTGCATAATGGAAAGGTTTAAGTGCAAGGTCAAGATTTATAGAGTCTCAGAGTTTGGAGGGTTCTCAGAGGTCACATAGTCCAACCTGAAGCTGTGAAAGCAAGAAAGAGAAGCCAGAACAGAGTGAAGGACTGGAAAAAGAGGGAGGAGTCAGAGTTCATGATGAAAGCAAAAAGTTGGTTCAGGAGGAATGAGACAAGGGACAAGAGGTGATGTTCATGGAGGGAGATTTCCGAGTTCAGAATCTTGGAGGTGGGGCAGTCTTTGTGTTGCTGAGATGGACGGGGGTGTGATTACTCCAAGAGGGCTACAAGGAGAGTAGAGAGTGAGGAACTGAGACACCAAGGTGTGAGAAGAGTCAGCAGTGTGAATATTGAAGTCCCTGAGTCTGCTAGCAGGTGATGGGTCAGAGAGGAAGACTGAGCCAAGGGCTAATGTTCTTGAAGAAGGCAGGGGAGTGTCCTGGAGGTTTGTCAGTGGCTGTAACCAGGGAAACAATAGAACAACACTGATCATAGATAACACTTCTATATCGCCTGATGTGGATTCCCTCCTTTGT
Source organism: Dromiciops gliroides (assembly GCF_019393635.1). Lineage (NCBI taxonomy): Eukaryota > Metazoa > Chordata > Mammalia > Microbiotheria > Microbiotheriidae > Dromiciops > Dromiciops gliroides. Next base: position 101,259,249 of record NC_057864.1, read on the forward strand.
TGGGGAGAGGATGATCTCATTGGACGGGATGATCTTCAAAAGGGGAAGAGTTTCTGAGTGACGATGGCAGCCAGTATATGGTGGTGTCTGTAAAATGGGTGAGTGAATTTTGGAAGCCTTCTGAAGAGCGTAGGCTTGAGCTGCCATTCAAAGGAGATTAAAAGTTTGGGTTTCTGTGGAGGGAAGTGGTTCCAAACCTATGGAATGGTTTGACAGGAAGGCTGGGAAGGAAAAAGAAGGGGAGAGGGGAAATGCAGGAACAGAATTAGGGGAAAAGCTACCTCATGATTCCAAGTAAAAAAAGCAAAGCAAAGCACTCATCTCAATTAAGGAATCAGAGAGATAATGAAAACACAGACACATGATCTGGGTCTCAGTCTTTATCAAAATGAGGGGGTTGTGCAGCATATACCATCTGAATATATTTAAAAGGTCTTTCCTAGCTTTTAAAAAAATAATTTTTAGTGTGAACTAAACAAACAGAATGGGCATTTGCATATCCATAGTATTCCTTCCTCCCTCCCTCCCTCTCTCCCTCCTTCCCTTTCTTCTCTCCTCCCTCCTCTCCACTAGAATCTTACCCCATTAGCAGATTAATGGGCACTCTGTGCTGTTTATTTTCCCTTCCTTTCAGAAGTAGTCTCTGTGCTAGGGAATAACTGTCACTAACAAGGAAGGTCTAGGGAAATCGAGAGCCTGCTTCTCAGCCAGCTGGCTTTCTCTCACATAATAATAGTTAACTTAATTAGCTATTAAGTTAATAATAATTAATGAGAGTTTAGGATTATTATTTCCCAGCTGGTCTTCCCTCCCTTAATAATAATAGCTAATAAGTATTAATCAGTAATTAACTAATAATTAGTCAATGATTGCATAATAATAATCATAAAGAAGAATTCTTATCCGGCTGGCCTCCCCTCTCTTAGTATGCCTTTTCACTTGGAAGTTACTCCATTTTACACCCACCTTAATGTACATGGCTCCTTATAATCATTACTACCACTTCCAGCTCTTATCTAGCACTTTTCTCATCCCAGCCCTGTGAGGCAGGCTCTGGAGCAAGCTCTGTGGCCCAACAAGCCTGGGGATCCTGCCTTGGGGTGTCTAGATGGCACGTGTGACCCGGGATATGCATCCTGGAACATAAACTAGCTGGGCACGTAGCCAGTCCCTCCCCTGGCACAGGGGCTGTGACCAATGGGGTCTACTTGAGGAGTAAAGGGCTGCCCTGGCTGCTTGGGAGGGTGTCTAAATAGAGAATCCAAGGTTGTGAATGGGGAGAACCCAGGACTCGAGTTCTCATCCTGCTTCTTGCTCAGTATGAGCATTTGAATAAGTCCCTTCCCCTCTGGAAATGAGAAGCTCGGGCTAGGGGATATCTCTGGCCCCTCTGACGTTCTTCGTTTTCCTTTAAGCCCAGGACCCCTTTGGCTGCTTCTCCTTGCGATTCTAACCCAACCCTGGTTTAGCCTGAGAGCGCTTGCTGTGTACTAAGCATCTCCAGTAATACAGATAGAATCATCTCCTGTCTGGAGGCTGATGCTAAGCGATCTGAGGCTGAGAAGGGGCCCGGCTCTGCTGTGTACTGTCTGTGTGACCTGGAGTGAATCGCATCCTTTCTGAGCCCCCATTTCATCTTCTGTCGAGTGAAGGGTCTGGACTCGTGGATTTCCAGGGTCCTTCTCTCCGGCTTCAAATCTATGATCCTGTGAAATAGGGGCTCCCCCCAGCTTCTTTTCTCTCAGTGGGGGTTATTCTGGAGTCAGTGGTCATGGCATTTATGGTCATGAAAGGAGTTACCTCTGTAACCTTGGACGAGTCGTTTCATCTCCCCGTGCCTCAGTTTCCTTACTTGTAAAGGGGTTAGAGTAGATCATTTCTGAGGTCCCTTCTTCCTTTGATATTCTCTGAATTCTGGTGTAGTAGGAAGACCGTCGGACCTGCGTTCACAACCCAACTCTTCTTTCGCTGGGCCTTTGGGCAAATCGCTTCTCTCTGGGCCTCAGTTTCCCCTTCTCTAAAGGCTGAACTCCATGGTCTCCAAGGCCTCTGCCAGTTCTAACCCTACGATCCAACCATTCTGCAGTTTTCTTGACGTTAGCATTACCTTGATGGGGTGGAAGGAGGTAGCCTCAGCGTAGGGCCTCACTGCGGAACGGAGAGGGGGAAGAACGTCTCATGGGAGAAGGTTTGGAAGGCAAGGGAGCATGAGTGGGCTGCTAGGTGGGGCTCTTCCCTGCTGCCGCTGAGGAAGAGCTGTAGTGATATTTCCACCTGAGGCAAGTGGCCAGGGTTATGGGAAGGAAGGGCACCTCGGCACAGGTTCCTGCCAGGCTGAAGTTCTGAGACTTCCATGGGCTGAGTGCAGAGGAAGAGGAGGAAGCCTTTGGTGGAGCCGCAAGGGAAGGTGAGGTTGGCGCTCTCTAAATTTCTTCCCCTAGTGCTTAGCCCCAGGTAGCCGTCCCCCACCCCTCCCCTCCCACCACTACCCTGGGCTCAGCACCATGCTCTGTGCCCAACAGGAGCAGCCTGCAGTACGGCATCATGTGCTTGAAGAGGCTCAATTACGACCGAAAGGAACTGGAGAAGAGACGGGAGGAGAGCCAGCGGGAGATAAAGGGTGAGCTGGCTGCACGGGACCTCCTGCAGCTGGGGCTGGGGGTCGGGGGTCGGTGGGCAAGGACCTAGGAAAGGCATGGACCCTAGGGACCAGGTCCAGCTCTGACAGTGCCGCTTGGCTGGCCAGCTAGCCGTGGGGTCTGGGTGGGTGAAGGGAACAGCTCTGCCCTAGCCTAACTGTCCTCCACGAGGAGGAGATAGGGTTCCTGCCAGCCGGGAGCTTCTGGTCTAACAGCAAAGGCACCTCCCTGACCTCGGGGAGCTCCCAGTCTGAAAGCCTAGGATTCGATGGAGGTAGAAGTCAGCCTCAGGAAAGGGCTGGGTACAGCACGCAAGGCCCGGATGCCACAAGACTCACTTTGCAGGATCATTTCTCAGGCTCCTTTCCTGGGGTCATAGATTTAGAACCGGAAGAGAACTCAGATGAGGAAAGCAGAGCCCAGGGGAGGGACCTAGCTTACCAGAGCTCCCGCAGGTAGTCAGTGACAGAGCCAGCATTCACATGCAGGGCCTCAAGTCCAACCTCCTCTCTCAACACAGCTCTTTCTCTCTTGATCCTTCCCCCTCCAGATGTGCTGGTCTGGACCAACGACCAGGTGATACACTGGATCCAGTCCATTGGGCTGAGGGACTATGCCGGCAACCTTCATGAGAGCGGTGTGCACGGGGCCCTCCTTGCTCTGGACGAGAATTTTGACCACAACACCTTGGCCCTGGTCTTACAGATCCCCACACAGAACACCCAGGTGGGATTCCCTTCCTCATCTCTACTTTCTGTCAGGTCAAACCAACATTCAGGACCTTGTTTCCCTAAGAGAAATAAAATCGCACACACACATATGTGCACACACTCACACAGACTCACTTTGCCAGGGCCTAGTAAGCTCTTGGTTTGCTACTGAGAGGAATGTGATGGATTGAAGCACATTTTGATCCCCATTAAAAGAACCTCTTCAATGGAGTCCTTAGGCCAATTCGCGATTGACAAAGCCTTTCTTGCGATCCCATAGCATCTCTGAGTGGTCCCAGCCTCTGTTTTAGCTCTGGAATTAAGCTGGCCAGTGACCTTAAGGTGGCTGTTACAAACTACTCTATCCTTGATCACTTTTGGATTTATTCTCAGAAAAGTCTGTAGAGCCCAGTGACCATGGGGGAAGACCAAGACAAGACATAAGAATTTCAGCCTTGATCCCCATGATCTCTCTAGCCTGATATTCTATCCCTGACAGAGGTGACAAGGGATGAGTTTTGGGAGGGCACAATTGGTCTACAAAAATTAGAGATGACTTCCTTATTTTTCTTTCATAACTCATTAGAAACTCATCACCCAAGAATTATCTGAATCTTCCTTGAATCTATTTATGTTTGGGGTCTGCATAGCTTTCAGGGGATCATTTTTCCTTTGGCAACTTTGTTTTTAGAACTGGAAGGGATCGTAGAGATTATCTAGTATAGCAATCTTATTTTACAAACGAGGAAACTCAGGCCCTGAGAGGTTAAGAGACTTTCCCAAGAAAACACGACAGTGAATTCTAGGTGAAAAGTAGCGCTTGCTTTTATTTGTCACAAATGTAATCTATTTTAAGGATTAAGGTGGGTGGAGGAGAGAAGCCTGTAGTAGGAATGGCTGGGTCTGGTGGACAAGCCCATTTTTAGCCTAGCCCCTGCCCTTCACCATTTTATAAACTCTGATCATATTTCCCCCCCAGCTCTTGTCTGACATTTTTGGACAAAGAATCTCCACCCCCTGATGGTTTTAGTCATCCTTCTTTGGACTTTTTCCAAATGTGTTGTTTGTATCTTTCTGGAGATATAGCAACCAGAACTATTCACGGCATTCCAACAGCGAACTTGTTTTGACTTTGCACAAGGATAGGGTGATATTTGCTGATGGTACCCAGAAGTGGAGTGTCCATTTTGATCATAGAAGCACACTGGGACAGGGTCTTCTAGAAGCACCTTATAATGACCCATAGTTCCCCCCCAAAAAACCCTCTTTTTTTAACAATTGTCTCAGAGTCTCTCCTTCTATATTTTATAATCTGGATTATGTCCACTGGTTACCCATTGTCCATATACTTAATCCTCTCAAAGAACCTCAGTAGCTTAAGGAGACTTTTTGTTTTACTTATGGAAATCATATTGCCCTTTCCTCAATGTGATCAATGACCTTACTTTTTATTATAAATTCTGCCAGCCTATATATATACCATGAATGAGCAATCCAAAGTCTGTAGTTTTCAGGGTCTCCAGTGAAGTCAGTCTCGATGGTGCCTGGCAACACTTTCCAGGGATGCATTTAGCCCAACAATAATAACTCTTCACATTTATATAACCCTAAAAGTTTCACAAAGTAATTTTACATAACTTTACACATAATGTATATGTGTGTATGGATACATATGTGCAGAGATGTAGATATAAGTGAAACTTTACAAAGTACATTTACATAACCCTAAACGTCTTACAAAGTACTTTTATCCTAACAGCCCTGTGAGGTTGGTGGTGAAAGTGCGATATCCTCCTTTTATACACGAGGAAATGAAGGCTTGTACCTCCTCATTTAACGCATGCGTATGAGGGAGTCTGGGAGACTTTGAACTGGGCTCTTGGCAATAGCTCCTGTTCTCTTCCCTTCCTTCTCTTATTCCCAGGCCCGCCAAGTGATGGAAAGGGAGTTTAACAACCTCTTGGCCTTGGGTACGGATCGGAAGCTGGATGATGTGAGTACCTAATCTGACCTGGAATTCATTGGGGGAATTCTGGTCCTCATTGAGATTTGACTTTCACAAGGCCTTCTGATACCAAGGATGTGCATTGAGGTGGCTCAACAGAGAAGAGGCTTGTTTTTGGTTGGGCCCAGAGGACAGATCTGGGGACACTGGGTAAAAGCCACAAAGAGACAGACTTAGGGTCGATGCCAGGAAAGAACTGTCCCACAGTGGAATGGGTGCCTTACTTGGGGAAGTGGCCTCTCTCTCAGTGAAGGTCTCTGAAAGCAAAGGCTCCATGATTGTGTGATGGGTATCCTGTAGAAGGAATTCTCCTTTAGTTATGGGCTGGACTCAAGACCCAAATGGTCACTGAGGTCTCTTCTAACTCTTGAGATTCTGGGGTTCTGTGGGAGAGACGCCAAGGCCTGTATAATAACCCCCCCAAGCCCTGTGTAGTTGCTAATACCCTCTTCTGCTTGTTGGCAACATTTGGGTCTCTTTAGGTTACTTATAGTATGTGGGCTTTTGGGAGAGCTGGTAATGGGGCAGTTCTAGGGTAACATTTTACCATCACTCCTAAAGGATCAGGGTTTCCTCCTCCAAAGATCATGCCATTGAGACCAGTTTTTCCTTTGTACAGGGTGGGCCAAAAGTCACGATGTTTTAATAACTCTTTGAAAATTTTTTTTCTCTATTTTTCACCATTTACAAGATTTGATTTTCCATATGTCATGTAAATTAATTTCCTATATATACTATATATGATGCTATGGTATAGTAAATTTAAAAAAAATAAAGGAGTTGATAAATGTTGAAACCCCTTCATGACTTTTGGCCGACCCTGTATTTCTCTCTGAGACCCTCCCTATTTTTATAGTAACTTCAGCATGGCATATGCTGTTAGCTACTTGGGGTCCAAAAACTACTTTGCTATAATATGTGGGGATCTTGGGGTACAAACTCTTAAGTGGTTGGCTAAATATTAGGGGATTAGATTGCTAAATTTTAGGGAAGAATTAAACAAATAATAAAATTATTATTTAAAGTTTTGAGTTCCAAATTTTCTCTTTCCTTCCCTCTCTCCCCTTCCCCCTCCCTGAGGAGGTAAGCAATTAGATTATAGGTTACATATGTGCAATTATATAAAACATTAGAGGGAAGAAATTTGAGGCTGGAGACCAATTAGAAGGCAATGACAGTAGTCCAGGTAGACAGCCTGTTACTCAGTTCAGTTTGACACAGCTTAACTCATCAATCACATCCAGTTTCACTTTCTAACTTCCAGTCTTGCCCCTGCCCCTAGCTGAAGCCAGTGCTTTCCTGTCTCAGTATTCCTGATCTCTAAGGAAACAAGGCCTTTCCCATTTGTATTCCTCAGGCTTTCTCCTAGAGTGTAGGCCAAGCAGCCCACCCCCACCCCCTCAGCAGTAATGTGCTGACAAAACTCCCCTTGAATGTTTCCATTTACTTGACATTGTGCCTGCCCTGCCCTCTCCCTGCTCCCCCACCCCTACCAGTTCTCTTTTTTTGTTTTGTTTTGTTTGTTTGTTTGTTTTTAGTGAGGCAATTGGGGTTAAATGACTTGCCCAGGGTCACACAGCTAGTAAGTGTGTGTTAAGTGTCTGAGGCCAGATTTGAACTCAGGTACTCCTGACTCCAGGGCCCGTGCTCTATCCACTGCGCCACCTAGCTGCCCCCACCTACCAGTTCTTTTGATTGTGTCCTTGACCCAATCTTGTGCTTGCCTCCATTCTTAAAGTTAATTCATTGTTATCTTTCTTCTGCTCACTATAGCTTCTCCATTTCCAATCAAAGCACCTTGCTCTCTGATTCCCATATTCTCACAGCAGCTTCTTCTCTCCTTTTTGGAATCCTCTTTTTATCCTCTCTGTAGTAGAATCTTTCAGAATACCTGTGAAATGGTTCTTATCTACTTTCACTTCATACTTCAAAGATCAATAGGTCAATCCACAAGCATTTCTTAAGTACTTACTGTGCTAGGGTTGGGAGATGGCGGGCAAGTGAAACATTCCCTGTCCTTGAGGAGCTAACACGGTAATGGGAGACTACATCCATCCATTTCTCTCTCTCTATACACATATGTGTATATAAAACACATACAAAACCACTCTTAGGTGGTAACCTTGGCAGGAGGAAGGCACCAGCTCCTGGAGACAAAGAAAGGCCTCATGCAGAAGGTCCGACTTGAATTGAGTTTGAAGGAAATCTTGGATTCTGTGGGTCAGAGATGAGGAGAGAAAACATTCCAGGCCTAAGGAAAGGCACGGAGTCAGGAGCGAGTCGAGTCATGTGTGAGGATCAGGGAAAAGGCCAAAAAGGCTGGATGGGACTGAGGGCTTTGAATGCCAAACCGAAGGGTGTCTGTTTGGTCCTCTAGGTAACAGGAGCCGACTAGAGTTTAAGCAGAAGAGTGACATTAGGAAAAGCATTCTGGAGGCCACATGGAGCTATGGGTTAGAGTGGGGAGAAATCTGAGGCTGGGAGGCCATTCACTCTTAGGGAGCTACTGCAGTAGCTCAGGTGAAAGGTGATGGACACATTAGGGTAACATTGAGTTGAGTGACAACTCAGCTTTCCCTGCTGAAAGAGATCAAGGCTGAAGAGGCTCATCACTTAGTGATGGTCAGCCTTGTGGTGAAGCACCTTTTCCCAGGTAGCACCTGTGATGCTCACGTGATAGCTGCCCTGTCTGTCACTGGAAGCATTGCTGTTCTCAGAGCCTCTTTACCTTGGTCTGATGTGCTCCTGCCCCTATTCTACACACAAAGCCTTTGAGAGCTTAGGGTTTGTTCCACACTGTGAGGATGAATCAAAGAAGAACACATGAGCACAATCCAAACCCTACAACCTTAAAAGTCACTGAGTCTAACCCTGCCCCCTTTTTTTTTTTTAGGCAATGGGGGTTAAGTGACTTGCCCAGGGTCACACAGCTAGTAAGTGTCAAGTGTCTGAGGCCAGATTTGAACTCAGGTCCTCCTGAATCTGGGGCTGGTGCTTTATCCGCTGTGCCACCTAGCTGCCCCCTAGCCCTTTCTCTTTCCTTTTACAGAAGATTGAGGCTCAGAGAGATTAACTACCTTGCCCAAGCTCATGTAGGTGGTAGTAGTAGTAGTAGTAGTAGTAGTAGTAGTAGTAGTAGTAGCAGTAGTAGTAGTAGTAGAAAGCCAGAATTTGAACTCAGCTCCTTTCACTTTAAATTCAGTGCTTGCTTTTTCCATAACACTGTGCTAGTTGTTTGTGCCTCAGCTAGCCCAAGGACACATTGAGATTCTCATGTATTTGTGGGAGGAGAGGATTTTTTTTTCCATAGTACTGCCTTGGGACCTGGAGTGGGTTTCTGATTCAGGAAAGTGGGTATCTAATAACTTGCCTCGCTGTTTTCCTCTTCAGAGATATAGCTTTAGTTCTCCTGATGCCCTCAGATGTAGAACTCTCTTGGCTCTTAAATCTTCCTGGTCTCTGCCTGCAATGTCAATCCAAAGGGAAGCTGGGAGCTGACTCTCTAGGCTCTGTGCATCAGGGTGGGGATGTTGGTGATGTCATCTGGCAGGGGATGTAGGAGTGCTAGGAAATGCAAAGGTTCTAGAAAAGAGGGTGCTGGGGCAGCTAGGTGGTGCAGTGTATAGAGCACTGGCCCTGGATCCAGGAGGACCTGAGTTCAAATCTGGTCTCAGACACTTAACAATTACTAGCTGTGTGACCCTGGGTAAGTCACTTAACCCCAATTGCCTCACAAAAAAAAAAAAAAGAAAAGAAAAGAAAAAATAAAAGAGGGTGCTTCATGGAGAGAAAACAGAGACCCAGGATCTGGGCTGAGACGTTGTGATGGGGAGGGGTGGGGTTGGCCAGAAAAGGGGAGGCTGTTACCTAATGAACTGCCCAGGTTCTTCTGAAGGATCAGTATCCTTCTGTCTAGAATGTTTCTGAGGCTTACCTCCCAGGCTCCCAGGCTCCCAGACTACCAAGGGCATCTGACTATTTGTGGGGGAATGCTGCTTGAAGTACAGTTAGTTATTCAACAAACACCCACTAAGTGTCAAGCACTGTGATAAGTGCAGGCTTACAGAATGAAGTCCATCACACTTGGGTTGTTAGAGAATATAGAAAGTCAACTTAACAAATATATTTTTTCTTTTCTTTTTTTAAAATTTAATTTGATTTTATTTTTAAAAAATTTTCTGATTACATGTAAAGATATTTTTTGAGTTCCAAATTTTTCTTCCACCCTCCCTTCCTTCCCCACTCCTGAAGCCAGCAACCAATCAGATATAGGTTATACATTACAATCATGTTAAACATATTTCCACATTAGTTGTGTTGTAAGAGAAGAATTAGAACAAAAGGGGAAAAAAGCACAGGAAAAAATAAACAACAACATCATGAGTCTTTTGGTATTATCTTGCATCATTGTATTGTATAGAAGACCTAAATCACAGCTGATTATCATGCAATGTTGTTGATACTGTGTACAGTGTTCTCTTGGTTCTGCTCATTTCACTCAGCATCAATTCATCTAAGTCTTTCCAGCTTCTTCTGAAATCTGTTTATCATTTCTTACAGCACAGTAGTATTCCATTATGATCATATACTACCACTTGACCACTTGTTTAGCCATTACCCAATTGATGGGCATCCCCCCAATTTCCAGTTCTTTGCCAAACAAATATTTTTTAAAGCACTTAATAGAAATCAAAGATACTGTTCTAGGCTTTGGATGTAGATACAACAAAGACCCTGTCCTGTAGGAACCTAGAATCTATTAGGGGAGGAAAGATGTATATAAAAAGTGTGATACGAAAGGAGAAATCCAGGTAAAGGACTTCTGAGAAACTTGGGGGAGAGATCACTTTACCCAGGTTCTGTGTGTGTGTGTGTGTGTGTGTGTGTGTGTGTGTGTGTGTGTGTGTGTATGCATGCACGTGGGTATATCTGTGTGGTGTTGGGAAAGGTTCCAAGGAAGTATCCCTTGAGTTGGGCCTTGAAGGAAGGGAGGGCCTTCAGAAGGTAGAGAACACTGGGGGGGGGGGTTTATTCCTCTCATGAGCAAAGGCTCAGAGAGCCTGGGTGTGCATGTGGGTTTAAGGGTAGGGGAGGTGACTGTTGGTCTGGGACAGGTGAAAGGGCAGCCTGTCTAGAGTCGGGGGATGGATTAAAAATGACTACTGAGGGATATTTATAGCCCGAGAAGTCCTTGATAAGTACAAGAAGAGTGTGTGCTTGTTTTTGGCAACCAACATTGACAGTGCTTTGAAGAGATGGTGGGGCAGGCAGTGGGGAGAATACCACTACCACCACCACCACCATAGTAATGGGAATAATAACAAGATTTGAAAATGCTTTACCAATATGATCTCATCTGATCTGCACAACAACCCTGGGAGGTTGGCACTCTTATCCCCATTTTATGGGTGAGGACATTGAGGCACATAGAGGTGAAATGACTTGCCCAGGGTCACATAGCTAGTGAATATCTCAAGAAAGATTTGAACTCAGGTCTTCCTGACTCTAAGACCAATGCTCTATGTACTGTGACATGTCTGGTTAGCTGACTTATGGCTGGTTTTGGCCAAGACCCCCGAACTCTGTTGACCAGTCCAATCCTCAGCATTAAGCCAGACAGAGAGAAGGAAGGCAGGGTGAGGCCTGCTGAAAGGCTCTCTAGAAAAGGGAGGTGGTGGGGAGTGGGATGGCTCCCCAATTCTATTCTCATGCTATTAAAGTGGAGCATTGACTTCAGGGGAGGTGTAATGTTGGCCTTGGTGAAGAGAATACCTAGCTCTTGGCACCGGTTGCTGGAAAGCAAGGGGATTGGGCTGAGAGGGTCTGGGAAGGGTGGTCCATTCCCTAAGGCCTGGTGAAGGTAGAGATGGTGTGTCCATGGGACCAGCTCTTGGCTCTTCCCCAGGGGTAGGGATGGGAGACATATGGCTGGGTGGGAGGGAGCAAGGAAAATGCTGATCCCAAGCTTGGGCTGGGGTGGCAGGGCCTTGGCCTGACATGCACTTCCTTAGAGTCACAGGTCTGAGAGCTGGAAGGGATGTTAGAGGTCGATGGAACCCACTCATTTTACATGAGGAAATGGAGGACCAGAAGATAGGTCCCTGAGAGTTTCCCGCAGGCTCGAGGGTCGATGCAGACAAGAGCATATGAGGCTCGGGGTCATGAGGCGCCAAGGGTGGTGATGCCTCACATCCTCTGTGTGTATGTGTGTGTCCAAGCATGTCTCTAACTTGCAGGGTGAGGACAAGGTGTTCCGCCGTGCCCCATCCTGGAGGAAACGCTTCCGTCCACGGGACCCCCACGGAGGGATGCTCAGCACCTCAGCCGAGACCCTCCCCACCAGCTTCCGAGTCTCCACCCTGGGGCCCTTGCAGCCCCCACCGGCTCCGCCAAAGAAGATGCTGCCAGAAGGTGAGCCAGCTGCCGGGGCACAGTCAGGGTCCACGTGGGCACAGGGTATCCCCCGATGCCCAGCTCTGGGGGGTACTGGAGGTGAATGTGGGCGTGGGATCTGAGCCCTGGTCCTGCCATTCATTTCAGAAGGCTGGTTGCCAATCCCTGGCTTCCCAGTCCCCCTGCTAATGCTACACTAATGGTCTGGCCCTCAGCCCTCTCTCCCCAGTGCTTTGTCCCCGTGCCCCACCTTGCGCACTAACCCCTGCTCTGTGTGTTCTTGCTGCTTCTGACTTCTCCCAGCTGGGACATCAGGGTCACAGAGACTGGAGACCTCCACGGTTCGGACCTACTCCTGCTGAACTCCCCCCTACCTTCCCTACCCCGGGTCTGACGGGGGGTGTGCCCGTGGCTCGGGGTAAGTGGGGGTAGGCCCTATGCCAGGCTGGGAATGGGCATGTGGGGCCATCCCTACGTCTGCCCGCACGAATCCTTCCCCTGACACTTCCCCAAACAACTGGCTATCTTCTTGTTTGCCCCTTCGTGCCCACTGAGTGTAGCCGGTCCCCAAACGTCCCCCTAATCGAGCTTCTCCCAACTATACCGAGGAGTTGAGATGCCTCCTCGCACAACTGCTTTGTGCCCTCCAGGCTTGGCCCTTTCTCTCTAGCACTGGTCCGTGTACACTGCCCTGCCTGGCCATCCTCTTGCCTTTTCTGCCTTGCTTTGCTCTGGGGATGAGGGAGGTGGGAGCTGACCCTCAGAAGTGGAATGGGTGGGGGACATTTGCAGCCCTCTACCTCCCTGGAGTCCTTGGGGCTGCTCCTAACCCTGTACTCTCTCTTTCTCTCTCTCTCTGTGTCTGTCTTTCCTAGTTCATTCCCACTATCTCTACGGACACATGCTCTCCGCCTTCCGGGACTAGCCACGGCCCCAGCCGGCTCCCTCCTTGGCCTCAGGGGCCTGGCCGGCTCTATCCCTTCCTGCTTGTTCCCTTTCCAGTAGCTCCCAGTCTTGTCTGTGACTTTCCAGTTGCCCCTGGATCTCAGCATATATTCATCCTGGAGCCCTGACCCCCGTCCCCTTTGTCCGTGTGTTTCACGAGGCTTTGGTTGGGGCCTCTATGTGCCAGGCTTGGCCCTGTGGATTGGTCATTCTCAGACTGCAGGGGAGAGAAGGCAGCAAGCCCAGGGGGCTCCTTCCCCTTCATCTTCCGAATACCTGCCCCATTCCCCTGGCCCTGGAACCAGGGCCAGGCTGTGGGGTACCCACAGAGTAGTGTGCACTATGGCTCCCAGGGGGAAGAGAGCTGTGTACTCTGACTGCGCCCATTTCCTTCCTTCCTTCTGGGCAGGGTCTCCTAGGCCTAGGGAGTGTTTCTACTTAACAACTGATTTTGACACCTCGAGACAACTTCTACATTAGCAATAGTCACAGAAACTGCTCTTGGGACTTCCTGGGGGCTTAAAGGGACCTTGAAACCTTCTGAGAAGGCAGGAGAACAGACAGAGCAAAGGGCTTCCCCTAGGCTTGGGGCACGGGGAGAGGGAAAGAGCAGGACTGTTTCCACCACCAAAATAGGTTTGGGCTAAGTCTCTCTGGGATCCAAGCCCCAGGCCCTGGCCAAAGAGAGTTTTCAGAAGAGTGGGTTTGAGAAGCCCACCAGCTTGGGGCTGATGGGGGGGAGGAGGGCCGAGAAGAGCCGGCACACAGAACTGCAGGCCAGGTGTCCACCAACAAGGAAGCCCCTTTCTTGGGTTAGATAGCCAGGCAGATGGGAGGGGAGAGCAGACTGTCTTCCGTTAGCAATAAGTCACCCGTGGCCGTGGGAGCACTTCCCTCTCTGGCATTCCCCAGGCTCCAGCCAGCCTGCCGGGTTAATGGATTCTCGAAGAATGTCTGAGATTCACATTGGCTCTAAACATTGGGCTTGGGGAGAGGAGCAGGCGAGGACTCTGCTCCACTTTCCCATAACTCTTCCCAAGGGATGGAAGTAGGAAGTGGGGGGCAGGAAAAGAAAGAAGAGATGAACTTCTCTGAAGACGATGACTCCCCTTGTACCCTTTGGGGCCCAGAATCTGACGGACTCCGACTTTCCAATCCTCTGACTTGCCACAGATTCCTCTTTCTCTCTGCCCTGAGCCTGCTCTCGGTCCTGGGGGTGTCCCAGGAAGAGGTGTCCCTAGGAAATCATCCTCCTCCTATCCTTTCCCCACCTAGAAGTATTGCAGGTGCCTAGAGTGTGTCAGTGGCGAGTGGATGGGGAGGGGAGTTGAAAGGAGGGGCCTAGGATGGAGTTTTAGAGGAAGGAGTCAGAGATAAGGACCAGTTTCTTGGGACCTCTACAACCCACTACCCTTCCTGGGTCTCTCTCTGGAAGAGGACTGAAGTTTTATTGTTCTTCAGGTGGGCATCCTTATGGGCCTTGAAGAGCTGGAGTGCTGGTTTGTCTGCTTAACTTGTGACCTGGGCGTGGAGACCAGGCAGACTGAGGTGGCAGAGCTACCTGCCGACCTGGAGGGACGATGCCCCAGAAGGGGCCCAGAGCAGTGCTAGTGCTCAGCTTGGTCCTGTGTTTGCTTTGTAATGGAAGGCAGAGGAATGCCCAACCACTGTCTGCCTGCACCGGCACTTCTGGGGAACGGATGAGCTGGTTCCTTCAGAGGTTTAAGGGAGTGGGAAAGAATCTTGTGATGTCGGTTCTCTTGAAAGGCTTTCACCTGCCCTTTGGGTGTGCTCCCATGGTGCCTGCTCCCTTCCTACCAGGCTGACGGAGATGGTGGAGCTGGAATTTTTAATCAGGAAATGAGTTGGAAGACTAGGCTGAGGGAAGAAATTTGGTTACAAGACCAGACTTTTGGGTCATCAAGTATGAGATGTTAAGATCCTGGGATTGGGCATCTAGGATCGTGGGGACTGCAGTGCCATTTGAGTCCTTTAAAGGACTTAATTGTTTTTCTTTTGTAAACATCCCGCTAAATGGATTGTACTGAATGAGAGACCAGGCCAACAGCTGCAGCTCTAGCCCCACCTCCCTAGGACCTTAATGCTGACCTGCCCAGGCTGGCCAGATCACAGGGCAGAAGCTAGAGAGATATAATCCATCCTTCCAAGGGCTGTTGGGAAGTAGGGGGACCTGTGTCACACCGTGGCAGTGGGGTGTTGTCTCAGTGTACCTTGCCTAAGGCTCAATATGTTCTGTTTTTTTAATTTGGAGAGTCACTAGTGACCCCAGCCCCCCTCACCAGCCTCCTCTGTCTTGTCAGGTCCTCTTTCCTCAGTACTGTATCAGATCACTGCATCAGGAATGGGTGTGCAACGCCCCTCTGTGTGTGTGTGTATGTGTGTGTGTGTATGTGCGTGTGTGGCAGGGGTGTGTATGTAACAATAAACAACCCGGTTTTAAAACAATGTATACATTGCCTCTGGTCCTCTTGAATGCCGATGTTCTTCTGGGTTTAGAGCTCCTTGGATGCCGCTCCTGGCGTGAAGTTCAGCTAGTAAAAAATAAGTCTTTTTATTCGATCAAGAACCTGCTTGTCTGTGGCTGCCCCCTCAGTCTCTCAGGAGAGAAGGCTGGGGACAGGGGGGAGGGACAGAACCAGGAAGCATCCTGAGGCAGAAGGTAACCAGTACCTGCCATCTACGTGCAGGACAAACTGAAGATCACAGCATCAAGCGGCAGTGGGGAGGGACTGACTGAAGCTGGATCTCAGGAAAACTTGCCTGTTGGCCAGGATTGTGAGGCCCCACATCAGGTTACCCTGAGAGCAGGTGCAACATCCCGTTTCTCCAAGAATGTGAGAACTCCATGGCTCTTACCCTTCGTCAGGGAAGCTTAGGGTTCAGCATAGTCAGTAGCTGGGAGGCTGTTGGCTGGATGGTCTTTGGCACAATCAAGTAACCCAGTGAGTCTGTGCCTTTCCTTTCCTGGAGTTTCCTCCTTGTAAAAGAGGAGAAATTGAGGAACAGAAGGGAAAGGGGATGGGCTTCTGTGATATTCCACAGAAGCCTGGACAAGAACTCAGGAGCCTTACCTTCCAGACAACCCCCCCAGGCCCCAGAGCATGATGCAGATTTGCACAGAGGACTCACTCCATCTAGGTGGATAAAGCATTAGGGATCCAAGTTTATCTGCAGTCATTTGCATGCAATTTACATAACCTACCAGTTAAATTGTCATTTCCATTCCTCTGATCAGCGTCATATTTGATTCTTCTCCATTTCTTCTCATCCTCCCACTCATCCACCCTCAGCTTTCCATCCACCAGATACATATGACAAGGGAAGAAGAGATGTACCGGGCTGGGGGATGGGCCAACCTGCAGACAGCTCCTATGTAAACTAGGGGTGATAATCATATTACCGACCTCCCAGGGCTGTTGTGAGCATTGGATGAGGTGATATAGGTAAAGCTGTTGGAAAATCTGCTCCAGCAACGGAACCCAGGGTGATTATTACTACCTTAGGATCCACTCACCTGCCGTGGGTGCCCAAGATCTCTGGACACTTGCCCCTCCCCCTTTTCCCCCCAGACCCCAGATACAGTTGGGTTTAGCAAGGGATTTATTTACAAAGTAAGAGTCAAATTTGCAAGCATATATGAGGACACATGAAATCAGAGTGCTCAGCAATTAATTGATCACTTCCTAATCTGAATTAATATCTATTCTCAACCCTGTCTAGCACCGGGCCCAGCCTTTTTTGTTGGGGAGAAGCATTCCTCTCTCTTTTCCTCAGATCTCTTGGCAGACTCTTCTTTGGAGAAAGAACCAATGACATCCATTCCACCCCTCCCCCATCCATGAGTCAGCAAGGAGTCCACTCCCTATATACCTGAGAATAAAAGTCACACCTGCCTATCTCCTATGGTTATGCAATTTTTCCACTTCAAATGTCATCTTGTCACAAGTGCTTAGTTCCAATGTGTGGTACAGATGAGTGCCACAGGAGGCAGAGATACTCCTGGGGGCTGGGGCAGCAGGGGAAAGCTTTATGAAGGAGATGAGAACTAACATGGGTCCTGAAGGATAAGTAGGATTGGACTTTGGGGTCATGAAGTGGTTCTCAGGCTTTTTGGTCTTTGGATCTCTTTACACTCTGAAAAATGATTGAGGACTCCCCAGAGGGCTTTTGTTTACGTGGGTCATATCTATTCATATAGGCTGTTTTAGAAATTAAAACATCTTCATATGATCACAAAAATAATTTTGACTTTGATGACTCCCAGAATTGTCTTGGAGGCCTCCAGGAGTGCCCAGATCATAGTTTGAAAACTGCTGGTCTAGTGGGAAGAGAAGACTGGCCATCTGGAAGTGACTGTCTTGACTCAAATCCCATCTCCAACACTTTACTTGCTCACTAACATGTCTGAGCCCCAGTTGCCTTATCCTTGAAATGATAGGGTTGGACTATGTGATCTTTAAAGTCCCAGCTCTAAATCATATGAGTCAATGAAAATGTTGGGGGACAGCTGTGGCATCCAGAACCCACCACTGTTCCCAAGGCAGTCTGACAAGGGCAGAGTCTAATGGGACTAGCAGCTCCCAAGCCCTGGAGGCTCTCACTGCAGTTCCCAAGATCCCAGGTCATGTCGTCTTCTTCTTTTTTTTTTAAAAATTAATTAATTTATTTTTTGTGGGGCAACAGGTGTTAAGTGACTTGCCCAGGGTCACACAGCTAGTAAGTGTCAAGTGTCTGAGCCCGGATTTGAACTCAGGTCTTCCTGAATCCAGGCCGGTGCTTTATCCACTGTACCACCTAGCTGCCCTCACATGTCTTTTTGGCTGCCGTCAGGTTGGGGGTCACCAAAACCTCCATATCCTTTTTGGACAAACTACCATCTAGCCACGCCTCCCTAGGCTTGTCCTTGTGAGGTTGATTTTCTGAACCCAACTGGAAGATTTACATTAATTTTTATTAAATTCTGTCTCATTAGATTTAGCCCAATGACTTAGGCTGTCAAGATCTTTTTGGATCCTAACTGACATCTGGTGTGTTAGCTACTTCTCCTCTACACTCCCTTGGAGATCCCCTTCCAGGCAGATGTTGACCAGGCTCAATGTTGAGTCAGGTCATTCAACCAGTACTGAGTCATCTAAATGTATTATCCAGAAGATCCAAGTTCAGATTCTACCTCAGACACTGACTGGCTGTTACTCTTGGCAAGTCACCTAACTTCTCTGTGACTTGGTTACCTCATCTGTAAAATGGAAATAATAATAATAGCACCCACTCCCAGAGTTGTGAGGATCAAATAAAGTAATATTAGCAAATCGCTTTGCAAATATCAAAGTCCTACAAAAGTACATAAGAATAATATGAGATTTTAATAAATTAAAAACCAATAATAGTCCCGAAGAAAAGATAATGAAAGAGATTTCCCTTTTCATAGCAGAGATATGAAGTGAAACATTATATACACTGTCAGATGTAACCACTGTGTTGGATATGTTCACTTATATAACCCTATGTTGGGCCACTTGACACTTAATTTAAAAAAAATAATACATCATATTACAGTGAAAAGAGCCTACTTTTGGAGTTAGAGCACCTCAGCTGAGTGGCACAACTGATTGTGTGCCAGGCCTGGAGTCAGGAGGACCTGAGTTCAAATTTGGTCTCAGAAAATTATTAGCTGTGTGACCCTGACCAAGTCACTTGACCTCTGCCCGCCCAAGCTTCTGCATCTGTTAAATGGGGATAACAACACCCTCCTCCCTCCCTGGGTTGTTGTATGCATTAAATGACATAATATTCAGCATCCCCCCAATTTGCCCAGTTAAATAACCCTATTAGAAAAAGGAAATAGCATCTGTCTGCCTGTTCTTGTTGAGGCCACACTGGCTGGCTCTTTGTGATCATTGCTTCCCTTCTGGATGCTCACAAACTATCTTTTTAATGATTTCATTCTAGAACTTTCCCAGGAACTGGATCAGACTCACTGGACTATAGTTCGTGGACTCTTCCCTTTCCTGAAACCATAACCTTTGCTATTCTCTGGTCCTATAGTTCATTCACAGTTCTCACCAACCTTTGAAATATCATGGAAAGTGCAGCTGTGATCGATCAGCTCTGCCAGTTCTTCTAGTAACCTAGAAGTTCACCTGGCCTCAGTAAGTTTAATTGATTAAGGGCAGCTTGGTACTCCCCTAGTACAGGATCTCTTTGCTCATCCGGGATATCAACTCCCCATTTACCATTTTTGTTCTAGATTTTCCTGTTCCAAGGGCATTCTTCTCAGCAGAGAAAATAGGAGCAAAATAAGGAGTTTTTCCACCCTGGATCAGTCATCCATTACCCTTGTTTCTCCTATCCTGAGCTGTGGTCTAACCTTTCTTTGATCCTCCTATCTCCTTCAGTATAACTAACATGTCAGCCTCTGTTGTCCATAGTTTTACTCATTAGCCTTGGTTTGTTCTGAGCTTCGGCATTCCTGGCACTACCCTTATAGAGCACTTCTGCATATACCTTAAAACAAATCTAGGTTGGGTGGGGCATTCATATCAGTCTCTTCAGATAGTTCACATTTTTCCTCCTCAAGGGAATGATTTACCTTTGTAGCCTCATCATTTCATGGTTGAGATCTTCCCTCCCTCCTGGTGTATCATCTTAGTAGAATTTTAATTCATGGTGTCCTTTCCCCCATCACTTTAAAAATGGCCGTCCTCAGATCTGGGGAGGCACGTCTGACTTTGCCACGTTTTCCTTTCCATTTCTGTTACAAACTTGAGGAAGGCGTGGCTTCTCCTCCCCAAGTTCCTCATCATTTCTGTCTATGAGTGAGAATCAGATCCAGAATAAATAGGATTCCCCTGGGTTGCTTCCTTCCCCTTTCGAAGGATGGAATTGTCACGAAGGAAAGTCAAGCCATTCATTCTCTGCCACTGTGCTTTATTCTTCCTGACTCCAGGTCCATCACCCCATCCCATGTACCATTCAGCTGCCACGGAGTCTGGCTCTTTCCCAAGCCATCTTCCACGCCGCTGCCAAAATAATCTTCCTAGAGCACAAGGCCCCTTTTCCTTTTTTCCTCAAGAACCTGCAGAGGCTGCCTTTAGGATAAAATTCAGCCTCTTCAGATTGGCATTTAAATAAAGCCTTTTACCATTTGGCTTCTGCCTACTTTTCCAGGCTGGTTGCACATTACTCCTCTTCATGCATGCCACGTTCCAGCCAAACTAGGCTATTGTATATTTCCTGAACTTGGCATTCTGAGCCCCCAAATATAGTACCCACTGTTTTTTCCAGACATTTTATATCATTCCTCTTCATATGTTCATCTTTCTAGCCAACAGATCTTCTAACTATTCAGCAATTTCAACATTCCAACTCCAACTTTCCTTTGTGCTTTTGAAATTGTTTTTCAAAGGCAGCTTGGGGCTGCACCTTCCCCCCAACTGCCCCCCCCAAACCCTAGATTGCACTTCCTCCTCGTCTCCACCTTTTTAGAGTCCCCAGCTTTCTTCAAGCTTCAACACACATGGCATCTCCTAGGGCAAGTGTTTCCTGACCCTCTGGTCCTTTGTCCTTTTTTTTTGGTGAGGCTTTGGGGTTGTGACTTGCCCAGGGTCACACAGCTAGTAAGTGTCAAGTGTCTGAGGCTGGATTTGAACTCAGGTCCTCCTGAATCCAGGGCCAGTGCTCTGTCCACTGCGCCACCTAGCTGCCCCAGTATTTTGTCCTTTTCAGATTATCATGAATATTTTTATCTGTCTATATGTTGTCCCCCCCAGTAGACTGTAGATTCCTTGTCTTAGGCACCTAGTACAGTACTTTGCACTTAATGAATTTTTATCGAATTGGATTGGATAACCAATGTGAGGCTTGGAGAGGCAATATCATTTACCCTAGGTCACAGAGTTATTTACTTCCATGCTGGACCTCAGGCTGGGAAATACAGGGTGTATAGTTCACATAGGATTGTGATCTAGGTTACTGAGATAACACATGTCATCATTTACTGAGGAGTAGTAAATATTAATAAAATAAGAAGATGAATGATTACACCTGAGGACATCAGTATAAATATGGCTATAATTAATGCATTTCTTAGTATCTGATATTTATGGGCCATTAGCCCTGTTGCCAATGTGACTTATTACTGGAAAGTAATAAACTTCCTTTTAATAGTCTATAATTCATGTTAGTCCCAAAGGAGTCAGAGAGAGAGAGAGAGAGAGTGAGAGAGCGAGAGAGATTGTGTGTGTGTGTGTGTGTGTGTGTGTGTGTGTGTGTGTGTTGTTGATGGTGGTGGTGGTGGTGGCTATTAAAGAAACTCAAATTCTGGCTAATGTCAATTCCCCAGTAAATTGTGACATTATCTCCTAAGCCCTGTCTGGCCCATTTTAACGCTGGTTGATGAGTTGGAGTTTTCTACGATTTCATCTAATCTCTGAAAAACTAACAACCTCAAAAGCAAGAAAACCTTTGCTACCCTTTCAATAACTACTCTTTGTCTCCTTCAGCTGTTGGGTTAATGGCAAAGATCAGTACATCTCGTATCTTTGAGCTGAGAGAGAGGTAAGGGAAGAGCTGTGTCTCTGTACTGAAAGGCAAGTGAACACGTGATCATCTCCAGCCCTTACTTATAATCACTCTCCATCTCCCTAGAGGATGCCTGGACCTTTTCTCTTGGGGTTATGGGAAGCCAAGAGAAGAATGAAAGTAAGGGTGTGGGGGAGAAGGCACTTTGAATCCAACCTCACTCCTTTGGCTATGAGGCATAGTGCTAAGAACGTGTACAGAATGGAGTGACTGTGTCACTGCCCTGTTCTATCCTTTATCCATATTGGGATTACCTGCAGTATAAAGTACAGTCTTCAGCCTGACATTTTAAGCCCTCATGTATGTATGTATGCATGTATGCACACATGCACATATATGTATGAATATATGCATGTATGTGTATATATTTTATACCATAATGTATATAATGTTAATAATATATTAATAATAGGAATATATAATAAATAATTCCCACTGTCCTTTCCTAAACATTTGATATTGTTCCCTTTCATACGTTCATCATTCCAGCCTAACATGTACTTGCTATTTACCAATTTTGACATTTCCTCTCCAGCCTTCATGGCTTTGAATGGGCAGTTCTCCCATATCTGGAATGAATTTCCTTCTCATTTCACCTCTTAGATGCCCTTTGAGTCTCAGCTTCAGTGCCATCTCCTTCACAAAGTCTATGTGATCCCCATTCCCACTCCCTTGGGTTTTAGTATCCCACCTTTAAATGACCTC
The DNA here is from genome assembly GCF_019393635.1 of Dromiciops gliroides. Lineage (NCBI taxonomy): Eukaryota > Metazoa > Chordata > Mammalia > Microbiotheria > Microbiotheriidae > Dromiciops > Dromiciops gliroides. The sequence continues at coordinate 101,281,247 of NC_057864.1, forward strand.
AAGGTCCCTTAGACCTGTGTATGTGTTGTGTCCCCACTCCCCCTAACCCCACTCCCAGGAGAATGAAAACTCCTTGAGCTAAGAGACTGTTTTGTTTTTACACTTGTTCGTCTGATGCTTCACATAGTTCCTTGCACATGGTAGACATTTAATAAATGTTTGTTGAGTTGGAATGAGTTAGGGAGTGGATGGGAGTGGCATGCCATGGAATGTAATGGAATATATTGGAGGCGAATATTTGTCAGGCACACACCCTAGTGCCCTTCATTGTTTTGTCTGAAACCTTTGCCAGGCTTTCCCAGAGAGCATTGAATTATAGCTGTGGCTATAGAACCCCCTGTCATGACTTTATCTCCTAGTGACCTTATGAAGATTGATGCCACTAATCTTTCCCCTTCTCCCAAACTCCTTCTTACCCCTCCCTTCCCTACCCTATTGCTGGAAACCCCACCCATGGGAATGCAGCCAGAAAGGGAAAGGGGAATGGGGACTATTGGTACCCTCTCCACTCCTTCCTCCACGGTTGTGTTCTTCAAATAGCTAGATTTTTATTCATTTTTATTTTTTAAAAAAAGGAAATCTAAATAAGTTAGCAAAAAAAAAATACAAAACAATGGCAAAACCACACAAAGCTTAGTACAAAAACAAAAACAAAACCCAACAACCCTCAAGATCCCTACCACCATTTCCACCTCCCCCCAGCCTCCCCCAACCCCATTCCCAGGAGCCCCTGACTTTCGTGCAAGGAGACACTGGTCAAATATCCACTTTACAAAAACAAAACAAAGCAAAACAAATCAGCACTGGGAGTATCCCAATAATAGCTTGGCCCCCAGGCATGCCTGGATAGAGCATTTCCTTTAACTAGGGTGGGCCCAGCCCAGCCCCTGGATTCTAGGAGAGATAGAGCACACGGACCACATAGCCCAGGCTCCTATCCCTATCACTCAAATTTTTTTTTTTTTTGGGAGGGGGGGGTGGTAAGACAGTGAGGCATTTTGGAAAGGGGCAGCTACTGAGCTGGTGTTCTTCCAGCCCTGGTTGACATGCAGGAGAGGGCACCCCAAATTCCCTGATTTCTCTCCCTGGAGAGAAGGGAGCTGAAAAACCCAGCCGAATGGAGAAGATGCTTCCCTCTAAGGTCTGTGACTCAACCTCTTAGAGATATGAGAAAGTCTGTGAGATTTGGTAGCTCCAGTGGGTGGCCTCCTGGCATTGGAACATCTGAGGCCGTGAAATCCCTACTTTGGAGGCAGTGGTATCTGTGGCCCTGGCCTCCTTGGAGAGCTTCCCCCCACTTCATAGGCCGCCTCAGTTCGGTATGGCTTCATCTGGGAAGGCTGCAGAAACATCTTCCACTGTGATGCTGTCCACAATGGAAGTGAGGGAGTGCAGGTTGTGGGCATCTGAGGCGTCATCTGGGAGCAGATGGTCTGGGGTGGGGAGGAGAATGTACAGTATTAGCTGGAGGTTGGGGGCAGAGTGAGACTTGGAGCCCAGAAAAGGGGAATAACCATATCAGAGTCATGGAACAAGATGGAATATTTGAGATAAGAAGTGTAACTAGACCCCAGTAGTCCTTGCCCTAAATGTGCAATGTCCATGTGTTAATGTGAATGTGTGTGGATTTGTAAACAGGCTTGATTTAGCAGTCCCCAGAGATCCCTGAGGCAAGTACACTTTTGCCTTGGGAAAGGTCCAAAGACTAGTGGGGCAATAAGGAGGGGGGGTGGAAAGGGGGAGAAAGGACATGAATCTTTCTTCTGACCAGCCTTAGTGTTTGCTTGGGGGTAGGGATGACCAGAGTCCAAGGAACAGAGCAAATCAGGTTGAGATACAAAAAGTGTGATGGAAACTGGGACTGTAAGGTGTGCAAGCAGAAAGCGGTATCTGTCTTCTCCCAGAGAAGAGGGGCTTTAGGACAAGGCTGGGTAATTCAGAACTTACCCCCAGGGTTGCTGCTGAACTCCAGTGTAGTACCCCACTCAGGACTGCAGGAGGCACTGTGGGAGCTGCATTCACTGGGCACCTGTTAGATGAGGTCGGGGGCAAGGTGAGGGGACCCCAAGGATAGAAAACACTCCAATTCCCCAAGGTTTCTTTCTCCCTTTTTACTATCCCGGAAGAACCAGAACTAGAATCCCATTGTCCGTGGCTCAGGCTAGAGAATCCCGTGTGTCAGGGAAAATGCTCAGAGGACCCAAGCCCAGTTAACGCTCTACAGGTCGCAATGACTAGTTTGGACTCTTCCTATCCTCAGTCTGCACTCTCTGCAAAGACGGCCTCTGCTTGTCTGGGAACCCAGGATGGAATGCTCACTGTAGGCGTCTTTAGTCAGCACCCTTCCCGTGGTTCTCATCCCTCCATCCTTACGGCTTTGGTGCCAGGGTGGTGGTGATAGTCAGCATGGGGAGGGAGAGCCCTTCCCTGGGAACCTGGGGGTGTTTTCCCTCTGCTCAGCAGTAACTTCCGGGTCCTTCTTACTCTCTGGACTGGGGCAGAGCAGTCTGGGGCCCCATGAGCTTTTCCCAGACCACTGACACCACAATCCCTTGTTAAATGCTCAAACCAATATGCCTGGCTCCATCTCCACCAGGCAAACTCAAGTTCTCACTCCCAGCCATCCTTTCAGTCTCTCTCTGCCAAGGTCTTTCCTCGCACCAATCTAGAATGCCTTATTGCCTTTAACCCTGATCTGGGGCTCACCCACTTAGACCTAATGTCATTCTGTCCAATTCCCCCTTCACTCAACCCCAGATCTGCCTCATGGGGGCCTCTTGAAACACCCACTCAGATTAAGGATGGGAACTGAGTGGGGAATGCATGCAGAACCTCAGTGGCTCCCCTCAAGCATCTTCCTGTCCTTGCTACCTGACTACCTTCCCTCCCATTGCAAACTGCCCCACCCCTGTTTTTGGAACTCAAGTCCACCCTCATGCCACAGAGGCCCTTGAACGGGAGCCAGGGGCTGCCACTTACCCCAGGCTGGGGCCCCGCAGTGCGGTAGCAGGCCAGGTCGCGCTCCTCCTGGTTGAGGGAGCTGAGCAGTGTCTGGAGGCGCTCGATATATTGGATGGCGCTGCGCAGGATCTCCACCTTGGGCAGCCGCTGGTTGGGGTTGAGCAGGGTGCTCCTCTTGAGGGCCTCAAAGGCCTCATTGACCTTCCTGAGTCTGCGCTTCTCCCTCAGGGTCGCTGCCCGCCGTCGGTCCACAGACACCGTTTTGCGCTTGCACACCTTACAGGCCCAGGGCAAGCACTGGCCCGGGCAGTGTTCTGTGGCCCCAGAGCCCTTCTCCTCCAGTGGCACCCGGCTGTCGGGGCCCAGGCCAAGGTCAGCTCGCTCGTAGCTGGGGGGCTCGAAGCCCGGGAGCCGGACAGGCAGGTAGTTTTCAGTCTCATAGAAGCGGGGCTCGGGGTAGAAGTAGGGGGAAGTCTCGTAGAGCTCCATGGGGTAGGGAGATGTTTGCTCTTGCCACCAGCCCCCGGGCTCCTGCAAACCCTCAAACCCCTCACGCCAACTGCCGGGTGCCATTTAAACCCTTCCCGCTGGCATGGAATCAGAGATAAATATAGCCGACCCCTTGGAAACCTGAGCCTCCCTCTAAGCTGTTGCTGCACATCAAGACATTTACAGTGGATTAGATGTGATTCCCCCTTCCCTCTCAACCCCTCCCTGCTTTTGGCCCCCCCTGTCCCCTACTCCAGGCCAGCCTGCCCCAAGCAGGTCCAGTGGCTCCTGTGCACGGGGAGGGAGGCCGCTGGGTGTAATTTGATTAGTTTTCGTTTCTCTGAAGCCCCTGTGGGCCAGGGGAGGCGGGGGGAGGCTGCACAGCATTCTTTCCTCATCTGCTCCTTTCAATTATGCCTAGCCGGGCAGCCTGGCCCCCCTGGGTCCCTGAGGCGGCAAGACAGAGAGGAGAGGGGGTGGGCTCTGCTTGGAAGGGACCTTGAGAGGTCATCCCACCCACACCTCTGTTTTCCAACGGAAGCTCATGTAAACATCCCAATCTCATGAGACTCCGTCCTGGTGGTAAAGACTCCAGCCTAGGAAAGGAGATTCTCTAACTTGTCTATGCTTCTCTGCATGACCTTGAGCAAGTCACCTGCTCGGTCTGAGCCTCAGTTTACTCATTCGAAATATAGAGTCGAACAAGATAATCCCTAACGTCTCCCTCAGCTCTTTAGTTTTATGACATGACTCACAAGGCTTCATTGCTAGAAAGTTCTTCCTTATGTCTAACCCTTTTGTTGGAATGTGAACCCCATAGTTTCGATAGGTTCTCAGAGGGACGTGGAAGCTAGCTGTCTGTATGTGGACAGACTAGTCATGGAAATAGCTCCCACTTTTCTTCCCCAGAATGTCTCGGACATCCTCCCCTGTCTCTTGTCTGGGGGTGTACTTTAAGGCACGGGGGTGGGGTGGGGGGCAGAAATGGGAGAAGGAAGCTCCTTACTCAGGGGCCCGACCTGTTTGGGCTGCAACTGATACTTGAACACAGAGTCTCAGCCCATTGTCACAAGTGTCAGGAGGCGCTGGGGTCTGATTGTCCCCACTTATTCTGCCCCACTCTCCAGCTAGCCTGAAGCTGCCCTGTTTCCCTTCTTGATCAGGGGGATCCTCCCCCTGCCCTTCAAGGGGGCACTAGGAACAGTTCTGGCTGCAGTGTGAGGGTGGTGATTGGCAGTTTGGAGATAACAGAAAGCAAGGTCCCTTAAATCTTACCTTCTCAAAGCCATCATTGACTTTCTCAGTCAGCACCTCTGAACTCCCAGAACAGATCAGGGATGTTATAGGATCAAGAGCTGGAAGCAACCTTAAAATGCATCTAAGCCACATCCCTTATCACGTATTGTCTTTGCTCCATGGGCACTTAGCGCATTCTGCTTTGTGTTGTTAATAATCTTGCATCACTTACCATGTGGAAGAAATATTGTATCTTTACACACAGCTCCAGGGGGCTGAACCAGTATCAATCAATGGACGTTTCTTTTATTTTCTTTTTCTTTTTTGTTGAGGCAATTGGGGTTAAGTGACTTGCCCAGGGTCACACAGCTAGAAAGTGTCAAGTGTCTGAGGCTGGATTTGAACTCAGGTCCTCCTGACTCCAGGGCTGGTGCTCTATTCATTGCACCACCTAGCTGTCCTTTTAATGAAAATTTCAAGGAGGCAGAATTTTGGCCCCATGTAAGGAAAACCTTTCTAACAGAACAACGAGAGCAACCAATACCCAGGAAGAAATGACTGACTTCCCATCAGGGGTGTCATGGAGGGCATCCCTGTACTAGGTAGAGAGCTGGATGAGCCTGCAAAGTGATTTCTCAGTTCTATGGTTCTATCATTCTGTGACTCTAGTACATAAGCTTCCCAAGCACAGGACTGTCTTGTGCCTAGCACAGTTCCTGGAACATAGTAGGCACTTAATCAATGCTTATGGTTGATTCTGGCACCCTTGATGGATTGTAAGCACTGTGAAGGCAGACCATGCCTTAAGTATCTTTAGTTCTCCCAGTCCTATTGCCTTGCACATAGAGTAGAAGGTACTTAATAAGTGGTTATTGAATGAATGAATGAATGAATGAGTGAGTGAATGAATGATACATTCAAAAACTAGAGGAATCTCTCTCTCCACCCTGGCCCTCCACTGGCTGGGCAACAACTAGCCTTCACATCTCAGGCTACTCTCACAACTCCCCTTGATATATTCCACTAAGATACACACACACACACACACACACACACACACACACACACACACACACGTCCCAAACCTCCTACTTAAATAGTATTTTAAGATTTATAAAACACTTTCTTCACAAAACCCTGAGAGACAGGGAAAACAAGCATAATTTTCCTCATTTTATAGATGAAGAAACTGAGGTTTGGTGAGTTAATATGGCTTTCCCATAGTCAGTATAGGAGCTAGAATTAAAACCTGATTCTCCTGATGCCAGGCCTAAATTTATTTATTTATTTTTGGGTGGGGCAATGAGGGTTAAGTGACTTGCCCAGGGTCACACAGCTAGTAAGTGTCAAGTGTCTGAGGCCGGATTTGAACTCAGGTCCTTCTGAATCCAGGGCTGGTACTTTATCCACTGTGCCACCTAGCTGCCCCAGCCTAAATTTATTTTTAAAAATTTATTTAAAAAAAATTGTTGATATCTAAGACTAATCAGTATCATTTCCCAGTACCATCTCCCAATAAAATCCACTTTTGTAAGAAAAAAAATGCAGTTAAACAAACACTGATCTTATCCAATGGCAGATGTCTCGGTACCTGTGGCCTATCACTTCTCTACTTAGATGAGAGACATATCAATCAATCAATCAATCAGTCAATCAATGAGCACTTATTACTTACCTACTGCAAGGTATGTTTCATAATCTGTTCTATGGGGTCAACACTGGTCAGTACATTGATCCGAGCTCTGATGTCCTTTAGGGGTTTTTTCCTTTCTATTATTGAAGTCTTGGCTAGCGTTGTGTGACCCTGGGCAAATCATTTCATGTATACCTGCCTCAGTTTCCTCATCTGTAAAATGGAGTGATAATTAAAGCACCTAGCTCCCAGAGTTGTTGTTAGGATCAAATGAGATAGGATTTATAAAGTGCTTCACATAGTGCCTGGCGCATAGTAGGTGTGCTCCCTCCTTCTTCTCTCTTTTCATTACAGCACACTGCTCCTTCTGTCTTGCCTCTTCTTCTGGGGAAGCCATTCATTTTAGGTGTTGTTGTTTTTTCCCCTATGTTGGACATTCTCTTTTCATCAAAGGCTAAGGGCAAAGAACAAAAATCAATAGGTAGGAATTAGCCTCAGGGGTGTTTAGAAGCTCTGGGATAAAGTGAGCCTTCTGTCTAGGCCTCTACTCAAAGGTTTGTGGAATGAATGGAAGATAACCAGATTCTGTTCTGCCTCTGTTACTCATTTGGAAATGGGGGTATCATACAACAGCATCTGCCTCTGGTGTGCATAACTGTTCTACATGATGAGAAAGGGTTGTGAGTATGCATCTAAGGCTCTTGGGCACCATCTGAGGCAAGCTGAGGGTTTGCTGGGCTGACACTGGTGAGTGTCAGAGTTCAAGTCATAGCTCTGTGACTTATTCACTGTGTGACCTCAGACAAGTAACAACCTCTCTGGGCCTCAGTTTCTTCATCTGTGATATAAAGGGGTTGAACCATGAGTCAACAATATGGCAGCCAAAAAGGTTAATGTGAGCTTGGGCTGTATTCGGAGAGGCCTACCTCCCAGTAAGGAGGCGGTAATGACAATTCCATTGTCAATAATGGCAGGAAATGACAGTCCCCTTGGTCAGACCCTACCTGGAGTATTCAGTTCTAGACACCACAGTAGCAGAAGGGCTTAACTAGGCTCAAGAGCATCCGGAGAAGGGTAACCAGGCTAGTGAAGGGCCTTGAGTCTGTGTCACCTGAGGGTCACTTGGAGACATTGGGAATGTTTGCCTGGAGAAGTGTCAGGAGGACATGAGGGCTTTCTTCAAGTACTTGAAAAGCTCTCCTGTGTAAGATAGATTTGTTTCACTTGGCCCCAGAGGGCAGAGTGAGGAGCAAGGGGAGGAAGTCAGGAGGAAGGCTTGCTGTCAGGATTACAACCATTAGAGTTGCCCCAAAGTGGGCGAGGTTGGCCAAAGATGGTGGGCTCTTCAAACAAAGGCTACTTGACAACTTGTCTGGATGTCAGAGGTGGGGATCTTTTCTCTGATTGGACTGTACCCAATGGCTAGTGAGGTTCTTCAACTCTGAAATTGTATAACTAGAAAACCTCTGAGGTCCCTTCTAGGTCTAAATATGTGCTTAATGATGCTTCTCTATAGATCCTTCTTGGAATAATTGCATAACTAAGGAGATCAAGTTAGAAATGTTTGTACCACTGGCCTTAGGAGCACCATGTTCCCCTCAACTTCACTACCCTCTGTTCTGTTCATCCAGCACTTGCCTCTTGGTTGGCTGTTGTCCTTTATTCTCATTGAGGATCAGAATGACATCACTATGTCGTGGTCAATGTATGGTGTGTCCAACTGTGGCTGATCAGACCAATATGAGCTCAGGAGGCTCTACCATAAGCCGGGCACAAGTAGTCTATATGAACATTTGGAATGGAGATGTCCTTAAATTTGTATATCTCACATGTCTTTTGAGCTACTGCAATTTTGCTTTGTTTATAGAGCACAGTGCCATCTTGGACGTGGGCATACCATGCTGGGTGGTCTGTGCCAGTGTCTCTCATGTCTCACAATTGATTCCAAAGTTCTTCAGAGCTCTTAATTTCCTTGTATCAGTTCTTCTTCTTCTTCTTCTTCTTCTTCTTCTTCTTCTTCTTCTTCTTCTTCAAGATTGAGATTGAGTTTAGACAAACTCAGTGACTTGTTCAGGGTCACAGAAGCAGGACTCCTTGCTTGCCCTCTGGAATGCTTTATCACTCCAAGCCCAGTACACCTTCCATTATACCACCCTGTCTCTCAAGGCATGCCCACACAACTAATTCCCTCATCCCTCCAAGGAGACACAGAGAAGCATCACAACATCCCCTCTAAGGAAAAGGTGAAAAGGTATATGGCTTCATTAGAGAATAGGTGTACTAGGAAGTGAGGAAAAACAAGGACCAGCAGGAGAGTATGAGTAGGTGAATGGACCATGGAATATTGGTTAAGAAGAGATTTTCTGATGATTTTGAATGTGATTGGAATAAAATGTTCACAAACTTCAAATACTACTTCCTCTAAGAAATCTTCTGTGATTACTACCCCCCACCCCAGCCAGTCAGTAGAATAGCATCATAAGGGGCAGCTAGGTGGCGCAGTGGATTGAGCACTGGCCCTGGAATCAGGAGAACCTGAGTTCAAACCCGACCCCAGACACTTGACACTTACTATCTGTGTGACCCTGGGCAAGTCACTTAACCCTCAGTGTCCCCCTCCCCAAAAGAATAGCATAATATCCTTTCAAGGCCATAGCTAGCAGTTTGGGTGTCTGGGACAAGCTTGGGGAAGGAGGGAGAGCTTTGGGGAGAGAGTTTCTCAGGTTGCAAGGCTCTGGTGGGGAAGAATAGAGAACACAGGACTCCTCCTTGGCTGCTGCTGGGGAGGTCTCCAGGAAGAGGGTTCAGTGTAGGGCAGAGTCAGGGAGGAGCCCACATGTGGGTACAGGAAGGTCTGAGGATCCCACCTTAGGATCCATGTTCCAGTTAGATCCAGTTGCACTACTGGGTGTCCTATCCCCTAGAGAGGCTGACCTGTGGTCCCAGTTTCCCCAGCTTCCTGGAAGATGTGGGTGAGGGAAGACAGCACAGATTGGGATGGGATGTGGCAGTGGTTAATGCCCCCGACACTGGGATGTAAGACCACACCTGCAGGGCTGGGGTCTGGCTACTGGGACTTTCAGGCGGTGGTGGACTGAGCAAGGGGATAGAGGTGGTCTCGGTGCAGAGGCAGGGGCTGCAGCATGGGGGCCTAGAAGGATTATGGGACCAAGAAGACGACCGAGAGAAAGTTGTACCCTCCGTTTCATATACACAGATGTCAGGCACTGTGGGACTAAGTACTGATTGCTTCACCCTAGTTACGGCTTTGTGAAGTTTTTCCCTCTGGAGAACTCAGAGCATTTTGTTCTATGACTCTACTGGTGTTCTGTCTGTCTGCCTGCCTATCTGTATGTCTGTGTATTTATGTGTATATATATGTATATATTTTTATATATGTACATACATGTGTGTGAGACAGAGAGAGAGAGAGAGAGAGAGAGAGAGAGAGAGAGAGAGAGAGAGAGACACTTCCCTACTGGACTGTAAGCTCTGGGAGGACAAGGATAATTTCTTATCCAAACTTCCCTACCTACTGCCTGGCATGTTGATCTTCATACAGCAGATGCTTAATAAATGTTGCTTGAACTGTTGTCAGAGAAAAGCACAGACCCTCTGAGCCCATTTGACCTCATTTTGATGGTAAATTCTTCAACTAAATGGGGTGCTTGAGACACAGTCCCAAGAGCAGAGGAGAATATCAGTTTTTTGAGGGAAGGTAAAGTTTAGCTTTTGCCTTCATATCCCCAGTGCCTAACACAGTGTTTGGTACATAGTAGATACTTAATAAAAGCTCAGTGATTTGAATTCTGTCTATCCCTATTAGGCTGGGAACTTCCCCAGGATGGTGTCCGTCCCATAAGTTCTCCCATAATGCCATGCCTTCTTCATTTGGTTTTTCTCTTTGTTCTGGGCAAAGTCCTTTATCTTTTGTCACCAACTCAGCACCCTATTAATAGGAAGATCAGGGGTCATATTTACTCTGCTAATGACCCAGCTGGCTGTAAGTGGAGGGAAGTGGAGGTCCCTTAGATAATGAATGTATGTATTTGTCAGCCAGTCAATCAACAAACATTTAAGTGCCTCCTTACACTTCTGTAAGCATTCACTACCAGGCCCTGGGGATACACATACAGGGAGAGAGCCATCCCCACTCTCGAGGACCCTGCATTCTGATAGAAGTGTGTATATTTGTGTGTATATGCCTGTGTGTATGCATGTGTGGGCATATGTATGCCATGGTTCTATATGTGATTGTCCTTGTGTATACAACATTGAGGGGTCCTGTGCGACCTGATGCTTAGGCAAAGTTAGATTTCTCCCATTTCCCAGGGACCCTGTTGTAGCTTCTCCCTGCTAAAAGAGCCCAGAATATAGGAAAAAACTCTCGATTTGGTGCCTGAAGCTGGGACTCACTCTCCCCCAGGACTCGTGATTCTTCCATATCCTGCCCCACCACCCCTCGTGTTGCCCTCTGATGGATGGGAACACGTTGATGCCAAGTACAGTGCTGTCTTTGTCCTCCTCCACCACCAGCCAGGATCCATCAGCTCTAACCTGACAGCAGGGAGTCCAGCCATAATCCCTACCCCTGCTGATTTGGCTGGAAGGGCCCCTGTTGCCCGTGGCCGCCCTCCCCCCACCAAACACCCACTCCTGACCCCTCGCTTCTTCCCCTCCTCCCCCAGTAGCGTTTCTGTTAATTCCCTTTCCTTAGCTTTAACTTGATGCTATTTGCATGTTGTGTTAGGCCTCATTTGCATGGTAGATGCTAAATTTCACAATTCCCAGAAATCCCCTCCACCTGCTTCTCCTCCTCCTCGTTCTCCTCCTCCCCTCTCTTCTTCTCCCTCTTCCACCACAAAGGACTCTCAGCCCTAGCTTTCTGAAGGCCAGTATCTTTCAGCCCTACTTGGGCCCAGGTGGGCTGATCTAGCTGGGGAAAGTGCCTGGTTGAATTGGACAAATGTGCATTCCCTGTCCCAGAATGCGGGTAGAGTTGGATTCTGGATGGGGGACTGAAGAGGTTAAAGAAAGGGCCTTAAGGTGGAGATCCTGTCCCCACAGGGTTGCAAGGAATCTACCTTGAAAACATCAAAAGTAGTTTAGTTTGTAAAAGTTGTAAAGCTTGGAAAGTGGAATATTCTCTACTAACATATTCTAGTTCTCATCTTATGTGATAGAATTCAGATAGAAACAGTCTTGGGACAAGTCACTATCCTGCTATTATTCTCTTATATTTAACATTCTACAGACTATTACCTAGATGGTCAAAATTGCTTTTTGTGGTTGCATAATAAAAATAAAAGCTAACATTTATGTGGTGCTTACTATGTGCCAGGAACTGTGCTAACACTTTAATAAAAGTATAAATAAATTACACACACATATAAAAAAAGAATAAAAGTATTAGGGTATGAGTTTATTGCTGGTGATGTCTTCACCCTATATTTTGTGGCATCCAGATGGAAATTGCCCTGAGGGCAGGTCACCAAACTCTTACCATTCTCTTATTTTTGTGTTCTGTAGGCTTTTTTTGAATAACATTATTGTTGTTTGTGATTAAGTAAAAGCATTAGGATGGAGGCTCATCTAAGTCCATCAAAAGCATCTTTGGTGCAAATTATTATTTATTATGATTTGTTGCTTCTCAGTCATGTCCAACTCTTTGTGACCCCATTTGGGGTTTTCTTGGCAAAAATACTGGAACGGTTTGCCATTTCCTTCTCCAGCTCATTTGACGGATGAGGAAACTGAGGCAAACAGGGTGAAGTGACTTGCCCAGGATCAAATAGCTAGTAAGTGTCTGAGGTTGGATTTGAACTCAGATCTTTCGGATTCCAGGCCTGGTGTTCTAGCCGCTGCATCACTTAGCTGCCATTTATTATGATTACTGTTGCTTTTCTTATTAGGAGATTAGCGGGGTTGCAGATATGGCAGCTTCTGGTGGAACCCATCTAGTTAGTCTAGTACAACTTGAGCCAATAGTGGTTTGGCAGGTTTGGGGGGTTAAAGGTCAGGATGTGGGTGTAAGTGTTGGGCTGGCCATGTTTCTGTGCATTTAAGTAGTAAGTAGAGGTATGAAAATGACGTGTAAAGTGGCACTGAATATGGAAGAGCGAACAGCTTGGTGAACACTAGGTATTTAGAAGAATTTCTCTTTGGAGACTATCAGTCTGTCTTCAGGATTTTGACAAAGTATGAAAGCTAACACAGATGACCTCAGTGTAGATGAGGGAGAGAAACAGATGCTGTTGTGTTCAGACTTCTTCCTCTGCTTGGAGAAGTGAGTAAGATGCATTGAGTGTATGTGTGGGTGGTGGGGAGGGGATCATTGGGATTGGCTTCCTGGAGGTGGCAGACAGGCAGGGAGTGAAGAAAGGTGCTTTGTGGATGTGGGAGACTGACAAGACTTACCTAGACCTAGGGCATTACGCATGTGGGGGAGGAATTGGAGCAGGGGAGAGAGGTGAGTGAGGGAAGAAGAGAGAGTCAAAAGCGGGGGGAGAGAGAGAGAGAGAGGCAGAGAGAGGGGGAGAGGATTGGTGAGGGAGGGCAGAGATGAGCTTCTATCCCTTCCCTGCCCCCCCCAAAGGGACTGTCAGGGAGGCCACACATTGTTTCCACTGAGGACAAGGAATCAGATGACTGTTGGGAAATCCTGGCTGTGCCTGGAATCCAAAACCCAGAGCCAGGCTCATTCTCCAAGATTCTTTCACCTTCACGGGGCAAGAGAAGGATGGGGAGCTGGGGTCTTGGGGGGTTAGAGAGGCTGGGATGGGGAGCACAGGGGAGTCTGCACCTGTCTACGGAAAAGGAAATAGAGACCTCACTTCTTAGGGCAGAGGGCAGGGAGCAGCAAAGGCTTCTTTCTGTATAATGTGGCTCATGGCTGTAGGCCCTGGGAGCCTGAAACCATGAGTGAGGATGGAGAATCACACATTTCAAGCTGGAAAGAATCTTAGGGCTCATCTTTTCCTATCCCTATTTTGTTTTTAACAGATGAGGAAACTGAGCCACAAATAAGCTAAACTATTTCCCCCAAGGTCACACAGAGAGTAAGCAGACATTTGAAGCTCCAATTCCAAATACAGTACATTCTTTACTGTCCCACTCACTCCATAGAGCTAAGTTTTGTACCAACAATGAGAGGAAACAACTTAGTGAGGAGGCCACCCTGGGTGGAAAGGGCTAATGGCTGGCTCAAATGTAGGATGAGCATTGTGGTATAATGAATAAGTAGGTCAGAAGAAAACCCGAGTTCAGATCCTTCCTCAAACAGTTACTGTCAGCATGATTGCACAAGCCACTTAATCTCTCTCAGCCTCCGTTTCTGTATCTATCAAATGAGGGGGTTCGTTTATGACCTCTGAGGTCTCTTCCTGCTCTATATCTGTGAGCTATGAACAATGAGGTGAGCTATTTTGTGTTCCTCACTGGCCCGTGGGTCACTGTCTCCTCCTGGATCTAGAAGGGATTTTAGAGATCCCATAGTCTAGAACCCTTGACTTTCCTCCTCACCACCATTTCAAGAGCCTCGGTCCCCTTCATCTTTTTGGTATCAAGTTGGCACTCATAAGGTTCCTGGCCTGCCGGCCTCCTCACCTCCCGACACATAAGACACCCCTGTGACAAATTGAGAGGCAGTGTAGTGTCATGGAAAGAACACCAGATTAGCAGTCAAGAGAGGTGGTTCTGAATTCTGTCCCTGATACTTCTTAGCTTTGTGACCTTAGACAAGTCACTTTTCCTTTCAGGGCCTCAGAATCATCGCTGGTAAAAGGAGGAAATTGGAACAGTCTATCTCTTTCTTTCGCTTCCACTTTTAAACCCTATGAAATCTCCCCACCCACCTGCACCACCCCCTAGCCCTTGTCTATTTCTCTCCTGCTCTTTTCCCGGTCCCTTAGCTGTCTCCTCCACCTCCCTCCCTTGGGGGGAAAACCCCTTAGCCCCTTTCCACCCCCCTCCCTAGACCCAGCTTCTATTTCTGCCCCTTTGACAAGTTGTAACATATTTAGGAGCAGCTGCTGCCTGGGTGAAGATGCCTTTGCCTCCCTCCCCCCTTTAAGCCCTCCTGGACTGCCCCCTCCTCACTCTCTACAACCATCCCCCCTCCCTGGAATGTGCCCTGGGCCCCTCCCCAATCTTTCCTCACCCAGGGCTGAGACCAGTTGTGTCTCCTAGCTCCTAGGTCACCACCACGTGGCTGGCAGCCTGGGCCTACAGAATAGCGGAGAGAGTACTGGACCCAGGCATCAGGAGACTTGCTTTCTAATTCTTTTGCCACTAAACTGTGTGACTTTAGACAAGTCACTTGACAGCTCTGAGACTCAGTTTCCTTATCTGTAAATTGGGTATGAGTGTTATCTCCTCCACTTGCCTCACAGGGTGGTTGTGAGCACCCAGTGAGATACACTGGGTAGGGGAAGCGGCTTGCTTTGTGAACTATGAAACATGAAGGAACACTCCTTATTCTTATTGGAGGGGCCAAGGGCATCTGGAGAATGGGGTCCCATAGGATGGTTATTGGGTCCCACACCTGTACTCCCTGTGTGAGCCCCAGTCCTTAAGTGTGCAAGGATGGCTCACACTCTAGGGCCCCACCTTGGCATAAGTCAGGGCTTCAATCAAGAATGGGGTCCCAGGGGAGTAAGTCAAGTCCTTCTTCCTGCTCTTTTTTTTTTTTTTGGCGGGGGCATTGAGGGTTAAGTGACTTACCCAGGGTTACACAGCTAGTAAGTGTCAAGTGTCTGAGGCCAGATTTGAACTCAGGTCCTCCTAAATCCAGGGCTGGTGCTTTATCCACTTCGCCACCTAGCCGCCCCCCACTGCTAAGTTCTAAGAGCATTCTTGGCCTACCCTGCAGGCTCTCCTCACCTCATCTGCCGCCCCCTCCCATCCCAACAGGTTTCCAGAGGTCTCTGGCTATACCACCTATTTGCTGTTTGACCTTGAACAGATAACTTCACCTCTGAGTCCTAGGATCTTCATTTATAAAATGAATGCATTCGACTGGAGGGTTTCTACGGTTCTTTCTAACACTAACAAGCTACCATCTATGATCCCAGAGGTGATTTCCCCCCCAGGTTCTTCCCTGAGCACATTTAGCTCCATTGCCTGGGCCTCATTCCCTTCCCAGCTGCCCCCTGCCCCTCCCCTCCCCTTGCCAGCTGTCTTCTTGTGACCCTCTATTGCTTTTCATATACAATTTAATCCCCTAATCCAGGCCTTCAAAGTCCCTCTCCCCAACTGTCCCCTTCCCCAAATTGCCCTTGTGTCCCATGACTTTCTGGCAGGCTCACTACTGCACCCAGGCAAACCTCTCATCTTTCCTTCTGCCTCTGGGTCCCTCCGCCCACTCCTTCCTTGCCAAGCCTTAGCCTTCTCGTTCCCCAAAAGCCTGCTAAACACCTCCCTTCTCTGGGAAGTTTTCTGAGACCTGTCTGCTTCTGTTCATTCCATTTCCTCCAGGTGAGGGTTCCTTTCTTGTCCACCCTCCCTGCTGTCTTTAAGACTATATGGGGGGGGGCGCGGCTAGGTGGCGCAGTAGATAAAGCACTGACCCTGGATTCAGGACTACCTGAGTTCAAATCCGGCCTCAGACACTTGACATTTACTAGCTGTGTGACCCTGGGCAAGTCACTTAACCCCCATTGCCCCGTAAAAAAAAAAAAAGAAAGAGAAGACTATATACAGGGGCAGCTAGGTGGCACAGTGGATAGAGCACCAGTCCTGGAGTTAGGAGGACCTGAGTTCAAATCCGACCTGACACTTGACACTTACTGGCTGTGTGACCCTGGGCAAGTCACTTAACCCCAATTGCCTCTCAAAAAAAAAAAAAGACTATATACAGCAATTCCTAGTCTTTGTCGTCTGATGCCTGTGTGACCAGCGTCCCTCAGTCAGAAGGAGCGAGGGACCTGGGAGCCTCTTAAACAAGCCCATCTCCTCCATCAATTCAATTCATTCCAATATCTGTTCATTGAGACCCTGTACTTAAAGTTGTGGGAAGTGGAAAGATGAATAAGTCATGTTCCTTTCCCTCAAGAAGCTTACGTTCTTGACTTGAGATAAATTATACTTATTGACAAATAAATATGATACGAAGCAGAACGTGATGGGTTCCTTAGGAAAAATACCAAGTACGTGCTAGAGTTTTGGTGTTCAAGAGAGGGAAAATTCCCTGCTGGATTGGGCATGGTGAGGATCAGAAGAGGTTGGCATTTGAGCTGAGCCTTAAAGGAGGGTAGGATTTCAACTGGAAGAGTCAGAGGGGAGGAAGACATTCCCAGCAGAAGGAATGGAATGAGCAAAGTTCTGGAGGCAAGTCAGCGTGAGCAGTGCTCAGAAGACTGATTATTTGTCTGGTTTGTCTGGAGCATAAGGTTAGGGAAGGGGGCGGTGTGGAAAGAGGCCAGAGCTTGATTGTAAAGGGTCTTTAGGGTCAGACTAAGGACTTTAGACTCTATTTTATGAACAGTAGAATGTTCTGAAGGGGCAGCGACTGTGTGTCACCCGTCAGCTAGGGCCTGTCTCAGAGTCATAGAGTTAGAAGGGAACTCTGGGGCCATCTAGCTCAACCCACATCTAAACAAGAACCTCCCCAAAACTTAGCCAGCTTTTCCTCCAGTAAGGGGGACCCCCCTACCTCCTCCTGAACACGTCCACCTGCTTGTTTCACAAGCCCCTCAATCACAACATGAACTCCCCATCTTGGAATTTAAGATAGAGATAAGTATAGTCAGAATGAGTTCAATATTGTAGATTTGAGGCAAGCAGTTTTCAAAGCCTCCTGTAAAGTGTAGGTAGGATCCCATAGGCTTAAACTTCTATAGTGGAAGGCAACCAAAAGGGGAACGGGAAGATTTCATGAATGAAATTCTTTTTTTTTTAAATCATAAAAGTATTTTATTATTTTCCAGTTACATATAAAGAGAGTTTTCAACATTTATTTTTGTAAGATTTTTTGTTTCAAATTTTTCTCTCTTTCCCTTCCTTCCCTCCCTAACCCCTCCCCAAGACAGAAGGCAATTTGATATAGGTTATATATGTATAATCACATTAAGTCATGAATGAAATTCTTTTTTTTTTTTTTTGGCGGGCAGTGGGGGTTAAGTGACTTGCCCAGTGTCACACAGCTAGTAAGTGTCAAGTGTCTGAGGCTGGATTTGAACTCAGGTACTCCTGAACCCAGGGCCAGTGCTTTATTCCACTGCGCCACCTAGCTGCCCCCTATGAATGAAATTCTAAAGAAACTCTTCTGATGAGAAAGTAAAAGGGGACTTGTCTAAAGAGACCAATGTGAATTCACAAGAAATCATCAGCGAGATTTGAACTTTTAAAATTTTGTATTTTTAAAATTTTGAATTTTACAGGGTCAGGTAATGGACTATGGCATGATCCTGTGAGATACTGTTGGAAGTGCAAGTGATTAGAATGAGCTGAATTTGGTGAAATAAGATGAGGACAGCAAAGAAAAGCTATATGGGAGAAAGGGGAAGATCCAATGAGGGGCAAGACAGCTGTTCAAGGTGGATAGGACAATGATGATTGAGGACAGAGGAGAAGGCAGAACTGCTTGATTATTATTTTACTTCTGTCTTCCCTGACAAGGAGAATGGAAAGGACAGCACAAAATTGGCTAATAGGAAATTGATGCCCCAAATAAATGGGGATATTGTAGGAGAATGCCTAACTGCCCTTAATGAATTCAAATCACTGGACTCAGATGAACAGAAAGACCAATAGATGTGACCACTGAGCCCCCGTCAATCATCTTTGAAAGAGTGTAGAGAATGGGAGAGGTAACTGAGGACTAAAGAATAGCAGGTATTTTCCCAGTTTAAGAAAGAGAATAGAATTTTCAGACTTGGTGAGTGAGTTTGACACTTCCCAGCAAAATACTACAACATAAGTTGGTTAGCACACATCTGAGGGGTAGCTAGGTGGCGCAGTGGATAAAGCACCAGTCCTGGATTCAGGAGGACCTGAGTTCAAATTCAGCCTCAGATACTTGACACTTACTCGCTGTGTGACCCTGGGCAAGTCACTTAACCCCAATTGCCTCACCAAAAAATAAAATATAATAAAATAAAAAAATAAGATAAAATAAAAACCCCACACACATCTGCTATACAGTGAAGTATAGTAGATAGAGAGCTAGGCCTGGCTTTGAATCCCTTTATTAGAACTAGCTGAGCGATCATGGGCAAAGTCATTAAACCCCTCTGAGTCTCAGTTTTCTTATCTGCAAAATAGGGATAATCACACCTGCAGGACATATCTTACAAGGATGTAGTAAGGGTCAAGTGAGATAATGTATGCAAAATGTTTTGCAAATGACAAGTGTACAAACTATATATAAATGCTTACAAGTGCCAGTTATTTTTATTATCTAGAAAAGGAAGTGGTGACCACATAGATCCAACATGTTTTCATAAAGAATAAGTCATGTCAGGGCAGCTAGGTGGCGCAGTGGATAAAGCACTGGCCCTGGAGTCAGGAGTACCTGAGTTCAAATCCGGCCTCAGACACTTAACACTTACTAGCTGTGTGACCCTGGGCAAGTCACTTAACCCCAATTACCTTACCGAAAAAAAAAAAAAAAGAATAAGTCATGTCAGACTAATCATATTTTCTCTTTTAACAGGGTTAGTACATTGGTGTATCAGGGAAATTCTATAGATGACTTTACTTGGGATTTTTGTTGTTGTAGTTTAGTTGTTTCAGTCACGTATGACTCTCTGTGATCCCCTTTGGGGTTTTCTTGGCAGAGATACTGGAGTGGTATGCCGTTTCCTTCTCCAGCTTATTTTACAGATGAGGAAATTGAGGCAAAGAGGGTTAAGTGATTTGCCCAGGGTCACACGGCTAGTCAGTACCTGAGGCCAGATTTGAATTCATGAAGGTAAGCCTTCCTGACTCCAGGCCTGGCACTCTATCCATTGCAACACCTAGATGAACCAACCTAGATTTTAGCAAAGCCTTATATATAGTCTCCCATGTAATTTTTGTTGCAAAAAGGGAGAGACACGGGCTAGACAATACAATTAGGTGAATTTGACGCTGGGTTAATGGATGGTTCGTAGTTGTTAATGATTTGATGTTGGATGGTGTTTAGTATGAGGCCCTGGGGATCTGTGCTTGGCACTTTGCCATTTAACATCTTTATTCATGACTTAGATAAGGTCATGGTTGGCATGACTATCAAATTAGCAGATGACACCAAATTGGGTGGGATTACAAATGTGGAATGATAGAGTTGTTCAGCCCAACAAGCTAAGAAATAAATTCAATTTTAGGTTACACTGGGTATTATAGTGAAATCATCTTCTAACCGAGAACGGCTGGGAAGGTCAGAAGGAGGGAGCTGCTGTGCTGAGACAGGAGTCGGGCCCAACCCCACAGTCACCCTGACACAGATCCAGTCCCAGGAAGGCCTCACCAGAGAAGCAGACCCCCAGAGCCTCTGAATCAGCTGCAGCGCCAGTGTCATCTGGAACTAAGCTCACAGTCTGGTGAGAGGGCTGAGCCCTGGACAGAGGGGAGACTACAGGGGTCGATGCTGGTGCTGAGGCAGAACTTGTATTTTACACCCCTGCTGAGAACCAGGAGGTAGGCTCGAGTAGCAGTGGCCGAGGTGGGGGAGGGGCACAGCCTCATCGGAGCTAACAACCACAACACACAAAGCTGGTTGATTAGCAAGTTGGTCTGGGGTCATCTAAGGACCTGGGTATTATAGTATCTAGAACCATAGAGGTGTTAGTTCTGATGGACTCTGCCTCGACCAGATCACATCTGGTGTATTGTCCTTGTTACTACATTTTAGGAAAAACATTCATAATCTGGAGAAAATCTAGAAAGCAACCAAGATGGTGAAGGTCATCAATGTCATGCCTAGTTCATCTTTTTTTTTTTTTTTTTTTGTGAGGCAATTGGGGTTAAGTGACTTGCCCAGGTCACACAGCTAGTAAGTGTGTAAAGTGTGAGGCCGGATTTGAATTCAGGTCCTCCTGAATCCAGGGCCGGTGCTCTATCCACTGTGCCACCTAGCTGCCCCATGCCTAGTTCATCTTAAAGGTACTAGGACACTTAGCCTGGAGAAGAGTAGACTCAGGGGAGACATAATAATGGTGATCAAGTACAGATAGTTCTTGCTTTATGTAAATTTGCATTACACAAATTCGACTTTTTATAAAGAATTCTGAAAGAAATTCACATTCCAAAAAAACCACCTATGTTAATTTTACTGTACAGTACAGTGCTGTGCTTTCTCTACTCCTGCCCCTTGGCTCTCACTCCAAGGCCTCCCATCCCCCCACCAAAAATACCCCCCAAAACCAACCTAACCTAAAAAAAACCCCTCCATGTGAAAGTAGAAGGAGGAGCAGAGAGATTGGCATCACCATAGCCATATTGGGGGGGGGGGGTTGGCATGAGATCTCCACTGCAGAAGACGAGACCCTTCTCCTGCTCTGCCCACATGTCTGTCTTCTCTTCCTCCAAGCTTGGATACTGTGTGTCTGTTCCTGGCTCCCCATGTGTCCTTGGACTCTGGGCATATTTACATAGTGAAGAAATTGCTTTAACTAGAAGTCTGCAGAATGGTCTACTTACATAAAGACATGTCTAGGGGGTAGCTAGGTGGTGCAGTGGATAGAGCACTGACCTTGTATTCAGAAGGACCTGAGTTCAAATCCAGCCTCAGACACTTGACACTTACTAGCTGTGAGACCCTGGGCAAGTCACTTAACCCCCATTGCCCCCCCCCCCCCCAAAAAAAAAGACATGTCTATATTTGAAGACATGTTGTGTGGAAGAAGAATTATACTTGTTCTGCTTGGCTCCAGGGTTACACCTAGACACAATGGGTGGAAATTGTAAAGAGGAAGATTTAGGCTTGACGTAAGTTTGATGAAGTTTAATCAGGCACCCTTATCTCATGGACTGGGCCCCATGGGGTCCATACTATGTGATCTCATTCAGCACCAAAGCATTTGAACTCTGGGATAAGGTAGGGATTCTTTACTGAATGCTGAGCCTGGAGTCAAGAAGGCCTAAATGAAAATCTGGCCTCAGACCCTTCCTATTTGTGTGGCCCTGGGCAAGTCACTTGACCTCTTTCTGCCTTGATTTCCTCATCCGCAAAAGGGGGATAACAATAGCACTTATCTTCTGGGGTTATGAGTATAAAATGAGATAATATAAACCTTAAAGCACTATAAACTGTAAAGGTAGAGCTGCTATTCTTGTTATTAGTCCCTATGGACTTGATGATGAAGAGATCCTTGTTGAACCATCAGTCCTTGGTACTATGGCTGGAGGCCTTTTGCATTGTCTGAGGAACTCATTCAATAAAGAATGGATGACCACACATAGGCTATGTTGTTGGGAAGTACTGATTCATCTAAATAGCATCCTCCATGGCCCCTTACTCTGATTGGTCTGTGATTCTGTGAGATTGCTTCTCCATATTGGCTCCTGGTGTTCAAAACAGGCCTAATTACCTTATTCCCTAAAGCTTTAACATCTCTGTTTCTGTTGATGGCACCATCACTTTCTCATTCACCTAGTCAAGAAAGCTGGTCATCATTTATAACTCTTCCCCATCTTTCTTCTCCTAATCCAATCACAAAGTCCTTTACATTCTGTATCTGCAGAATTTCTTAATCTGTTCTCTCCCGTTCATTTCCATGTCAACATTCTTAATCAAAGAACTCTTGCCTCTTTCTTGGACTATTAGAATAACCTGAAACTTGTCTTTCCAGCCTCCAGACTCCAGAGTCTTGTGTCTCCATGCCATTCTTCAAACCATTGGGTGCAGTCTTCCAAACAGCACTGATTAAGGAAGACACACTGTCTGTGGTTTTCCATTGTCTACCAAATAAAATATAAACTCCTCAGTATGGTAGTGGAGATCCACCACTGGCTGGTCCCCACCTACCTTTCTAGTCTTATTTCTCACCACCACCCTTCCTTAACTCTGAACTATAGTCAAACTGAACCACTGATCATCTCCTATCCACATCCATTCTCTCCTGTTTCTATGCCTCTGTTCAAAGTTTCTCCTGATTCTGGAATTGGACCTCCCCCTTCTCTGGCTGTTAAAGTTCCTTTTTCTAAGAACCAACTCAAACACTACCTTCTTCACAAAGCTTTTCCTATTTCACTCCATCAAATTTGTCATAGCACTTTATCTTCAAGTCTCTTGTACATATCACACTCTTTCTTGTAGTTATTCATGTATGTGTCTATTTCACCCATCCCTTCCCTGCCACCTTCCCACTTGATTGTAGGCTTCCTGAGGGCAGGGATTCATTAACAAATGTTTGGTGAATTGAATCTAATTTCATTGTCCCATTCACTTCAAGCGTGGTTGGGTACCTGCCACTACCATTTTTTTTTTTTAATACAGAAGGGTCCTTTTGGTTGACTTTGGTATTCATTGAAAGGTCAGCTCATTCTGGGGTTTAGCCTTCCTGACATTCTTCTTATAGAATCATATCACTCTTTTGTATTTGCCCACAACTACTCATAATTGAGAGACTGTGTCACATTGTGGATAGAGTGCCTCAGAGCCAAGACAATTTGGGTTCAATGTCTTCTGCCCTTGATATATATCAAGGTTATGTGACCTCAGACAACTCACAGCCTCTCAGCACATTGGGCAAGTTGTAGAGAAAGTGCTGACCTGCATTGGTGAGAGTTTCCTTGCACTACTGAAATCAGTGATCTTATACTTGTATCCCAAGTTGTACTTACTCCCTTCTCTATGTATTTCAAAATTTGAATTTGTGTAGGAGTACCCTATGCAGTCATATCTCTCTCTTTAGACATGGCTCCCTTTTCTACATTATGAGCATCATTAGCATTTGATGCACTATAATTACATTCTTTTAGCCTCGAGTAAATTTCAGATTTCAGGCAATGGGATCCTACCTATTCTTTGTTTGAACTCTTTGATATTTGCTCTCCCAAATTCTGGGGTACACTTCAGAGCATGGGAATGTTCTCTATGACAAATTCTCAAGATAGTTTCCATTTCAGCTTCTGAAACCAGTTCCTCTTTATGGGTCAGATTCATTTCGAGGAAAGTAGTTGCCCTTGTGTTTTCTTCTGTCTTCCAAAAGATGAAGCTTCTTGATGAGATGAGATGGGGCAGGGCAGGGCAAGTTTTATCAGCTGCCCTGCCTTTGGGCGTGGGAGCACCAGCAGCTGTGTGGATAGTTGCAGGCCTTCATCACAGTTGTAGCTTGATTATGTGCCAGTTCTGTCTGAGATCCGCTTCTAAAACATCATCCATTTCCCCCTCTTGGCCAAGCAGTTTGAAATATGTTCCTGCCACAATGCCCCTTCTGTGTTCTTTGTTTTTATCCTCACCCAAATGTTCTCTACTATGCCTGCTTCCCCTTGCCCTTTTCCTCAACAAGGTAATAAGCATTTATTTAACACTTACTGTGTGCCCACATTGTTATAAGCATGAAGACACAAAGAAAGGCAAAAGCTCATGTGTTCCCCATACAATGACTATCTCCATTGCATACATTGCTCCTTTGATCTTAACTCTTTCTTTTGAAAAGATTGTTAGGTTATCCAGTGACAGCCCCTCCATGTTCTCTCCCCAGTCACCTGTGGAAATGGGAATAGAGGTATAACTGAGCTGATAAGTCCTACCAGACAGCAATTCATCTTTTAGCTCTCACTGGATATGTTGATGTTGGGGGTGGGGGTGGATGGGTGGAGGTACTACCAGACTACCAAACAAGCAATTACTTGATCAACAAGTATTTATTAAGTGCTTATGTGTCAGGCCCCATCCTAGGTTCCTGGGGATACAAACACAAAACTTTAATAGTCCCTGACATCCTCAAAGAGCTTCCATTCTCCCAGGGAATACAACATGAGAAGCATTGTGGTACATTGACAAAAGCATTGGATGTGGGGTCAGAGGACCCTGGTTCACATCTTGTCTCCATTAATTACAATCTGTGTGACCTTTGGCAAGAGACAAAATCTCTCTGGGCTTTGGTGCAATGGACTAAATGACCTCTAAGGTCCTTTTCACTTCCAAAGCTATGATTCTGTGTACACATAAAAGTAAATATGAAGCAATCTGGAGAGTAGACAATTAATATCAGGGAGAGATTGTAGATTTAGAGTCAGCAAGAACTTTAGAGGCTACCAAACACAACCCCTTATTTTTTATAGCTGGGGAAGCTGAGTCACACATTATATAGGTTTTTATTTAGTATTTTATCTCCCCCAATTACATGTAAAAACAATTTTCAACATTCATTTTTAAAACCAAGCTCCAAATTCTCTCCCTTTTTTCCCCAGCCCCCCTCTTACATGTGTATTGTAATGACTTGCCCAGGGTCACACAGTATATCTAAGGCAGGCTTTGAACCCAGGTCTTCCTGAATCAAAGTCCACTGCCCCATCCAATAAAGACCCCACCTAGGTAGTAGCAACTGAACTGAGTTTTGAATGAACCAAACCATCACCCTGAATGAGGCAAATATCTATATAGATTCCCAGATACACCATGACACACTAGGGAAGGAGGGGCATGGCAAAAACAGTCTCATGTTCTCTGCCCACATTCTATCACTTCTCTCAAACAAGTGACTTTCTCAAAACTCAAACCCTACAAAATTAGAATTTGAACCCAGATCCCCTGATTCCAAACCTAATGTTTTTCATTCTTACCACTCCTCTCCTCTTTTCTACTCCCTTTTGTTGTTCTCTTCCCCAGTTACAAAGTAAGCTGCCTGAGGGCAGGCACTGTCTTTCTTATTCTTGTATTTGCATTCATAGCATAGTGCCTGGCACAGATTTGAACTCAGGTCTTCCTAATTCTGGGTCCCATAGCCTATTCTCCATGCTACTTAGCTGTCCTTAATGTACCAAGCCCTAATCTTTCTACTGAGATCCAGTCCTGTCAACAACTGTCAACCTTAGGGACACACACAACATAAGGGAAACCAAGGTACAGGGGAAGCCCCCAAGGTAGCCAAACTCAATAGAGCTGGACTACTCCAGCAGAAGGAGGCCTCACCAAGCCCTTGTGTCATCCCTCCTTCCCAAACGCACAACTCAAGCATCATAGGATCATGGGCCAGCCAAACATTAACCCAGTGATTAAAGTCTCTCTACCTTCACCTACTACCTATGGTCAAACTCAGCTACAGTGAGAGCAGGGCCTTTGTTATCACTTATGAGCAAGACCTGATTCCTGTCTGTATCACTGTGCATATGTTGCATCTTCCACAAATGTCATCTTCTTCTTTTTTTTTTTTTCCGGGGCAATGGGGGTTTAGCGACTTGCCCAGGGTCACACAGCTAGTAAGTGTCAAGTGTCTGAGGCCAGATTTGAACTCAGGTCCTCCTGAATCCACGGCTGGTGCTTTATCCACTGCGCCATCTAGCTGCCCCCAAATGTCATCTTCTTAAGAGCAAGGACTACACAATCTTGTTCTTGTATCCTCAGGACTTAGCTTGCTGTCTTGTGCATTAGGTGCTTGATAAATATTTGATTAATTGAATTGGAGAATGCTGGGGAATTTCCTCCCAAGGGCTCAAGATTGGGAGGGAGAAGTCTCCTTAAGAGTAGGGACTATCTAAGCTTGTTCTTGTATCCTCAGTACTTAGCTTAGTGTCTTATGAACTAGGTGCTTCATAAATATTTATTGATTGGAAAATGCAGGGGAATTTCCTCCCAAGGGCTCAAGATTGGGAGGGAGAAGTCTCCTTAAGAGTAGGGACTATCTAAGCTTGTTCTTGTATCCTCAGTACTTAGCTTAGTGTCTTATGAACTAGGTGCTTCATAAATATTTATTGATTGGAAAATGCAGGGGAATTTTCTCCCAAGGGCTCAAGATGATGGTGGGGGCAGGGAGTCTAATAATTAGCCTTGCCTAATGTTAGTTGATGCTTGGGGTCCCTGGGTTTGACAGAATCTTGAGAGGTAAATTATTTCACCAACTTAACTCTAGGAAAAATAGCCCTGAATCCATTGCAGACAGATACCCAAGTCTTCCAAAGGAGAACATCTTATTTTCCAGATTAACGTTCTATGCTTCTTTCATTCTGTGATTTCCCCCTGATGACAAAGGCCAAAGGGCTAAAAGTCAAGGGGGAGGTCAAAGATCAGACATTTATCTCCAAAACTTCAACCTTATGGACTCAGGACCTAGCAAGGACAGCAGGCAAGAGAAGAGCACAGGGAGGAACAATTGGGAGGCACCATCTGGTCCTCAGTCTGGGCCGGGGAACAGCCATGTGGCAAGGGAATGGGGAAGGCCAATAATGACTTTAAAAACACTAAGCTGCCAGGGCTGTGGGCACTAGCACCAGGTTGGCCCTCACCAGTGAGCGGATATAGATGATGGAACATTCAGGAACTCAGGGTTCCTGGTGGGAGTTCACCTCATACTGCCCAACTGAGGAGAAACAACCTAGCACACTTGGCTGCTAATCACACTCTCCTCTTTATGGGAGAACTCTCCAAGGGTCAGGAGGTCTAGCCCCCTGCCTCTGTTATCCTTTCTGCAATGTGATCCTTTTGGCTTTCCAAACAGACTGATTTGTGGTTCAGAAGTGTGAGGGGATTCCCTAGGAGAATTTGTAGTGGGGTCAGAAATCTGGTACATCTTGTGGCGGTATCATACAGATTGGCTCTTCAGAAAGAGAATCAAATTTGGAGTCATAGAATCACAGACTCTCAGTGTAGGCTGCGACTTCAGGGGCCATCAGTGACTGAACAAGAGTACACACATTTGAGAAGTGATGACCCAACTTTTGCTTGAAGGCCCTGAGTGGTAGGTAAGTCTCTTACATGTGTATTATAATGACTTGCCCAGGGTCACACAGTTAGTATATCTAAGGCAGGCTTTGAACCCAGGTCTTCCTGAATCAAAGTCCACTGCCCCATCCAATAAAGACCCCACCTAGGTAGTAGCAACTGAACTGAGTTTTGAATGAACCAAACCATCACCCTGAACGAGGCAAATACTCTCATTGTAGTCCATTCTCTCAATGTAGTCCATTCTACTTTTGCAAAACTGGTTGTTCATAACCAGCTTCCTTGATTATTAAAATTGTCTCTTTGAAGCTCATACCTATGCCTCCCAGTACTGCTCTCTAGAGCTGGGAAAACAAGGATAATACCTCTTCTGCACCTGACCCCCTCTTCCCAAAGCTCTCTGTTTTCAGAACATGCCTCAAGCTTCTGCTGAGCCCTGCACATGTTAGGATCCAACATTCAGGAAGGGGAATTCAGGCTAGCAGAGAATTATGGGCAATAAGATCCAGGAGCTGGAACACGCTGTCCCCCCAGCCTGCTCGCTATGCCAGGAACGCAGCAGATGCGCCTGCCTGGACCAGAATGAAACATTTGGTTTAACGTCTCACACCAACTCACTGGAGAGCCGGAAACCCAGGCACTGGTAAACAAAAGGATGGGGGGGGGGAGTTGGGAATTAGGGAAGGGCCCCAAGACATTCTAAGAGTTTTCAGGCAGGTGGTGATAGAGTGAGAGGCCATCAGACCTGCCAAGGACCTTAGAGGTCATCGGGTCCAAGGGCCATGTTGTGCGGAAGAGGAAACTGAGATCCCCAAGAAAGGAAGCAATATGCCCATGTGAGTTAGGGGAGGAGCTGGGATGGGGACTCGGGTCTCTTGAATCTTTGTTTGCCTTAAACCACCGGAGGAGGAAATGACAACCTTCTCCTGCATCTTTGCCAAGAAAACCCCATGCACAGTATGGGGTACTACAGTCCCCTGGGTCATGGAGAGTTGGACATGACTAAATGACAGTTTACTTCAAAGGTATAGCAAGAACAAAAGTGCAAACATTTCCCCAACATCTCTGGGGCATACTCTCCCTTACACCACCTCAATCTCTCAGGGAGTAGGCTAGAAACAGCTCAGTTCCTACATGGCTAATAGTCCCTTCCGTCATCTTCTCATCCAGGTGCAACATGACAGCAGGATGAGCCTATGTCCCAGTTACCTCTGGGATGGGGTCCTGAAGGTCCTGTGGGGTATTGCTGCTGGGATAGCTGTAAAACAGGGAGTCTGGAATTATGGGATATGGAGAAAGGGTATCCATGCTGCACCCAATGCAAACCTCCACTGTGGAACCGGAGCATGCTCAGGAACCCTCTTGACCTTTCTAACTAGAAAGGTTTTAGGTTCCATTCCCTTGACTGGACCCTGGGGTAAAGAGACAGGCCTTTTTAAACGTCTCCACAATCACTATCTTTCTTTCTTTCTTTCTTCCTTTTTGCGGGGCAATGGGGGTTAAGTGACTTGCCCAGGGTCACACAGCTAGTGTCAAGTGTCTGAGGCTGGATTTGACCTCAGGTATTTCTGAATCCAGGGCCAGTGCTTTATCCACTGAGCCACCTAGCTGCCCCCCCACAATCACTATCTTTTTTTTCTTTTGCTAACATTTAAAAAAATTCTGGGTTCCAAATTCTCTCCCTTTCTTCAGCTCTTCTCCCACCCATTGAAAAGGCAAGTAATATGATCTCACTTATACACATGAAATCATGCAAAACATAGTTCCACATTAGCCATGCTGCAAAAAAGTAAGAAAAATAAAGAAAGTGACAAAATTATGTTTCAATCTGTACTGTTAATCAGTTCTCTTTCTGGAGGTGGGTGATGTTTTTCATCATGGGTCTTTTGGAGTTGTCTTGGGTTGTTGTATTGATCAGAGTAGCTTTCATCATGGGTCTTTTGGAGTTGTCTTAGGTCGTTGTATTGATCAGAGTAGCTAAGTCTTTCATAGTTAATCATTGTTACGGGATTGCAGTTACTGTGTGCAGTACTTGATAGAATCACTGAGTGTCTGCTTTTTAACATGTGCTTAGCTAAATGGAACTGGTTACAGAATGTCTATAAATGATCCACAGTCTCTCTCTAAGGTACTTCGCTTACATGTCCTCACAATTTTCCTGGAAGTAGCTCCTTAGCATCCTCTGCATGGAAAGATATCATCTTCTTTCTTGCTTCAGAGGACACAAAGACAAAATTAAAAACAGTTCCTGTTCTCCAAGGGCTTACATTTTACTAGGGATGAAACATTTACACGGACTAGCAGCCATGACACAATTTAATCAAGGAGAGAGTAAGTACTAACAACTGGAGTTCAGAAAAGGCTTCTGATAAGAAAGGGTACCTTGAAGAAAGAACCTAAGGATCCTAATTGGTGCAAGTAAGGAGAGAGTGTATTCTAGGCATGTCAGCCTTTACAGAGATTCTAGCATTCTAGGATTTTAGGGCAGCTAGGTGACATAGTAGATAGAATCCTAGGCAAGTCACTTAACCCCAATTGCCTTAAAAACATCTGGGGCCATCTCCAAGTCATCCTGATGTATATCTTGCCACTTCACCCAGATGGCTCTGGAGGAGAGAGTGAGGTTGGTGACTTTGCACAGCCCTCCCTCACTTAAATCCAATTCAGTGTAAGTCATGACATCACCCCGATTTCATAGTCCTCTTTGAGGATGAAGGACAAACAACAACATACAAATACATATATCTTTTCCCATGTATGTTGTCTTGGCCATATATCTTACCCACACACATGTCCTTTCTATATGCTCTTGCATATATTCCATGACCATGAATGCTCTCTGCTTGTGTTCCCTTTTTCACCAGATGTATGGGAATCTATGGGAGAGCACACCTCTCTGACAGGAAGTTTTCCTTTTTTAGTTGCTATACTATTCGCTAAACGATTTTTGGTTTCCACTTATGTGTCCTCTGGTTGGTCTGGCAAAAAGAAACATCAGTAGGAGCTTGTGAGCTGTGGTTTGAGAGGTTGTCTGAGCTATATAAGAGCTGTCCAATGTGGAATGGTCTTCCTCAGGAGGTAGAATTCTCTAGATACTAGATGTCTTTGACAGAGGAACATGGCTGATCACTTGTCAAGGATTTTTTAGAGGAAAATTATATTCATGGTTAGGATGGACTAGATAATCACTAAGGTTCCTTGTAACTCTGAGATTCTATGATTTGAGGTTAAGGGAAACTCAGATTAATCAGTTGAGGAGAAGGCTAAGCCAGGATATATGATTAGAAAAGTGCTTTGGGGGGCAGCTAGGTGGCGCAGTAGATAGAGCACCGGCCCTGGAGTCAGGAGTACCTGAGTTCAAATCCGGCCTCAGACACTTGACACTTACTAGCTGTGTGACCCTGGGCAAGTCACTTAACCCCAATTGCCTCACTAAAAAAAAAGAAAGAAAAGAAAAATACTTTGACTGAGGGATTGGACTTGATAACATTTCAAGGTCTCTCCCAGCCTGGGCATTCTAGGAGAGTTCACACTGGGGTTCCATTCTCTACTCCACCCCCAGCCGTTGTTAGCTATTGGCACTGGCTTTCTTGTATTTCGTGAATCTCATTTCTTTGCCTGTTGTGAGTTATAAATAATCCCTGGACCATCTGCTCTGTGAAACCCCAATAGTAAGACAATGAGCAGTGTCTCTGAGTCCCAGCCCTAGTTATACCAGGGAGAAGAGACCTCCCTCTCCAAACACTGCCTTCCACCTGTCTCCCACAGGATTCTTATTTTCCTTTATTTTGGCTCAACACCATCCTCTTCCATCCCTAACCCACCCACAGAACCCCCAAAGTGGCATGTTGATTCAGTCTCCCTGCAAATAACAGAGGAGCCTTGAGGGGAACAAGCCAAGAGCTGCCAGTTTAAAGAAATTGTATAGAAACAATTTGTTCTCTCTGGCCATCTTGGGCAGACAAAGACCAGCCAGGGTCCAGCTGGAGGTAGGCTGGGATGTGGAGGGAAAACTAGATGAGGCTGGGCAAAGATGCATCCTTTCCACATATCAGTGGGACCAGCAGGAGAGATTTAAGGTAGATAGCAGAAGAAACTTCTAACCTATGCTTTTTTCCTCTGGGGCAATGAAGGTTAAGTGACTTTCCCAGGGTCACACAACTAGTAAGTGTCAAAGTGTCTGAGGTTGGATTTGAACTCAGGTCCTCCTGACTCCAGGTCCAGTGCTCTATCCACTGCGCCACCTAGCTGCCCCTCTTTTTTTTTAAAGCCCCTCAAACCCTGGCCCCTCCCTCCCTTTCCAGTCTTCTTCCACGTTACGCCCCTGAAATTGCCTTTCCCATGTTCTTTCCACATGACACGATACCATTGTGAGACTGTGCCTTTTCAGTGGCGTTCTTCCGTGCCTGAAATGAGGTTACCTCCAATTTCCTCTGTATATATCTCCTAAAGAGTTGTTTGCACGGCTCCCATTAGAATGTGAACTTCTTGAAGGCAGGGACTGGTTGTTGTTGTTTTTGCCCTGTTTTGTATACACAGCACTGGTACATAGTAAGAATTTAAATGCTTCTTGACTTGTTGACTTGACTGTGGATAGACCGGCACTGGAAGGGGAAGTTTGGGGGAAAGAACAGACCTTTTCCTTGTGATATCCCTCCATCCTTTATTTGGTAGGAGCGGTTGGTGGCATTATTGTCTTCTGTTCTGAAGTGCCTGTAAGGTTGATGACCTTCCTTGAGACCCCCCCCCCTTCTCTGCCACAGGTCCGTCCCCACCATGTCTTTCTCCTCTTGCTGGTTGACCCTGCGCTGCTGAGTTTTTTTCAGACTCGACTCCATCTGACCCCATTTCTTCCTCTCTGCTTCCAGACCCTCTGTCTGGTCTGAGAAAGCCCCTCCTTTTCATACAAATTCTTCAGGGCATGACCAAGCCTCTGGCTGATTCCAGAAGGTTTATAAGGCTCTTTTTATACTCAGTTCTGGTTGATTTATTCCATAACAAAAATTGTTGCCACACTAGCTGTGTGACCGTGGGCAAGTCACTTAACCCTCATTGCCCCCCCCAAAAAAAATTTAAAAAAATTATTGCCTAACAAAGGGATCTGGAGTGGGTGACTTCTTTGAATTACTTTTAAGTGGGGTAGGAAAAATCAATGGAGCCCCACCCTTTTGTTGTTGTTCAGTCGTGTCCGACTCTTCATGACCCCTTTTTGGGGTTTTCTTGGCAGAGATACTGTAGTGGTTTGCCATTTCCTTCTCCTGCTCATTTTACAGATGAGGAAACTGAGGCAAACAGGGTTAAGTGACTTTCCTAGGGTCACCCAGCTTGTAAGTGTCTGAGGCCAGATTTGAACTCAGGAAGATGAGTCTTCCTGACTCCAGGCCTGGCGCTCTATCCACTTTGCCACCTGGCTTCCTTGGAGGCCCATCCTTATATGAGGATTTGTCAAGGGGTAGGTAGGGGTCAAAGTCGATAGAGCCTGATGTCAGTAATACTTGAATTCAAACCAGGCCTCAGACACTTACTAGCTGGGTGACCCTGGACAAGTCACCCTCAGATTCCTCATATGTAAAATATGAATAATAATAACACCTATCTCCCAAAGTTGCAGCAAGTATCAAACGAGAAAAATATTTGCAAAGTGCTTTATAAACCTTAAAGCGTTATACAAATGTTAACTCTTATTATCATCTCTGCCTGTCTCCCTGCTATAAACTTCCCCAGGGTAGGGCCTACATCTTGTCTCATCTTGGTGCCCCCAGCGCCTAGCTCAGGTGCCTTACACTATTGTAGTAGGAATTTAGTAAATACGCTCTGTGTTCTAATAAACTGACTTTGAGTAAGTTGTTTCACTTTTTTGTTTTTGGCTTTAGTTCCACCTCTGTAGAGTGGGTTTCGAGCCAACTGAATTAATCATTTCATCTTCTTCTCTGCATCTTTGCTGAAACTGGATTCCATTTCTGAAATGTTCCTCCTTACCTCTGCCTCTTTCTGCTTTCTTCAAGGGCTCGGTTCAGTTGCCATCTCCTATATGATGAGTTTCCTAATCCCCAACACCCCAAATTACTTTCTGTTTATTTGTATATACTTCATACTTATCTGTGCCCGTGTTGTAGACTCCCAGTAGAAAGGAAGGTTCTAGAGAGCAGGGATTATTTGATTTTTGCCTCTATATCCCCCATACCTGGCATAGAGTCTTATACAATTAGGTATTGAATAAATTATTGTTGAAGTAAGTACAATTCATTTGGTCTAGGTCATCTCTGGAATCCCTTTCAACTCTAACATTTTATATTCTAAGGTCTTCACAATTATGACCTAGACAGACATAGAATTTTATACCAGAGGTCCCGGGTTCAAATCCTGACTTTGTCATTCACCACCTGTGTGATTTGGGGTGAGTCCCTTTAATTCTGTGAACTTTGGTGCCTTCAACCATAAAGAGAGGGTTCAACAGATGATCCCCAAGTTTCCTTCCAGCTCCAGACCTGTGATCCTTCTCTTCCCTGATCTCCCTTTTTTCTTTCTCCTCTTTTCCCCTTTTCTTCCCCGGCCTTCTCTTCCTCGACCATCTCCCTTTCCCTCTTTCCTTCTGCACATTTTCTTTCCCTTGATACTCCTTACTGCTCTTACCTACCCTGTAGGGTAGCTGGGGTGAAGGTTTGTAAAAGTCCAGCCTTCCTTCTTGAGGTTCTCCCCAGATTAAACTCTGCAATGTGCAGAGGGCAGGTGAAGGTGGTGGGGGTGGGGTGGGGCCCAGAGCAATTTCCTCTCTTGCACCTGGCCCTAGATAAAGGAGAGCAGATGGATCAGGCCCAGCCCTGATGCCTGGAGAGAGAATTCAGACTGAGGGGAACAGGTGGAGACTCGCGACTGGGGTGTGAATGTGTTCAATTCATGAGCCTGTGGGCAGAATGCCCAGCCTGGGGGGCAGCAACAGCTGGGTGGTATGAGGGGAAGGCACAGGAATGATGGGGAGTGGGCTAGCCATGAGGGAAGGAAAGCAGAGGACAGGGAGATAGGGAAGGGAAAGGACTTGGGCTATGGTCCCTTGGGGTTCTCAGCCCCCTCACTTCTTGCCATAGCTGGAACAACTCAAAGGTAATACCTTGATCTATATGGTCAAGGGTAGCCGCATGATTAAATGGGTACAGTAAGAAAGGGTGAGTCCAGGGTACCCCTTTTATGCCCTTTCTCTGTTTCATCCATCTGTCCTCTGCCTCTCCCTAAACCCAAGGCATTTGGGCCATGTCAACAGCTGTGCCAGTCCCTGGCAGGGGTCGGGGCAGAGAGCAGCTGCCCTCTCCCTCCTGAGCTCCCTCTGTAGTGGAGGGGCAGGGACACAGGCAGACAGAGGCCATAGGGAAAGCTGAAAATGAATTAATGGACTTCCAATAGCCTGACTTGTATGTTAAAACATTCTCTATGTAATGTAGTTGTGGTAGAAACAGTGAGGTGGGCTTTGAATAGCAGTTTCCTTAAGGCAGGGAAGCTAATCTATAAATAATCATCGTAGACCCTTGCTGGGTTAAGTGTCCTTCTGGCTAGAGGCAGATGAAGGATTGAAATGACCTCAGTAAGTCTGTGGACTATGAGAAATATCTCAATGGAATTTCAAAGAAGTAATTTGGGACAATTTAGGCTGTTAATCTACTCTTGCTTCCGTCCTTTGTTCTTGGTAGAGATTTTCAGGGAGCCAGAGGTCTAGCCCCTTCTCTTCTGTTCCATGCCCTCTCCCTCATTCCTGTGTCCCCCGTTTCAGCCCCTCTTCCTCATCACTTGGGGAAAACCAGCCACTGAGTAACTGTACATTGGAATGGACTCCTCTGTTCTCTTTCTTCTGTCAAGCCACCAGGGGGACCCCAAACCCCAGGAACCCAGGTCCCTGACCAGGGCAGCCCACTGATGCTTCAGAAGCTCAATGCTTTCCTAAATCCAGAGGGCACCCTCTCCTCATATCTGGAGTAGACGTACTCACTGTTTGCAGCTTTTCAGGAGCTAGGAGTTGGAGGGGAGTGGGAAGGCAAGAATGGGGAGGCTCATTTGATCTCTGTTGTTTCTGCATTGTATGGTGGAGATGCTGGGGCTGGAGGAAGAAGACTGAGGAGTCAATTACCTGCCTCTCTCCCCTGCCCTGCTTGGATTGCAGGGAGGGGGAGACACCTTCTGAATCACTCTCCCACACCATGATCTGGCAGACCACCTAGGTAGAGGGAGGGAAAGTGATAGTTAGCCAGCCAATAAACTTTTATTAGACACCTCCTATGTTCTGGGCACTGTGTTAAGTGCTAGGGATACAAAGAAAGTCAAAAGACTGTCCCTGCCCTCAAGGGGCTTACAATCTAATGGGGGAGATAACATGTGGACAACTAGGTACAAACAACTGGACATTATTTGTAATATAGAATAATGGGATATTTTGGATAATGGGATAATATTGGGATAAATAACAGGATAAATTGGTAACAATCAACAAAAGGAACTAGAATTAGGGTAATCAGGAAAGGCTTCCTGTAGAAGATGGGATCTTAGCTGGGATTTGAAGGAAGCTAAGAGGCAGAGATGACAAGGGAAGAGTATTCCAGGCATAAGGGACAGCCAATGAAAATGTCCGGTGTTGGGAGATGGAATTGTTGTTGGGTTTTTTTTGTGAGACAATTGGGGTTAAGTGACTTGCCTAGGGTCACACAGCTAGTAAGTGTCAAGTGTTTGAGGTCAGATTTGAACTCAGGTCCTCCTGACTCCAGGGCTGGTGCTCTATCCACTGTGCCACCTAGCTGCCCCTGGAGATGGAATATCTTGTTCAAGGAACAGAAAGGAAGCCAGTACTACTAGATTGATGTATGTGTGTGTGTGTGTGTGTGTGTGTGTGTGTGTGTGTGTGTGTGTGTGTGTGTGTTAAGGTAAGAAGGCTAGAAAGGTCCAGGGCAGGGGAAGAAGTTATGGAGAGCTTTGAATACCAAACAGAGGTTCTATTTTTGATCTGTGATAGGAAACCACTGGAGTTTGTTGAGTAGGGGAGGGATAGAGTTCTACCTGAGATTTAGGAAAGTCACATGGACATCTGAATAGAGGATGGACTGGAGAAGGAAGAGATTTGAGGCAGGCAGATCCACCAGCAGGCTATGGAAATGGTCCAGGCATAAGGTGATATGGGTCTGGACTAGGGTGGTGGCAGTGTCCGAAGAGAGAAGGAAGCATATTCTAGAGGTGTAATGAAGGCCAAATGAATAGCAGAGTACTCCACTGACCCTTTCTTCTAACCGGAAGATATAGATTATGGAAGGAAAACCCTCATAAAACAAGTGTCACCTGCTGTAGCCACAAGATGATCTGAGGGAATAGGGGGTGAATGTGCTGTGTGGGACATTTCCCCTTGCTCAGCTACTGTGGATGCCTGGGTTGAGCAATCAGGTTGTAAATAGGGGAGTATTGGTAAATATTTAACAATTGGTTGTCTGAAAAAAAAGTATAATGTCTAACCTATATCAAATAGCTTGCCTTCTTAATGAGGGGGAGGAGGGAGGAAGGGAGGAAATTTAGAATTCAAAAGTTTTAGGAGTGAATATTAAATTGTTTTTATACATGATTGGAAAAAATAAAACCTTTAAAATGAAAAAAAATGTATCCAAGAAACCCTTTTAAGTTTAATCTATATTATCAACATTTTATCCATTGATTTCTTATTTCTAGACAGTCAAGGAAGGAAATAATAAATAAAGTGCTGATTTCTGGTTTTCTGAGGTATAAATGCTCACACTGAAAATGTATCAATCCCTTCCTAGGCCAGCTGGTTTGAGCTGGCTCCAGCATAGCCCTGTCTGTAATTGCCTTGGGCCCAAACTCCTGGTATAGAAAGGGAAGAAGCTGGGAACTTGTACAGTGGAGGGAGGAAGGGAGGGGGTAGAATGGGGCACTGTTGGAGGATAAAGGCAAGTGAGGTTGTGTTAGAGACAAGTCCTAAGATTGGCCAACCCACAGGAGGCTGCGATGTAATCCATCTTTCCATCCTCTGATTTGTGGATGACATGGCCTCTTGGGGTCAGGCCATGATCAGACCCAGCATGGTAGGGACTCCTGACCTCCACTTTGGAAACTACTGGGATAAACAACAGTTGTTTGTCCTTATTTTTTTAAGCAGACCAATGACATCACAACGTTGGGGTCAGAGTACAGTGTGTTTGGCTATGGTTGATCAGCCCAATATGGGTTTGGAAGCCTCTACCATAGGTTGGGCACAAGTAGTCTGTTAGAACATTTGGGATGGAGGTGTCTTTGGATTTGAGCAGCTAACATTTCCTTTGCACTACTATGGTTCTGCTTTGCTCATAGAGCACAGTACCTTCTTTGATGTGGGCACACCATGCTGGGTGGCCCTGTGCCAGTGTCTCCCATGTCTCACAATCAATAATAAATTTCTTCAGAGAGACCTTGAGAGTGTCCTTGTACCACTTCTGACCCCTGTGTGAGCACTTGCCTCGTTTGAGATCTCTGTAAAATAGTCTTTTAGGTAAATAAACATTTGGCTATGTGGCCAACCCATTGGAGTTATGATCTCTGAAGTAGAGTTTGAATGTTTGGAAGTTCAGCTCAAGAGAAGACCTTACTGTCCAGTACCTTATCTGGCCAGGTGATCTTCAGAATCTTCCCAAGACAATTCAATTAGAAGTGATTCAGTTTCCTAGCATGGCACTGGTATATTGTCCAGGTTTCACAGGCAATGAAATCAGCATAATGGCTCTGGAGACAGTTGGTAGACAGTCTTAAACCTCTTCTCTCCCACATCTTCTTTCAGAGCCTCCCAAATGCTGACCTTGCTCTGGCGATGTGTGCATCAACCCCATCATTTATGTGGACATCCCTGGAAAGTATACTGCCAAGGTAAGTGAACTTATCCACGGTGTTCAAAATTTATCCATTTAGTATGACCAATAATTCTTTCTTTTTTTTTTTTTTTTGGCAGGGCATGGGGGTTAAGTGACTTGCCCAGGGTCACACACCTAGTAAGTGTCAAGTGTCTGAGGCCGGATTTGAACTGAAGTCCTCCTGAATCCAGGGTTGGTACTTTATCTGTTGTGTCACCTAGCTGCCCCCAATGACCAATAATTCTACTGCTGGCTGATGGAGAACTATTTTCTTGGTGTTAATTGTCAGGTCAAAATTAGCACAAGTGGCAGAGAATTGATCCACAGTCTATTTCATCTCAGCTCCGGAGGCTACATTGAGTGCATGATCATCTGTGAACAAAAACTTGCATACCAACTTTGCCTCCACTTTAGTTTTGGTTTGTAGGCTTTTCAAGTTAAATTGTTTACCATCAGTGCAGTAGCTAACCTTTCTTTCTTTCTTTCTTTCTTTCTTTCTTTCTTTCTTTCTTTCTTTCTTTCTTTCTTTCTTTCTTTCTTTCTTTCTTTCTTTCTTTCTTTCTTTCTTCCTTCCTTCCTTCCTTCCTTCCTTCCTTCCTTCCTTCCTTCCTTCCTTCCTTCCTTCCTTCCTTCCTTCCTTCCTTCCTTCCTTCCTTCCTTCCTTCCTTCCTTCCTTCCTTCCTTCCTTCCTTCTCTCCTCCTCCTCCTCCTCCTCCTCCTCCTCCTCCTCTTCCTCTTCCTCTTCCTCCTCCTCCTCCTCCTCCTTTTAAACTTAATCTTTTTGGTCCTGTTTTCCTTTCTGTCCAATGAAGAAGATTCCCCTCAGTACTCTAGGGTTACTTTGAGGTTACATGAGTCCTATTAAGAAACCTCTGCTAGGGACTGCTAGTCTGTCTGGGACCTGGTCTTCATGAATATCCCCACAAAAGGAAGAAAAGGACTTCCAGCAGTACAAGTTCCCTTTAAGCCTGGTTTAGCTTTTCTGTGGGGCTTTTTTGTAAAGCCTCAAATATGCCTTTCTTCACTGGGTCCTGTCTATTCTTGGCTCCCAGTGCAGATCCAGCTGCTATCCTAGGAACTGCTAGAAAGCTGATGAAAAAGTCCAGATTGTCTAACCAAGGGGTGGAGGTGGGGAAACTCCAGGACTAGATTCTCATACCTAAGTGATTTCTTCTCAGCAGTCTGGATGGAATGCTTGCCCCTAGCTCAACACAATACCTCCTGGTTTCAATACAAAGCTCCCCATGTCTCTTAATCAATTAGAACAGAGTTCCTTTTAAATTCATTTCAGTCCATCCAAAGGCTTTCAAGGATTTTTTGCACTTAGTCTAGAGTCTTTAATTGATTGAGCCCTATTCTCACCTGGCTGTTATCAGGGCAAAACATCTTATACCTTATTTAATTGGGGTGGAGAAATTAAGTAATCAATCCCACTTAGTGATCCCCACCCTTACACTCATCATCTAGCTTTATACTTGGTAAACATTTAATAGTTGTTGAATTGAATCCAGGAGATGAAGATAGGGACAGAATAAATATTTTAAAATAACAGTCTTATTAAAAACACTGTCAGGACCCTAAAGTTCAGAAAGTGTGTAGCTGACAAGAAATGCTAAATCTACCACAAAAAGACGTTTTTATAAAAAGCTATATTTGTATTCCTGCCAGAAGACACAGGAACTATATGAACATAAAATCCTTTTTATACAAATAAACTCAGTTCCAAATAATTGAAGTACTATTTATTGCTCATGGGTAGGTAAAGCCAATATAATTTTTAAAATGACAATTTTACCTAACTAATCTACTGATTCAATGTCAACCCAATTAAATTACTAAAAAATATTATTTTACTGAGTTAGAAAAAATAATAACAAAATTAATTTGGAAGAACAAAAGATCAGGAACTTAAAAAAAAAACAGGAAAAGAAGAGGCAAAGGAAGTAGATTCAGCAGTATCAGGCTTAAGCTATATTATAAGGTGAGAGCATCATTGAAGTATAAAATGGATAATTTTGATTATTTAAAATGAAAGTTTTCTAGTATAAATCAAACCTATGTAGCCAAGAATGGAAGGAATGCAGAAAATTGGGGGAAAACGTTCATAGACAGTCTCTCAGATAGGATGTGATTGGGTTGGAATATTGCTGTGGTGGAGGAAATGATAAGCTGGTTAACTTTGAAAAAATAGAATGACTTGGATTTATGAAGGAAAGTGCACACTGTCAGAGAAACAGGTAACAGGTAGAAATAATTATAGTATGGACTTACATATATCTGTATGAATGAATATGTATATATGTATATTTTTTATATATGTATATATATCCACACTTAATTGTAGCCTTCTTTGGGTGTGGGGGGGAGGGTGGGGAGAAAAAGATAAAGTAAAAAGTACACAGTAGAGAACAAAAGAAAGCCAACAATGAAGCAAAGAAAAGTTGGGCAGCTTTGAAAACAACATGTAGTATTTATTATATAGGCTTTCTTGAAATGGAAATTTGTTGTTTTATACTGAATCCTCTCTTATATTCTGCTGTGTACATGACAATGATTTTTTTCTTTTCCTATTTTTTATTTAAGTCTAAAATAAATTTTAAAAATATACCAAGAAAAGCTATATTGGGTTAAGAGGAAGTTCAAAGAAGGGGTCAAGCCACTGTTCTAAATTGATAGGACAGTGATAATGAAGTACAGAGAAGCAAGAATTCTTAAATTTAAGAAAATCTTCTTTTGCTCCTGTTTTCTCTGCCAAGGAGAATAGTTTTCATATTGGGAGGGAGAGAACAAAAATGGTTAACAAGGACTTGAAACTTAAGTTAAATTAAGAAATGGTAAGAGATGATCTCATTGTCCTCAATGAGTTCAAGTAACTGGGTATAAACTGTATTCCAGGAAAGTGAAATAACAATCAGAAGTGATTAATGAGTCACTGTCATTGACCTATGAAAAACTACAGACAGCTAGAGATAGGCAAATGTCCCAATTTTCAAAAAAGGAAAGTGGACAAATCCTTGTAACTAGAGCTGGTGAGTAGTACTTCAATTTCTGGCAAAATTCTTGAAATAATTATGCTAAGAACCATCATGGACTCAACAAAATCAGGTTATGTGAGATGAAGAAACACTGCTCTTTTCTAAGCAAAGAGGTAGGGGACTATGGGGACAGAATGTTACATTCGCTATAGACATGATCACTGTGTTGGTTGGTTTTGCTTAACTGTTTCAATAATTACAAAGGAGGGTTCTAGGTAGTGTATATTAAGAAATAGCATTGGTGTAAAAAAGGAATAAATAAAACATCAAAGGAAAAAATGAATAGGTTATGCCATAATCTCATTTCACTTTGAGATAGATCAAAGGAATGCCATAGACATAGTATACACAAGTTCTAATCTGGCATTTGATGATCTCTCAAGATACCCTCATGAAACTATGGAGAACTATGGGCTAGTTGAGAAAAGGTAGATTTGGAACTGGTTGGATGATTGGTCCTAAAGAATATTCCTTGGTGGATTAATATCAACCTAGTGGGTTGTGCAGTGCCTCTATCTTTTGCCCTATGCTATTAAAATTTAAATCAATGACTTGGCTGAAGGCATAGGGGGCATGGTTATCAAATTGGTAGATGACACACAGCCTTGAGGAATAGCCAGATCAAAAGAAGCTTCCATTCCTATCATCCTGACTTCCATTCCTACCCCTGGTGGTTTGGAAGGGCTGGGAAAGGAGTTCTGTGCTATTCCCAAGCTTCCTGAGCTTACTTGCTTTGTGGTCGCAGTTGGTCAGCAGTTGGGGATGGGGATGGTGAGGAAGATGGATGCGCTCCTTCTTCACGGTGATTTCCCTGTTCAGGGATGACGTTGGGGCCTGAGATGGAAGCAGTACTGGAAGTCTGGAGGGTCACTTGGGTTCAGAGTCCTGATCTGTCTCTGTATGGATCTTGGGGAAGATGGCAGGGGAGCTGGTGTTGGTGATATGTCTTGTCTACCACAAGAAGCCTCCAGTCTCAATGTACCAGGTACTATGCTTGCTGTACATTGAAACAGGGAAAGGCTAGATGTTAGAAAAATGTTGGATTAGGATGCTATTGCAATTATACAGGTGAGAAGGGATGAGAGACTGAATTGTATGGCCTTAAGAAGAGGGGGAGGAGTTCTGGGAGAGTGGACGAAGAAGTAAGGATGACTATGATCTTGAACTTGGGTGACTGGAAGGATAGTGGGGCCCTCAATAGAAATTGGGAAGTCTGGAGAAGGCATAGATTTAGGATAGAAGATAATATACATGTCCTTCAAAAATCTTCATTGATTGATGAGTTCCTTATGTTTCCATATCAGTCTTGTAAGACAAGGGACTCTTAACCTGGGTCTATGAACTTGTTTGTTTGTTTGTTTTTGCAAGGAACTTGTTTTAAAAAATATTTTGATAACTGCATTTCAACATAATTGGTTTCCTTTGTAGTTCTATGTCTTATGCATTTAAAACTATTATTCTGAAAACTGATCCTTAGACCTCACCAGACTTGCCCACAGGGTCCATGACACAAAAAGGGTAAAAGCCCTTGCCTTAGACAATCTCCCTTCTTCTTCTTTTCCATGTATTTTATTTTATTTTATTATTTTTTTTTGCGAGGCAATGGGGGTTAAGTGACTTGCCCAGTGTCACACAGCTAGTAAGTGTCAAGTGTCTGAGGCCGGATTTGAGCTCAAGTCCTCTTGAATCCAGGGCCAGTGCTTTATCCACTGCGCCACCTAGCTGCCCCACATATTTTATTCTTTATGAATATCCCACCTCTCTTGGACCTACATCAACTAGAGAACATTAAGCCATGAGAGCTTAAATATTCCCTTTCTGAACTCTGGAGTCCTTATATCTTCAGTGCTGCCTCACTGTGTTTTCCCTCTCCTTGCCCTCACTGACAACCTTCTGGAAAGAGTTGTCTATTTATACTTGCTAGTTTACCCACTCTCTCCTTAACTCCTTCCAACCCAAATTTTATCACTACAACTCTACTGTTAACACCTCTTTCCAAGGTCACTAAGAACTTCCTAACCCTCAAGTCCAATGCTAATCTTGCAGTTCTGAGTTCTGTCTTGGACCTCTCTGCGACAGAAAGGATAAGTCCATCTTTTCTTCAAATGTTCTCTTCCCTGGACTTCCTCCTGGTGACCCTGCACTATACTGGTTCAAGTTTCTCCTACCTCTCTGACATCTCCTTCTCCCTCTCTCCTGTGATGGCTCTCTCT
This sequence comes from Dromiciops gliroides, assembly GCF_019393635.1. NCBI lineage: Eukaryota > Metazoa > Chordata > Mammalia > Microbiotheria > Microbiotheriidae > Dromiciops > Dromiciops gliroides. The sequence continues at coordinate 101,324,485 of NC_057864.1, forward strand.
GTCTCCTAAATGTAGACATTCCACAAGCAGTGCTGCTTAAGGTTCCGTTCTTCAGGGAGCCTTCCCAGCTCTACAGGAATGTGCTTCTATCCCATGCTCCGGCCCTGCCCATCCCACGATACTGCCCTTCCTCTTTCCTCTCCCACCTACATCAGCCACCGGCTACTGGAGGTTGGCTTTTCCATCGGCTCTGTTTCTGTGGATGCCTCAGCCATTCAAGGGGGTAAATTGTGTTTTTTAAACCATTCATCTACAAAATTCTCTCCAGCCCACTAAATTGTCCCCACCCACATTTCTTCATGCTTTCTCTTCTCATTCCTCGGAAGTCATCCTTATCCTTACCCCTTTCTGCTCTTCTCCTTCTTTCCTTTCAGAACAAAACTGGAGACCAAAACATTCAGATCCAGAATGCTGAGGAAAAGCAGACAAACAGCCACAGGAAGGGCAGAGGCAGATGTATTGTTCATATGTGCACACATCCCTCCCCCAATTCCTAGCATAGCTTCTCAGTCAATGTTTGCTGAATGAATAAATGAACAAACAAATGAATGAAGGAATGAAACCCAATTCAACATTCTAATTATCCTCCAGCATTGATATACAGCAATAATTAGTAAGCAGGAGTCCAGAAGATCTGAATTCAAGTCCTGATACATATTGGCTAAGTGATCCTGGATGAGTCGCTTAACTTTAAATTTATTTATTTTTGTTTGTTTGCAAGGCAATTGGGGTTAAGTGACTGGCCCAGGGTCACACAGCTAGTGTCAAGTATCTGAGGCTGATTTGAACTCAGGTCCTTCTGGCTCCAGGGCCTTGCTCTATCCCACCTACCACCTAGCTGCCCCTAAGTCACTTAACTTTTAAGTGCCCCAGGAAATGTTTTAAGATTACTGACTAAGGTATAGTGGAGGTTCTCATTCCATTTTAAAAACGCACGCACACAAAAGTATATACAGAATCCTGTAGAATCCCACATAGAATGTCAGAAATGGAAAGGTTGTAGGAGATGTCAATTTACAGAAGAAGAAATGGAGAAAAGTGAGATGTACAATATACCTGTGTGTTTGTCTCATCTTTCCTTCCTTCCTAAGGTGCCCAGGATATAGAGTGACCTACTTGAGTGAGGCAGAGGCCTAGGATGCCACCATAGCTCTGTTCAGCCCCATTCCTGTGCCCCCATGCCAGGGTAGCAGGTACTATGAGAACCAGAAATAGCTCATCCCTGTCCTATGCCCCCCTCACCCAAATAGGAAACAAAAGCTCCAAGCAGTGACCATGGCCATGTAACTTCCAGGCCATCTTAAAGGGGAGCACGGGGTATAGGACCTGGGCAAGGTTTAGTCTCTTCTAGAAAGGGAAAGGACTCAATCCATCCCACGCTGCCTCTCAGTGTCCCAAAATCCTCCTTTGTTTGGGTCTCCCTGTCAGTCTCATTGCTGGGAAGATGGTGGTAGAGTGGAGAGAACGTGGGATAGGGAGAAAATGGACCTGGGTGGATCCCTGGTCCTGCTACTTACTGCCTATGTGATTTTTGGCAAGGCATTGAACTCTTTTGGGCTTCTGACAGAAGATGAGGAAGGTGGACTAGATAAGAAAGAACACTGTCTGGAGTCAAAGGACCCGGGTTCAAATCTTACTTCTGATTTGTACTACTTGCATGACTTTGGGTCAGTGGTTGAATTTCCTTAAGTCTCTACTTCCCTCAGGAGCAGAAAGAGATTAGATGAGATGGCTTCTAAGGTACCTTTAGGGGCGGCTAGGTGGCACAGTGGATAGTATGCCAGGCCTGGAGTCAGGAAGACTCATCTTCCTGAGTTCAAATCTGGCCTCTGACACTAGCTGTGTGATCCTGGGTAAATCACTTCACTCTGTTTGCCTCAGTTTCTTCATCTGTAAAATGAACTGGAAAAGGAAAGGGCAAACCTCTCCAGTATTTCTGCCAAAAAAGCCCTAAATGAGGTCACAAAGAGCAGGGTGTGACTGAATAACAATGAAGTACTATTTGGCTCTAGATTTATAATCCCATTATCTGGTCATCTCCAAGGTTAACTCTTTTTATTCTTTTTTTTTTTTTAAGTTTTATTGATGCCTTTATTTTTACATCACAGTCATTTCTGGAAATATCTCCCTTTCCCCTTGAAACTGAACTCTTGTAGCAAAGAAAAACAGTTAAGCCAAAACAAAGGTTAACTCTTTCCCCTCTAACCTTTTTCCTATGAGAGGGAAAGGGAATAATTGATGGGCTGACAGAAAGATCTAGGTTCCAAAGGCTTCATTAATTTAAGGGTTACAGGGAAAATTTTGAAAGAGGTGAAGGGGGAAATGGATTCAGCCAAAGCTAAGTAGAGGGGGGCTGGCACTGGGGGCTTCTTGGACCATTTCACTTGATTGTCCAAAGTATCCTCTGCATTTGTGAGTCCAGTTAGCTCTCCTCACCCCTGTGCCTGCTCATTCATTAAATCTTTTTTGTTAAGTTAAAAAAAAAACTATATACAGAACACTTTGCTGGGTACCGTGAGTGTTACAGAATTGAGATAAGACATTGTTTAACTTCACGGAGCGTTCGGTATGGTAGGAGAAGACACAGATGCAGATAAAAGATTGTGTATCTGTAGCGTGCTAAAAATGGTCCAAGGCCCCAAATAAATTCTAGTTGGTCTAAGAGACAGATCAGAAAACGAAAAACCTCACAGTCACTCTCTCTGCAGAGTTGCTGCTGGCTTCAAAGGCCCTCGATAGCTTTGCTGCCTCCCTCTGTCCTCCTTTCTCTGAATGGGGCTGGGATGCCTTTAGAATCCTCAGACTAGTCACCAGGCAGGAGTGAGGGGAGAGGTCATCTATGCTCCTGTAACTGAAGATGTCCCACTGCGGGTAGAGAATCCAGGGGAGCTCCTTCTCAGTGTCTCCAGGTTTTAGACATACCAGACATACTAAATAGGGCAGCTAGGTGCCTCAGTGGATAGAGGGAAATGATGAACCACTCCAATATCTTTTTTGTTTTTTGTTTTTAGTGGGGCAATGGGGGTTAAGTGACTTGCCCAGGGTCACACAGCTGGTAAGTGTTAAGTGTCTGAGGCCGGATTTGAACTCAGGTACTCCTGAATCCAGGGCTGGTGCTTTATCCACTGCGGCACCTAGCCGCCCCCCACTCCAATATCTTTACCAAAAAAAACCCCAAATCCGTAAAGGGTCAAGAAGAGTTGGATGCAGCTGAAATGGGTGAACAATAACAACAAGAACAACGGACATATTAAACATGCCAGCAGAGTTCAGAAATTCTACTGAGTCTACAGTAGTTAGTAGTTATTAAATGCCTACTATATGGGGGCAGCTAGGTGGCACAGTGGATAAAACAATGGCCCTGGATTCAGGAGTACCTGAGTTCAAATCTGGCCTCAGACACTTGACACTTACTAGCTGTGTGACCCTGGGCAAGTCACTTAACCCTCATAGTCCTGCAAAAAAAAAAATGCCTACTATATGCCAAACACTGTGCTAAGCACTGGGGATACAAAAAGAGGTAAAGGACAACACCTGTCCTCAAGGAGCTCACGGTCTAATGGGGAAAATGACAAAGCAAACAAATACGCTCTCTTCAGGATAAAAAGGAAATAATGAAGAGGGAAGGCATTAGAACTGAGGGAGGCTAGAAGAGGCTTCCTGTAAAAGAAGGGATTTTAGCTGGGACTTGGAGGAAGCCGGGGAAAGCAGGAGGCAGAGATGAGGAGGGAGAGTATTCCAGGCCTGGGGTAGAGGCAGAGGGAATGCCCAGAGCCAAGGGATGGAGCTTCTTGTTTGTGGAACAGCAAGGAGACCAGTGTCAATGGATCAGAGAGGGCATGCTGGGGAGTTAGGTGGGAGAGGATTGGAAAGGCAGGAGGGGTTGGATTATGAAGG